>NC_092707.1:10034443-10686943 GCF_047496885.1 Scyliorhinus torazame
CTCATCCAAGTCATTAATGAAAATCACAAACAGCAGAGGACCCAGAACTGATCCCTGCGGTACGCCACTGGTAACTGGGATCCAGGCTGAATATTTGCCATCCACCACCACTCTCTGACTTCTATCGGTTAGCCAGTTCGTTATCCAACTGGCCAAATTTCCCACTATCCCATGCCTCCTTACTTTCTGCATAAGCCTACCATGGGGAACTTTATCAAATGCCTTACTAAAATCCATGTACACTACATCCACTGCTTTACCTTCATCCACATGCTTGGTCACCTCCTCAAAGAATTCAATAAGATTTGTAAGGCAAGACCTACCCCTCACAAATCCGTGCTGACTATCCCTAATCAAGCAGTGTCTTTCCAGATGCTCAGAAATCCTATCCTTCAGTACCCTTTCCATTACTTTACCTACCACCGAAGTAAGACTAACTGGCCTGTAATTCCCAGGGTTATCCCTAGTTCCTTTTTTGAACAGGGGCACGACATTCGCCACTCTCCAATCCCCTGGTACCACCCCTGTTGACAGTGAGGACGAAAAGATCATTGCCAACGGCTCTGCAATTTCATCTCTTGCTTCCCATAGAATCCTTGGATATATCCCGTCAGGCCCGGGGGACTTGTCTATCCTCAAGTTTTTCAAAATGCCCAACACATCTTCTTTCCTAACAAGTATTTCCTCGAGCTTACCAATCTGTTTCACACTGTCCTCTCCAACAATATCGCCCCTCTCATTTGTAAATACAGAAGAAAAGTACTCATTCAAGACCTCTCCTATCTCTTCAGACTCAATACACAATCTCCCGCTACTGTCCTTGATCGGACCTACCTTCGCTCTAGTCATTCTCATATTTCTCACATATGTGTAAAAGGCCTTGGGATTTTCCTTGAGCCTACCTGCCAAAGATTGTTCATGCCCTCTCTTAGCTCTCCTAATCCCTTTCTTCAGTTCCCTCCTGATTATCTTGTATCCCTCCAATGCCCTGTCTGAACCTTGTTTCCTCAGCCTTACATAAGTCTCCTTTTTCCTCTTAACAAGACATTCAACCTCTCTTGTCAACCATGGTTCCCTCACTCGACCATCTCTTCCCTGCCTGACAGGGACATACATATCAAGGACACGTAGCACCTGTTCCTTGAACAAGTTCCACATTTCACTTGTGTCCTTCCCTGCCAGCCTATGTTCCCAACTTATGCACTTCAATTCTTGTCTGACAGCATCGTATTTACCCTTCCCCCAATTGTAAACCTTGCCCTGTTGCACGTACCTATCCCTCTCCATTACTAAAGTGAAAGTCACAGAATTGTGGTCACTATCTCCAAAATGCTCCCCCATTAACAAATCTATCACTTGCCCTGGTTCATTACCCAGTACTAAATCCAATATTGCCCCTCCTCTGGTCGGACAATCTACCGGAGAATCAAAGTTTGCGACCAAATCGAGGGCGGCGTCACTTTCGCAATGCTACGCCCTCTCCGAGTATGCCACGCAACGTGTCGACGCCCCCCCCCGATGCTCCGCCCCCGACAGCGTGGGTCTCTCATGGTCCCATCCATCGGGAACTCAGCGTGGCTGCTGCGGACTGAATCCAGCGCCGCCACAGCCGGGGGAGGGCCGATCCGCGGACAGGAAGGACTTTTCCAAGGACTGGGGGCAGCGCGGTAGCATTGTGGATAGCACAATTGCTTCACAGATCCAGGGTCCCAGGTTCGATACCGGCTTGGGTCACTGTCTGTGCGGAGTCTGCACATCCTCCCCGTGTCTGCGTGGGTTTCCTCCGGGTGCTCCGGTTTCCTCCCACAGTCCAAAGATGTGCAGGTTAGGTAGATTGGCCATGATAAATTGCCCTTCGTGTTTGGTGGGGTTACTGGGTTACGGGGATAGGGTGGAGGTGTGCGGTTGGGTAGGGTGCTCTTTCCAAGAGCCGGTGCAGACTCGATGGGCCGAATGGCCTCCTTCTGCACTGTAAATTCTGTGAAACGAGCGGCTGGGGCCACCTAACACGCGGCGGCCGCTGCAGGCGTCGTATCGCCAGCTAGAGCCGGGTGCTCTACGCTGCCTTGCTGCTCGACCCCAACCAAACGGAGGATCGGTGGCCGTTTAACGCCATTTCTTCTGCTGTAAAACCCCACGCTGGCGTGGGGACATGGCCTCAAAATCGGAGAATCCAGCCCCACATTTTCCTTGTCACAATATTTCTTCTTTGTTGGACGACTGTGCCGTTCAAATCACTCCTGGCCCCAGGTTATTTTCATGTACGATGGTAATAAATAAATCAGTGTCCGACAGAACATCTAGAGGGGGTTGGATTAGAGGTTGAGTAGACTGGGACTGTACTCGTTGGAGTTTAGAAGGATGAGGGGGGATCTTACAGAAACATATAAGATTATGAAGGGAATAGATAGGATAGATGCGGGCAGGTTGTTTCCACTGGCGGGTGAAAGCAGAACTAGGGGGCATAGCCTCAAAATAAGGGGAAGTAGATTTAGGACTGAGTTTAGGAGGAACTTCTTCACCCAAAGGGTTGTGAATCTATGGAATTCCTTGCCCAGTGAAGCAGTAGAGGCTCCTTCATTAAATGTTTTTAAGATAAAGATAGATAGTTTTTTGAAGAATAAAGGGATTAAGGGTTATGGTGTTCGGGCCGGAAAGTGGAGCTGAGTCCACAAAAGATCAGCCATGATCTCATTGAATGGTGGAGCAGGCTCGAGGGGCCAGATGGCCTACTCCTGCTCCTAGTTCTTATGCTCTTATGTTCTTAAGACTAGTTATTTAATGTTGAATAAACTGTGGGTAGACTAAACTATTGCTAAACAAACTGGTGCTTCTAACCATGCTACTAACAGCTCCTGTAACTCTCCCCAAGTCTGGGCTCTGTTGGTTCCAGTGACCTGTTCCTCTTACATGACACAAAGTGGTTGAAGGTTATATGCACTTGTCATATATAGCACAGTAGCACTGTGGCTTCACAGCGCCAGGTTCGATTCCCGGCTTGGGTCACTGTCTGTGCAGAGTCTGCACGTTCTCCCCGTGTATGCGTGGGTTTCCTCCGGGTGCTCCGGTTTCCTCCCACTGTCCAAAGACGAGCAGGTTAGGCTGATTGGCCGTGCTAAGTTGCCCTTCGTGTCCAAAAAGATTGGAGGGGTTATTGGGTTACGGGGATAGGGTGGAAGTGAGGACTTAAGTGGGTCGGTGCGGACTCGATGGGCCGAATGGCCTCCTTCTGCACTGTATGTTCTATGTTCTATATGTACATTGTTATATACACTGATACTGGATATCATTGCAGAGGCCAAATCACTGAGTGTCTTTAAATCAGAGAGAGATAGGTTCTTGATTAATAAGGGGATCAGGTGTTATGGGGAGAAGGCAGGAGAATGGGTATGAGAAAAATCGGCCATGATTGAATCAAGAAATTTGGCATGTCTGCATCGACTCTCACAAACTTCTACAGATGTGCCATAGAGAGCATCCTATCCGGCTGCATCACAGATGGTACGGCAACTGCTCGGCCCAAGATCGCAAGAAACTGAGTGTGGTGAACTCAGCCCAACGCATCACACAAGCTCGCCACCCCCACATTGATTCTGTCTTCACCTCTCGCTGCCTCAGGAAGGCAGACAGCATTATCAGAGACTCCTCCCACCCAGGCTTTGCCCTCTTCCAGACCCTTCCGTCAGGCAGAAGGTACAGAAGTCTGAAGACCCGCACATCCAGACATAGGAGCAGCTTCTTCCCCACAGCTACAAGACTCCTCAACGACTCCCCCTCGGGCTGATCTGTTCCCTGTAAGAACACTATTCACGACGCCCTATGCTGCTCTTGCTCATGTATTTGCTTTGTTTGGCCCCTTGTTCCGCACTGTAACCAATCACTGTTTGTCAATGTACCATTTGTCAATGCACTCTGTCGATTATTCTTTTGTCTACGATGTACGTACTGTGTACGTTCCCTCGGCCACAGAAAAATACTTTTCACTGTACTTCGGTACATGTGACAATAAATATCACTCAATCAATGGCGGAGCAGATTCGATGGGCCGAATGGCCTAATTTTGCTCCTATATCTTATGGTCTTATGGAAGTCTGACACGGATATGAAAGCACACTCATTGTACTCCTGAAAATAGCCATTTTGTAGGAATCTCACTCTCTCTCTCTCTCTCTCTCTCTCTTTGACAATTGAAGTCAGTCAAGACAGCAAAGGCCACAGCTGAAGAGAGAATGTTGACGCTGCTCCGCCAGATTACAGAACACTGGAACCTCAAAACTGATTATTCACCTGAATTCAACTCGACTGGAACCTCGAATTGTAAGGGCTGCAACGTTCAATCTTCCCCCCTCGCGAGTCAAGGACTGTTCCGTATCTCTTTATTTTAGATTTACCTCACTTTGAACTCAATTCTCCCTTCTCATCTGAAACAATGCATATTCGAAAGATAGACTTGCCATAGAGGGAGTGCAGGGAAGGTTCACCAGACTGGTTCCTGGGGCGGCAGGGCGAGATGCAGGGAGTGCAGGGACTGCAGGGAAGGTTCACCAGACTGGTTCCTGGGGCGGCAGGGCGAGATGCAGGGAGTGCAGGGACTGCAGGGAAGGTTCACCAGACTGGTTCCTGGGGCGGCAGGGCGAGATGCAAGGCGTGCAGGGAAGGTTCACCAGACTGGTTCCTGGGGCGACAGGGCGAGATGCAGGGACTGCAGGGAAGGTTCACCAGACTGGTTCCTGGGGCGGCAGGGCGAGATGAGGTGAGGGGTGATTGGGTAATTGGGCCTCCTGTATTCACTGGAATTTGGAAGAACAAAAGGCAATATGACTGAAACATAAATGGTTCTGACGGGTTGGACTGATTAGATGCAGGGACGTTCTTACCTCTGGCTGGGGAGGGTCTGGAATTAGGGGCGGAATTCTCTGGTATCTGCGCGATGTCTGCCAACCGGCGCCAAAAACGGCGCGAATCAGTCCGGCATCGCGCCGCCCCAAAGGTGCGGAATCCTCTGCATCTTGAGCGGCCGAGCCCTAACCTTGAGGGGCTAGGCCCGCGCCGGACTGATTTCCGCCCCGCCAGCTGGCGGGAAAGACATTGCCGGGTGGCGCATGCGCGGGTGCGTCAGCGGCCGCTCACGGCATTCCCGCGCATGCGCAGTGGAGGGAGTCTCTTCCGCCTCCGCCATGGTGGAGACCGTGGCGGAGGCGGAAGGAAAAGAGTGCCCCCGCGGCACAGGCCCGCCCGCGGATCGGTGGGCCCCGATCGCGGGCCAGGCCACCGTGGGGGCACCCCCCGGGGTCAGATCACCCCGCGCCCCCCCCCCCCCCCCCCCCCCCCCCCAGGACACCGGAGCCCGCCCTCGCCGCCTTGTCCCGCCGGTAAGAGAGGTGGTTTAATCCACGCCGGCGGGACAGGCATTCCAGCAGCGGGACCTCGGCCCATCGAGGCCGGAGAATCGCCGGGGGGGGGGGGGGGGGGCCCGCCAACCGGTGCAGCGCGATTCCCGCCCCCGCTGAATATCCAGTGCCGGAGAATTCGGCAACCGGCGGGGGCGGGATTCACGCCAGCCCCCGGCGATTCTCCGACCTGGCGGGGGGTCGGAGAATCCCGCCCCATAAGTCAGTCTTAGGATACCGGGTAGGCCATTGAGGATTCAGCTGAGGAAAAACCTCTTCACTTAGAGGGTGGTGAACCTGAGGAATTCTTCACCAGGGAAAGCTGTTCACCAGCCTTCAGAACAGCAAACTACCCAGCCTTCAGAACAGCAAACTACCCAGCCTTCAGAACAGCAAACTACCCAGCCTTCAGAACAGTGACCACGACACCACACAACCCTGCCATGGCAATCTCTGCAACACGTGCCAGATCATCGACATGGATACCACCATTACACGTGAGAACACCACCCACCAGGTACGCGGTACATACTCGTGCGACTCGGCCAATGTTGTCTACCTCATACGCTGCAGGAAAGGATGTCCCGAAGCGTGGTACATTGGCGAGACCATGCAGACGCTGCGACAACGAATGAATGGACATCGCGCAACAATCACCAGTAGGAATGTTCCCTTCCAGTCGGGGAACACTTCAGCAGTCAAGGGCATTCAGCCTCTGATCTCCGGGTAAGCGTTCTCCAAGGCGGCCTTCAGGACGCGCGACAACGCAGAATCGGCGAGCATAAACTTATAGCCAAGTTCCGCACACATGAGTGCGGCCTCAGCCGGGACCTGGGATTCATTTTTTTTTTTTTTAATTCAAAAAAATATACTTTATTCATAAAATTTATCATAAGCATTACAGAAACATTTCAAATTGTCTTGACTGTACATTTCCGGCAGAGTTACACATTGCCTTGACTTTCTTCAATTCAATTTTGATAATATTATACACATATCACTCTTTACATTACAATTCCTTCTTAAATATTTACATTGTCATGTTTGTTTTATACATTGGAGTGTTAATGACCCAGACCGAGGGGGGTTTACACTGTTACCCGCCCCCCGGTGTACATTTGCTGGAAAGACCTTACACAGTGGTCTTTCCCCATTGCGCCTTGGCGGCAGCTGCCCCAAGCTTGAGTGCGTCCCTCAGCACGTAGTCCTGGACCTTGGAATGTGCCAGTCTGCAACACTCGGTCGAGGACAATTCTTTGCACTGGAAGATCAGCAAGTTTCGGGCAGACCAAAGAGCGTCTTTCACCGAGTTGATGACCTCCCAGCAGCAGTTGATGTTTGTCTCGGTGCGTGTCCCTGGAAACAGTCCGTAGAGCACAGAGTCCTGTGTCACAGAGCTGCTCGGGATAAACCTTGACAAATACCACTGCATCTCTCTCCAGACCTTCTTTGCAAAGGCACATTCCACAAGGAGGTGTGTGACCGTCTCATTTCCCCCACAGCCACTCCGAGGGCAGCGTGCATTGGCGTAGAGCCTTCGGGTGTGGTTGAAGAATCTGACAGGGAGGGCCCTTCTCACCACCAGCCAAGCTAGGTCTTGGTGCTTGTTTGAAAGTTCTGGCGATGAGGCGTTCTGCCAGATGACTCTGGCAGTCTGCTCAGGGAGCCATCCAACGTCCTCCACGGTCTCCTTTTCCCTGAGGGCCTCGAGGACGTTACGTGCTGACCACTGCTTCATTGCCTTGTGGTCAAACGTGTTTTTCTTCAAAAACTTTTTCACGAAGGACAGGTGGTACGGTACGGTCCAACTACCTGGAGTGTTCCGCGACAATGAGGCCAGGCCCATCCTTCGTAACACCGGGGACAGGTAGAACCTCAGTATGTAGTGACACTTGGTGTTTGCATACTGGGGGTCCACGCACAGCTTGATGCAGCTGGACACAAAGGTGGCCAACAGGATGAGGGAGGCATTGGGTACGTTCCGCCCTCCCTTCTCCAGAGGTTTGTACATGGTGTCCCTTCGGACACGGTCCATCTTGGATCTCCAGATGAATTTGAAGATGGCTCGGGTGACTGCTGCGGCGGAGGGTTGGGTTATAGGCCAGACCTTCGCCACGTGCAGTAGTACCGAGAGTACCTCACACCTGATGACCAGGGTTTTGCCCGCAATGGAGAGGGAGCGTTGCTCCCACCAGCCCAGTTTCTGCCTTGCCTTTGCTAAGCGCTCCTCCCAGGTTTTGGTGCACGCCCCAGCAGCTCCGAACCATATCCCCAGCACCTTCAGGTAATCTGACCTGACAGTGAAGGGGACAAAGGACCGGTCGGCCCAGTTCCCAAAGAACATGGCCTCGCTCTTGCCGCGGTTTACCTTGGCTCCCGAGGCCAGTTCAAACTGGTCGCAGGTGGTCAAGAACCTGCGTACAGACGCAGGATCCGAGCAGAAGACGGCGACGTCGTCCATGTACAGGGAGGCCTTGACTTGCACACCTCCACTGCCTGGGATCGTCACTCCTCTTATACCCGGATCCTTCCTGATGGACTCGGCAAAAGGTTCTATGCAGCACAAAAAAAGGGCAGAGGAGAGAGGGCAGCCCTGCCTGACTCCGGATTTGATCTGGAACTTTTCTGATTCCCACCCATTGATTGAGACTGTGCTATCGATGTTTGTGTAGAGCAGTTTGATCCAATTGCGAATTCCCTCCCCAAACCCCATTTTGGAGAGCACATCCATCATATAGGTGTGCGATATTCTGTCAAAAGCCTTCTCCTAGTCAAGGCTGATGAGGCAAGTGTCCACCCTCCTGTCCTGCATGTAGGCGATCGTATCCCTGAGTAGCGCGAGGCTATCAGAGATCTTCCTGCCGAGTACAGCACAGGTCTGGTCAGGGTGGATCACCGACTCCAGAGCAGACCTGATCCGATTGGCGATGACCTTGACTAGAATTTTGTAATCCACATTCAACAGTGAAATGGGTCGCCAATTTTGAATTTCTTCCCTTTCCCCCTTCTGCTTGTAGATGAGGGTGATGATGCCTTTCCTCATGGACTCTGACATGCTACCTTCCAGAAGCATACTCTCGTACACTTCCAGCAGGTCTGGGCCCATCCAGTCCCACAGAGCCGAATACAACTCAACCGGTAAGCCGTCGCTTCCGGGAGTTTTACTTGTCTCGAAGGACTTGGCGGCCTTTGTCAGCTCATCCAGAGTTAGTGGTTTGTCCAGGTTTTCCAGCTCGCTGTCGCCTATGACCTCAGTGATAGTCGACAGGAAGGTCTGGGAAACAGTGCTATCTGTTGGCTTCAGGTCATACAGTCCGGCATAAAAGGATTGGCTGATCCTCAGGATGTCAGACTGCGATGACTTTACAGAGCCATCTTCTTCCTTCAGGTTGCTGATCACAGAGGTCTCTCTGTGCACCTTTTGGAAGAAGAAGCGTGAGCACTTTTCGTCCTGCTCCACGGAGCGGACTCTGGAACGGAAGATAACCTTGGAGGCCTCCGAGGTGTAGAGCAAGGCTTGCTGGCTCTTCACCTCTTGGAGATCCTCCTTGACATCCACCCCCATCGACTGCAGCTGGAGCAAATTCTGCATACTTTTCTGGAGCCTGGACATGACCCCTCGTCTCTCTCTCACCTTTTGAACGCCCTTGAGGATGAAAAACCTCTTGATATTCCCCTTGATTGCTTCCCACCAGAGATGTGGGGCCTCAAAGAGGGGTTTCACGGTTCTCCAACCCTTGTAATCCCTCCTGAGTTCCTCGAGGTTCTCAGGGGTCAGCAGTTTTGTATTTAGCTTCCATGTCCCCCTGCCTACCCCCTGGTCTTCCTGCAGGTGGCAGTCGGCCAGTAGGAGGCAGTGGTCAGAGAAGAACACCGGCCTTACGTCGGTGGATCTGACCGCGAAAGCACGGGACACAAAGAAGAAGCCTATCCTGGAGCGGACGGACCCGTCTGGCCGTGACCATGTGTATCTACGCTGTGCTCCGTCTGCAGGGTTGCTGCAGACGTCGAGCAGCTTGGCGTCTTTTACCGTTCCATCAGGAGTCTGGACGTAGCGTCTAGTTTGCTGTCGGCTCTGCTGGATCGTCCAGCCGCATCGATGATGCAGTTGAAGTCACCACCCAGGATGACCGGCTTGGAGGTGGCCAACAGCAGTGGGAGTTGCTAAAGGACTGCCAGCCGCTCACTTTTTACGGCCGGGGCGTACACATTAATAAGTCTGAGAGGGGTGTTTTTGTATTTCACGTCTGCTACAAGGAGGCGTCCGCCCACCACCTCCTTAACGTCGGAGATGGTGAAGTTGCCTCCCCGCAGCAGAATACCCAGGCCGGAGGAGCGGCAGTCGTTTCCTCCTGACCAGATGGATGGCCCGTGGGACCACCAGCTCGACCAGCGCCTGTAGTTGCTGAGGTGCGGAATTCCGCACTCCTGCAGGAACAGTAGGTCAGCTTTCACATTTGCTAAATAGTTGAGTGTGGCTACACACCGCGAAGTATCTTTGATGCTTCGCACATTTATGGATGCAATTTTTAAACCCATTATAAAAAGGTAGATTTACCCGTCTCAGAGTCCAGAGTCTATACAGTTGGCTGTTCCAGCTGTTGGATGTTCCCCAGCATGCCGGTGGTGCTCGCAAACTTTAGCACAGTTGCAGGGCTGAGAAAACTGTTCTGGTCCGCACTGGCCCCGTGATCTTGATGCAGATGCATTGGGGGGGTGGTGTAGCCCTGGCGTTCGTTGTGGCAGTCAGTAGGTGTTGGGGTTGCAGGCCGGTCTTCGCCTGGGTTGTTGCTGCTTGTTACTTTCGGGGGTTGGTCTGTGACCTTGTTTTCAATGTCCGGCGTTTGCTGGCCGTTGGTCATATTGCTGTTCCCATGAGCCAGAGGTTGATTGTCTCGGCGGGTTTTATTTTCTTCCCGGTCGGTGGTCTGGGGGGTCTGTGCCTCCCGTTCCACATTGGTGCTTTGCCTCTTTATTTGAGGCCGATTCTTGTCTTGTTTTCCCTCATCGGAGGAGGTGTCGGCGCTCAGTCCGCTGGCTGAAAGGTGTCGCTTTTTTCCACTCCCCGTCGGGGGGGGGGGGGGGGGGGGGGGGGTTTCAGTTTGCTTTTTTGTTTTCTCTTTCGTTTGTCCCTGTTCACTGTTTCCCAGGGCTCTTTATTCTTTGTCCCATCCTCTTCCTCTTCCATTGAGTGTTCCTCATCAGATGAGGCTGGGGTTGGGTTGTTAGGGCGTGCTGGGGCCTCCTCTTTTTCTTGGGGGCCCTTCTGTTGCTTTTCCGCATTCTGTGCCGTGGTGTCTTTTTCGGTGGGGGGTGTATGAACCTCCTCTCTGGTCGCCTTTTTAACTCCGCTGCTGATGATTGGTGCATATGTTGCCCCGCGTTTTGGGCAGGCCCTGTAAAGATGGCCGGCCTCCCCACACAGGTTGCATCACCTGTCTTCTTTGCAGTCCTTAGTCATGTGTCCCTCCTGCCTGCAGTTTTTGCAGAAGGTCACACTGCAGTTTGGTGCTCACTTGTCCAGATGCCGAAGGTGTCTTTCACTTGCACGCTGTCACTTTTCAGCTCAGCGTACCTGAAACAAACCTGTTGGACTTTAACCTGGCGTTGTAAGACTTCTTACTGTGCTCACCCATAGTCCAAAGCCGACATCTCCACCTCCTTTCTTCCTGCCAAAGTGCATAACCTTTTCCACATTGTATTCCACCTGCCACTTCTTTGCCCACTCTCCTAGCCTGTCCAAATCCTTCTGCAGCCCCCTTGCTTCATCAATAGTACCTGTCCCTCTACAGATCTTTGTATCATCTGCAAACTTAGCAACAGTGCCTTCAGTTCCTTCTTCCAGATCATTAATGTATATTGTGAAAAGTTGTGGTCCCAGCACAGACCCCTGAGGCACACCACTAGTCACCGGCTGCCATCCTGAAAAAGACCCCTTTATCCCCGCTCTCTGCCTTCTTCCAGTCAGCCAATCCTCTATCCATGCCAGTATGTTACCCTTAGCACTATAGGCTCTTATTTAATACCCTCCTATGCAGCACCTTGTCAAAGGCCTTCTGGAAATCTAAACACATCACGCCTACTGGTTTTCTTTTGTCTAATTTCCTTGTTACCTCCTCAAAGAATTATTAGGCTTTTTATTCCAGATATCTCTGGAATTCAAATTTCACCAGCTCCCATGGCAGGATTCAAACCCAGGACCCCAGAGGATTACCCTGGGTCTCTGGATCGCTAGTCGTGTGACAGCGCCACTGTCATTACACCGCTGCCTCACTCCAAATGGCAGAGCAGACTTCAGTGGCCAAACCGCTTCCTCCTGTTCCTAATGTTATTCATATGTTATTCTGGATGGATGAGATGAGCTGTGTCTGATTGCCTTAGCTATCCATACTTATCATGTAAACAGAGGGTGGAATCATGGCTCGAGTTCTATTTATTTCTTAATCAAAGTGTGTTGTAAGCAAGCTTTGTAAGGTCGAATTGCCAGAACAGGAGTGCACAATGGGCTCAGAGTGAATCAGCCACCTGTTTATCCTGCACATGATTCTCAATAGTCTTTTACATTGACCTCAGTCTTATCCTTTTGCCTACTTACCAATTATTCCACTCGATCTCGGTGCTTTTATGAGAGTGTTTAGGTATTGAAATATTGTACTGAAGTTGGGTCGCATAATCAATATTGAAAAGATATTTCAGTGAGAAGCAACAACAATCTGAGTCTTCAGACCTGCTGATCAAGAAAACACAGATACAGTTGTGCACCATTCATTCTTTGTCATCTGGCCTCTTAAAAGTTGTGTCACACGGAGATACCTGAGGGCTCTAATACTTCTCACTGAAAGTGGAGACATGTGGGCCGTGATTCTCCGCTATCCGATGGGACGGGCCGTACCGGCGCCCAGGAGCGGCGTGAACCACTCCGGCGTGAATCCTCCGCACCTTCAGGGGCTAGGCTGGCGGCGGCGGGGTTGGCGCCGCTCAAACCTGCGCCGAAGGGCCTCCGCCGGCCGTTGTGAGTTGGCGCATGCACGGGAGTGCCAGCGTGTTCTGGCGTGATCCCAGCACATGCGCAGGGGGTTACTTCTCCGCGCCAGCCATGGCGGACCATTACAGCGGCCGGCGCGGAGGGAAAGAATGCCCCCACAGCACAGGCCCGCCCGCAGATCGGTGGGCCCCGATCGCGGGCCAGGCCACCGTAGGGACCCCCCCAGGGCCAGATCCCCCCACGCCCCCCCCGAGGACTCCGCAGGCCGCCCGCAGAGCCAGGTCCCGCCGGTAAGGACATTGTTTGATTTATGCCGGCTGGACTGGCCAAAAATGGGCGGCCACTCGGCCCATCGCGGAGCGGAAAATCGTCGGGGGGGGCCACTGCCAACGGCCCCCGACCGGCGCGATGCGATTCCCGCCCCCGCCAAAAAAACGGCAGCCGGCGTCAGGGCGGTGGGGCGGGATTCACGCCGCCGCCCGGCAATTCTCCGGCCCGGGGGTGGGATCGGAGAATCATGCCCATGTTGTTCAACCATTTCCCTTTGTTGTTCAGGAATCATTTGATCTTTCTACCCTTGTATAGCTTACTATACAATAGAATCCAATTACACCCCTTGTATGAAATAATTCTATTGGATAATAACATGCACCCAGGCAGAAGAAAGTTTTATTCTACTCCTACAGGATGGAAACGATCCTGTGCAGTTTATCTGGGCCACAGGTGTAGAATCTTTCCCCCAAATATGAATTTACTGTCGCTGTGTTTGCATGGTGCAATGTGTGGAATATGTTAATGAGGGCTGAGGCAGTCATTAAATCAGTGTTAATGTCTATACAGTCTTATAAATAACGAATGGGATATTTTCCTGCCTAAGTAACAATATTGCTCGGTGCTGATAAAGCAAAACTTTGTACTTTCTGGTTTGTTTAACAGTCACGATGGGATCACCTATGGCTTCTCACAGACTAACACCAGCACAGCAGCACAAGTGATTAGCACTGTGGCTTCACAGCGCCAGGGTCCCAGGCTCGATTCTGGCTTGGGTCACTGTCTGTGCGGAGTCTGCACGTTCTCCCCCGTGACTGCGTGGGTTTCCTCCGGGTGCTCCGGTTTCCTCCCACAGTCCAAAGATGTGCAGATTAGGTGGATTGGCCATGATAAATTGCCTTTAGTGAGCAAAAAAGGTTGGGAGGGGTTAGTGGGTTACCGGGATAGGGTGGGTGAGGGCTTATGTGGGTCGGTGCAGACACGATGGGCCGAATGGCCTCCTTCTGCACTGTATGTTCTATTATCGTGTTGTTGTCTGAATATTAATGACCCATGCTGCATGAATGGCTGAACAAAGAAACGTCCAGCACAGGAACAGGCCCTTCGGTCCTCCAAGCCCGTGCCGACCATGCTGCCCGACTAAACTACAATCTTCTGCACTTCCTGGGTCCGTATCCCTCTATTCCCATCCTATTCATATATTTGTCAAGTTGCCCCTTAAATGTCACTATCGTCCCTGCTTCCACTACCTCCTCCGACAGCGAGTTCCTGGCACCCACTACCCTCTGCGTAAAAAACTTGCCTCGTACATCTCCTCTAAACCTTGCCCCTCGCCCCCTAGTAATTGACCCCTCTACCCTGGGGAAAAGCCTCTGACTATCCACTCTGTCTATGGCCCTCATAATTTTGTAGACCTCTATCAGGTCGCCCCTCAACCTCCGTCATTCCAGTGAGAACAAACCGAGTTTATTCAACCGCTCCTCATAGTTAATGTCCTCCATACCAGGCAACATTCTGGTAAATCTCTTCTGCACCCTCTCTAAAGCCTCCACATCCTTCTGGTAGTGTGGCGACCAGAATTGAACACTATACTCCAAGTGTGGCCTAACTAAGGTTCTATACAGCTGCAACATGACTTGCCAATTCTTATACTCAATGCCCCGGCCAATGAAGGCAAGCATGCCGTATGACTTCTTGACTACCTTCTCGACCTGTGTTGCCCCTTTCAGTGACCTGTGGACCTGTACACCTAGATCTCTCTGACTTTCAATACTCTTGAGGGTTCTACCATTCACTGTATATTCCCTACCTGCATTAGACCCTCCAAAATGCATTACCTCACATTTGTCCGGATTAAACTCCACCTGCCATCTCTCCACCCAAGTCTCCAAACAATCTAAATCCTGCTGTATCCTCTGACAGCCCTCATCGCTATCCGCAATTCCACCAACCTTTGTGTCGTCTGCAAACTTATTAATCAGACCAGTTACATTTTCCTCCAAATCATTTATATAAACTACAAACAGCAAAGGTCCCAGCACTGATCCCTGCGGAACACCACTAGTCACAGCCCTCCAATTAGAAAAGCATCCTTCCATTGCTACTCTCTGCCTTCTATGACCTAGCCAGTTCTGTATCCACCTTGCCAGACTTGTACTAGTCTACCATGAGGGACCTTGTCAAAGGCCTTACTGAAGTCCATATAGACAACATCCACTGCCCTACCTGCATCAATCATCTTTGTGACCTCTTCGAAAACTCTATCAAGTTAGTGAGGGACGACCTCCCCTTCACAAATCCATGCTGCCTCTCACTAATACGCCCATTTGCTTCCAAATGTGAGTAGATCCTGTCTCGAAGAATTCTCTCCAGTAATTTCCCAACCACTGACGTAAGGCTCAGCGGCCTGTAGTTCCCTGGATTATCCTTGCTATCCTTCTTAAACAGAGGAACAACATTGGCTATTCTCCAGTCCTCCGGGACATCACCTGAAGACAGTGAGGATCCAAAGATTTCTGTCAAGGCCTCAGCAATTTCCTCTCCAGCCTCCTTCAGTATTCTGGGGTAGATCCCATCAGGCCCTGGGACTTATCTACCTTAATATTTTTCAAGATGCCCAACACCTCGTCTTTTTGGATCTCAATGTGACCCAGGCTATCTACACACCCTTCTCCAGACTCAACATCTACCAATTCCTTCTCTTTGGTGAATACTGATGCAAAGTATTCATTTAGTACCTCGCCCATTTCCTCTGGCTCCCCACATAGATTCCCTTGCCTATCCTTCAGTGGGCCAACCCTTTCCCTGGCTACCCTCTTGCTTTTTATGTACGTGTAAAAAGCCTTGGGATTTTCCTTAACCCCATTTGCCAATGACTTTTCCCAAGTCTGGCTGCTCCAGATCTACCCAAAATCTCAAAGTCCAGATATGGAAATGCTGGATGGGACTAGTGTCAACAGGTGGGTCAGCTCACCTGGATACCTAGAGTAGAATCCCAACATGTAGTTCTGACTAGATAAAAAGTGATTGTATTGAAGGGCTGCGAAGGGCAATGGAGCAGCAAGCGTGGGAGGCTTCGCACACAAGGACCTTGGCACAGATGATTCCTTTGTGCACACGCACAATTCCAGAGGGACCCAGGCAGGGTTGTCACCTTGAATGTGCACTGGCATTAAATGGAACAGAAGCAATGAAAAGACAGCAGACCACCTTAAAGTGCAACGATACATATATTATCGTTGGGGGGCTGGTTTAGCACACTGGGCTAAATAGCTTACTTTTAAAGCAGACCAAGGCAGGCCAGTAGCACGGTTCAATTCCCATACCAGCCTCCCCGAACAGGCGCCGGAATGTGGTGACTAGGGGCTTTTCACAGTAACTTCATTTGAAGTCTACTTGTGACAATAAGCGATTTTCATTTCATTTCATTCACTAGTGTGCTCAAACAATCAACAATGATGGTGCATCTGTGACACTGAGATCAGTATTTCCTCAACTTATGTTTCTTGCCACGAGGTCTAGGTGCTCCCGTCACCTGTAGCAGGGATGGAGGATGCCACCTGAAAGGCCGTTGACCTGTAATGTTTGTTCTGAGCTCTGGAGGCTGGGGCCGGAATTCTTCGGCCGTTGGGATTATCTGTTCCCACCGGCAGCGCACCTCCGCAGGTTAGATTCTCTACGGGATGGGGTGGCTTCAATCGGAAATCCCATTGACAAGCGGCGGGAGCAGAGAATCCCGCCGTCAGCGAACGGCGCCACTGAGAAACACGCGGCTGGGGGACCGGAGAATACAGCCCTGGAACTTGGCGGGGAGTGGCACAGTTTAAAAATAAGGGATCTCCCATTCAACACGGGGATGAGGAGAAACCTGTTCTCTGCAATTCTCTACCAGAGAGTGGTGGAGGCACAGTCATCGAACATTTTAAAGGCTGAAAACCAATTGATTCTTGATTAAGAATTAATGTCATACTTAGGAGAAGAGGTAGCAAATTTAAAACCGAGTTGAGGAGAAACTACTTCTCCGAAAGGGCTGTGAGTCTGTGGAATTCGCTACCCCACAGTTCGACAGATTTAAAATTGGTAACGGGTTGAAGGGTTACGGAGAACGGGCAGTACGATGGAGTTGAGGCCAGGATGAGATTGGCCACGATCGAATGGTGGAGCAGACTCCATGGGTCAAATGGCTTAATTCTTCTGCTTTCTCTTATGAAATGAAATGAAATAAAAATCGCTTATTGTCACAAGTAGGCTTCAATGAAGTTACTGTGAAAAGCCCCTAGTCGCCACATTCCGGCGCCTGTTCAGGGAGGCTGGTACGGGAAGTGAACCGTGCTGCTGGCCTGCCTTGGTCTGCTTTCAAGGCCAGCGATTTAGCCCTGTGCTAAACAGTCCCTTATTTATTGCTGCCCTTATCTTATTTATGAGAAGGGAGCAAGCGGGTAAGAGGGGTAGACAGGGAAGAGGAGTTGAAGCCACAATCAGATCGGCCGCGATCTCATTGAACAGAAGCGGAGAATGGCGGGCGGTCTCGCTACGTCGGCGGAGAGAGCGCGAGGAGGGAGCTGGACGTCCCGAGTCCACGGGGTGAAGTCCCTCCGTGGGCGCCGTCTGACCGGCCCCGGCGTTGTCTGTTTTTATTGTTTCGGATTGGGGCATCAGAGGAAATGTGCTGCCCTGATCTTATTGAATGTTGCAGCAGGCTGGAGGGGCCGCTTTTTATCGCAGGTGTGCCGGCGGCTGCGGGATTTTAGGGCGAGCGAGGCGCGATCGCCAGACGCAGATTCGACACGGGGCGGTTTGTTTTCTGTTTAGAGAAATGGCGGAGGCGGTTTGAGCGGGAGGAGGAGGAGGAGGGAAGAGGATGGGGGGGGGGATTTATCTCAGCCGCCGGGGGGGGGGGGTTTACCGGGGGGTGAATGTGCGGCGCGGGGCTGAGCGCTGAGCCGGGCGAGCGGCCGCCATTTTGTGTGGCGGGAGGCGGCGGCGGCGCGGGGGGAGGGACCGGCCCGGGGGCGCTTCGCACTCACACCGCAGCCATGGCCCAGGCTCGGGCCTACACCTTCCCCAGCCACCGCAAGAAGCAGCAGAAGAAGGCGGAGGAGAAGAAGAAGGTGGTGGAGCTGCTGGTGTTTGGCTACGCCTGCAAACTCTTCCGGGAGGATGACAAGGCCCAGTTCCACGAGCAAGGCAAGCACCTCATCCCCTGGATGGGAGACCCGGCCCTCCTCATCGATAGGTCGGTTTACCCACTCACACACTCTCTATCTCCCCCTCCCCTACCCTCTAACACCCCCTCTCTCCTCACACACTACAGGCTCTCAATATCTTGGAACAGCATAAGCTTTAATATCAGACGTCAGGCGCGTCAATGTCAGCAAAATGTCAGCTTTCCGAAACAAATATTGCATTTCTGTTATTCCATGGGGGAGGGAGATTCTCATCCACGCCCTTTTAGATTATTTAGGCCCAGGTTCGATTCTGGCCTCGGGTGACTGTCTTCTGCGGCGTGCACACGCTCTCCCCGGGTCAGTGCGGTGCCCGCACGCTCTCCCCGAGTCAGTGCGGCGCCTGCACGCTCTCCCCGGATCAGTGCGGTGCCCGCACGCTCTCCCGGGTCAGTGCGGTGCCCGCACGCTCTCCCCGGGTCAGTGCGGTGCCCGCACGCTCTCCCTGGGTCAGTACAGTGCGCGCACACTCTCCCTGGGTCCGTGCGGAGCTCGCGCGCTCTCCCCGGGTCCGTGCGGAGCGTGCACGCTCTCCCCGGGTCCGTGCGGAGCACGCACGCTCTCCCCGGGTCAGTGCGGTGCCCGCACGCTCTCGCTGGGTTAGTGCAGTGCCCGCACGCTCTCCCTGGGTCCGTGCGGAGCTCGCGCGCTCTACCCGGGTCTGTGCGGAGCGCGCACACTCTCCCTGGGTCCGTGCGGAGCGCGCACGCTCTCCCCGGGTCCGTGCGGAGCACGCACGCTCTCCCCGGGTCCGTGCGGACCTCGCGCGCTCTCCCCGGGTCCGTGCGGAGCACGCACGCTCTCCCCGGGTCAGTGCGGTGCCCGCACGCTCTCGCTGGGTCAGTGCAGTGCCCGCACGCTCTCCCTGGGTCCGTGCGGAGCTCGCGCGCTCTACCCGGGTCCGTGCGGAGCGCGCACACTCTCCCTGGGTCCGTGTGGAGCGCGCACGCTCTCCCCGGGTCCGTGCGGAGCGCGCACGCTCTCCCCGGGTCCGTACGGAGCACGCACGCTCTCCCCGGGTCAGTGCGGTGCCCGCACGCTCTCGCTGGGTCCGTGCAGAGCGCGCACGCTCTCCCCGGGTCCGTGCGGAGCACGCACGCTCTCCCCGGGTCAGTGCGGTGCCCGCACGCTCTCGCTGGGTCAGTGCAGTGCCCGCACGCTCTCCCTGGGTCCGTGCGGAGCTCGCGCGCTCTACCCGGGTCCGTGCGGAGCACGCACACTCTCCCTGGGTCCGTGTGGAGCGCGCACGCTCTCCCCGGGTCCGTGCGGAGCACGCACGCTCTCCCCGCGTCCGTGCGGAGCGCGCAAGCTCTGCCCGGGTACGTGCAGAGTGCGCACGCTCTCCCCGGGTCCGTGTCGAGCGCGCATGCACTTCCTGGGTCCGTGGCGAGCGCGCACGCTCTCCCCGGGTCCGTGCCGAGCGCGCATGCTCTCCCCGTGTCTGCGTGCGTTTCATCCGGGTGCTCCGGTTTCCTCCCGCCGCCCAAAAATGCGCAGGTTAGGTGTATTGGCCGTGCTAAATTTGCATCTTGGTCCAGGGATGTGTGCCACTTATGAATGCTGTACTGTAGCAGGTGCCACCTTTCGGTTGAGATGTTAGACCAGAGGCCCCGTGTCTGTCACTCTGCTGGGTGGATGTAAAGGATCCCATGGCTGCTGTTTCAAAGGCGGGTCCCGCCACGTGCCCTGGCCGTCGTTTATCCCTCAAAATGAGTTTGGCTAGAAAGCAGATTATTTGGTTTTGTTTGTGGAATCTTGCTGTGCGCAAATTGGCTGCTGCGTTTCCTAAATTACCATAGTGATTACCCTTCAAAGTGATTCATTGGGCATTGAAGGATTTAGGACATCTTATATTAGTGAAAGGTGCCATACTCCTTATGCAAGTATTTACTTTTTAAAATACATGAAACGCTGGCATTTGGAGGACCATTATCTGTTAAATGTAAGTTGCATGCAGTCTCTTATTTAATCTCCCTAACCTTTCTCTGCTCTCTTTATGTACAATTATTTATATAAATGGACTAGTTGGGCTAAATGGCCGGTTTCTGTGCTGTATACTCTATGAAATTTCTATGTATGTTTATATAATTTATATCTATATATATATATACATATATATATATATACACATATATAAATGTCTCTCTCTATCACGTAATCCAGAACTTCTCTCCCCAGTGAATTTGCCAGGTAGTAAAATGACTAGGAAAAAAAATCAGTCCTGGTCATGATTTTGCCTCCAAGCGACGGGCCTCCAGTTGACGAAGAGCTCTCACTCTCCTCCACCTCCTTCTCCAGGAAAACGCAGAGCATGGTGAAGCGAGGACATTTACGGCCCTTTTGGTTCTTGCTGATAGGTATTTATGTCCTCGAGGTTTGTGCGCCTGTTAAAACTGCTTTTTGCAGATGAAATGTTGTCAAGCAGGAGTGTCTTTGACAGATAGCAGTGCGAGTGATTGACTGGAACATGCACGGTAAGATTCTTTTTTAAAAGTGTCAGTACTTGGCAAACCGGGTGTTTGTTTTCCGTTTTGTTAACTGTTCAATATTGTGGTGAGAAACAGGGTTAACTTTTCTCAGTGCACTTTTTACCACCTTGTAGAGGCAGTTAAATGTTTAACTTTAAATATACAATATATTAAGCTATTTCATTTTCATATTTTTATGTCATTTGTAATGTTACTGTTGCTTGCTTCTTTAAATATCACTTTCAGGTTACCTAATGTGGTAAGTATGTGATCTGGTCAGTAGTGTGTTTTTTACATTTGTATTGACCAATGTCTTCACCTTACAGGTATGATTGTCGGGGTCACTTGCATGACCTCTCAGAATGTGATGCTGAGTACACTTGGAACAGAGATTATCAGTTATCGGAAGAAGAGGCGAGGATTGACGCTCTTTGCGATGAAGAGAGGTATTTAGCCTTGCATACGGACTTGCTTGAGGAGGAGGCGAGGCAAGGTACATTTTGCAAAACGACTTTACCTTTCAACCAAATTCTTGTGAATTTCTGCAAATATTTACAAACTCCTGTAATTTGACCATGCACTCATTTTTTTTGATATTCCTTATTTGACAGTATCCTGGGGATTGGAAAAGGAGTCCTTCCTTGTCAAAAAGGATCTCAGGAGTAGTTAAATTAGCCTGCAAAAGAGAATTGTTCGCAACTTAGGGCAGAGTGGAAACTAACAGAGTTCTGTTTTGTCTTTCTCTTCAATGGGAAAGCTGATTTCTTTGCTGATTATATATTATGAGGCGATTTCATAGTTTTCTTTCAAATTAATGACAATTGTATTTTAAATCATCAATGATTTGCTCTGTACTGTCGCTATTAAATGCCAAATTTTAACTCTTTAGCTTTATGTACATGTCGGATTTTAAAGTTATTTGCTTCCTTACGTGAATGTATTTTTCTTCCACAAACCTCTGCCCTTTAAGAGGAAGAATATAGACGTCTGAATGAGGCTTTAGCAGAGGATGGCATCTATAGTGCTGTTGGATTTGCTTATAAAAGTGATTATTATGATCCATCACAACCAACAGAAGAGGAAGAACTCGCCAAAACAGATGGTAAATATGGAATTTTAATTTCAGTTTTGTCAGGATATTATATCTTTTCTTGACACCATACAACAATTGGCCCCAAAGCATTTCTAATCTGCAGATGGTTTTGAAAAGCGTTTTGCTCTTAAGTTCACATATAAGTGTAGACCTGAAGTTTAGCTTTTGCACTTATTTAAAACTATATATAAAACTAACTGTAAACTTGACAAACTTATTGTGAATATCTTGGTTCATCAATAGCTGCAAACAAACGCTAGTGTAGCTGAGTCTTGAGTGTTGGTTCTTCCTATGCTGCACCAAAGCTTTGTGGTTTTTCTAAATGAACTACTTACTGAGAATTCCTACCAAAACTATTGTATATTCACATTCCTGGTAAGTAGAATAACTCTTTGCTGGTTTAGCAAATATGAGTTGAAGCTTGACTAGTGAAGGTAGAGGAATTTAGGTGTCCCATTATAATGATGGAAACAGTTCTGGGTGTAGAAAATAGAGAGGAGCAAAAAATAAAATTGTAGAGACCAGATCATGGAAAATGGCAAAAGAGGTCATAAAAGTATCTCTACATCGTTATCCAGTGTGTTTGAGATTAGTAAACTGCAGGCCCAAATTGCCACAAGGGATCAGGTAGGACACGGCGTCTGCGTGTTCTCCCCGTGTCGGCGTGGATTTCCTCCGGACACTCCGGTTTCCTCCCACAAGTCCCGAAAGACGTGCTTGTTAGGTGAATTGGACATTCTGAATTCTCCCTCTGTGTACCTGAACAGGCGCCGGAATGTGGCGACTAGGGGATTTTTGCAGTAACCTCATTGCAGCGTTAATTGTGACACCAATAAAGATTATTATTACATGGTTGCGTTAACTGAGATACGGCTCAACAAGACGAGGTGCGCATTCTCAATGTTCCTAGCTACAAAGTATTCAGAGGAGAGAA
This sequence comes from Scyliorhinus torazame, assembly GCF_047496885.1. Taxonomy (NCBI): domain Eukaryota; kingdom Metazoa; phylum Chordata; class Chondrichthyes; order Carcharhiniformes; family Scyliorhinidae; genus Scyliorhinus; species Scyliorhinus torazame. The sequence continues at coordinate 10,056,809 of NC_092707.1, forward strand.
AAGTTGAAGGTGTGTGGCATTATTAAGGATGACATTAGTTCTACATTGAAAGGATACAACTCAATCTACATTGCTGGAAGTTTCTCTCTAATAGAACTCCAAACAGTGAGAAGGAAATGGTTGAGAGAATGTGTCAGCCAATTGCAGTGACATGTAACAAAATTAGGGTAATAATATTGGAAGACTTTAATTAAGTTTAATATAGACTGGGAGAAAACATAATGCTAAGAGTTGGGGATGAGAGGAATTTCTGTACAGGGGAACTTTCTCAATCAGTATGTTTCCAACAAGGAAAGGTGCAGTATTTGAGTAGGATAAGCAAAGTGTGTTAAGTTGGAGATTATCCAGCTAACAATGACCTCAACTAAAGTAACTTTTGGATTGATTGGGGGGTGTTTGCAGGGTAAAACTGTAAAGAAGCACTGGAAAACATTCAGGGCAGATTGTGCTCCGATACCAATTCAGGATGTTTCTTCGAAGAAAAAAGTAGAGCATCCAGTACTAATGGACCCTGGATGGCAAAGAAAGTAGAAGTTAAAATGACGATAAATGTCAGCAGCAAGTCCAGCTAATAACCAAGAAGATTATGGAAAAAGGATTGACAGGTATCATTAAATTGAACTCTAAAACATTTTATAAATCCATTAATTGTTAGCTAGGGAAAATGTTAGGACTACTATAGACCATAGGGAAAATCCTCACTTAGACAGGAGAAATTGCAGAAGTATTAAATGAGTACTTTACATCTGTCTTCACAAAAGAATTCTATGAAAGTTACACTAAATGAGGCGAGGGAATCATGGACAGGACAATAGATAGAGAAGATACGGTAAATTGATTATTACTGAAGTCAGTAAGTCATTTGGTACTGTATTCTAGGTTGCTGAAAGAAGCAAAGACAAAAGTAACAGGCATTTGGGGCGGCATGGTGGCACAGTGGTGTCTCAGCGCCAGGGACCAGGGTTCCATTCCAACCTCGAGTGACTGTCTGTGTGGAGTTTGCACATTCTCCACGTGTCATCATGGGTTTCCCCCCACAATCCAAAGATGTGCAGGTTAGGTGGATTGGCCATATTAAATTGTCCCTTTGTGTCCACTAGGTTGTGTATGGCAGGGGGGAGTGGGAACCGGAGCAGCAGGCCAGCAAGCGTAGAGACTGGGGAAGAGCTTTAGACTAAGACAAATATAGCAAAGAGGGCGAGCAGGCAGAGGGAAGTCACTGATCTCTAGGTCTGGAGTGCTTCAACTCAAGAAGTATAACGGGTAAGACAGATGAACTTGGAGCTTAATTAATGTGGGGAATTATGATATTGTTGCTATTACAGAAACATAGTTAAAGGAGGGACAGGACTGGCAGCTTAACGTTCTCGGTTATCTATGTTTTAGACGAGACAGGTGGGGTAGCAAAAAGGGTCGGGGAGTTGCATTACTGGTTAAGGAACATATCACAGGGAGAATATCTTGTATCTTGGAGGGACCCTGCAGTGAGGCATTATGAGTAGAGCTCACTAATAGCAAGGGTGTAATCACAATGTTGGGGTTATACTATAGGCCTCCCAACAGCCACGGGATACAGAGGAACAGATATGTAGTGAGATTTTGGAAAGATGTGGAAATAGCAGGGTTGTTGTGGGTGGGTGATTTTAATTTCCCCGTTAGTGGCTGAGGTTTGGATGGAGAGCAATTTGTTAGGTGTGTCCAAGAGGGTTTTTGGAAACAGTATGTTGATAGTCCAACCAGGGAAGGGGCCTTACTGGACCTGGTATTGTGGAATGAGCCTGGTCAGGTGACCAATGTTTCATTAGGGGAATATTTTGGGAATAGTGATCATAATCCTGTAAGTTTTTGAATACTCGTGACTAAGGACACGAGTGGTCCTCGAGTGTGGGTGCTAAATTGGGGGAAAGCTCACTACAACAGGATTCGGCAAGAGCTGGAGAATGTGGATTGGGAGCGGTTGTTTGAGGGTGAATCCACATTTGAGGGTGAATCCCACATGTGGAGTCTTTTAAAGACTGATTAGTGCTGGACAGACATGTACCTGCGAAAATGAAGGATAAAAATGGCAGGATTAGGGAACCATGGATGGCTGGAAATGTGAAACTAGTCAAAAAGGAAGCATACGTAAGGTCTAGGCAACAAAAACAGACAAAGCTTTTGAAGAATATAGGGAAAGTAGAAACAAACTCAACGGGGATCTGGGAGGGCTAAAAGACCATGAAATGTCATTGGCAAGCAGGGTCAAGGAAAATCCCAAGGCCTTTTATACATATATAAGGAGCAAGAGGGTAGCTAGGGAAAGAGTAGGCCCACGAGGACAAAGGAGGGAAGTTATGCATGGAGTCAGGAAGTGGGTGAGATCCTTAATGAGTACTTTGCATCGGTATTCACCAAGGAGAAGGGCATGATGGATATTGAAGTTAAGGGTGGGTGTGTGAATACTCTAGGACATGTCAGCATAATGAAGGAGGCAGTATTTGATACCTTAAAACGCATTAAAGTAGACCAGTCCCTTGGGCTGGATGGGATATATCCCAGGTTACCGTGAGAGGAAATAGCTGGGGCCTTAACAGATATCTTTGCATCATCTTTGACCACAGGCGAAGTTCCAGAAGACTGGAGAATAGCCAATGTTGTCCCTTTGTTTAAGAAGGGAAGCAGGGATAATCCAGGTAATTATAGGCTGGTGAGCCTGACGTCAGTGGTGGGGAAGCTGTTGGAGAAGATATTGAGGGACAGGATTTATTCACATTTGGAAGAAGATGGACTTGTTAGTGATCGACAATGTGGTTTTGTGCAGGGAAGGTCATGTCTTGCCAACTTGATAAAGTGTTTTGAGGAGGTGTCAAAATTAATTGATGAGGGAAAGGCTGTGGATGTTGTCTACCTGGACTTTAGTAAGGCGTTTGACAAGATCCCTCATCGCAGATTGATACAAAAGATAGAGTTGCTTGGGATTCGGGATGTGCTCGCTAGATGTATAAAGAGTGGTTTGGCAAGAGGAGACCAGGAGAACCGTGAAAGGGAGTTTTTCAGAATGGAGATCTGTAACTAGTGGTGAATAAACTAGTGATGGGACCACTGTTTGTAATATATATAAATGGTCTGGAGGAAAATGTGGATGGTCTGATTAGCAAGTTTTCAGATGACACGAAGAAAGGTGGAGTTGCAGATAGTGAATGGGACTGTCAGAGAATACAGCAGAATATAGATAGATTGGAGAGTTGGGCAGAGAAATGGCAGATGGAGTTCAATCTGAACAAATGCCAGGTGATGCATTTTGGAAGATCAAATTCAGGTGTGAATTATATAGTAAATGGCTGAACCCTTAGGAGCATTGACATGCAGAGGGATCTGGGCATTCAAGTCCATAGTTCCATGAAAGTGGCAATGCAGGTGGATAAAGGTGATCTAGGTGCTTGCCTTCATTAGCCGGGGCATTGAGTACAAGAGTTGGCAGTATAAAGCTTTAGTTAGGCTACATTCCGAATGTTGCGTGCAGTTCTGGTCGCCAAACTACCAGAAGGATGTGGATGCTTTGGAGAGAGTGCAAAGACGGTTTGCCAGGATGTTGCCTGGGCTGGAGGGTGTTGGCTATGAGGAGAGGCTGAATAAACTACGATCGTTTTCATTGGAAAGATGGAGGCTGAGGGGCGACCTGATTGAGGTCTGCAAAATTACGAGAGGTATAGACGGGATGGATAGTCGAGGCTTTTTCCCAGGGTGGAAGGCTCAATTACAAGGGGGCACAGGTTCAAGGTGAGAGAGGAAAGTTCAGGGGAGAGGTGCGGGGAAGTTTTTCACGCAGAGGGCGGTGGGTGCCTGGAACGCATTGCCAGTGGAGGTGGTGGAGGCAGGCACGATAGCAAGGTTTAAGATGTATCTTGATAGACACGTAAACGGGCGAGGAATAGAGGGATACAGATAGTTTGGGCAATAAGTAGTATCGTAGAATCATAGAATTTACAGTGCAGAAGGAAGCCATTTGGCCCATCGAATCCGCACCGGCCCTTGGAAAGAGCACCCTACTTAAGCCCACGCCTCCGCCATAACCCAGTAACCCCACCTAACCTTTTGGACATTAAGGGGCCAATCCACCTAACTTGCACATCTTTAGACTGTGGGAGAAAACCGGAGCACCGGAGGAAACCCACATGGACATAGTAGGTCTAAATAAGAAATCTGGATCGGTGCAGGCTTGATGGGCCGAAGGTCTGTTCCTGTGCTGCAATGTTCTTTGTTAGGTGGGGTTATAGGGTTACGGGGATAAGGCAAGGGAAAGAGCCTCCGTCGGGTGGTCTTTCAGAGGATCGGTGTAGACCTGAAGGGCCGATTGGCCCTGTTCTGCACTGTAGGGACTCTATGATTCGTTATGGCTTTCAATCCGCACTGGATTTAATAGTCTGGAGGGTTGCTAATGTGTATCCACCGATTTAAGAAAGGAGAAACAAGAAAACCATGGGTCAGTCAGCCGAATATTGGTGGGGAAGTTTGGAAAACCATTATTGGGGACAAAACCTCTCATTTAGAAATTCTTGGATTAATCAAGGGGAGGAAGGATGAATTTGTTTAAAAATAAATTGTGCCTGATTAGCTTAATTTGATTTGAGGAATCAGAGAAGGTTGATCAAGGTAGGGCAGTAGATGACATTCAATAAAGTGCCACACAAGAGACCTCTTCACAGCAATTTCATTGCAATGTAATATCCTTGTAATAAAGATTATTAGTGTTAAGATGGGGGCCACATAGTATTAAGGGGAAAAGTGGTATGGTTCAGGGAATGGAAGTTGGCGTTGGATGTTTTTAAGACTGTGAGGTGCTTTGCTGTGATATTCCACAAGGGTCCGTTTTGGATGCAAAACTTTTTGCAATTTCACCCAGTCTCGGATATTGGGATCAGCATTATAAAGTTTGCAGATGAAATTAAACTTGGCAAAGTGGTAGATAGTGATCAGTTGCAGGATGGTGAAATGGGCAGATGGAGTACAATGTGGAGAATTGTGAAGAGAAATACAGGGAGGGATAACATAGAAAGTCAATATATTATTAAATGGAACGATTTTGTAAAGTAGTTGAGCAGCGGGATCTTGATGTTCATATACAGAAATTCTCATGGGTGGCATGCAAGGCAATGTTATGGACAGGAGGGTGGTTAAATTAAATAGAATTAATTTCTCTTCTCACCACCCATTTCTCACCATCCAGACTTAAGCAGAAATGCGTTTTGACTTGCCCCTCCCATTATAAGCAGTGGCATATTTTCCAATCCCTCTGTTTTGGTGTGATCCAGTTTCTGGTAATAACCCCACAAATAACTTGATGGGATGGGATGACCTCAGAGGGTTAGTTATTTGCACGCACTGAAACGTGGGGTGCGAGGGATTGCAACATTCCCTCCTTTATGTTCATACAGTAAAACATAGAAAATAGAAGCAGGAGGAGGCCATTCGGCCCTTCGAGCCTGCTCCGCCATTCATTATGATCATGACCGATCATCAAGTTCAATACCGTGATCCTGCCTCTCTCTCTCCCCCCTAACCCCCTCACATATCCCTTGATCCCTTTAGCCCCAGGAGCTATATCTAATTCCCTCTAGAAATTACACAACGTTTTGGTCTCAACTACTTTCTGTGGTAACAAATTACACAGATTCCCCGCTCTCTGGGTGAAGAAATTTCTCCTTGCCTCAGTCCTAAAAGGTTTACCCCTTTTCCTCAAACCCTAGTTCTGGACTCCCCCACCACCAGGAACATTCTTTCTGAATCTATCCTGTTAGAATTCTGTAAGTTTCTATGAGAGCCCCTCTCACTCTTCTAAACTCCAATGAATATAATCTTAACCAACTTAGTCTCGCTCATATCACAGTCCTGCCATCCCAGGAATCAGTCTGGTAAACCTTTGCTACACTCCCTCCATAGCAAGAACATCCTTCCTCAGATAAGGAGACCAAAGTCACCAAGAACCTGACTTCTACCTAAACGACAGCTGCATCAGACACCACCCTGTACCTACCTATCTCGGTGTCGTTTGGACTGCACACTGACCTTCAAGCCACATCTCCAGAAAATCTCAGCTAAACTGAAGACTTGCAACAAATTAGCAGGAACCTCTTGGGGAGCCAACACCAGAACTTTTAAGAACCTCCTCTTTGGCACTCTGCTACTCAAGAGCTGCTGTCTGGAAGAACTCTGGTAAGATGTCCAGTTGAGTGAGACCATGAGGAACATCTCCGGAGTAACTTGGTCAACAGACACACAATGACTACCTATGCTCTGCAACATTGTGTCACCACAAATCTATTATGACAGCTAGCATAGCACGATTGTGAGAAAGTGTGCACAAAAATCCGGATCTGCCACTGGTAGAAGACTTCACCCACCCACCCAGCAAACGCTTCATCTCAAGGTGACCAACCGGGACGATTCAATAAAAATCTGGAATTAAAAGTCTAATGCTGACAGAATAATCCATCTGCTTCACTAATGTCCCGAAGGGAAGGAAATCTTCCTTACCTGGTCTGGTCTATATGTGACTCCAGATCCACAGCAATATGGTTGACTCTTAACTGCCCCTCAAGGGCAATTGGGGATGGGCAATAAATGGTGTCACATTGCCATGACGCCCACTTGCCATGAATGAATAAAAAAACGTGTAACACTCCTTCAGTATATCACTGGTTTTCTTAAGAGGGACAAAGAAAAGAAAGATTTAAAAGTGCATTGACCTCATAGGAAAGAAATGATATTTCACATGGGTTCCAGAGTCCAGAATCAAAATCCAGTGAAGTATTCCTTCATGGAGGTTGTTGGGTGACCGTACAATTCACTCTTCTGGTGATGTTGACTTCACATAATCTTTATTAGTGTCACAAGTAGGCTTACATTAACACTGCAATGAAGTTACTGTGAAAATCCCCTGGTCGCCACATTCCGGCATCTGTTCGGGTACACGGGGGGGGGGGGGGGGGGGAATTCAGAATGTCCAATTCATCTAACAGCATGCCTTTCAGGACTTGGAGGAAACCGGAGCGCCTGGAGGAAACCCACGCAGACATGGGTAAAACGTGCAGAGACCGCACAGATAGTGCGGTTGATGGGATAGGTATGCAGAGATAAATCAGTCTTGCAGACAATGGTACAGAATTTCCAATAGTAGCAGTGTAAATGGGGGTCATGCGTCCAAATCTGGGCAGCGCCCTTTTTCTGTGAGGTTGCTTGTAGGATGGTGAGTTTGCAGTTCTGCAAAGCATTATTACTGGTTCCACAAACCATGCCATGTGATTCCTACCTTGCTACATTGTCTTTGGCAAGGGATGTGTATTTCTTTGTTTAAGCAGACAAGTAAGACTTCGGCCGGCCAACCTGGGTTATGGGCGGCACGGTAGCTCAGTGGTTCGCACTTGCTTCACAGCACCAGGGTCCCGGGTTCGATTTCCGGCTTGGGTCACTGTCTGTCATGGAGGGACAATTCAGAATGTCCAATTCACCTAACAGCACGTCTTTCGGTTCTTGTGGGAGGAAAACGGAGCACCCAGAGGAAACCCACGCAGACCCGAAGATAACGTGCAGACTCCGCAAGCCCAAGCCTGGTATCGAACCCGGGACCCTGGCGCTGTGAAGCAGCAGTGCTAACCACTGTGCTACCATGCCGTCGCTACAGAGTGAGGTCTTGTAGCATGTTGGGGTGGATCAAAAAGCTATGGGTTCATTGGATTTATAAATAAAGGGACAGAATACAAAAGCATAGAGATCATCCTAGAACTTTAAAAATTATGGCTTCGGCCTCAACTGGAGCATTATGGACAATGCCGGGCACCACTCTTCAGCAAAGATGTAAAGACCTTAGAAAGGGTACAGAGGAGGTTTACCAGGGTGCTGCTGGGGATGAGGGACTTTAGTCATGAGAAGAGGTAGGGAAAGTTAGAACCATTTGCCTTGGGACCGAGATGAAGAGTTGGCCAAAGAGCATTCAAGATGAGGATAGATTTTGACAAGTGGCAATAATTATTTCCTCTGGCGAGTGAGTCAATAACCTGAGGTCATAGATTTAAAATCATTAGCAAAAGATCTAGCGGAAAAATGAAGAGAAATATTTCCACTGAGAGCTGCTGGAATGTTCTGCCTGTGAAACGTGGTTAAAAACTGATTCCATCAGTAACTTTAAAAGAAAGTTGGACAGGTACTGGAGGATGAGAAAGTAACAAGGTTATGGAGAAAAGATGGAGATGTGGGACTAAGCACAAGTGCTCATTGCTGGAACTAGTACGGCATGATTGCCTGAATGGCCTCCTATGCTGTAAGGTTCTATGATTCTATGTTCATTAGAAAAAAGCTTTAAATCATAATGTAATTTTCATAAAAGGTAATTAAATATATAATAACCTTGGGTATAGATATAATTAGTGTAAATGAACCAACGTAACAGCTTTTAAAATTACCAATTTGTTTCCAGTTTATCATTAGAAAAGAGGTTCAAGTTGCAATGGACTTAATTTGTAATTGATATATGCAACCTAATGTATCAAGTTTAACTTCTGACTCCTTAATCAATATTCCAATGAGTGAAGAAAGAAGGAAACGGCTATATTTATACTGGCACCTTTCATGTCTTTGTGATGTACTGCACAGTCCAAAGGTCCTCTCTGAAGGATATTTAATCATTGCAGACGAATAAATGGACATTTTCATTAACTGCCTCAGACTATGGATTACATTTAGTGTATTAAATGTACACTTGGTACTCTGATGAAATGGTCAAGCGGTGAGGTATTTTCAAATGAATAACAATTCAGCTAATTATTTGATGAGGGGCATTTTTAAAAAAATTTGGAACACGTCACTGTAGTTGTACATTGTACTGCATTGATGGTGTACTTGTACTGCATTGATGGTGTACTTTTTATCTTTTGAATGACAGTTGAAAGTGACGACAATGCAGAAGAGAATGAGGAGCCATACACTGCTCCTCCTGGGCTACTTGTCCCCTCTGACGTTGAAGTTGTAAGTATCTTGCGTTTCTTGCAGTTGTTTCACGTAGAATGTTTCTGATTGTAGCGAGTAAGTGAAGTCCATTTTTTGATCAGAAGAAATGCTATACCTACCAATTACAAAAAGAGGCATTTTCATGGGCTGTGAATTTGATTTTGAGACCCTTGTATTTGTTGGTGTATCTTATTTTAAGTTCTTCTATAATTTAAGGGAGACTGCACCTGATTGGAAAATATAATTTTACTCAACTGTTCAGCAAGCTCTTCTGAACTGTATCCTTGAGTTTTGTGGAAAATCTAACTGACAGCACTATAGCTTGTTCGAAGGTCAACACTGTGCAGAGAATTAGATTCAATAATGGTCAGTTTTCCCGGTGGGTTCTGATTTATTGTTTAGTGGCCTGCAGTTTAGGACTGATAATGGGCAAGTAGGGCCGACAGCGTGGATTTCAGAATTATTCCAGTGTTTCAGATCATCCAGATAACATTTTTTGCTTTTGCGTCTTGTTCATTGTTGCTAAATTCAACGCGAGAGCCATTGAAAAAATGTGATTATCGAGCTAGATATTTCACATGATTAATTGAAAGCTTGTCATTTAGTCTTGAAAGTTGATGATAAGGGTCTTCAGATAGCATCCTATTTCTGTGAGAGTATAACAGGTATTTATTGGCAGTTAAATCTATTAAATTACCTTAGGTTATTGGATGTTTTGCATGTTTGTATTGAAACACAGGTAGAAATTTCCTTCTCCATCTGTACTGAGGACTGCTGGGTTGCTGCTTCTAGTAGCTTGCCCATATGATTCTTTTTCCCCCTCCTCCCACAGGAAACCTTGTGATTACTAATACATGGTGAGATAGAAAGTCAGTTTTATTGTCTTGCCAGTTTTATTGTCTTGCTGCTCATTATCATTCTAAATGGTCCATTATCCACTGATTGGAGCAATTGAAAACAGGCTATGCCATGGATGTTGAGGTTTCTGCTCTTCGGGCATGTTACACTTTACTGGAAATTGGTTTGACTAGGAACGCAAAATCTAATTTGACCTAAAAATGCAATATTAGCACCAATTTTAATGATTCGAAAACTGGTGCGAGCGTTTCCTTTTTGTAAAAAAACAAATCTTAAATTTGGGACCAATAAACCTGAGCCCTATTTCTTTCCTCTTGAAATTAGCTATATTTTGTTTCCTGTTCTAAGAGTCAGTATTACTGGTAGTTAAATCATCTACATGGCTTGTATTCTCGAGTAGAGAGAATACATATTGATGGCATGACTACTTTTTCATGTCTAATTTTTCATAAGTCATTAACATGTTAATTTTATTAAATGTTACATTTTATGCATTAGTTATGGTTGAAGTGACTCCTCAGAATGAGAATTTAAAAAGTCAACTCAAATGGTACTGAACATCAGGGGCGGGATTCTCCAATCCTGCGGCAGAGTGTCCACACCGTCATAAACGGTGTCGCGTTTCACGACGGCGTGAACGGGCCGCTCCCACGTCTAATTCCGGCCCCTACAGGGGGCCAGCATGGCGCTGGAGCGGTTCGCGCCATTCCAGCTGCAGATCCTGGCGCGAACTGTGCGCCGCGGGATCCACGCATGCGCAGTTGCGCCGGCGCCAACACGCACATGCACATATTCGCAGTGGCCTCCTTCAACGTACCGGCCCCGAGGCAACATGGCGCATGGCTACAGCGGCCGGCGCGTGGGAAAGGAGGCCCCAGCAACAGAGGCCGGCCCGCCGATCGGTGGGTCCCGATCATGGGCCAGGCAACATCTGAGGGGCCCCCCCGATGTCCCGCCAGCCCATAACAGGTTAGAACGGCGCTGTCGGGACTCAGCCCTTTTCCTACGGCTGCTCGGCCCATCCAGGGCGGCGAATCGGCAGGCCGGCCGCATACAGTGGCCCGCGACCGGCGCCGCGCCAACCACCCCGGCGCCAATGGCGCCGATTCTCGTGGCACGTTCGCGGGGTTTCTCCAGCCCGGCTCAGGGCTAGGAGAATCCCGCCCATTATTTATTAGTCAACTTAAAGAGCAAGGTTTTCAAATTATAATTTTTTGCGAAGTTCAGTAGTTCTTTGGCGGAACAAGATTTATCTCACATTTCTGTAATGTGGTGGGAAAGAAATCTTGTAAAGCTTCTTGTTCAGAATTTACGTCACGGTCAAATCAACTAGCTCAACAGGTCTATTCTGGCCTTTGCAAAGAACATAATGCGGGATATCTGAAATGTTTATTTTGTTCTCAGCACCCTGAGTTGCCAGTTTCTTTATGTAGCAGGTTGTTGGAACATGCAATACTTAGCCACAGGGACTGGTTGAGGCGCTATTTGTTTTTAGTTGGAATGGGGGCAGTGATGGAAACTATACATTTCTTGCTATTGTAGTGATGTCATCTTGAACTGCTACAATCCTGAAAAGCAATGGTGACGGGTGGCAAATGCCGGTATATTGATCTGGGGATGCAGAAAGAACAGTGTAGATATGTGATTTGGAGATGAACTTGGAGTGATGTTGCCTGTTTATATAACCATACAGATGTGGCTGGCTCATTTAAATTGCTGGCGCATGGTGATCTCCAGGGCATTGGCAGGGTTTGTACGGTGATCTCCAGGGCATTGGCAGGGTTTGTACGGTGATCTCCAAGGCATTGTCATGGTTTGTACGGTGATCTCCAAGGCATTGGCAGGGTTTTATATGGTGCTGCTGAAGAGTAAAGAAAGGTTGACTGGGCTATCTCTTAGTGGAGTTCGTAGCACGGATGCTATCTACCACTTTTCAGTCCAATCCCGAATGTTCCCTGCGTCTAGTTGTAGACTGACACAGACAGCTTCATTACTGAAGTAGCTGTTGTCAACTAATGGTTGTATTCCTAACCTTGTGACTGATCAGTAAAGAGGCAGCTGAAGATGGTTGGGCTGAGGATACCTCTTTGAAAAACTCCTGCAATGGAGCTCGGCCTCTGATGCCTGGTCCCTAACAACCTCCACTATGTTCCGTTTTATGACAACGGCTACAACGTGGCTTTTCATTTTTGAACACCATTCGTTTTTGTTTTGTTTGGACCCCTTGGTGCCACACTCAAATGCCAACTTCATGTCCAGTCTGCTCTTAGTTGTCCAGTGGCATTTAGCTTTTGTGCCCATGTCTATCTTTTATGGGAAAAAAATGGATAAGTGAGAAAAATATAGTTATAGGAGGAGTCTTGAGACAGTGAGATTAGTTTTCAATTTCTCTGGCAAAGAGCTAGCACAGATATAAGGGTTGAATAGCTGTCAGTTCAAAATAGTAAACTATGCGGAAATATTAGAAAAGGTATATGAATAGTTTAAAAGGTTTTTAAAAATGTTGGCAGCAATTTTGTTTTCCCCTTTTACCTTCGTATGCTGAACATTTGTGACTGTTGAGGAAATAAGTTGGAGCTTGCATTTACGACAAAAGCTTTTGTGTTTCAATGAAGTCAGAGCATCCTGGAGAGATTCGCAACAGAAACAGTGGGAATGTTTAGGAACTGTATGTGTACAATAGTGGTTGTTTTTGTTCATTGTACAAAATGCATCTTACTTGAAGGTGGTGCATCCGTGTAGATTATTCTGGCAAACTATTCAGGTTGGACCATGGTGGGATATCACCAACCTTCAATTTTGTTGCAAAAATAAATAACAAGCAATATTGCCCAATCTTCGTTTGTTGTTGGAATTTGAATTCAATAAAAATCTGTAATATTGTCGTTTGTTGTAAAAGCCCATCTGGTTCGTTAATGCCCTTTTAGGGAAGGAAATCTACCACCCTTGGTTTACATGTGAGCCCAGATCCACAGCTATGTGGTTGATTCCTAAATGCCCTCTAAAATGGCAATTAGGATGGGCAATAAGTGCTCGCCCAACTGGTAATGCCCACATCCCATGCCTGTTTGTGGTTGTAAAATCATAGAACATAGAAAATACAGCACAGAACAGGCCCTTCGGCCCACGATGTTGTGCCGAACTTTTGTCCTAGATTAAGAACAAATTAATTTACACCCCATCATTTTACCGTAATCCATGTACCTATCCAATAGCCGCTTAAAGGTCCCTAATGTTTCCGACTCAACTACTTCCACACGCAGTGCATTCCATGCCCCCACTACGCTGGGTAAAGAACCTACCTCTGTCATCCCCCCCCCCATATCTTCCATCATTCACCTTAAATTTATGTCCCCTTGTAATGGTTCTGCCTGTGGAAAAAGTCTCAAATTGTCTATCTATTCCTCTGATCATCTTCTAAACCTCTGTCAAGTCTCCCCTCATCCTTCTCCGTTCTAATGAGAAAAGGCCTAGCACCCTCAATCTTTCCTCGTAAGACCTACTCCATTCCAGGCAACATCCTGGTAAATCTCCTTTGCACCTTTTCCAAAGCTTCCACATCCTTCCTAAAATGAGGCAACCAGAACTGTACACAGTACTCCAAATGTGGCCTTACCAAGGTTTTGTACAGCTGCATCATCACCTCACGGCTCTTAAATTCAATCCCTCTGCTAATGAACGCTAGCACACCATAGGCCTTCTTCACAGCTCTATCCACTTGAGTGGCAACTTTCAAAGATGTATGAACATAGACCCCAAGATCTCTCCTGCTCCTCCACATTGCCAAGAACCCTACCATTAACCCTGTATTCCGCATTCATATTTGTCATTCCAAAATGGACAACCTCACACTTTTCAGGGTTAAACTCCATCTGCCACTTCTCAGCCCAGCTCTGCATCCTATCTATGTTTCTTTGCAGCCGACAACAGCCCTCCTCACTATCCACAACTCCACCAATCTTCGTATCAAATTTACTGACCCACCCTTCAACTCCCTCATCCAAGTCAATAATGAAAATCACAAACAGCAGAGGACCCAGAACTGATTCCTGCGGTACACCACTGGTAACTGGGCTCCAGGCTGAATATTTGCCATCCACCACCACTCTCTGACTTCTATCGGTTAGCCAGTTCGTTATCCAACTCTCCAAATTTCCCACTATCCCATACCTCCTTACTTTCTGCATTAGCCTACCATGGGGAACCTTATCAAATGCCTTACTAAAATCCATGTACACTGCATCCACTGCTTTACCTTCAGCCACGTGCTTGGTCACCACCTCAATGAATTCAATAAGACTTGTGAGGCAAGACCTACCCCTCACAAATCCGTGTTGACTATTCCTAATCAAGCAGTGTCTTTCCAGATGCTCAGAAATCATATCCCTCAGTACCCTTTCCATTACTTTGCCTACCACCGAAGTAAGACTAACTGGCCTGTAATTCCCAGGGTTATCCCTATTCCCTTTTTTGAACAGGGGCACGACATTCGCCACTCTCCAATCCCCTGGTACCACCCCTGTTGACAGTGAGGACGAAAAGATCATAGCCAACGGCTCTGCAATTTCATCTCTTGCTTCTCATAGAATCCTTGGATATATCCCGTCCGGCCCGGGGAACTTGTCTATCCCCAAAAAATTCAAAATGCCCAACACATCTTCCTAACCAGTATCTCCTCGAGCTTACCTGTCTGTTTCACACTGTCCTCTCCAACAATATGCCCCCTCGCATTCGTAAATACTGAAGAAAAGTACTCGTTCAAGACCTCTCCTATCTCTTCAGACTCAATACACAATCTCCCGCTACTGTCCTTGATCGGACCTACCCTCGCTCTAGTCATTCTCATATTTCTCACATGTGTAAAAGGCCTTGAGGTTTTCCTTGATCCTACCTGCCAAAGATTTTTCATGCCCTCTCTTAGCTCTCCTAATCCCTTTCTTCAGTTCCCTCCTGGCTATCTTGTATCCCTCCAGCGCCCTGTCTGAACCTTGTTTCCTCAGCCTTACATAAGTCTCCTTCTTCCTCTTAACAAGACATTCAACCTCTCTTGTCAACCATGGTTCCCTCGCTCGACCATCTCTTCCCTGCCTGACAGGGACATACATATCAAGGACACGTAGTGTCTGTTCCTTGAACATGTTCCACATTTCAACTGTGTCCTTCCCTGACAACCTATGCACTTCAGTTCTTGTCTGACAGCATCGTATTTACCCATCCCCCAATTGTAACCATTGCCCTGTTGCATGCACCTATCCCTCTCCATTACTAAAGCGAAAGTCACAGAATTGTGGTCGCTGTCTCCAAAATGCTCCCCCACTAACAAATCTATCACTTGTCCTGGTTCAAGTGCCAAATCCAATATGGCCTCCCCTCTGGTCGGACAATCTACATACTGTGTCTGCAAAGCTTACTGGACACACTGCACAAACGCCACCCCATCCAAGCTATTTGACCTAAAGAGTTTCCACTCAATATTTGGGAAGTTGAAGTCACCTATGACTACTACCCTGTGACTTCTGCACCTTTCCAAAATTTGTCCCTCCACATCTCTTGGGGGGCCTATAGAAAACTCCCAACAAGGTGACTGCTCCTTTCCTATTTCTGACTTCAACCCATACTACCTCAGTAGGCAGACCCTCCTCGAACTGCCTTTCTACAGCTGTTGTACTATCTCTAATTAACAATGCAACCCCCCCCACCTCTTTTACCACCCTCCCTAATCTTATTGAAACACCTGTAACCAGGAACCTCCAACAACCATTTCTGACCCTCTTCTATCCAAGTTTCCGTGATGGCCGCCACATCGTAGTCCCAAGTACCGATCCATGCCTTAAGTTCACCCACCTGATTCCTGATGCTTCTTGCGTTGAAGTATACACACTTCAACCCATCTCCGTGCCTGCAAGTACTCTCCTTTGTCAGTGTTACCTTCCCCACTGCCTCACTACATGCTTTGACATCCTGAATATCGGCTACCTTAGTTGCTGGACTACAAATCCGGTTCCCATTCCCCTGCCAAATTAGTTTAAACCCTCCCGAAGAGTACTAGAAAACCTCCCTCCCAGGATACTGGTGCCCCTCTGGTTCAGATGCAACCCGTCCTGCTTGTACAGGTCCCACCTTCCCCAGAATGCGCTCTAATTATCCAAATACCTGAAGCACTTCCTCCTACACCATTCCTGCAGCCACGTGTTCAACTGCACTCTCTCCCTATTCCTAGCCTCGCTATCACGTGGCACCGGCAACAAACCAGAGATGACAACTCTGTCTGACTTGGCTTTTAACTTCCAGCCTAATTCCCTAAACTTGTTTATTACATCCACACCCCTTTTCCTACCTACGTCGTTGGTACCAATGTGCAACTTCTGGCTGCTCACCTTCCCCCTTGGGGATCCTGAAGACACGATCCGAGACGTCATGGACCCTGGCACCCAGGAGGCAACAAACCATCCCGAGAGCCTCGTCCATGCCCACAGAACCGCCTGTCTGTACCTCTAACTATTGAGTCCCCTATAACTACTGCTCTCCTAATCTCCCCCCTTCCCTTCTGAGCCCCAGAGCCGGACCTCGTGCCAGAGACCCGGTCGCTGCAGCCTACCCCTGCTAGGTAATTCCCCCCCCCCCCCCCCCCCAGCAGCATCCAAAGCGGTATACTTATTGTTGAGAGGAACGACCACAGGGGATCCCTGCACTGACTGCTTCCTCCTCTTCGCACCTCTAACTGTTACCCAGCTACCTTTGTTCTCAGGTGTAACTATGTCCCTGTAGCTTCTATCTATCACCCCCCAGCTTCCCAAATGATCCTCAGTTCATCCAGCTCCAGTTCCCTAACACAGTATGTGAGGAGCTGGAGATGGCTGCACTTCCCGCAGGTGAAGTCAGCAAGGACACCAGTGGTCTCCCTTACCTCGAACATTTTGCAGGAGGAACATTCCACTGCTCTAGCTGCCATCACCTTTACTTAGTCTCCCAGTAAAAAAAGAAAGAAAAAAAAAGTAAATAGCTTACTTGCTCACTGCACTGAGTCTTTTAGGCTAGAGGAGGAGGGAGGGTGCGGGACACTACACGTGTAATATCTCGGGTTTCCTCACCGTTCAAATTTAGTGGGTAATACAAACCTTCCCAGGTCTCCCCACGGCCGACTTCCGGCTTCCTGCTGTTCTGAGAAAAAAAAAGCTCCAAAAAAGTAAGTTAAAAATCAACAACTCCGCTTTCCTTCCAGCTCTCCCCTCCAAAAATCACTCCCCGCTCTGCTGGAAGAATGAAGTTTAGTGTCCCAACAATTTAACCTGTTAGTATTTTTAGATTCCAGTGCGTTGATTGTAATGTGATTGTTTGAATCTCCAGTATTAAATGAACTAACCAATATGTTCAGGATTGCAACTGACATTCTGTCATTGGTGTAAAAAAAAGTGAAATAAAAATCGCTTATTGTCACAAGTAGGCTTCAAATGAAGTTACTGTGAAAAGCCCCTCGTCACCACATTCCGGCGCCTGTTCGGGGAGGCTGGTACGGGAATCGAACCGTGCTGCTGGCCTGCCTTGACTTGCTTTAAAAGCCAGCGATTTAGCCCTGTGCTAAACCAGCCCCTGTCGGCAGAATATTTTATTTGGGTCTTCCCAGTTTTAATGCCATTGTCTTATGAATATAAGTTATGACATGTAGAAATTTCTTTCTCCAGCCTGCAACATCCAAAATGCATGCCATCATTGAACGCACAGCAAAATTTGTCTGCAAGCAGGGCACGCCGTTCGAAATCATGCTTAAAGCTAAACAAGCCCGGAACTCTCAATTTGATTTTCTGCGTTTTGATCACTACCTGAATCCATACTATAAGCACATTCTCAAAACCATGAAAGACGGGAAATACGTTGTTCAGACAGAAAAAAGATTTGAAGAGAAAAGGAGTAAGTTTAAATTATTTCTGAACACTATTCCTTTATTGATTCCATATGGAATTCTGCAACTCGATGAGTTTGTGAAGGTGTATGGTATTGCTTGGGAAATGAGTACGGTTTTCAGTGGGAGTAAAGGAGGAGACGGGATCAGCATGGCAATAATGTATGTGAATTAAGAGAGTGCAGTAAAACATGAGGTTGGTAAGTCACCAGGTTGGGACTGTTCACCACCTGCGTGATGCACTGGAGCAATTCGCTGAGGCTTTTTCGACAGTACCCTCCAAACCTGCGACCTCTTGTCACCTAGAGACGAGCATAGTGGCTTCATGAGAACACCATCTCCAAGTTTCCCTCCAAGTAACAAACCATCCTGACTTGGGAATATATTGGCCAACCCTTCATCATCGCTGGAACAACACCTCTAATAGCATTTTACCACATAGACTGCAGCAGTTCAAGAAGATGGTTTAGCAGCACTGTTTTAAGGGCATTTAGGGATTATAATCCCTGATAATTCAGGGAATTATCCTGAAGGACTGATAATTCAATGATAAAGCCACTGACTTTACATTTTTTCTCCAAATGAAGATTACATCAAGAGGTGACTGTTATCTCCTCTTTTTAAAAAACAGAATTGGATAAACCAGGCAGTTTCATAGAATTTACAGTATAGAAGGAGGCCATTCGGCCCATCAAATCTGCCCCGGCCCCTGGAAAGAGCAACCCGTTTAAGCCCACACTTCCAGCCTATCCCAGTAACCCCACCTAACTTTTTTTTGGACCCAAGGGCAATTTCAACAGATTTTCCCTGAATTATGGAGAATTACAAGGTGATTTGATTGAGGTCTTTAGGATTTTGAAAGAATTGAGGGAATAGGTAGAGGCAAAGCTTTTCCAAAGGTGGGGAAGTGCAGGACAAGGGACGGAATGTAAATTTGGAACCAAACCATTCAGGAGAGTACTTCATGCACTGGATGGTTTAAGAACATAAGAACTAGGAGCAGGAGTAGGCCATCTGGCCCCTCGAGCCTGTTCAGCCATTCAATGAGATCATGGCTGATCTTTTGTGGACTCAGCTCCACTTTCTGGCCCGAACACCATAACCCTTAATCCCTTTATTCTTCAAAAAACTATCTATCTTTATCTTAAAAACATTAATGAAGGAGCCTCAACTGCTTCACTGGGCAAGGAATTCCATAGATTCACAACCCTTTGGGTGAAGAAGTTCCTCCTAAACTCAGTCCTAAATCTACTTCCCCTTATTTAGAGGCTATGCCCCCTAGTTCTGCTTTCACCTGCCAGTGGAAACAACCTGCCCGCATCTATCCGATCTATTCCCTTCATAATTTTATATGTTTCTATCTGATCCCCCCCCTCATCCTTCTAAATTCCAACGAGTACAGTTTAAAAGATTCTAGCTCAGTTAATAGTTTCAAATCTGCCTTTGGTAGCTTAAGGTAGATGGATGAAATTGACGTACAGAACAGGCTCGAGGGGCTGAATTACTTCCTGTTCCAGCCTGCACAAAGCACGTTGATAGATGGAATATTTAAATAATTTGAGAAATTGGCAAGGAAATTGCATTCTGTCAGATCTTTAAGATTGTGTTTCTCCAGCAAAATGTTACACAACTGCTGCTTTTGCCATTAAAGTTTGGTTAAGGAGGAAAAAGTTGCAACCTTGGATATCACCATTGAAACGCATTTTAATCTTGTTAACAGAATCTCTCACCGAATCGGGTGAAGATGATGATGACGACAATGATGGCTGTTATCTCCATCCCAGTCTTTTTGCTTCTAAAAGTAACTCCAGATTGGAAGAACTGACTAGGGTGAGTCCACTAGATCTGATTTTACAGTTGCTTTATTTGAACACAGTGTATAATTTGACTTTCAATAAATTAAGATGGCTAAAGCTGGGTTTCCAACAGTGACTGTACCCCACCCATTGTTTATTTTGAATTTCACAAAATCACGCAATGGTTATTGCATGGAAGGTGGTCAAATGAACTTTTGTAACTGGCAGCCTCTCCGTGACCAACTAGTCCCAACCACCCCACTGTCTTTTCTCTGTAACCCCACAAATGTTTTCTCTTCAGATAAATATCCAGTTCCTTTTCAAAAGCCACAATTAAATCTGCCTTCACCAAACTCTCAGTCAGTGTCTTCCAGACTTCGAATCATAGAGTCACTACAGTACAGAAGGAGGCCATTCAGCCCATCGAGTCAGCACTGACCCTCTCAAAGAACACCCGACCTAACCCCACAACCCACTCTATCCCCGTAACTCAATAACCGTTCCTAACTTTTTGAACAGTACGAAGTCTTACAACACCAGGTTAAAGTCCAACAGGTTTGTTTCGATGTCACTAGCTTTCGGAGCGCTGCTCCTTCCTCAGGTGAATGAAGAGGTCTGTTGGTCATTCACCTAAGGAAGGAGCAGCGCTCCGAAAGCTAGTGACATCGAAACAAACCTGTTGGACTTTAACCTGGTGTTGTAAGACTTCGTACTGTGCTCACCCCAGTCCAACGCCGGCATCTCCACATCATAACTTTTTGAACACGAAGGGGCAATTTAGCATGGCCAATCCACCTAACCTGCACATCTTTGGACTGTGGGAGGAAACCGAAACACCCGGAGAAAATCCACGCAGACACGGATGAAAGTGAAAACTTCACACAGACTGACCCGAGGCGGGAATCGAACCCGGGTCCCTGGACCTGTGAGGCAGCAGTGCTAACAGTGACGCCCACAACTTCAACCACTCGCCACTGCATAGAAAAAGTTTTTCCTCCTGTCACCTTTGGTTTGGTTCTCTTGCCAATCGCCTTCGGTGTCCACCCATGAGAACAGTTTCTCCTTATCTACTTTGTCCAGATTCCCCATGATTTAAACACTTGGTCAAACTTCCTCCCAACCTTAAATAAAACTATCAATGCTGGAAATAGCCCGCAGGCTGGGCAACGTCTGCGGAGAGAAACGTTTCGGGTCTGGACCACCGTTCATCAGAATTGAAGATAGAAATGTTAATGTTTTAAGCCAATGAAAGGAGGGGATGGGGCAGGAATCATAAAAGGGAAGCTATGTGATAGGGTGGGGGGCTGGGGAGATTAGATAACAAAGGATTTAATGGTACAACAGCCAGAGAGTAGTCATGGATTTAGTAAAGAAACAAAGGTGGTATCCAAAAGAGGCTGAATGGCTACATCTCAACCATCTGATTGCGACATGAAGAAAAAAACTGGACAAGACCTACCTGACCAAACAGAAAAAGGAGAAAACACAGAAGGCAGAGGTTACCATCTAAAGTTGTTGAACTCTGTGTTGAATCCTGAAGGCTGTAGAGTATCAAGTTGAAGGATAAGGTGCTGTTCCTCGAGCTTGAGTTGAGCTTTGCTGGAACGCAGTCGCCGACCATGACATCAAGATCACTATGAAGTCAGGTGGAGGATTAAGATGACAAGTAACCAGGAGCTTGGGGTCATGCTTGTGTATGGAACAGAGGTGTTCCACAAAGCATCCACCCAGTCTGCGTTTGGTCTCCTCCTCCGGTTCTTGTATTATTGCCTAACATCTGTCAGATGCAGTCTTTTACTGCTTCACCTTACGCTATCTTTTTGTCATCCAGTAAGCTCTGGTTTTGATCCTCCTACCTGGGAATGTACCTGAACTATCTCCACTCACTGCAGCCCAGTGATAAATTGCAGTTTTGCCAGCTAATCTTTGATTCCCGTGTACCTGCACAATTTCTGTTCTCCTCTTGCTATAGAATTTACAATGCAGAAGGAGGCTATTCGGCCCATCGAGTCTGTGCAGAACCTTGGAAAGAGCACCCTACTGAAGCACCCACGCCTCCAACCCATCCCTGCAACCCAGTAACCCCACCTAACCTTTTGGAAACTATGGAGCAATTTAGCATGGCCAATCCATCTATCTTTAGATATCCATCTTTGGACTGTGGGAGGAAACTGGAGGACCCGGAGGAAACCCACGCAGGCACGGGGAGGAAGTGCAGACTCCGCACAGACAGTCACCCGAGGCCGGAATTGAACCCTGGAGCTGTGATGCAGCAGTGCTAACCACTGTGTAGTCCCAAAGTTGGCCCTCCTGCAATTAATCATTTTTGCTCTGGATTATTCCTTATCCTTTTTCATAACTAATCTAAACCATATGATTCTGTGATTATTGTTCCCCAATTGGTCTGTTGACACTTAACCAAGCCCATTCCCCAGAACCAGATTCAGCAGTACCTCCTTCCTTTCTTGAGTCAGAAAACATCTAGAAAGTTTTCTTGAACTCACCTAAGTAACTCTCCACCTCTTGCCATTTGCACCATTAATTTATGGTGTGAACTGAAGTCGAGCTCCAGTCAAATGTCATCTAATCCAAGTGGAGCATTGTACATTGTTTGAGTAAGATAACAAAAAGTCAAAACCTGTTTACAGTAGTTTGCAAAACAAATTGGTATATCTGTGGCCCAAAATGCTGGTTAACAGCATTGTGATTAATGCTTTATTTATTCTAGCCTCTGAAAGTAATGGATCCAGACCACCCTCTTGCAGCTTTAGTACGTAAAGTACAAGCAGATGCCAAAAACCTGCAAAAACAGCAAGAATCTGACAATTCAGAAGCAGTAGTGGCCACAGTAGAATACACTGCTGCGGATTGTAAGTATGGAGAAAAGGACTATTTCTGAAACTAAATTTGATGCCAATTTAATAGGTTTATTTTCTTAGTCCATTTTTCTGCCACCATATCTTAAAGACATTTGTTCATGTGTAAGCCTGTTGCATATGTGTTGGCAAGCAATTCCTTTTTTAATGGGATTATTCTCCGAGATGCGAATATCTCTGAGAAGTTCAGTATTTAACACCACCTCTGGCAATTCTGGAGAAGAGGGGTCTGCGTTGTGAAGGAAATTCATACTGCCTGTACTGCGCTGTAATGTTCTATGTTCTATGCTGTTGCATAAGGAGTTCCAGGATTTTGACCCAGCTACAATAATAATTAATAATAATCACTTATTGTCATAAGTGGGCTTCAATGAAGTTATTGTGAAAAGCCCCTAGTCGCCACATTCTGGCGCCAGTTCGGGGAGGCCGGTACGGGAATTCAACCCGCGCTGCTGGTCTTGTTCTGCATTACAAGCCAGCTGTTTAGCCCACCGTGCTAAACCACAATGAAGAAATTATAATTTTATTTTTATACTTTAGAGTTTCCAATTATGTTTTTTTTCCAATTAAGGGGCAATTTAGTGTGTCCAATCCATCTAACCTGCACATCTTGGGGTTGTGGGGTTGAGACCCCACAGGCACTGAGAGAATATGCAAACTCCACACGGTAGCATAGTGGTGAGCACTGTGGCTTCACAGCGCCAGAGTCCCAGGTTCCATTCCCGGCTTGGGTCACTGTCTGTGTGGCGTTTGCACGTTCTCCCTGTGTCTGCGTGGGTTTCATGCGGGTGCTCAGGTTTCCTCTCAGTCCAAAGATGTGCGGGTTAGGTGGATTGGCCATGCTAAATTACTCATCATGTCCGAAAAAGTTAGGCTGGGTTACTGGGTTGGATTGGATTTGTTTATTGTCACGTGTACCGAGGTACAGTGAAAAGTATTTTTCTGCGAGCAGCTCAACAGTTCATTAAGTACATGGGAAGAAAATGGAATAAAAGAAAATACATAATAGGGCAACACAAGTTATACAATGTAACTACATAAGCACCGGCATCAGATGAAGCATACAGGATGTAGTGTTAATGAGGTCAGTCCATTAGAGGGTCATTTAGGAGTCTGGTAACAGCGGGGAAGAAGCTGTTTTTGAGTCTGTTCATGCGTGTTCTCAGACTTCTGTATCTCCTGCCCGCTGGAAGAACTTGGAAGAGTGAGTAAGCCGGGTGGGAGGGGTCTTTGATTATACTGCCCACTTTCCCCAGGCAGCGGGAGGTGTAAATGGAGTCAATGGATGGGAGGCAGGTTCGTGTGATGGACTGCGCGGCGTTCACGACTCTCTGAAGTTTCTTGCGGTCCTGGGCTGAGCAGTTGCCATACCAGGCTGTGATGCAGCCAGATAGGATGCTTTCTATGGTGCATCTGTAAAAGTTGGTAAGAGTTAATGTGGACATGCCGAATTTCCTAAGTTTCCTGAGGAAGTATAGGCGCTGTTGTGCTTTCTTGGTGGTAGCGTGGACGTGGGTGGACCAGGACAGATTTTTGGAGATGTGCACCCCTAGGAATTTGAAACTGCTGACCATCTCCACCTCGGCCCCGTTGATGCTGACAGGGGTGTGTACAGTACTTTGCTTCCTGAAGTCAATTACCAGCTCTTTAGTTTTGCTGGCATTGAGGGAGAGATTGTTGTCGCTCCACCACTCCACTAGGTTGTCTATCTCCCTCCTGTATTCTGACTCGTTGTTATTCGAGATCCGGCCCACTGGTCGTATCGTCAGCAAACTTGTAGATGAAGTTGGAACCAAATTTTGCCACGCAGTCGTGTGTGTACAGGGGGTAAAGTAGGGGGCTAAGTACGCAGTCTTGCGGGGCCCCGGTATTGAGGACTATTGTGGAGGAGGTGGTGTTCATTCTTACTGATTGTGGTCTATTGGTCAGAAAATCGAGGATCCAGTTGCAGAGTGGGGAGCCAAGTCCTAGGTTTTGGAGCTTTGATATGAGCTTGGCTGGGATTATGGTGTTGAAGGCAGAGGTGTAGTCAATTAATAGGAGTCTGATGTAGGAGTCCTTGTTGTCGAGATGCTCTCAGGATGAGTGTAGGGCCAGGGAAATGGCGTCTGCTGTGGACCGGTTGCGACGGTATGCGAATTGCAGTGGATCAAGGTGTTCTGGGAGTATGGAGGTGATGCGCTTCATGATCAACCTCTCGAAGCACTTCATTACGACTGAAGTCAGGGCCACCGGATGGTAATCATTGAGGCATGTTGCCTGGTTCTTCTTTGGCACCGGTATGATGGTGGTCTTCTTGAAGCAGGTGGGGACCTTGGAGTGGAGTAGAGACAGGTTAAAGATGTCTGCGAATACCTCTGCCAGCTGGTCCACGCAGGCTGAGTGCACAACCAGAGATCCCGTCCGGGCCCGTCGCCTTCCGAGGGCTTACTTTCAGGAAAGCCAACCTGACTTTGGACGCTGTGATGATGGGTATGGGTGGGTTATGGGCTTCTGGGGCACTCGACAGCGGATTGGTGGTTACCTGCTCGAACAGAGCATAGAATGCATCAAGTTCATCGGGGAGGGGTGCGCAGCTGCCGGAGATACTGCTCGGCTTCACTTTGTAGCCCATTATGTTGTTTAGTCCGTGCCACAATTGCCGAGAGTCTGTCTGTGACTCTAGCTTGGTTTGATATTCTCTCTTGGCATCTCGGATGGCTTTGCAGAGGTCGTACCTGGATTTCTTGTATAGGTCAGGGTCGTCTGACTTGAACACCTCAGATCTGTCCTTCAATAGGGAGTCAATCTCGTGATTGAGCCATGGTTTCCGGTTGGGGAACGTACGTACTGCTTTCTTTGGCACGCAGTCGTCCACACATTTGCTGATGAAGTCTGTGACGGTGTGGCGTACTCATTTAAGTTGGTCGCTGAGTTCTTAAATATGGACCAGTCCACTGTTTCTAAGCAGTCACATAAGAGCTTTTTTGTTTCCTCGGACCAGCACTGCACAACCTTCTCAGCTGGATTCTCCCGCTTGAGTTTCTGCTTGTTTGCCGGGAGAAGGAGCACCATCTTGTGGTCTAATTTCCCAAAGTGCGGTCGGGGGATGGAACCGTAGGCGCCCTTGATTTTTGAGTAGCAGTGGTCAAGAGTGTTGTTGCCCCTGGTGGGACAGGAGATGTGCTGGTGCAATTTTATAGGGATAGTGTGGGGGTGTGGGCTTGGATGGGGAGCTGTTTCCAAGGGCCGGTGCAGACTCGATGGGCTGAATGGCCTCCTTCTGCATTGTAAATTTTTATGATTCTGTGAACAGTGACCCGGGGCTGGGGTCGAACCAGGGTCCTCAGCGCCATAGGGAGCAATGCTAAATGCCACCGTGTCGCTCTAGGAATGGTACCTGTTCAGGTCAAGATAGTGTGTGACCTAGAAATGACATGGTACTGCATCTGCCATGCATATGCCCACTCACTAAGCCTGTCCAAATCCTACTCGACTATTTCTACATCCTCTTCACAGTTCACCCTGCCACCCAATTTTGTATCGTCTGCAAATCTGGAGATAATACATTTTGTTCCCTCGTCCAAGTCATTAATATATAATGTGAACAGTTGGGGTCCTGGCACAGATCCCTGCGCTACCCACTAGTCACTCCTGCCAATCAGAAAATGGCCTTGGATTCCATGGGCTCTCACCTTTTGGACCAGCCTTCCATGTGGGACCTTGTCAAAGGCCTTACTGAAGTCCATGTAAACCACATCAACCGCACTACCCTCATCAATATATTTAGTTACCTTCAAAAATCTCAATTAAATTAGTTACACAGGATCTCCCACCAACAAATCCGTGGTGACTATCCCTGGTCAATCCCTGCCTTTCCAAGTGTTGATTAATCCTGTCTCTAAGAATTTTTTCCAATAATTTTCCTTCCATTAACGTTGGACTAACTGACCTGTAATTACCAGGCTTGCCCCTGCTGCCCATCTTGGTTCATGCATTTCATTATATCACTGCTCTATCTGGCAGACCATTGCATGTGCCAATCACTCTATGAACTTCATGAGAACAGTCCGCAGATTGTTGTAGGTTAGTTTGAACACTTGTCCTACTCCGACTTTTTAGTTTCAAGCTGCTTTCTGGATTCAAGTTTTCCGTACAGGTTATCTTCTATGCTTCAGTAAGATCGCACTATCAGCGTGCTTTGTCGCCTGCAAAACCCAAGTTCCAAAATCCTTTCCTCAGGAATCTCAACTCCTCTCTGCATGTGTCCAGAGTTATGTTGTCTCCGACCAGCACTGAACTGAACACTCAGGATCCAGCCTGACTGGAGTACCCTGCACTTGCTCAAGCTGAACAAAACTCTGCACATCTAAACAGTATTCAACCCAGTTCAGCTTCGTTTAACGCATACTGTCAATCACCAGGTCTACCAAAACCTTTATTCGCACACATTCCTCATTGGCGCCCCCAATAATCTCCACTGATTTTTACTCTTATTGTTTGGATTATGTCCTGTTTGCTCCGATGATTTCTTCTCTGCGTGTTTTGATGCGTTGACTGTCAGGTCAACCAAGATTCATGGGGTCTCTTAACTTCTGCACTTTCCATTTGTATTTGTGTTAAATTTGTCTGACCTTCCACTGTGCACTTGTATACTTTCTCCAATTCATTTTCTGATTTCTGAACTGCCTCCTCTGAATCCACTGCCCCTCCAGCTTTGGAGTAATTGCATATTTGATGGCAACACAATCTTGTATTGATGAGCGTACAATGTCCTAATGCACATTAGGAAGGAATAATAAGTCTGAGAGGGAAAGCTTGGGAAGGTGAATACAATAATAATTTTTATTATTGCCACAAATAGGACTTGCATACATTGCATGTAACGCTTTAAGTATTGCAGTTGTAGAGTCCTTTTTGCACCAAGTTTTTTCAAATTCATTTACGGGATGTGCATGTCGTTGGTTAGGCCAGCATTTATTGCCCATCTCTAGTTGTCCCTCAGAAGGTGGTGGTGAGCTGCCTTCTTGAACCGCTGCAGTCCTTGAGGTGGAGGTACACCCACTGTGCTGTTAGGGAGGAAGTTCCAAGATTTTGTCCCAGCGACAGCGAAGGAACGGCGATATATTTCGAAGTCAGGATGGTGAGTGACTTGGAGGGGAATCTCCAGGTGGTGGGGTTCCCAGATATCTGCTGCTCTGGTCCTTTTAGATGATAGTGGTCGTGGGTTTGGAAGGTGCTGCCTAAGGAACCTTGGTGAGTTTCTGCAGTGCATCTTGTAGATGGTACACATGGCTGCCACTGTTCAACAGTGGTGGAGGGATTGAATATTTGTGGAAGGAGGAGCAATCAAGTGCGCTGCTTTGTCCTGGATGGTGTCGAGCTTCATGAGTGTTGGAGCTGTACTCATCCAGGCAAGTGGAGAGTATTCCCTCACACTCCTGACTTGTGCCTTGTAGATGGTTGACAGGCTTTCTGGGGGTCAGGAGGTGAGTTACTTGCTGTAGGACTCTTAGCTTTTGACCTGCCCTGGTAGTCAAAGTATTAACGTGTCAAGTCTAGTTCAGTTTCAGATCAATGGTAACCCCCCAGGGTGTTGAATGTGGGGGTTTCAGCGATGGTAATGCCATTGAAGTTGTGTGCCAGCCACTGTCTACCCAAAGAAATTTACATCACATCGTGCCTGTGTTCAATTTTTACTGAAGCAATTGGAAACTACTGCTAGTGCTACATCCCTTACACCTCATGGTTTACCATCATAGAACTAGCGGGTTTTATCTTAGAATCCGTACAGTGCAGAAGGAGGCCATTCGGCTCATCACGTCTGTACTGACCCTCCGAAAGAGCACCCCATCCTGGCCCACGCCCTGCCCTATCCCCATAACCCCACCTCAACGTTTGGACACAAAGGGACAATTTATCATGGCCAATCCACAGTTATGACCTCCCACAGTCCACATCTTTGGATTGTGGGAAGAAACCGGAGCACCCGGGAGAAACACAGGCACGGGAAGAATGTACAAGCTCCACATAGACAGTTGTCCAAGGTTGGAATTGAACCCGGGTCCCTGGTGCTGAGAGGCAGCAGTGCTTACTTACTGTGCCACCGTGCAGCCCCATGGTATTGTATCTGCTTCAAATATATATGGTGAGCAAAATAAGTTTGAAATAATTTAATGGGAGATTCTTTATTATGAGCTGTATTAGATAGATTTTCACTGGTGGGAATGGTGAATTGTCTGACTCTTTTTAAACCTATTCTGACTCTTTAAGCCTTTTATGTGCTATATTCCTGGGTTCCAAAGAAGATTGAATATGGAAGATCCTAGGTGTGAATCAACTGTTTTTACATCATCAAGAATCAGTTAGTGATGTGACTAACGAAATCAGCCAAGAGAGTGTTAGTGTTACTAATATTCAAATATTTATGCTGCTAAACATTCCATAGAACTTGGAACATGTCATTTAAGAAATAATTGTTGGGAATAGATTAGCTTTTGATAGGCTGCATTTGTATCAATATTAACATTTGGAGTGGGAAGATTTAAATGTGCAATCTCTGTTGCTGCTGTTTGTGCTTTTGGTATGCAAGATGGATGGTGATCTTTCTCCCTCAGCAAAAGTAGTAGGTTTTCCACCCTTAGCATTGACCTGCTTTTGACCCCTAACAATTAGTGATGCTTTAAATAGGATTATAAGGCTTTTAGTTAATACTCAGCTTCAGTTATTGGCCCATTACAAATGTTCTGTGTCTCAGATTTGAATCTCTAAGGCTATGGATGTATATTAGTATACGGTAATGCAATATTCTGTCTGGATTATATTTACCCAGAATGTAGGGTATTGATCTTATCATCATGATTGTTTTCATGTCTTCCAGTTGTTTAGGATAGGTATGTTATAATACAAAGAAAGCAGCGGCAGGGGAATACTTCTCTGCCTTGAGGAGCAGAGGCGGGGAGGAGTGTGGGGGGAGCATGAGTGTTAAAGCTTAGATTCTCGTAGTCTTGCCCTGTAAGTTGACCTGGGATCGGAATGTCCTCCACTACCCCACCTGATTAAGTTAACAAATGTGTGTTTTCTATTAGAATTGATTGTTGCTTTGAAACAAAATTGACAGCAACTTCATGAACAAATGCATTCTACTCCAGGCCTAATGAGGTTTGATCCTTACTCATCCTTTGACACTGCAGTCAGTGCAATTCGGTTAGTAAAGCCAAAAGACTAGTTGAGTGAAGATGCTATCAATCTTGTAGTACTTGGATAGATAATCAACATTGATTTAATGAGGAAATTTGCATCAAGTGAATTGTTTCGGAGCTGTAGGTGAATCCTGACAAGTGAAAAACTAATTTATCAAAAATTGATTTAAGATTATGGTCGGATTTTTAAAAACTAGTTTGGTTTGCTAACATTTTTAGATGTAACAGATCTAATAGAGTACTTCGGTGATTTTAGCATTGCAGTCTAATAAATATTTAAACAACTTTATATGATGGTGGTTAAGCTTCTGAAGATGTACTGTTAAGTAAAAGCACCAAGCAATGATGAAAAATGACTGTTCCATTATAACTCTTGGAACATTCTGTGAGCATGGGAAGAGTAACTGGATACAAGTTTAATTAAGTATCTTGTGTTACAGCAGCAGTGACGACCATGTATTATGGATATTACATGATGCCTGATGGTACGTACTGCCTAACGCCGCCACCTCCGGGAATGGAGGTCTCTGGTTATTATAGCGCCTTGCCTTCAGAGGTGGCTGTACAAACTGCAACTGGGACATCTGTGCCTCCATCGTCTGGAACTACCCCACCACATACCGAAGGTGACAGCAGTAGTATCCACGTTCCTTCTTCTACAACCACAGTCAGGTGGGACATTTTAAATTTCAACATTTTAGCTTTCATAAGTTTAAACTTGTGTAAATGAGCTGTGGTAATTTGCTTAGGGCCACCTCTATGGGTTTGTCAGGAATTGAGCATTCTAATTCTCCAGATGAAGTCATCCTTAATCTAATCTAATCCTGCGTGTGCATTATTGAACTGGATTGCTGCTTTAACAGTGGATCTCTTCACTTCAGTTAGAATCAGTAAAATGCTGTCTCCCTTCTTCACTAAACCTCTGATTTGTGGTCAAAGGTCTTCATTGATGCAAAAGTAAGCTGCATAATACATCAGAGAAAGCTTAATTTAAAAAGATGAAATAAAAAGAGGAGAGTTTATTGGAGGGAAGAATAGAGTTGAAATCAGACAGGAACATTTTGGTTAAGCCTGCAATATATTGGGGGAGAAAATACTAGCCTTTGCAAAAATGTGAATTTTCCTAAATCACGGTAAAAGCCAAACTATTTTCTGGTGAACTATCTTTCCTTCTCCTGTCACCTTGGTCTCACCTTTCCTGTCCTTCACAAAATATTGGGTGAATTAATTCTATGCCGCACCCATGCCACTTCCCCAGATCTTATTCCCAAATTGTACTCCCAGCCCCAGGTTGCAACCCCATGTCCGACCTCCAGATGCTCACTTCACGCTTTTAGACTTCCCTCACTCACATACATTCCACTACATCCTGGACAGCTTGCCACTGCCTCAACTCACTGCCAGCTCAAACTTTGTACAGTTTGGCTGCAATCTTGATGCAGATTTTGAGCTCCAAAAATGGTAGTAGAAAAAGGAGTATGCAAGATCTGTACAAATGGTTTGGGAGAAAAACAAAAAAACACTTGGCGGGGGGTGTTCTGAGTCTGAGGGGCCAGAAAAAGCACAATGAACTCAAAGCAGTAAACAGAATGGAACCCACGATGCAAATGAGTGGAGAAAAGAGACTAGAAGACAAAGCCAGAAGGGAAACTTTTAACGTGTGGGTGGGAATTTAGTGACGCACTCTCATCGGAGTTTCCATGGGAGAATTGAGGAATAACATGAGCTCCTACATGACAAGGTGACCAGTTGTCCACCAAACCAAGTTGAAGAGGTACCTGGTTGATTACCGACAGATAAACTCGAGTGACTTGGTGGACACTTGGGTGAGATGAGTGGTGAGTGTTTCACAAGTTCTCATGGCTGAGAGTGGGAAACAAGCCGAAGGCAGCAACACCCATGCTCTCCCTGTGACTGCAAAAATGAGAGTAAGTTGCATCTTTTAGGTCTGCCTCCGGCTCCTCGATAGACTTTGTTTGCAATTGTCCTCCCCACTCAGTTGTGTCGTTAAAATTTTCTCTTAAGTCATATATTAATGAGGGTGCCTGAGTCAGGCAGGCAACTATACTGCTGGAAAAAGCAGCAAAGGGTGGGAATAGAGCACAAATTCAGAGCCGCTCCATTTTAACTCTTCTGCCAGACAGGAGAATTTAAAATGACCCTGGAGTGACACGATCAAGAATAGCAAATAACAAGGAATGATAGTTGGAAGGAGAGAGACAGTGTTACTGATTTTTGTCTAAGAGCCCACATAAGAGATTAACTGTTGCATAATAACATCCCAGTTATAAAACAGTGTGCCCTTTGATTCACTTTAAACCATACCAAATGATATCAGATAGCTGTTATAAAAGATGCTGTAGTAACCAGCATTTGTAATGTCATCACTGGGCAATGTCTAAAAAGTTGTCCTTTTTGATTTGAGGGAGAGAATTTTTGGTATCTTGAGGCTTGGAGGCTGCTATTTCTCATACATTGTGAGAAAGATGCAATGTGCTATCATTGTATCATCCATGTACTGCTTTTCTTGTGTAACGTGCCTGTTTTTTACCTTACAGTGCCACAACTGTTGTCCCTGTCATTATTCCTCCTCCTCCTGATATCCAACCTGTCATTGACAAGCTGGCTGATTATGTATCCAGGAATGGTACCAAATTTGAAACCAGTGTAAGAGACAAAAATGATACGCGGTAAGAAATCACTTTCCAATAATTGAAACTTGTTGCATTATGTGTGATATACACGCTGTTTGCCATTCGAATATAATATGAATTTGATCGGTCACGGCTCCAGATCACCCTTCATGTTTGAATTGGATTTTCATTCAAAGAAAAGGGGGGAAAAACTTGTGCTGGCTGAAAAGTTCACTATAAATATTTGCTCAATGTGACATAAGTCAAATCTCTGGGTACAACGTTGGGCATTTGTATGTAAATCAGAATAGAATAGCTCATTGTTGAGGCTCCATTTGTATCACAGAATTTACAGTGCAGAAGGAGACCTTTCAGCCCATCAAGTCTGCATCGGCCCTTGGACAGAGCACCCTACTCAAGCCCACACTTCCACCCTATCCCACCTAACCTTTTTTTGGACACTAGGGCAATTTTGCATGGCCACTCTACCTAACCTGCACATCTTTGGACTGTGGGAGGAAACTGGAGCACCCGGAGGAAACCCACGCAGATACGGGGTGTGAACGTTCAGACTCAGCACAGTCAGTGAACCAAGCCGGGAATCGAACCTGGGACCCTGGAGCTGTGAAGCTACCGTGCCGTATCGGTTTCATCAGAAAGATGTGGATTTAATGGAGTGAAAAATGGTTAAGGTGATACTGTGACATTTTTGACTTTTAAGGACAGACTGCTGGAAC
Organism: Scyliorhinus torazame; assembly: GCF_047496885.1. NCBI lineage: Eukaryota > Metazoa > Chordata > Chondrichthyes > Carcharhiniformes > Scyliorhinidae > Scyliorhinus > Scyliorhinus torazame. The sequence continues at coordinate 10,089,772 of NC_092707.1, forward strand.
CTTTTACTTGAAGAAAGAAGATTGAGGCAATTGATCGGGTTGCTAAAATGATGAAAGGGACGGGGGTACTATTCTGTAGATAGGTTTCCATACTTGTTCATTATTAAGTCAAATGATGCAAGACAGAAATTTTCCATCTGTGTTTAACATGCAATGGATTTCCATCAGAATTGATGCTTTAAGTAAGATTGCGTGGTAGGAAATGGATCAGGTGCAGACTTCGGCCAGTCCCTTTGTGCCGACTTCATCTTTATGAAAACGGATAATCCAACCTCACGTGTGTAGGTCGTCGTGAAGGGCAACAGCAACAAAATGTTTGCTTTACTCAGCACCTGCTACTCCTGGAAGATGCTACCCCAGAATTCTGACAACCTCATGGGCTTTTGCCATGCTTTTAATGCGGTATTACAGGTCAGCCACAACAGAGTAGCCTTACGTTGGCGTCAGCTCTAAAGTTAATAACTGACTCTGGGGTCTCAACCTCAAAAGGAAGTTTTCACCCACCACTTCTCTTTCAAAATCTGAAACTTCTCTCATTTGCTAGTACATCTTTGCATCCTTATTTGCATCGGCACGATTGACAAAACCGTCCCTCAAGAAATCATCTTTATATATAGCTTTGTTCCCGAGTTAAGCTTCTTCTTCCTGGAGCAACACGAGCACTCCTCTGTCCTGCCCTGGACTCTTCTGAGCAGCTCTGCCGAGCAGGTTCTGTTCTGAGATGCTGTCCAATAGGTAAGCTGCTTTTTTGAGCCTCTGGCCGTCTCTAACTTTTAAGAAAACCATCTTCACAGTTCACTTACCTTACTTGCCAGCGGCTGGAAAATGGAAGCAACACTGATCTGTGATTTGGCACCAAAAGTACCTACCTGGAGCACACCTTGACGTCAGGTGTGCTTGCAGGGTGCTCTCTGTTGCCGTTTCTGGCCGGAAGACTCCACACAGCCTCATTTATTTCCCTTTAAAAGGTGGCAGCGGCTGCCATTCTCAATGTAAAAGGCAGCAACGGCTGCTGTGCTCTTCTGCGATCGGGACGACCGTGGCAATCGCACAACTGATCATTCCTCGATCCACCTGCAGGTCACAATCCGCACTTTGAAAAACCCTTGTTTAGTGACAATTGCTGGAGGGTGTCTGTTGTGGTTATATGTTTCGCACTAAATTAGGCTTGCTTGTCAATATCACACATAATACTCACTTGGGCAAGTTTTGTAGGGATCCAGATATCCATGTAATTGTATTCCTGCAAGAGTAAGCTTCCTCAGGAGTTGAACAATGGGAAAGTTCACAACATGGTAACAATGTGGTTGTGGTTGCAGAGTGTGTATAAATTTATAATTCTCCCAAGTGGCAGTGTGCAAAGCTGGCTGGCTGTGCATTTGCAATAAGTTAGATGCTGCTTAACGCTTTGCAAAGCATATAACAAAAATAAATTGCTATTAATGCTTTAAATATTTGAGCGGCACGGTAGCAACAGTAGTTAGCACTGTTGCTTCACAGCTCCAGGGACCTGGGTTCGATTCCCAGTTTGGGTCACTGTCTGTGCGGAGTCTGCACGTTCTCCCCGTGTCTGCGTGGATTTCCTCCGGGTGCTCCGGTTCCTTCCCACAAGTCACGAAAGATGTGCTTGTTGGGTGAATTGGACATTCTGAATTCTCCCTCAGTGTACCCGAACAGGGGCTGGAATGTGGCGACTAGGGGGATTTTCACAGCAACTTCATTGCAGTGTTAGCGTAAGCCTACTTGTGACAATAATGAAGATTATTATTATTATCTAAATTTAGATGATCTAAATGTGGCACAGAGGACTGTGTTTTTTTTTTTCAGTGTTCACTTTTTGAAATTTTTTTTTGTTATTAAATTTAGAGTAGCCAATTATTTTTTCCAATTAAGGGGCAATTTAGTGTGGCCAATCCACGTATCCTGCACATCTTTTGGGTTGTGGGTGCGAAACCCACGCAGACACGGGGAGATTATGCAAACTCCACACGGACAGTGACCCAGGACCGGGATTAGAACCCGGGTCCTCAGCGCCGTAGGCAGCAATGCTAGCCACTATGCTGCCCTCACTTTTTGAAATATGAGTGACTAGATGTTTGAATCACTCATGGGCAGTTTATCATTTGGTAAATATAACACATCTAAAGCTCACAGGCTTTATTTAATTGGGAGAACAATGGCATTGACTAGTTTTCTTTCTCCTCTCTTTCCTAACCTACCATCACAACCCAATGGAATTGCATTTTGCCTGATGTGATCTAGGTTTGGCATTTGAGGAAAAAATAATGCTAATTCTATGGTTCTAATTTCAGATTTGCTTGTTTAAAGACCTCTTGGTGTCATGAATTATAAGGAAAAATATAAATTTTGTTAACATATTAACCTATGACAGGAATGTTGTAAGATAAATAAGCTGCACTATTCGACTCGTGTTTATGCCTAGATTAACGATCCAGAGAACATGTATTCAGATCCCGCAATGATTCTTGAAGAATTTAATTTTGGTTTTAAAAGAATTGTAATAAAGAGCTAGTATTCAAAGTGACTGTGAAGCTCTTGGAGTCTCGTTAAAAACCCGGTTGGTTTACTGGTGCCTGTCATCCTTACCCAGTTTGGGCTATATCATGGCTGAGTCTACATGGTTGATCTTCAACTGCCTGATTTTATTACGGATGGGTCATAAATACTGGGTTTAGCTCACTGGGCTAAATCGCTGGCTTTTAAAGCAGACCCAGGCAGGCCAGCAGCACGGTTCAATTCCCGTACCAGCCTCCTCGAACAGGCGCCGGAATGTGGCAACTAGGGGCTTTTCACAGTAACTTCATTGAAGCCTACTCGTGACAATAAGCAATTTTCATTTTCATTCATTTTGTTTGGCAGCGACACTTGCACCCCAAAAATGTACTTTTATTGACTTTAACTGACTTTCAAAAAAGTGTAGTACCTATAGCCAAATGTTTTAGTGCAGATTCAGCCGCATGGGTTTGCTTTGCCTCTCAATCAAAACCATTCTCATTTCTTTGGGGTTTTTTTTCTATAATTGCTTGGATTTAAAGTTTGTTTCCTTTTTGCCGTTACAAATAATAACCATGACGACATGGGCAATTCCATTCATTGTTGGTGCATAACATTTCTGAATGTTTGTGATGCTGATTGAAGGATAGATACAGGCCAAGATAACTCCCTTGCTGCTCTTTGACATAGTGCCATGGGATCTTTTGCATCCATCTGAGCAGTCACGTGGGCTCTCGGTTTGAAGAGTGCCACTCCAAGATTATCATAGAATTTACAGTGCAGAAGGAGGCCATTCGGCCCATCGAGTCTGCACCGGCTCTTGGAAAGAGCACCCTACCCAAGCCCACACCTCCACCCTATCCCCCATAACCCAGTAACCCCACCCAACACTAAGGGCAATTTTGGACACTAAGGGCAATTTAGCATGGCCAATCCACCTAACCTGCACATCTTTGGACTGTGGGAGGAAACCGGAGCACCCGGAGGAAACCCACGCAGACACGGGGAGAACGTGCAGACTCTGCACAGACAGTGACCCAAGCCGGGAATCGAACCTGGGACTCTGGAGCTGTGAAGCAATTGTGCTATCCACTATGCTACCGTTCTGCCCAATCTCCCTCAGTATTACACTTCAATGTCAGTGTTGATTTTTGTGTTCAAACCCCAAACTGGGACTTGAACCTGAAACTTTGGGGGGCGGTGGCCACAGTCAACACCCTATGGGGGGGGGGGGGGGGGGGGGGGGGGGGACCACAGTCAACACCTTATGGATGAGGATAAGGCATCTTTCTATAATTTGGTAACAGTTTCACCAGCAATTGAATACATTATACATAATCAACAGCAAACATTAGAAACACAACTTCATGCAATCTGTTTTGTTTAAACGTTTGATAGTGTTCAGTTTTTTTTTTTTGTTTAAATGTGGTTTGAAATTCATCTTGTATGATCTATTTAAAAACATGTTTAGAGTTTAAGACTGTGCCTTGTCTTCCAGATTTGAGTTTCTCCAGCCCTGGCATCAGTACAATGCATATTATGAGTTCAAGAAGCAGTACTTCTCTCAAAAGGAAGGTTGTGCTATTCCACAGGTAAGGCAGGGCGGGCGGATGCACATTTATACGCTTGGTGTCTTTCAAACAAACTTTAGGTTGCAGTTCAAGTGAAGTTTGACAGAAGAGAACTAAGAATGCACGCACTGATCTGTTTCTGGTTTGGTGTTTCTCTTCCTTTAACAGTTGGAAAAATGCACAATAGAATCATAGAATGGTTATGCCGGAAAGAGGTCTTTCAGCCCATCATAACTGTGCCAACCCCATAAGAGCAAATGGTCCAGTGTCACTCCCTCATCATTACCCTGTAACCCTACAGATTTTCCTCTTCGGGTAATGATCCAATTCTCTTTTGCAAGCACCAATCAAATCTGCCTCCACAACAGTCCAAGGCAGTGCATTCCAGATCCTAACCAGTCGGTGCATAGAAATACTTTTCATCATGATTCTTTTTTAATGGCAGCAATCACCTTAGATCAGTATCCTGCAGTTCTTGATTCTTCCACCAATGGGAACAGCTCCCTTTCTGCTCTATCCAGACCCCTCATTATTTTGAATAATCTATCAATTCTCCTCAACCTTCCCAGCAAGAACATCCCCATCTTCTCCAGTCTATTTACTGAAGTTCCCCATCCTTGGAACCATTCTCTTGAATCTTTTCTACATTCTCTAATGCCTTCGCATCCTTCCTTGCACATGATGCCCGGACTGGATGCGGTACTCCAGTTTAGGCCGAACCAATGTTTTATCAAGTTTATTATAGCTCTTTGTTTTTGTACTCTGTCCCTATTTTCATGCCTTATTTTTTTTTAACAAACAATTTTTAATGAGGTATTTTTGGCATAACAAACAACCACAGTACAAAAACAATAGAGTACAAAGAACAGTAATCAAAAAGCAACCGCCGACATCTGTCCCTCTAAGGCCCGCCTATTTAACCCCCTACTCTATACTACCCTAAACCCCCCCCCCCCCCCCCTGACACCGACCCTCTCAAAGCGAACTTGATCTTTTCCAGGCCGAGAAAGCTCGCCATGTCGGTGAACCAGGCCTCTGACTTCGGAGGCCTAGATTCCCTCCAAGCCAGTAATATCTGTTGCCGGGCTATCAATGAGGTAAAGGCCATAACATCCACCTCTCTCTCCTCCTGAACACCTGGGTCTTCCAACACCCCAAAGATCGCTACCCCTGGACTCATTTCCACCCTTGTCTTCAATACCCTGGACATGACATCCGCGAACTCCTGCCAATATCCACTAATTTTTGGGCATGCCCAGAACATGTGGACATGGTTCGCTGGTCCACCCGCACACCTGACACACTTGTCTTCCACCACAAAAAATCTACTCATCCGGGCCGCTGTCATGTGCATCCGGTGCACCACCTTAAATTGGATTAAGCTGAGCCTTGTGCATGTAGCGGTCGCGTTGACCCTGCTCAACGCCTCTGCCCATAGGCCGTCCTCCTTCTCGCCCCCCAGTTCCTCCTCCCACTTACATTTCAGCTCTTCTATATGCATCTCCTCCGCCCCCATTAATTCTTTGTAGATGTCTGAGTCGCTCCCCTCCACCTCCCATCCCCTAAATCGACTGGGTCAGGCTGTGTACCATGCCCCGGAAGCCAGTGTTAGAACGAATAAGACGACCTCGGACTATTTTTGCCTGCACCAGGGGACAAGACAGGGATGTCCCCTCTCCCCACTATCCTGGAACCCCCTTAGTGGCAGGAGTGGGAAGGATGATACCTGCCTGCGCAGAAAGTCCCGCACCTGTAAATATCTAAAATCATTCCCTGCTGCCAACCCGAACTTCTCCTCCAGCGCCCTCAAGCTGGGGAATCTCCCTTCCAGAAACAGGTCCCCCATCTTCTCAATTCCTGCCCTTTGCCATACCCGAAATCCCCCACCTAGGCTCCCAGGAGCGAATCGATGGTTGTCACATATTGGGGACCAAACCGATGCACCCGCTGCACCAACGTACCTCCTCCACTGACCCCAGATCCTCAGGGCCGCCACCACCACGGGACTGGTAGAATATCTCGCCGGTGGGAACGGCAACGGTGCCTTTATCAGCGCCCCCAAGCTGGTGCCCCTGCATGAGGCTGCCTCCATCCGCTCCCAAGCCGCCCCCGTCCCCACTTCCTTAGCATTGCAATATTGGCCGCCCAGTAATAATTACTAAAATTTGGCAGGGCCAGCCCCCCCTCCCCCCGATTACTCTCGAGCATCACTTTTTTCTTACCGCCTAAACAGAGCCCAAAATAATTTTGTTGATCCTCTTAAAAAAAGATTCGTCATCTTAACCGACTGCACCCTTCCTGCCAGTGACAGCGGCAGCGCATCCCATCTCCGAAACTCGCCCCTCATCTGCTCAACCAGCCGGGACAAGTTCAACTTGTGTAACTGGCCCCAGTCGCGCGCCCCTTGTATCCCCAGATATCTAAAATTGTCTCCCACTAACCTGAACGGTAACTTCCCCCAGCTGGCCCTCCTGACCTCTTGCCTGGACTACAAACATCTCACACTTCGTCATATTCAATTTGTATCCCGAAAACCGTCCGAATTCCCCCAAAATCATCATAATCTCCCTCACCCCTGCCCCTGGATCTGCTACATATAGGAGTAAGCGATACCCTATGCTTCCCCCCCCCCCCCCCCCAATCAGCCCTTTCCAGCCCCGAGAAGCTCTCCGAGCAATTGCCAGCGGCTCTATGACTAACGCAAACAGCAGTGGGGAGAGGGGACATCCCTGTCTTGTCCCCTGGTGCAGGCAAAAATAGTCCGAGGTCGTCTTATTCGTTCTAACACTGGCTTCCGGGGCATGGTACACAGCCTGACCCAGTCGATAAAGCCCCTACCAAACCCAAAGCGTCCCAGCACCTCCCAGAGATAGTCCCACTCTACCCGGCCAAATGCCTTCTCCGCGTCCATGGCCACACTACCTCAACTTCCCTTCTCTCCGGGGGCATCATAATCACATTAAGCAGCCTTCTTATATTGGCTACCAACTGCCTACCCTTGACAAATCCGGTTTGGTCCTCCTTAATCACCTCCGGCACACAATCTTCAATCCTGGAGGCCAGCACCTTAGCGTCCACATTAAGCAACGGGATCGGCCTATAGGACCCACATAGCTCCGGGTTCTTGTCCCGCTTCAATATTAGCGAGATGGTGGCCTGTGACATCGTCGGGGGCAGCACCCCTCTATCCCTCGCCTCGTTAAAAACCTTAACCAGCAACGGCCCTAATATCCCCGAAAATTTCTTGTAAAATTCCACCCGTCTGGCCCCGGAGCTTTACCCGACTGCATCGCCTACAAGCCCTCAGATATTTCTTCGGCCCCAATTGGAGCCCCCAACTCGCCCACCAGCTCCCTACCCACCCTTGGGAAAGTCAACCCGTCCAGAATGCGTTTCATCTCCTCGGGTCCCGTGGGGGGTTCCGAGCGATAGAGTCCGCTATAAAAGCCCCTAAACGCCCTGTTAAGCCCAGCTGAGTCCCCTACCAGGTTCCCATATCCGTCAACCACCTTATCAATTCCCCTGGCCACCTCCCTCTTCCCCAACTGCTGTGCCAGCATTCTGCTGGTCTTCTCCCCATATTCATACAGCATCCCCCTCGCCTTTCTAAGCTGCCCCACTGCCTTGCCCGTGGACAGTACCCCAAACTCAGCCTGCAGCCTCCGCCACTCCCTCAACAGTTCCGCCCCTGGGGTCACCGCATACATCCTGTCTACCCGTAGGATCTCCTTGATCAGTCGGTCCGTCTCTGCCCTGTCCGTCCTGTCCCTATGAGCTCGGATTGAAATCAACTCCCCTCTCACCACTGCCTTCAGCGCCTCCCAGACCACCGCTGCTGAGACTTCCCCTGTGTCGTTGACCTGCAGGTAGTCCTGCATGCACTTCCCTACTCTTGCACACCGCCTCGTCCGCCAATAAGCCAACGTCCAATCGCCACTGCGGGCGTTGGAAGTTCTCCTCACTGGCCTGCAGTTCCACCCAATGTGGGGCATGGTCTGAAATAGCGATGGCCGAGTACCCCGTGTCCGCCACCCCCGCCAGCACATCCCTACTCAAAATGAAAAAATCAATCCAGGAATACACTCTGTGTACATGCGAGTAGAAAGAAAACTCCCTAGCCATCGGCTGCCTAAACCTCCATGGGTCAATCCCCCCCCCCCCCCCCATCTGCTCCATGAACCCTATCAGTTCCTTTGCCATCGCTGGCACCCTCCCAGTTTTCGAGCACAACCGGTCCAGGCCGGGGTCGATAACCGTATTAAAATCCCCTCCCATCACCAGCTTGTGCGAGTCCAGATCCGGTATCTTCCCCAGCACCCTCTTGATGAATTCAACATCGTCCCAGTTCGGCGCATAGACATTAACCAACACCACCTTCCTCCCCTCCAGCTTACCGCTCACCATAACATAATGGGCCCCCCCCCCGTCCGAAACTATACTGCCCGCCTGAAATTGCACCCGCTTATTAATTAAGATTGCCACCCCTCTCGTCTTGGTATCCATCCCCGAATGGAAGACCTGACTGACCCAGCCCTTCCTCAGCCTAACTTGATCCGCCACTCTCGGGTGTGTCTCCTGCAACATCACCATGTCCGCCTTCAGAGCCCTCAGGTGCGCGAACACATGGGCCCTCTTGACCGGCCCATTCAGCCTTCTAACGTTCCAGGTGATCAGCCTGGATGGGCCCCCCCCGGCCGATCAGCCATCCCCCTTTCTGGGCCCGTATTTTCATGCTCTCAACTTGCTCTGCCACCTTCAGTGATTTGTAGATGCACACCTGTGGGTTCGGTCCCTCTGTTTCTGTGCCCTTTACACAAAAATCATTTTATTTTGCATTACCTGTCCCCGGTCTCCCAAACAAAATGAATCACTTCACACTTTTCTGCATTTAAATGTCATCTATTAGCTGTTCCACCGAGCTGTCTGCCCCCTTTTGAAATTTAACATTCCTCACCATTCATATTTGTTATTGATGACTAGTTTCGGGCAGTGTCAATTCACCTCAAAACCTGCGTTAAACAAGTTAAGCATTGCCAAAAGGTATTTAGCATTCATCACTGTCATGATGAGCATGGTGGATGATTTTTCAACATGAAAAATGTAAACCGAAAATGTTGAACAAGATTCAGCAGGTGTGCATCATCCGTGGTGAGAGAAACAATGAGGTTTCCAGACCGGTCGGTATCATTGTTCTTTGGAACTGAGTCATATTGGACTCAAAATGTCAACTCTGTCTCTCGGTCCATCGATGCTGCCAAACGTGCCGAGTTCTTCTTGCACATTTTGATTTTAGATCTCCAGTATTTTTCATTTCATGAAAAATGCAAAACCATCATCAAAGAAGCAGCAGTAGTATATCTATGTGAATAAAAGATTACTTCACCGTTGCTCTATTTCCATTAAAAAATTAATTGCGTCAGTGACAGGTCAATGGAAGCAGTGGCGGCTATCTATTCATGTTTCAATATCAGAACTGGAATATTACTGAAGATAGAAATTAGTTTGTATTGGAATGTTAATTAGGTTTAACAGCGTGAGCGCTTAAGTGTGCTGTCTGTAATTTGTTTTCATTTTCATATAAGTTTCTAATTTCTGTAGTAAATAATAGCTTCCAACCCAGCTGTGCATAAACAATATAAATAATCGTATGGAGACAGACGTCCATTCTAAAGGTTTGAGACTGGTTTGTTTGTTTTAAGCTGTGGGTGCAGGCAATAGTATAGGAACAAGGATTGCCGTTACAAATGGATTACAAAGATTATTTTGTTTGACAATGTGCAAGAACAGTCGAAAAGTAATTGCTTTTAAGACTACCCCTATTTTGAGGTTCATGGCTATGAAACCTAATTGACAGAATAACAAAATGCATCATGTTCACCGTAAGTGGTTCTGTGCCTCAAAGATTAGTATGTTTTCTCAAGTTGTAAATTATACTGATATTTACATCCATGGAATGATTCCACATTTATGACAACTGTAATTATTTTATAGCCCCATTATTGGATGCATATAAATCTGAAAATGTCGACGTCTGCAATAAGTTTGTTATGCTTCTCGCACAATGATCAGATTGTAGTGAACTTCAGTTTAAGGCAATAAGAAATAACAGGAGAGGCCCATCAAGCCTACTCTGCCATTTAGTAAGATCATGGTCGATCTGATTGTGGCCTTAACTCCACTTGCCTGCCTGCCCTTGATAACCTTTGACTCTATTGTAGATCAAAAATTCTGACCAATTCAGCCTTGAATGTATTCAATGGAATCAAAATTTCTTAACTCTAATCTGTGGGTGGTGTTAAAAATGCGTTATTTGATGTACTTAAATCATGTGTCTGGAAAATGTCGCATAATAAATTGACTAAAATATGTGGAGACCTTGAGTGCAAGGGATCACATGAACTCATTAGCAAGAATTATAAATGAGTAATGTAAATCTGCATCATAGAGCTTAATTTTAATTGCAAAGCTTTTGTCCAGTCTACTCACCATGGACTACTCGCCAAAATCAGTTGCATTCTTGGACACACTCGTCTCCATCAAGGACGGTCACCTCAGCAGTTCGCTTTACTGCAAACCCACGGATAACCTCACGATGCTTCACTTCTCCAGCTTCCACCCTAAACACATTAAAGAAGCCATCCCCTATGGACAAGCCCTCTGTATACACAAGATCTGCTCAGGCGAGGAGGAGCGTAACAGACATCTACAGATGTTGAAAGATGCCCTCGTACGAATGGGATATGGCGCTCGACTCATCAATCGACAGTTCCAACGCGCCACAGCAAAAAACCGCACCGACCTCCTCAGAAGACAAACATGGGACACAACTGACAGAATACCCTTCGTCGTCCAGTACTTTCCCGGAGCGGAGAAACTACGACATCTTCACAGCCTTCAACACGTTATCGATGAAGGTGAACATCTTGCCACGGTCATCCCCACCCCCCCACTACTTGCCTTCAAACAACCGTGCAACCTCAAACAAACTATTGTTTGCAGCAAACTACCCAGCCTTCAGAACAGTGACCATGACACCACACAACCCTGCCATGGCAATCTCTGCAAGACGTGCCAGATCATCGACATGGATACCACTATTACACGTGAGAACACCACCCACCAGGTACGCGGTACATACGCATGCGACTCGGCCAACGTTGTCTACCTCATACGCTGCAGGAAAGGATGTCCCAAAGCGTGGTACATTGGCAAGACCATGCAGACGTTGCGACAACGAATGAACGGACATCGCGCGACAATCACCAGGCAGGAATGTTCCCTTCCAGTCGGGGAACACTTCAGCAGTCAAGGGCATTCAGCCTCTGATCTCCGGGTAAGCGTTCTCCAAGGCGGCCTTCAGGACGCGCGACAACGCAGAATCGCCGAGCAGAAACTTATAGCCAAGTTCCGCACACATGAGTGCGGCCTCAACCGGGACCTGGGATTCATGTCACATTACATTCATCCCCCTGCATGGCCTGCAAAATCCTATCAACTGTCCTGGCTTGACACAATTCACACCTCTTTAACCTGGGGTTACCCCATCTCTGGATCTGTAAAGATTTAATCACCTGCTAATGCTCGTATTCCAAGCATTGTCTGGCATCTTTGAATCTGTCTATATATATATGTTTCTGGAACATACCTCTTCATTCACCTGAGGAAGGAGCAGCGCTCCAAAAGCTAGTGACATCGAAACAAACCTGTTGGACTTTAACCTGGTGTTGTCAGACTTCTTACTGTGGTAAAGAAAGAGAGATACACAAAAGGCCAAAGTTAGAGGAGTAGAGTGCCTTTGGGGGAGTTTGTAGGGCTGGAGGAGGTATATGAAGTGGGATGCGGCAAAGCCTTAAAGGAATTTCAACACCGATCAGAATTCAGAATCGAGGTATTGGAAAGCCAGGAGCCAATGTAGTCCAAGGTCACAGCTGTGAAAGGTAAGTGGGACTTAGAGTGGCAGCAGAGTTTGGATATGTTGATGTTTGTAGAAGGTGAACAATGGGATTCTGGTCAATTTGGAATAGTTGACTGGGGCAGGGTGAGGGCGTGACACTAACATGAACATGGGGTTCAGCAATATAGGGGCTGTTACAGAGGTGGGGAAAAATACTTCTTGCCACTTAGTGTTGATGTATTTGTTAGTGAAGAATTCTAATATGGCTTCACTTGATCTGGGGTGATTGTGATTATATTATCACAAAATAAAATAAGCTCTAAACTTGTATAGCAGTTGTACCCATACAAGAATGGCACTAATTTATAAATGACATTTATGCTTCTAAATTATATCATATTTAGGAATCCCTTTCAATTATTTTGTCAAAATAACTTTTTCCTTGTTATTCTGGTCAGACTTGTTATTCCGCTCAGACTTTATCTTTGGTTCCCTTTTTCAAATGCTGTACAAGGACAAAGTGGTGAGCTGTTTGGTACTAAGGGACCAAATAGAGTGCTATTAAAGAAAAAAGATGTCCATTCATTTGAGGGTAGCTGATTAATCATTCTGTGAAAATGTATGTCACCAATTCTTGAGCTGAATGTCAGACAGAGACTTTATCTCAAATGTAGTCATTCTTATACATTCCTGCCTCGGAAGAATTTCCCAACTGAACTCCTGTAGGAAAAAGCTCCACTGTTTCACTGCTGATGTCCATTTAAGATGATCACCAATGAAAGAATTGATAAAATGGCACATGGTGAGGCGCCGCTGTTTAAAATGCAAAGATTTCATTATCTAATACCAAGGAGCAAGAGTTCTGCAAAGTTATTAACTAAATTACTATTTTTGTTTGGCTAAACGTTTTATGCATGGTTAGGTTTTCCCTGGGAAATGGAGCTGTTCTCATTAAACATTGATGGGAGAAAATACTTTGGAACGGCTTTGTGGGAAAGTTAGTGGATAGGTTTTTCATTAGACACACCACTTGAATATTATATATAAATTTGTCAGGGCATTGATCATTTTTTGTTTGCTCCTACAACAAGCAACTGAGCACAAATTATGCTGCTAGAAACAGCTCTAACACTGAAGTGCTGATATCTCTGTCCTATGTTTAGGACAGTAAGAAGTCTCACAACACCAGGTTAAAAATCAACAAGTTTGTTTCAAACACTAGCTTTCGGAGCACTGCTCCTTCCTCAGGTGAATGAAGAGGTATGTTCCAGAAACATATATATAGACAAAATTCAAAGATGCAAGACAATGCTTAGAATGCGAACTATTTTTAGGAATCACTTGCATACCTAGACAATTTATAATGAAAGTGAAGTTGGTTCTCCTCTTTCTGTGCCTGCTGAGCAGTGGATTGCATCATTAGAATGCTTTACCAGCATTGCAGGTGTTGAGACTGGGCTATATTCATGAAGAAGTGTGTGGCTTAAAACCGTATTCCTGAACCTGTTGAAAGCAAATGACTATGATGCCTTATTGATACCTTTACACCTGACAATTTACTCTTCCTTGCGCCATAACTATCCAAATCCTTCCTTACCCATTATGAGCGATCCAAGTGGATCACAATCAAAGGATATTATTTGCTCCTAGCTCTCATGTGTTTCTCCTGTAATTAGTTCTAATGTTGTTCTCCTCTGAGGGAAAACTTAGTCAAGTCCAAAAATGCGCAAGTGAGGTGGATTGGCCGTGATAAAATTACCCCTTAGTATCCAGAGATGTACAGGTTAGTGGGGATACGGGGATAGGGCAGGGGTGTGGGCCTAGGTGGGGCGCTCTTTCAGAGGGCCGGTGCAGACTCGATGGGCCGAATGGCATGAGAATTCTTTTTCTATTGTCTGCTTTAGTTTTTATCGATATGCCATTGTGAACCTTGTAATTTGTTTAAAGTACTTTGAAGGGTGTTTTTGTTTTCAGGCTTTCTCCACCAATAAATTCTAAATTGTTGCCAGCACTCTGATTTGAAGTAAATTTAAATCAAACAACGTGTCCAATACTTCATTTTGCTCGGCGTCATGCAATTGCTGCAGTGCTTGGGTTATTCCAGTTTCTTGAAGGGCTTCCTGACCATGCTGTGGGCAAAGAAACACCATCCTATTGATTTGTGTAATGTGATTCCTGGAGTCTTATGCGTGAGGCTTTGAAGTCGTGGTCTATTTAGGTGAACACCAATGTGTTTAATCTTCCCAAAAAGGTCAGCGTCCCATCAGGTTCAAGTAACATTTAGTTTTAATAGGAAACCCAATTACTGGTGTTGCACTGAAACCCTCAGAGCTGGGGTAGATCGAGAGCAGGTGGTTAAATCACCAACTTGAAGTAAATTTTGGCACAATGCTTGGCACCACATGTAGTCTAGGCTTTAAGGGTATCATTATAGTTCTCTCCACTCTATTTTCATGTCTGCTTTGCTGTTCTGCATTAGACAAGTATGTGATCCATGCTAGATTGTCAGGAACACAGCGTTTCTGTATGTGTCTGACTTCCTCTCATTAACTTGCTCTTTTTATGAGCCCAATGAGTATTGCTGAGCTGCTTAACTCTGGAGCATGTAGATTTGATACTTGGATAAAGAAGCCCTAACTTCATGTCTTGATTTTTTTGGATAACCTAAATTAAATGAATGCTCTTTGGGCATTAACTAGTCGAGGTTTTGCTTTCTGTACAGAGCGAATAAAGGGCATTTTGAAAATCTAGGCAAAAAGTTTTTTATTTGCGAGAGCACTTCTAATGCTGGGATTCCTTATTCTTCAAATAAAGCACAGAAAGAAGCTATTTGGTGCATTTAATATGTCCTGACTCTTCAAAATAACTTTGATTACTCATGAAGCCCCGCCTTCTCAATCTTGTCCCTCGCCTGAGGCGTGGTGACCCTCCGGTTAAATCACTACCAGTCACCTCTCCCTCTCAAAGTAGAGAACAACTATGGTCACCTGGTATGGTGACTTTACCTTTACCATTTAGTCTCTTTTCCCAAAATCCCAGCATTTTGTTCCTCTTTTGAGTATACATCCAACTCCCTTTTGAAAGTTATTAGTGAATTTGCTTCCATCACCCTTGCAGGCAGTGTATTGCAGATCGTAACAAAAGTTGCTTTGTTCCAACAAATTCTCACTTCGCCTCTGGTTCTTTGATGATTAGTTTATATTTCTTTTATTACCAACTCTCCTTCCAGTGGAAACAGTTTCTGTTCGTTTGCTCTCTCAGAACCATGCACCTGTATCCCATAACCTCCTCTTCACAGAATCATTACAGCGCAGAAGGAGGCCATTCGGCCCATCATGTCTGCACAGGCTCTCCAAATGTGCATCATGACTTAGAGCCAGTCTCCCTGCCTTTCCCTGCACCTCTGCACATTGTTTCTATTCAGGTAATCATCTAATGCCCCATCGAATGCCTCGATTCAACCTGCCTCTACCAACCTCCAGGGAGTGCATTCCAGATCAGAACCACTTGCTGTGAGAAAATGTTTTCTCTCCCATCACATTTGCTTCTTTCGTAAATCACTTTTAATGTGTCCATTTGTTCTTGATCCTTTTACGAGCAGAAACAGTTTCTCCCCATCGACTCTTCCATCTTACCCTTCCCTATTCTAAAGTTTATCCAATCTCTACTTTCCTCATACCAATCTAATATATCGCCCTCTTCATTCTTTTTGAGGTCTTGATTCACTTCCTATATGTTCCCAGAATGAACAGTGTTTTCCAGTTGGAGCCTAACTATCATGTTTCTTTCTATTCTTTAGTTCCTTATATCAGTGGTGCCTGTGCTATTAACGTTCTGTGGGAGAATGGTAGTATCCCAGAACCTTAATGAAGGCTATACTATAGGCTTAAAATACAAGTTGCTATATGTTCATCGTATTCACTGGGGAGATGGTGGCATAATGGATATGTCAGTGGGTTAGTAATCCAGAGGCTCAGGCTAATGCTTGAACATGGGTTCCAATCCCATCTTGGCATCTGATGGATTAGTTAACAAAATCTGGAATTGCTGGCCTCAGTAATGGTTTACTATCCACTTTACGTTCATAGTGTCATAAGGGTTTTACTGCCCATCTTATCTGTGCTGGCCACCTAGCTTCTATCAATTCTAATCCCATTGTCCAGCACATGGTCTGTAATCTTGCATGATGTGGCGTTTCAAATGCTCATCTGAATGCTTCTTAAATGTTACAGGAAGAAGTCTTACAACACTAGGTTAAAGTCCCAACAGGTTTGTTTTGAATCACTAGCTTTTGGAGCGCAGCTCACCTGAGGAAGGAGCTGTGTTCCGAAAGCTAGTGATTCAAAACAAACCCGTTGGACTTTAACCTGGTATTGTAAGACGTCTTACTGTGCCCACCCCAGTCCAACGGCGGCATCTCCACATCATTCTTAAATGTTGTGAGGGTTCCTGCCTCAGGCAGTGAGTTCCAGACTCCCACCACCCTCTGGGTGAAAAAGCTTTTCCTCAAATCTCCTCCCATTCTCATGCCCTTTACCATAAATCTATGCCCCCTGGTTATTGTTTCCTTCAGGGAAGGAAATCTGGCTTAGATGTGAATTCAGATCCACAACAATTTGGTTGACTCTTAACTGCCGTCTGAGCTTCTGAAATGGCCAAGCAAGCCACTCAGTTCAAAGCCATTTAGAAATGGGAAATGAATGCTGGTCCTGTCAACAACACCAACCAGAATTACAAAAAAAATCTTTCGCCGTCTTTCTGATTTATAACCGAATCACACATTTTTCAAAGCTTTTGCGCAGGGCAAGCTAGCAGGTAAGAAATACAAGTACTGATAGACGGACTTTCCTTTTACCATAACTCATGGGCTGCATTTTGAATACTAGTGGAAAATACTTTGGAAAAGAGTGAAAACAACAGGGTTGTGGTGATGGGAGACTTCAACTTCCCCAATATTGACTGGGACTCACTTAGTGCCAGGGGCTTAGATGGGGCGGAGTTTGTAAGGAGCATCCAGGAGAGCTTCTTAAAACAATATGTGGACAGTCCAACTAGGGAAGGGGCGGTACTGGACCTGGTATTGAGGAATGAGCCCGGCCAGGTGGTAGATGTTTCAGTAGGGGAGCATTTCAGGAACAGTGACCACAATTCAGTAAATTTTAAAGTGCTGGTGGACAAGGATAAGAGTGGTCCTAGGATGAATGTGCTAAATTGGGGGAAGGCTAATTATAACAATATTAGGCGGGAACTGAAGAACATAGATTGGGGGCGGATGTTTGAGGACAAATCAACATCTGACATGTGGGAGGCTTTCAAGTGTCAGTTGAAAGGAATTCAGGACCGGCATGTTCCTGTCGGGAAGAAGGATAAATAGGGCAATTTTCGGGAACCTTGGATAAAGAGAGATATTGTAGGCCTCGTGAAAAAGAAAAAGGAGGCATTTGTCAGGGCTAAAAGGCTGGGAACAGACGAAGCCTGTGTGGAATATAAGGAAAGTAGGAAGGAACTTGAGCAAGGAGTCAGGAGGGCTAGAAGGGGTCACGAAAAGTCATTGGCAAATAGGGTTAAGGAAACTCCCAAGGCTTTTTACACGTACATAAAAAGCAAGAGGGTAGCCAGGGAAAGGGTTGGCCCACTGAAGGATAGGCAAGAGAATCTATGTGTGGAGCCAGAGGAAATGGGCGAGGTACTAAATGAATACTTTGCATCAGTATTCACCAAAGAGAAGAAATTGGTAGATGTTGAGTCTGGAGAAGGGTGTGTAGACAGCCTGGGTCACATTGAGATCCAAAAAGACGAGGTGTTGGGTGTCTTAAAAAATATTACGGTAGATAAGTCCCCAGGGCCTGATGGGATCTACCCCAGAATACTGAAGGAGGCTGGAGAGGAAATTGCTGAGGCCTTGACAGAAATCTTTGGATCCTCACTGTCTTCAGGTGATGTCCCGGAGGACTGGAGAATAGCCAATGTTGTTCCTCTGTTTAAGAAGGGTAGCAAGGATAATCCAGGGAACTACAGGCCGGTGAGCCTTACTTCAGTGGTAGGGATATTACTGGAGAGAATTCTTCGAGACAGGATCTACTCCCATTTGGAAGCAAATGGACGTGTTAGTGAGAGGCAGCATGGTTTTGTGAAGGGGAGGTCGTGTCTCACTAACTTGATAGAGTTTTTCGAGGAGGTCACTGAGATGATTGATGCAGGTAGGGCAGTGGATGTTGTCTATATGGACTTCAGTAAGGCCTTTGATAAGGTCCCTCATGGTAGACTAGTACAAAAGGTGAAGTCACACGGGATCAGCGGTGAGCTGGCAAGGTGGATACAGAACTGGCTAGGTCATAGAAGGCAGAGAGTAGCAACGGAAGGATGCTTTTCTAATTGGAGGGCTGTGACCAGTGGTGTTCCACAGGGATCAGTGCTGGGACCTTTGCTGTTTGTAGTATATATAAATGATTTGGAGGAAAATGTAACTGGTCTGATTAGTAAGTTTGCAGACGACACAAAGGTTGGTGGAATTGCGGATAGCGATGAGGACTGTCAGAGGATACAGCAGGATTTAGATTGTTTGGAGACTTGGGCGGAGAGATGGAGATGGAGTTTAATCTGGACAAATGTGAGGTAATGCATTTTGGAAGGTCTAATGCAGGTAGGGAATATACAGTGAATGGTAGAACCCTCAAGAGTATTGAAAGTCAAAGAGATCTAGGAGTACAGGTCCACAGGTCATTGAAAAGGGCAACACAGGTGGAGAAGGTAGTCAAGAAGGCATACGGCATGCTTGCCTTCATTGGCCGGGGCATTGAGTATAAGAATTGGCAAGTCATGTTGCAGCTGTATAGAACCTTAGTTAGGCCACACTTGGAGTATAGGGTTCAATTCTGGTCGCCACACTACCAGAACGATGTGGAGGCTTTAGAGAGGGTGCAGAAGAGATTTACCAGAATGTTGCCTGGCATGGAGAGCATTAGCTATGAGGAGCGGTTGAATAAACTCGGTTTGTTCTCACTGGAACGAAGGAGGTTGAGGGGCGACCTGATAGAGGTCTACAAAATTATGAGGGGCATAGACAGAGTGGATAGTCAGAGGCTTTTTCCTGGGGTAGAGGGGTCAATTACTAGGGGGCATAGGTTTAAGGTGCGAGGGGCAAGGTTTAGAGTATATGTACGAGGCAAGTTTTTTACGCAGAGGGTAGTGGGTGCCTGGAACTCGCTGTCGGAGGAGGTGGTGGAAGCAGGGACGATAGTGACATTTAAGGGGCATCTTGACAAATACATGAATAGGATGGGAATAGAGGGATATGGCCCCAGTAAGTGTAGAAGAGTGTAGTTTAGTCGGGCAGCATGGTCGGCACGGGCTTGGAGGGCCGAGGGGCCTGTTCCTGTGCTGTACATTTCTTTGTTGTAGTGCGTCATTCAATTCCGTTCTCCGCTGTCCTTTTGGAAAGAATTGAACTGTGATGCCCGAATGTGTCAGATGCATCTTTTGCTGTGAGGGGTCATGAGATGCAGAACCATTGCAGTTCAAAGTTTTTAATTAATGTACCAGATAGTTGCGGACCACCCTCATTGGTTGCTGTCTTACTGGCCTAAGCCCTCTGAAACATTTTGTGTAGATCCAGATTTTTAGTGTTTTAAAATTGGAATGCCATTTAATGCTAATTTATCCTCTTTTCTAGGAGACTGCTGCATCAAGTACACTTGTGTGTTCTGAAAGCAGCACTACAGATGTCTTACAGTTTGAAGTACAGCAGGAAGCGACCAGTACAAGTGCAGCAAATGCTATGATTACCCAAACAGACTGCACCAGTTCTACTGATAAGCCCATTAATGACGGAAAACTAATAAAAGGTAATAATCGGACTGTGCCAGCATTTCTCTCAAAGATCTTTTCTTTTGTTGAGATTTCAAGAAAATGCAAGAGATGGAATTTTAAGTCTAACCGCGAAGATGTATATGAACAGATCTGTCAGCATGTGAAAAGAGAGGCAATGTTAATACTGAAGTGGTTTCTTTGTCCTGCCTCTTTATTCTAATGCCGATGGATGTGCTGCACGCAACAGACATTTTCCGCGTCGCTCTATTTCAATTCAGTTTTAACTTGCTGCACTTGGAAAATACTGAGTACATTTTATGCAGAGTAAAGAAATTGGAGTTGAGGTAGTCAAGCGAGTTTAAGCTTTGGTGTCCTCTGGGCAATATATCTTCATTATTCCTTTGCAAAATGGTGCCGATATATTTGACTTTGGAAGCTATTTACAAAGACGTTGTACAGTTTGATATACTGAATATTCTGGGCACCAAAGGAAAGCTGTTCATTAGATTTGCGAAGGAGCTGAATGCCCTGGATAATTAAGAATAATATATATTACATTTTGAAACATAAAAGTTTTCACCATTGTTCAATTAGTCACTTTTATAGATTTTAAAGATGTGGCCGTGGAAATGTTATAAATTATATTCCCATTATTTTCCGCATAGCATCTTTTGCACCGATAAGTTTTGCAATTAAAGCAAAAGAAAATGACATGCTCCCTCTTGAGAAAAAACGAGTAAAACTTGACGATGATAGTGATGAGGAGCGGGATGCACAAGAAACCTCCAATACTGATTCAACCAAAGAAATGGCTTCTTCCGTGCCTCCCGAGGAGAAGAAACCCCAGCTTACTGCAGAGGAAATTGAGGCCAAGCATGGTATGATTGTGGTCTTTGTGCTCGTAATTTGCGAATTAATGAGTTTTATTTAATTAGAAAATTGTTCTTTTGAATCAAACAATGTTTACAGTCGACCTTTAACTGCCTTCCACGTTTCTACATTTTAGTTGTACGTGGGTGTGCCCACGTCCCCTTGTGGGCTACTCTCATTGTTGCAATGAAACACACCATGTTGATCAAGGAGACTGCAGAACTTTAATCTGAACTGTTGGATGTGTGATTGGTTCGCTCTACCTGTGACACGCTGCTTCTGCAATTTAGCTTGAGCGTAGTGCTGTGTTGTGGCTCCACCAGATCACCTAATTTGTGGCTGTGCCTGGTGCTGCTCCTGGCATGGTCCCTAACACTGCTCACTTAACCAGTGAATATGCCAGGAATTAGTTTGAGATTATGATGGAATCTTCAGCTGGTGGCCCATAAAACTCATGGATGCCCATTTGAGAGCTGGTGAATCCTCAGCAGGTTTTGTTAAGAATGAAATGTTGTGACTGTTGTTCAGGAAGCCTACTTTTCTAGGTGTTTTACGTTTGGAATGGTACGAAAGTTGGAAAGTGTGGAGCACTGTTTGCTGATTGCGTTTTGATGGGCTTTTTTTTATTCATTCATGGGATGTGGGTATCGCTGACCAGGCCAGTGTTTGTTGCCCATCCCTAATTGCCCTTGAGCAGATTGACGCAACTGGGTGGTTTTCGAAGGGCAGTTAAAAGTCCACAACATTGCTGTGGACTTGGAGTCAGATTAGGCAAGACCAAGAAAGGACTGCAGATTTCCATAGGATCCATGCAGTGCAGAAGAAGGCAATTCGGCCCATCGAGTTTAAACTGACCCTCCGAAAGAGCATGCTACCTAGGCCCACTCCCTCGCCCCATCCCCGTAACCTTACCTAACCTGCATATTTTTAATTAATAATCTTTATTGTCACAAGTAGGCTTACATTGTAGTGAAGTTACTGTGAAAAGCCGCGAGTCGCCACATTCTGCTCCTGTTCGGGTACACAGAGGGAGAATTCAGACTGTCCAATTCATCTAACAGCGCGTCTTTCGGGACTTGTGGGAGGAAACCGGAGCACCCGGAGGAAACCCACGCAGACACAGGGAAAACGTGCAGACTTCGCACAGACAGTGACCCAGCCGGGACTCGAACCTGGGACCCTGGTGCTGTGAAGCCACAGTGCTAACCACTGTGCTGCCATACTTCCCGACTATCTTTGGACTGTGAGAGGAAACTGGAGCATCCGGACGAAACCCATGCAGGGAGAATTTGCAAACTCCACATAGACAGTCACCCGAGGTCAGAATTGAACCCGGGTCCTGGCACTGGGAGGCAGCAGTGCTAACCACTGAGCCACCCCCTTCCTTCCCTAAAGGCAATTAGTGAACCAGATGGGTCTTTACAAAAATCGACAATACTTTCATGACACATGATAAGATTCAATCCCAGGTCCCCAGGAGTACCCAGGTACCCTGGATCTCTGGATTACTAGTCCAGCAACTGCTGCATATTATGTATTATTTGTCTGGTTTTAATTTTTCTTTGTAAGAAAACCTTTCTAAAACCCCATGACAATTGCAGGAGCTCTTAAATGGTGAATATGCCTCATTTGACATGCCCTGTAGTTTCATCGCGTAATTCAGTTCCCATTTTAAGGTATTTTTTAAAACTTCATTCATGGGCTGGGCCAGCATTTATTTCCCATCCCTGAGGGAATTTTGAGCCTGCCGCATTGGTGTGGATCTGGAGTCAAATGCAGACCAGACCAGGTAAGGAAGGCATTTGTGAACCAGATGGGATTTTACGACAGTGGTTTAATTCCAGGGGTTTATTGAATTCAAATTTCAGCACCTGCCGTGGACTAGCAATCCAGAGACCCAGTAAAGCCCCAGAGCATTACTGGGTCTCTCTCAGGGTTGCTAGTCCAGTGACAATACTACTGCAACAGTGCCTCTTGGAATTCAGGCTTTATTTTTACATTCCAATTTAAAATTTCCTAAGTCCATAATTATGACAAGAACTACATCAGTAAACCTGCCACACTGTAATTGCATGCTCTTGGTCGGTAAACGTGCCTCCACCGCACCTCCACTGCCAGGAGGGTGTGTTTACAGCGTGGCAATTTTACAACAATTTCCATTATAAATGTGGACATTGGAATTTGTAATCGGAAGTTATTATGATTATGTGGATGCATGCAACATCAATTTTTAATTATAGGTGTTTCAAGAATTTAAACAGGCCATGCTACGAGCATATGAAATATGAGCAGAAGTAGGCTATTTGGCCCCTCGATCTTGCTCATTCTGTAAGATCATGGCAATCTGCCATGATTTGAGGTGCACTATACCTCTGTAGGTATACTTTCAAGACCCATCTCAGTCCATTTGTTCACGTATCTCCAAAGCAAATTGAGAACACGTAGGACATCCTACATATTGAGATTTGACAATGCCAATCTCTTTCATACCATCTGCCCTAATCTTAAATTTTGCTTTTAGAAATTAAACAGCATTTATTTCCCAGTTGCACTTTTACACCATGAACTGACTTTAATTGAATAATGAGGAGATATCTCAACAAAGGCTGCTGATTTATGACTTTTGCAGAAGATGAATAAAATCATGAAATATGATCCCAAAAGCACTGCAGGCCCCGTAACGGAAAAGGGCCCAGATCTTCCACACTCCCGATAGTCCGATACCAACTGTACACTCCCAAGATATGCTTTCACTCTAGACTTTCCTTAAGAAAGTCCTGAGTGATTCTCCTACCTGCAGGGGGCTGGCAGGGCCCAGGAGTGCTCCTCGCAGCTCTGGCTGCGGATACGGGGCCCTGCACTTCCGGTTAGGAGTCCACGCATGCGCACAGCGGCCGCCTCGTGGGACACGGAGGACTCGGACCGCAGAGCGGCATGTAGGCCCCGTCCGAAATCGCACGCGCCCGTGGGTCTGTGACGCCCGATCGTCCCCCTGGCGGTCTCTCTCTCTCTCTTCTCCCCCCCCCCCCCGCCCCCAAAATCCAGGGCAGCCATCGTGAACTCGGCCAGTTTTGCGCGGAGAATCGAGGGGGGGGGGGGCTCTTGTCAATGGCCCCCTACCCGCGCTGCATAGTTCGCGCGCGCCGGTCACGATTTCCAGGTAAACTGCCATTCTCCGCCCCCGCGGAGGCTCAAAGAATCCAGCCCCAGATTTATAAGTAAAACATTCACATTATCAAACTTTATTTATAACAAGAGTAAAAGATGAACATATAATGGAATAATTCAGTACCAGCCTCCACCCAGACACACTGTGAAGGGGCTGTGAAAGGCTTAAAAAAAAACAGGGATTAAGAGGTCTGAGAGATTTGAGGAACTTCACTGCTGGGGTTGAGGTCTTTGCAGGTGGCGATCTTTTCAGCACGCAAGGTGTTGCAAACCATTGGTGGGTTTGAATCTTGATTACCATCCATTAGAACTCCCAGACTGTAGGTCTTCATCTGGGGAATTGCCTTCACACAGGAGATTCAGGTCTGTGCAATTCTACTATGCCAACAACCAGATGGACACTCAGTCTCCTTGAGGCATTGCTGGAGTTTTCTACCTGAAGACTTTGGAGCAGATTTTGCGTCCATTCTGCCATTCAGCTGCTTTACTGATCTCCATGAAGCAGATCTGGCTGTATTGAAATGAAATGAATAAAAACGGCTTATTGTCACAAGTAGGCTTCAAATGAAGTTACTGTGAAAAGCCCCTAGTCGCCACATTCCGGCGCCTGTTCGGGGAGGCTGGTACGGGAATTGAACCGTGCAGCTGGCCTGCCTTGGTCTGCTTTCAAAGCCAGCGACTTAGCCCTGTGCTAAACCAGCCCCGCTAAACCAGTATTGTGACAAGAATTCTCAGATTGGGCTTTACCCAACCAATCTCACAAGAGGATTAAACTTGCAGAACTGGTGGGGGAGGCTGTTAGAAGTCTTTCAAACCAATAGTTCCCTTCACAGGTCTGGCTACTTACTGCATGCTGTCTTTTAAAAAGTGTGCCGTCCTCAGGTCTATCGGGGAGCCTTTTAAATTGCCTGACAGAGAGAGAGAGCTGAGAGAGTGTGCCTTAAAGCTGTTTCATGTCTCGATCTTTCTCAGAATTGACAAAATGGGGCTTGCTTCTCCTGATCCAGAAGTTTCTGGAAAGCTCCACCAAATCCCAAGCAAGAATTGGTCCAAGGCCTGGATTTCAAATGAGCTGGTTGGCTGGTTGCCAAGTCCATCAACTGACACCACGGGCTATGCCACAGACCATACTGAGTCCAAGGGATCTGCCAGATCAGTCTGTTTGCAGGGGAATTAGGTTCAAAACCACAAGTCTGTGATTTTAAAACCAACCAGCAGGACAGCATTAAACAAGAAACACACAACACACTAGGATTTAACAAGTTCCTTACAAACCTACGACTGCTCCCTTGTTCCACCGTGCTCCCCTGTCCCCCTCCCTCTGGTTATTTATTAAGCTGACTTAATACAGTTAAGCTTCTCATATAATTGTTGTAAATTAGATAATTTTTCAAGTGCGGACGCGGAGGGGTGTGGGGATGGTCGAAAGTGATCAGTCATGGCATTCCTGGTCCCGATCGCGGGAGAAACACCCAACGGCCGCCAACACAATTTTTACTGAGAATGGCAGCCGCTGCCGCTAGTAAATGCAAATAAAATGAGGCTGTGTGCAATATCCGACCATAAGCGGCAACAGTGAGCAAGTCACGTGCCTTGCACGTACATGCTTTTGGCACAAATCACAGAGAAGAGCTTCTTCCATTTTCTAGCTGCTAGCAAGCAAGGCACGAGGGCTGTGAAGATGAATAGTTTTGTTACAAGAAAGACAGAGACAGCCAGAGACTCAAACTGGCCAGAGACACAAATAGGCAGAGTACCTACTGGCCAGGATCCTGCATCTGAATCTGCTGGAGAGAGCTGTTCTGGAGAGTCCACTTTAGGACAGAGCTGTGAAAGTGTTAGCTGTGGGCTCTGCTCAACTCGAGAACAAGCAGTATAAAGATGATTTCTTGAGGTACGGTTTTGTCAATTGTACCTATGCAAATAAGGATGCAAAGCCCATGTGTGTTATATGAAGGGAAATACTGGCAAATGGGAGGAGAAGTTTCAGATTTTGAAAAAGATGTGGGTAAAACGTTCCTTTTGGGGTTGAGACCCTAGAGTCCGTAAACTTTCAGCTGGCTATAAAGACTATGCTGCTGTATCTGACCTGTGACAGCACATTAAAAGCACACCAATAGCCCATGACGCTGTCAGCATTCTGTGTAGCATCTCCCAGGAGTGTACAGTGCTGAGTAAAACGAGCATTTTGTTGCTATTGCCTTTCACACCGACCTACATGCGCGACGTTGGATTTTCCGTTCTCACAAAGATGAAGACCCACAAAGGAATTGGCTGAAGTCCGTACCTGATATGTGCATTGCCCCCTCCTCCTGTGAACCTGATTGGAGTGAGATCATGAGGACCAAGCAGGCTCCCCTTTTGCACTAAAGATAAGAGAACGTGGCGTAGTCACGAAGATCGGGCCAGCTGGCGAAAGTGGGACACGGGGAAAAGGTTTGAAAAACACTGAATTAGATAGTTTGTTCATGCTGAAGGTGACTGGTAGTTTATTTTTGCAAGTCCTACATATATGCGGCCAGAAACAGTTTCTAATTGGAAACTATGAAGAACCATTTCATGATCTATTGACTGGATTTCACCAAGCTGAAATGGTCTCTTTCCATGTTGTCATAACTCTATGATTCTAAAATGTTGCAGAAGATTAATTCAATCAGAAAATAATAAGAAACCTACCTTGCAGAGATAATGCATGGTGTAATATTTATCCTTGTTTTCAAGTCCCTCCATGGCCCCTCTATTCCTTACCTCTGTAACCCCCTATTACCCAAAGGGACAGGATTAGCACTTAAACATTCCAGGATTTAGATGCTTCAGGCAGGACAGAGGGGGTGCAAAAGGGGTGAGGGAGTTTCATTATTGGTTAAGGAGAATGTCACAGCTGTGCTGCGAGAGAACGCCTTGCAGAGCTCAGGCAACGAGGCAATCTGGGAAGTGATCAGGAATAGGAACGGTGCTGCCACAATGTTGGGTGTTTACTACAGACCTAACAGTCAGCGGGAGGTAGAGGAGCGGATATGCAGACAGATCTTGGAAAGACACATAAACAATAGGTTTGTTGTGGTGGGTGCTTTTAACTTTCCCTATATTGACTGGGAGACACTAACTGCTAGAGGCATGGATGGAGCAGAATTTGTAAGGAGCGTCCAGGACGGTTTCTTGAAACAATATGTAAATAGCCCAACTCAGGAAGGGGCCATATTAGACCGGGTGCTAGGAAATGAGCCCGGCCAGGTGATCGAAGTTTCTGTAGGAAATCATTTCGGGAACAGTGATCATAATTCTGTAAGGTTTGAGCTGCTTATGGAAAAGAACAAGAGTGGTCCTCGGGTGAAGGTGTTAGACTGGGGAAGACTAATTACAGCAGCATTAGGCAGGATCTGGAGAGTGTTGACTGGGCGAGGCTGTTTGAGGGAAAATCATCTGGCATGTGGGAGGCTTTCAAATGTCAGTTGATTAGAATTCAGAATCGGCATGTACCTGTGAGGATGAAAGATAAGGACAGCATGTATAGGGAATCCTGGATGACAAGGGATGTTATAAACCTTGTCAAAAAGAAAAAGGAAGCATTCGTAAGATCTAAAGGGCTTAGGACAGATGAAGCCCTTGAAGAATATAAAGCAAGTAGGAAGGAACTTATGTAAGGATGAAAAACAAGGTTCAGTTAGGGCACTTGAGGGATACAAGATAGCTAGGACGGAGCTCAAGAAAGGGCTTAGGAGAGCTATGAGGGGGCATGAGAAGTCCTTGGCGGGTAGGATCAAGGAAAACCCCAAGGCTTTTTACATTTGTGTGAGGAATAAAAGGATGACCAAGGTGAAGTTAGGGCCGGTCAGGGACAGTAGTGGGAACGTGTGCATGGAATCTGAAGATATAGGAGAGGCCCTAAATGAATCCTTTTCTTCAGTGTTCACAAAGGAGAGGGGCCATGTTGTTGAGGAGGATAGTGCGATACAGGCTGGTAGGCTGGAGGAGGTAGATATTCGGAAGGAAGATGTGTTAGAAATTTTGAGAAGTCTGAGGATAGATAAGTCCCCTGGGCATGATGGGATATATCCTAGGATTCTTTGGGAGGCGAGGGATGAGATTGCAGAGTTTTTGGCTTTGATCTTTATGTCCTCACTGTCTACAGGAATAGTGCCAGAAGACTGGAGAGAGGCGAATGTTGTCCCCTTGTTCAAGAAAAGCAATAGGTATAACCCTGGGAATTATAAGCCGGTTAGTCTCACTTCGGTCATAGGTAAATTATTGGAAAGGGTCCTGAGAGATAGGATTTATGATCATTTGGAAAGATACAGCTTAATCCAGGATAGTCAGCACGGATTTGTGAGGGGTACGTTTTGCCTCACAAGTTTGATTGTATTCTTTGAGGAGGCAACTAAGTACATAGATGAAGGTAGAGCACTTGATGTCGTATACATGGATTTTAGTAAGGCGTTTTATAAGGTGTCCCATGGTCGGCTCATGCGCAAAATAAGGCGGCATGGCATAGAGGGAAATTTGGCTGATTGGATCAGTAACTGGCTATCACATAGAAGACAGAGGGCGGTGGTAGATGGTAAATTTTCATCCTGGGGCCCAGTCACCAGCGGTGTACCACAGGGAACAGTGCTGGGTCCTCTGCTATTTGTGATTTTTATCAATGACTTGGATGATGGAGTTGAAGGTTGGGTCAGTAAATTTGCTGATCACACCAAGATTGGTGGAGTAGTGGATAATGTGAAGGGCTGTTGTAGGCTGCAAAGAGACATTGATAGGATGCAGAGCTGGGCCGAAAAGTGACAGATGGAGTTTAACCCTGATAAGTGTGAGGTGATTCATTTTGGTAGGACAAATTTGAATGCGGATTACAGGCTCAACGGCAGGGTTCTGAAGAATGTGGAGGAGCAGAGAGATCTTGGAGTTCATGTCCATAGATCTCTTAAAGTTGCCACCCAAGTGGATAGAGCTGTGAAGAAGGCCTATGGTGTGTTAGCATTTATTAACAGGGGGATTGAGTTTAAGAGCCGTGAGGTTATGCTGCAACTGTACAAGACCTTGGTTAGACCACATTTGGAGTATTGTGTGCAGTTCTGGTCACCTCATTATAGGAAGGGTGTGGAAGCATTGGAAAGGGTGCAAAGGAGATTTACCAGGATGCTGCCTGGATTGGAGGGTGGGTCTTATGGGGAAAGGTTGAGGAAGCTAGGGCTTTTCTCATTGGAGCGAAGGAGGATGAGAGGTGACTTAATTGAGGTGTAAAGATGATGAGAGGGATAGATAGAGTGGACGTTCAGCGACTTTTTCCTCGGGTGGATGTAGCTGTTACAAGGGGGCATAGCTATAAGGTTCATGGTGGAAGATATAGGAAGGATGTCAGAGGTAGGTTCTTTACTCAGAGAGTGGTTGGGGCGTGGAACGCACTGCCAGCTATGGTAGTGGAGTCGGACACTTTAGGAACTTTCAAGCGGTTATTGGATAGGCATATGGAGTGCAGTAGAATGATTGGGAGTAGATTGATTTGATCTTAGTTTCAGACTAGTTCGGCACAACATCGTGGGCCGAAGGGCCTGTACTGTGCTGTAGAGTTCTATGTTCTATGAACTTAAGGTAGGAATTAGGAAGGCTAAAAGGGGTCATGAAATGATGTTGGCAAACAGGATTAAGGAAAATCCTAAGGCGTTTTATACATATGTAAAGAGCAAGAGGTTAGCCAGAGAAAGGGTTGGTCCATTCAAGGATATAGGAGGGAACCTATGTATGGAACCAGAGGAAATGGGAGAGATACTAAATGAATACCTTGCCTCCGTATTCACCAAAGAGAAGGAGTATGGTGGATAAGGAGTATAGGGTAGAGTATGTAGATATTCTGAGTCATGTTGATATTAATAAAGAGGAGGTGTTGGGCATCTTAAAAAGCATTAAAGTAGATGAGTCCCCAGGGCCTGATAGGATCTACCCCAGAATACCGAGGGAGGCAAGGGAGGAAATTGCTGAGGCTTTGACAGTAATCTTTGTATCCTCATTGGCTACAGGTGAAGTTCCAGAGGACTGGAGAGGAGCCAATGTTGTTCCTTTGTTTAAGAAGGGTAGCAGGGATAATCCAGGAAATTATATCCGGTGAGCCTTACGTCAGTGGTAGGGAAATTATTGAAAAAGTTCTTAGAGATAGGAAACAAATGTTTATTAGTGATGGACAGCATGGTTTTGTGAAGGGGAGGTCGTGCCTCGCTAATTTGATAGAGTTTTTCGAAGAAGCAACAAAGATGATAGATGAGGGGAAGGCAGTCGAAGTTGTGTACATGGACTTCAGTAAATCCTTTGACAAGGTACCTCACGGTAGACTGGTACAAAAGGTGGAGTCACATGGGATCAGAGGACAGCTGGCACGTTGGATACAGAACTGGCTTGGGCACAGAAGACAGAGGGTAGCAGTAGAATGGTGCTTTTCTGAATGGAAGGCTGTGACTAGCGGCGTTCCTCAGGAATTAGTTCTGGGGCCTTTGTTTTTCGTGGTGTATATAAATGATTTGGAAGAAAATGTAGCTGGTCTGATTAATAAGTTCGCAGGCGACACAAAAATTGGTGGAGTTGCGGATAGTGAAGAGGATTGTCGGAGGATACAGCAGGATATAAACTGGTTGTAGTCTTGTGCGGGGAAATTGCTGATGGAGTTTAATCCAGACAAGTGTGAGGTAATGTACTTTGGAAGGTCCAATGCATTTCGGAATTACACAATAAATTGTAGAACTCTTGTGAGTACTGATAGGCAGAGAGATCTGGGCGTGCATGTCCACCGATCACTGAAAGTGCCAACGCATGTGGATAAGGTGGTCAAGAAGGCATATGGCATGCTGGCCTTCATCGGTCGGGGCATTGAATATAAAAATTGGCAAGTCATGTTGCAGCTGTACAGGACCTTAGTTAGGCCTCATTTGGAATATTTTGTACAGTTCTGGTCGCCACACTACCAGAAGGATGTGGATGCTGTGGAGACGGCACAGAAGTGGTTTACTAGGATGTTGCCTGGTACGGATGGCATTAGCTATGAGGAGAAGTTAGATAAACTCGGTCTGTTCTCACTGGAACAACGGAGGTTAAGAGGCGACCTGATAGAGGTCTACAAAATTGAGTAGCATAGACAGAGTGGATAGTCAGATGTTCTTTCCTAGGGTAGGAGAGTCAAGTACTAGGGGACATAGGTTTAAAGTGCATGGGGAAAAGTTTAGAACTGTTGTGCAAGGCAAGTTTTTTACACAGTGGTAAATATATGGAACGCGTTGCCTGGGGTGGTGGGGGGAGCAGGTACAATAGCGGCATTTAAGGGGCATCTAGACAAATATATGAATAGGGTGGGAATGGAAAGGACTGGACACTGGAAGTGCATACGGTTTTAGTTTAGGCAGGTACCATGGTCGGCGCTGGCTTGGAGGGCCGAAGGGCCTGTTACTGTGCTGTATTGTTCTTTGTTCTCTGCCCTCCTCCAATTCTGGCATCTTGAGCATCCCCGATTTTAATAACTTGGCTACCATGGCTTCAACTGCCTGGACCCTAAGTTCTGTAATTCGCTCCCTAAACATCTCTGTCCCCCCATTTAAGAAGCCCATTTAATCCAGTGGAGACCATGGTGCAGTGGTATTGTCACTGGACTAGTAATCAGAGACCCAGGGTAATGCTCTGGGGACCCAAGTATCCATCCCAGCAGATGGGGGAAGCTGAATTCAGTTAAAATCTGGAATTAAAAGTCATGATTCCCTGAAACCATTGTTGTAACTAATGGTATTTGGAGAAGGAAATCGGCCATTTCTATTTGGTCTGGCCCATGTGTGACTCCAGACCCACAGCAATGTGATTGACTCATAAGTGCCCTCTGAAATGACCTAGCAAGCCACTCAGTTGTCTCCAACTGTTGCAGATTGACAGAGGTACCAAAAATGACAATGACCCTTCTAAAGTTGTCATCACTCGCACCTGGGGCTTATGACAAAATTGGGAGAGCTGTCTCACAGACTAGCCTAGCAACAGCCTGACAAAGTCATTCTCACAGAATCATACCTTCCTTCCTGTCTTACTGGCAGGACAGAGGTGGAGGCACAGTGGTATGCAGTCAAGAGGGAGTTGCTCAGGTAGTCGTCAACATCAGTTCTGGACCCCTGATGTCTCATGGCTTCAGGTTAAACATGAGCAAGGAAATCTCCTGCTGATTACCACATACCCCTCTCTCCACAGCTCTCCACTGTGTTGAGCACTATTTGAAGGAAGCACCGAGAGTGGTAAAGCACAAAATGTATTTGGTTGGGGGACCTCAATGTCAATCACCAAGAGTGCTCTGTAGCACCACTACTGACCGAGCTGGTGGGTTCCTCAAGGGCATAAGCTGCTAGACTGGGTCAACAAATGTGAGAAATCTACATGACCTCATCCTCACCTGCCTGCCACAGATGCATCTGTCCATGATAGTATTGACAGCAGTGACCACCGCACAGCCATTGTGGAAATGAAGTCCAGTCTTCACATTGAGGCTATCCTCCGTTGTATTGTGTGGCGCAACCACCGTTAAATAGTATAGATTTCAAACAGAACTAGCAAGTCAAGATGCAGCATCCATGGAATCAAAAGAAGGTAGCACGTACGTTCCCCAACCGGAAACCATGGTTTAATCGGCAGAGTCACTCCCTACTGAAGGCAAGGTCCGAGGCGTTTAAGATAGATGATCCTGACGTATGCAAGAAATTCAGGTACGCCCTCCACAAAGCCATTAAGGATGCCATGAGACAATGCCAGACCAAGCTAGAGTCACAGACGAATGATACGGACTCTCCGTGGTTGTGGCAAGGCTTAAACAGCATAATGGGCTACGAAGCAAAGCCGAGTCGAATCTCCGGCAGCAGCACACCACTCCCCTATGAACTTAATGCATCATATGCTCAGTTCGAGCAGGAAACCATCAAACCGTTGTCAACTGCCCCAGCAGCCTCGGACACACACATAATCTACCGAAAAACAGCTTCCAAAGTCAGAATGGCCTTCCTGGAAGTGGACCCTTGGAAAGCAACGGAGCCCCTGATCATGTACTCTATTCCTGTGAGGACCAATTAGCGGGTGTGTTCGCGGACATCCTCAACCTGTCCTTTCTCCGTTCCAAGGTTCCCACCTGCTTCAAGAAGACCACCATCATACCGTAAGAACCAGGCAACGTGCCTCAGCAACTACCGTCTGGTGGCCTTGACATATTTCATTGTGAAGTGCTTCGAGAGGTTGGTCATGAGACACATCAACTCCAAACACCCAGAATGCCTTGATCCACTCGTACTGCCACAACCGGTCCACAGCAGACGCTATCTCACTGGTGCTACACTCATCTCTAGAGCATCTCGACAACAAGGACTCCTATTTCAGACTTCTAATCATTGACTACAGCTCAGCCTTCAACATCATAATTCCAACCAAGCTCACATCAAAGCTCCAAAACCTAGGACTTGACTCCTCCCTCTGCAGCTGGATCCTCGACCTCCTGACCCATAGACGACAATTGGTAAGGATAAACAACAATACCTGCACGATCATTTTGCACACAGCGAACCTCTACAATTAACAAAGTGATGATGACCAGCTAATCTGTTTTTGTGTTGCTGATTTAGGGATAAATATTCTCCAGGTTACCGGGGAGATCGCCCATACGATTCTTCCAAATGGTGCCACTTAGAAATCATTGAGAGCCTTGGTTTAACGTCTTGTCTGAAAGATGGCACTTTTTTTTTTAATAAACAATTTTAATGAGGTGTTTTTGGCATTACAAACAACAACGGTATAAAACAATGTACAAAGAACAAGAAACATCGTGCAATCATCGACTCCCATCCCACCAAGACCCGCCTAATTGACCCCCTATTCGAAAGATGGCACTTTTGACATTGCAGCAGTCGCTTGGTACTGCGACATGGGCCAAATTCTGAAGTGGGAATTGAAGTAGCAACCTTTCGACTCGGGCGGATTACAACCCACTGAGCCTCGAAACTTTATGCGGTTGAATGGCTTATTATAATGAGGGTTAAATTAATTTCACTTTCAAGACACATTGTAAAAAATGATTTGAACTTCTAAAAGTTGGAATGTGCTTTGTGTGGGAGACCTGATTGACTAAAGTCCCCCTCTCTATACAATTTTCACTCCCACTACTGCCATTGATTATCCAGTAAAATGTTCTGGGGGCTTTTGTAAAGGATTGTTTTTGTAGTAATTCTATCTGTGAAGACATTTACGCATGCCAAAATCATTTTTTATGCCCGAAACGTTTCATACCGATGGAACAGATGCAATAATGACATGCAGGTAGAACCACTGGATTACTGGGATAGGGGTGAGCATAAGTTCTTTTTCTTGTCAACATGCTGGTGCTCATGAGCGGAATTTTATAGCATTTCCCGCCAGCGGGATCTTCCGCTCCTGCCCAAGTTGATGGGCATTCGAACGGCTCGCTGCATTTTCTGACGCGCTATGAAATTTTTGCTTCCTACATTTTGTGTTTCCCGTCCCCAGTAAAATTACCAAATATGGTAAATTTATTGTTTTAGTCCCTAGGAGATTATGAATTTGTCTCTTTACGGATTGGGTACAAGCTTGAGTCTTAATATTGGGAAAACATTCCGTAGGAGGTCTGTTTTAACTCTGGATCCCATGAAGTCTCATGGCATCAGGTCAAACATGGGCACGGGAACCACCTAATTCAGCTGATGAATCAGCATTCTCTGTGTTGAACACCACTTGAAGCAAGTACTGAGGGTGTCAAGGGCCCAGAATGTACTCTGGATGGGCGATTTCGATATCCATCATTATCCATCGAACCAAAGAATGCCTACAGTGCAGAAGGAGACCATTAAGCTCATTGAGTCTGCACCAACACTCTGAAAGAGCACCCCACCCAACCTGCACACCTGTGGACACTAATGGGTAATTTTACAATGGCCAATCCACCTAACCTGCACATCTTTGAGATTAAGAATAGTGTGAAGAACTTCTGCTGATTGAGCTGGCCAAATTCTGAAGGGCATTTCAGAATGGCCCTGCTACAGTGGGTGAGGGACAAATAAGAAGGTATGCCAGAAGCAGTGCTGGACATAACTAAAAATGAGGTGTCAAGATGGAGAAGCCACAGCACAGGATCACAGAGCTGAGAGATTGTATAACCAATGGATTGGGCAAAGCTCTGCTGTCCTTCCACATACAGTCGTGAATAATGATGGACAAGTATTGGATTGGATTGGATTTGTTTATTGTCACGTGTACCATGGTACAGTGAAAATTATTTTTCTGCGTGCCGCTCAACAGATCATTAAGTACAGGGAAAGGAAATAAAAGAAAATACATAACAGGGCAACACAAGGTATAAAAGAGAGAGGTTAGTAATGTTAGAACATAGAACATAGAAAAATACAGCACAGAACAGGCCCTTCGGCCCACAATGTTGTGCCGAACCTTTGTCCTAGATTAATCATAGATTATCATTGAATTTACAGTGCAGAAGGAGGCCATTCGGCCCATTGAGTCTGCACCGGCTCTTGGAATACCCATAGTCAACACCTCCACCCAACACTAAGGGCAATTTTGGACACTAAGGGCAATTTATCATGGCCAATCCACCTAACCTGCACATCTTTGGACTGTGGGAGGAAACCGGAGCACCCGGAGGAAACCCACGCAGACACGGGGAGGATGTGCAGACTCCGCACAGTCAGTGACCCAAGCCGGAATTGAACCTGGGACCCTGGAGCTGTGAAGCAATTGTGCTATCCACAATGCTACCGTGCTGCCCTTAAGAACAAATAAATCTACACTATATCATTTTACCGTAATCCATGTACCTATCCAATAGCTGCTGTTAGTCTTAGAATTAAATTTTAAAAGATTAGAACGATTATAAGATAAATTTTAAAAGATTAGAATGATTATAAGATAAATAAAAAGAGGATCTGTTAGGGAGAGCTCGCAGAGTCGCCTCGCTCCGGCGCCATCTTGAGTTTTGAATTCTTTTAAGTAAACAGCTAATCCAAGGAGGCGGCGCCATAAATATCCCCATCCTTGATAATGGGGGAACGGAGCACATCAGGTGAAACATTTGCAGCTATCTTCAGTCAGAAGTGCAGAGTGAATGACCCATCTTGGTCTCATGATGTCCTCAGCGTCAGAGATGCTATATTCAGCAAGTTAATTCACTTTACGTAATATCAAGGAATGACTGAAGGCATTGGGTACTGTAGAGGCTATGTACTCTGACAACATCCTGGCAATAATACTGAAGACTTGTTCTCCAGGATTAACCCCATCCATAGTCAAGCTGTTCTAGTACAACTGGCATTTCTCCAGCAATGTGGAAAATTGCCCAGGCATATCTTATCCACAAAATGCAGAATAAATCCAATCCAGCCTATTACTGTCCCACCAGTTTTCCTTTCGATCATCAGCAAAGTGAGGGAAGGTGTCATTGACAGTGTTATCAAGCAGAACTTCGCACCTGTACACTGTTGCTCCCTTTGGATTCTGTCAGTGCCACTCTAGTTCTCATTACCGCTTTTGTCCAGCCAAATATGGACAAAAGTGACGTCCTTTGACATCAACGCAGCATTTGACCAAGTGTGGCATCAAGGAGCCCTGGCAAAATTGAAGCTAATGGGAATCGGGTAGTGGGGATGGGGGGTGGGGTGGGGGACTCTTCACTGATTAGGGTCATACCTAGCACAAAGGAAGATGGTTGAGTTTGCTGAAAGCCAATCAATTCAGTCCCAGGGCATCGCTGCAGGAGTTCCTCAGGGTAGTATCCTCGACTCAACCATCTTCAGTTGCTTCATCAATGATCTTTATCATAAGGTCAGAAGTGGGGATATTCACTGATTGTACATGGTCAGTATCATTCACAACCCCATAGAAACTGAAGTAGTCCATGTGCACATGTAGCATAACCTAGACAACATTCAGACCTGAGCTGATAAGTGGCACATAACAGCCATGTCATGCAAGTGCTTGGCAATGACCATTTCCAACAAGAGAGAGTCTGACCATCTCTACATGACATGCAGTGGCATTGCAATGTTGAAACCCCCGCTGTCAGCATCCTGGACGTTGCCATTGATCAGAACCTGCACTGGACTCGCCATATAAATACTGTGGCTACAAGAGAAGGTCAGAGGTTGGAAATCCTGAAGCGAGTAAGTGATCTGATTCCCAAAAGCTCTCCTCCATCTACAAGTCACAAGTCAAGAGTTTTGATGGAATACTCTCCACTTGCCGCGATGAGTGCAGCTTCAACAGCATTGACAAGTTTGACACCATCCGGGACAAAGTGGTCCACTGGATTGCACACAACCACCAGCTCAATCATTTACTCTCTCCACCTCAATCTTCTTCACTTCATCATCGATGCACGTGGCAGAGGTCTGTCTTCTGTATAAGATGCATTGCGGCAACATGCCAAGGCTCCTTCGGCAGCACCTTCGAAACCCAAGACTTCTACCATAAGATGTAGGAGCAGAAGTAGGCCATTCGGCCTAGTCGGATCTCATAGGACAAGGGCAGCAGATGCGAGGGAACACCACCACTGTGACTCCTCCGAGTCATACAGCATCCTGACTTGCAACTATATCGCTGTTCCTTCACTGTCCATGGCCAAAATCCTGGAATGCTTTTTCTTACAGCACCAGGCTGACTGCAGTGGCTCAAGAAGGTGGCTGGTCATCACCTTCTCACGGACACTTGGAAATGTGCAGCAAATGCTGAATTAACCAGCAATAACCACATCACTGTGAAAGAATTTTTAAAAAAACATCTAATTTGAAATTCAAAAATGGCAGAAGACTTGCTAAATTACTTAAGTATTGCCTGGAGTTCTGATGCTTGCAGTTTATAATTATACTGTGTCACAGTAAGGAATTGGTAATTCTGAGCAGTGAGGTCTGGTGGTGATTGACTGTAGCATTGGAGAATTGTCATTCCATCAGTTTCCTCCAGGGCTTTCAGTTTTCTTTGCTAAGAACCTTCAAATTCCGCACTGTAAAAGCCGTGAACAATTGCTCCTATTCAGCAAGCTTTAGGTCATGCATGCTTTCTGCATATTAAAATCACAAACAATGCAAATTTTTTTTTGTGGCTTGCAAACTTTCTGCAGTTGCTAATATAACCATGTCATTTAGGTGCAGCGCTGAATGCAAGTGACTCTGCTCCTCCGTTACCACTTGCCCTCCCATCACCCTCAACCCACAGGTTAATGTCAAGAATCAATTTGCAGACTACAAAGTGACATAAATTTGAAAAGTCAGTGTTTTTACCCTTTTGGGGCTGGTAGCCACCGTCTCCAGTTTCTAAACGCCTTGTGCTCCCTCAAGATCAGAAATTGTATATTGATAAACCATTCTCTATATCGAAAGACCGCTCTACAAAAATAGCCACGTGCCTTTTTAAATAAAAAAATAATTTAATGATCTTTATTGTCACAAATAGGCTTTCATAAACACTGCAATGAAGTTACTGGGAAAATCCCCTAGTCTCCACACTCCGGCGCCCGTTCGGGTACACGGAGAATTCTGAATGTACAATTCACCTAACAAGCACGTCTTTCGGGACTTGTGGGAAGGAACCGGAGCACCCGGTGGAAAAGGAAACCCACGCAGACATGGGGAGAACGTGCAGACTCTGCACAGACAGTGACCCAAGCCGGGAATCGAACTTGGGACCCTAGTGCTGTGAAGCAACAGTGCTAACCACTGTGCTACTGTGTCGCCCATTTCACGTCTGAAGTGGGAACAAATAATACCTGCCAATTGTTCCCAATCACATCGGTGCATGTCGTTATAGTCCATGATTTAAAAAAACTGTGGGTTTATTAAATTGGGCAATCCATTTTTATTTAGAAAACCCCTTGCTTTCTTGTTAACACTTCTCTACGGCCATTTACATAAGCAAGCCCATTCCCTTGCAATCTGAAATCCTAGTCGTTCACTGGTAGCGATAATGAAACCCAGGTCACAAGTAGCCTTAATTGATGTCAACTATGCCCTTGAATTTACGTAAAACTGATGTCTCATCAGATGCACAAGTCAAGAACTAGTTCGAACGCCTTTCATAATTTCAAAGACTGAAGTAAATAGTGAAAGAAATCCTATTTTTTAAAGCTTTAATTCTTTTGAAGGCCGAACATCAAGCCAATCATAGTCAAATTAATAATGATATATTGACACACTGTATTGGTACAAATTCTCTGAATGCCTCCCTCCCATGGCATACGAATAAGCTATTGGGGAGATGGTGGTGTAATGACAATGTCACTGGGCTAGTAATCCAGAGGCCCAGGCTCTGTTCTGTGCTCATGAATTCAAGTCTCACTATGGCAACAGGTGGAATTTAAACTCAATTCATAAATCTGGAATATAAAGCTAGTCTCAGTAATGAAAATGTTATTGATTGTTTTCAGGGAAGGAAATTTGCTATTCTTCGCCAGTCTGGCCTACGTATGACTCGAGACCCGCAGGCATGTAGTTGACTCTTGGCCGTCTTCTGAAATGACCTTTTCAGTTCTAACGACAGTTAGGGATGGGCAACAAATGCTGGACTTGCTAGTGACGCCCACATCCCAAGATCATTGAGTATATTTAAGTCTGAGACAGACAGATTTTTCATAGAATCATTGAATCACTACAGTGCAGTTTTGCTCATTGAGTCTGCACCAACCCTCCAAAAGAGCACCTTGCTTAAGCGCGCACACCCACCCTATCCCTGTTACCCAGTAACCCCACCTAATCATTTGGACACTTGGGGGCAATTTATCATGGTCAATCCACCTGACCTGACCATCTTTGGACAGTGGGAGGAAACTGGAGCATCCGGAGGAAACCCACGCAGACACGGGGAGAACGTGCAGACTCTTGGAACCGGGAGTGGGAGGGAAAATGGGAGTTGGAGCTCAAGATCAGCAGTGATTGAATTGAATGGTGGAGCAGGCTCAACAGGTGTGTGGTCTACCTCTGCTCCTATTTTTTTAAAAAGCTTATAATACCCGTTACCTTTAGACTGTTTATTGGACCTCAAACTTTCAATCCAAGATGCAATGGCTTTGGTTATTGCAGATGATTGTCATCGATGCAACCTTATAGTTTTTGTTTTTATTTTACTGAACAGTATGTGTCCTGGCCATTACTTAAGTTT
This sequence comes from Scyliorhinus torazame, assembly GCF_047496885.1. Lineage (NCBI taxonomy): Eukaryota > Metazoa > Chordata > Chondrichthyes > Carcharhiniformes > Scyliorhinidae > Scyliorhinus > Scyliorhinus torazame. The sequence goes on from NC_092707.1 coordinate 10,129,768, forward strand.
GGCACGAATGAGGGATCTATATTGGCTGATCAAATTATAACCCATCCACAGATAGGAAATCCTAACCAATCATCTCTAAATGTCACCAACAAGTATTTTGCAGGACTTCCCCTGAAATGGGTTTGAACTGCAGTCACTTCTTTTCCCATTTATAAAGGTATAATTTTAAATAGGAGCACCGTGGGAACATTTCTCTAAATCTTACCCAACCAGTTTAAGAGCTAAATCTATTTGTATGTGCAGCATTTTTCGCTTTACATTGAGTTTTGCAAACATGCAGCAGCTTGTCTGCGTTATTGCTTCGTTCCTAAATGGTGATTTGTGAAAATTTATTCTGGCACCTGATTGTCTTGGGGAAATAAACATTGCAGCAGGTATAAAGAATCCAGCTTGAAAATGTAGTATTTGATCAAACGCAAGTCTGACTTGTGCTCAGAATAATTCTCTCTCTAAATCCAAGAAGCCAGCACATTCCCAAGTCTCGGATTCCTAAAACGGCATACTTCTATGACTGATTTAAATGTTAGCAATTCTACAGATGTTTCTTAAAAGAATGAAGTCAAGGTGCCTTGCAGACTATTTCTTAATAGATAAGATATTGCATTTTGTTCTATTCTATCCTTTGATCAACTAGTTGTATCCTGTTGACCCAGCGAATAAACCTATGGATTTTGCACGTCCATTATTTTCTCTGGGTGTACCACTTGACTAGTTTGCGCAAATAGTACAACCTAAATATCTTTGGGCAGAATAAATAGGTGGTGCCAGTTGGCATGCTAACTCGATGGGCCGAATAGCCGCCTTCTGCACTGTAAATTCTATGATTCAACATAAGCTGGCATCAAATCTGGGGACTTTCTGGTATCGGAGGCAATGGTTCAACTTGCTGTATGGGTGGGAAAAGCTGTTCTTTAAATAGTCGGGGCATGTTTTGTCCGGTCAATGTTGTATTCAATGGGGATTGGGCATTTTCAAAACCTCCATTTGGAAAACAGAGTCTGCAGTCTTTGATGTTCCCCTAATGTTTATGAAACCCTGTTTTGCTTTTCATTACTTTTGTGTTCCGACTAATAAAGCATCAATTGCTGTTTATACTGGCTTATTGTGCGGTCAGATCAATGACCGTTTAGACGTAGGACTAATGGTAGAGCTGCATTAAGTTGTCTTCATAAATTAGAGTTTTACACTTCAATGATTATACTGATTGATCTGTGACGTTTTAATATTGAAATATGAAGTTTTCAGGATTAATTGTTTGAACACATCAACAACGAGTTGTTGAGCTGCATTTATTGCCATAACTGAACATTATTTTTGTTGTCAGTTCATTTCTTGCTCTGTCCAAACTAGATTGGAATAGCAATAATGATAATTGTGATTTATTTTGTACTATTCCCAGAATCTGTTTAGTGGAAAGTTTGCAATCTGATGGAGTGTACTCCTTAGTCCTTCATTATTTTTGCAGATCTCATCAATGTATATTTTGCCTCCAATCTTGCTCCAGTTCATTAACTGCATTCATTAACTTCATTAACTGATAAACTGCATTGCTCAGGAAAGGCAGCAAATGTTAAACCTTGATCTCTGAGAAGATTAATTTTGAATTTGTGCACACTCTATTTTTTTGCAAAAGCATATTTCTTGATGTTTTACATTTGAACAAACAACGCAACAAAACCAGAAGACTGATGCAACACAGTAATCAAAGGAAAATACCCCACATACATGAACACAGAGGGAGACAGGTGAAAATCCGTATAACGACCTCGATAGAGAAGAGGACAAGGGAACATCTGTATAACGAGCTTGATACACTTATTAGACATAACTTGACGTCTCTATTAAGACCAGCCAGAGAAGAAGGGTAAGGCCATGAAAACTCAGTCAAATGGTGCACGCCTTCCCATATAGTGATTGCTCATAATTGCCATGCGAGTTCAGGATAAACTTTTCATACCATGTTAAGGCGTGCACCAATATATATCTCCCTCCACTCCAGCAGCACAAGAGACACCAATGACAGACTGCCACCTCCTCTCCTCGGATATCAGACCCATCTGCACCCAGGCAGGGTCCAATCACAGATTCTTTATACCCACTCCTTAAAAAAAGTAAACATACAATGAAAGGATGTGATATCACAAAATGCAACATAACCCCAATCTCAGGCCCAGTTTAGAACCAACATCATTCCACACATTTACACCGAGGACCAGCAGCAACATGTTCGGATTGTGATCAGTGCCATCAACACCTCCTAAGAAAATCCCATTCGTGGAGAGAACAAGCTGGTCATTCAAACATTAAAGTGCCCCGACCATTAGGGGAGTGGAGGAGGGGGGAATAGGATATCAACCAAAGTACAGGGCTCAGTTCAAACAGAACACAGAAGAAGCAAAACCCTGCCTCTCGGGATGTTCCTAATAAGGGCCATCGAGAAGAAGGGTCATCTCAATCTCCAGGGGGCAACAGGATACCCCCCACAGCACTGGACCTCGCCTAGCCCAGCACATTCTGACACAGGAATCGGTACCCCCCAACAGGACCTCCAGCACACCCCAAAACCTACACCCCAGCTGATCCTGCACCTCACCAACCACACCCAGGACAGTGCACCATCCCCATCTACACCCAAAAAAAGGATTGTCCCAGCTGGGAAGGCGTCCTCACTAGAGAAGGGGAGCCTATTCCCGCCCCTCCGGTACATAGAACATACAGTGCAGAAGGAGGCCATTCGGCCCATCGAATCTGCACAGACCCACTTAAGCCCTCACTTCCACCCTATCCCCGTAACCCAATAACCCCTCCTAACCTTTTTGGACACTAAGGGCAATTTAGCACGGCCAATCCACCTAACCTGCACGTCTTTGGATTGTGGGAGGAAACCGGAACACCCAGGGGAAACCCACGCAGACACGGGGAGAATGTGCAGACGCCGCACAGACATTGACCCAGCTGGGAATCGAACCTGGGACCCTGGAGCTGTGAAGCCACAATGCTCGCCACTTGTGCTACCGTGCTGCTCAATAAGGGGAACTTCCCAAAGACAACCGGAGTACAATCTCACCCAGATGAAAAGAAGAAGAAAATCCCTTCTGGGAAGAATGCCTGAGCTGACCTAGGAATATTCACACTCGCCCCACTCTGCAAGTCACCGCAAGGGTATTAAGGGAAACAACAGCACTGTCTCAACAGAGTCACAAACACTGCTTCCACATGGAAAACCCAACCACAACGAGGAGGATGTTCAGGGAACCACCAATAAGAGTGTCTAGGAGAGTGTGCCCAACTAGTCCATCTAACCTACCCCCACAGGAGGGAAGGACTCCCAACAATGTGGAGATATGGCTGACAGTATCTCTCTTCAACAAATCAGCCATCGGTTGACCAAAGCCACCTCTGCGTGTGCTGCCATTCAATTCCTCCTATACTAATAGCTCTAAAGAAAAAAAGGGGACCCAAAAAACACTCCAACCTCAAGGAAAAGTCTGAAATGAAATGAAAATCGCTTATTGTGGCAAGTAGGCTTCAATGAAGTTACTGTGAAAAGCCCCTAGTCGCCACATTCCAGCGCCTGTTCGGGGAGGCTGTTACGGGAATTGAACCGTACTGCTGGCCTGCCTTGGTCTGCTTTCAAAGCCAGCAATTTAGCCCTGTGCTAAACAGCCCTACAGTCTTCTCCAGGATACATACTCTACCCGGATCATTGAAGGTGCCCAGCATGGATTTTTACAAATAACAAAAAATAAAATACTAACCCTAACTGGGGCTTATCCTCAATCTCTAAGAGGTCTTAATTAACCCGACCAACAAACTCCACACCAATGAATCACCCTGCCGTGGCTCCATTCCTCTTCATTATAAATGAGAAATGGGGTGCCCAAGCCACAAGCATTAGAGCACATAATTAAAGAAAGGAGTAAAACTGCACATAATCGACTCAATCTGCCTTTTGCTCGAACAGGATAACCTGCAACCCTCACCCTCATGCTCACACCTCACACGCCTTGCAGGAGAAAAGGCAACAATAAATAATCAACAGCATAATCACAAGGAAGTACTACCTCGGATTATTGAAGAACCACAGAATAATAACACCATCTATATTGCTTGAAAAGGCCAAAGCCATGACAGGCTCATCGAAAGCTCCTCAGGAACTCTCAAGGATACCAACAACCAACAAGGTACCTTCTCTTGCACCATGCCAACAGCCAAGAGATCCACAGCCTGGGCCCCAGCTGGAGCAAATGACTCAACACGATTGGTCATCTCCAACCCCTCATGATGAGCATCAAGAACAGAATAATATAGGGACAGTGGTTGGGGGGCCCAACTTACCCCAGGCCTCAAAGACCAGATACGTTGTGCTCCATCTAACCTGATACGCCCAACCTCCAGATCAAGGTTACTAAAGCATGGTCGGTAATTTTCAAACTCAATCAGGAACTCTCCTCCCAGGGACTGGGCTCACAGGCACTCCTTGTCCGGCCCTTACCCCCCGGACCTCCTGGGATAGGTGACACCGTGCAGCAGGATCTCACTGAATTGAAGGCAGACCCGCACCAGAAAAAGTGCTCTTATCGAATACAAGGATTCTCTCCTGTGCCTCAGGAGATATTACCCCATGGATATCTCTCAATTCATCAAAGTGAGCTCCAAAGGCCTGCACCATGGATCTGAGACCTGATTGAGAACAATATCCTCAATGACTCCCATCACGCCGATGCACACAGTACCGCCGGGGCGAAGGCCGGTTCGCCAGCAACAACGCCACTGCAAGCTGGGCCCACCCCAGCCAATCCTGACTGGCCACACCGTACCGCCGGGGCGAAGGCCCATTCACCAGCAACAACGCCACTGCAAGCTGGGCCCACCCCAGCCAATCCTGACTGGCCACACCGTACCGCCGGGGCGAAGGCCGGTTCGCCAGCAACAACGCCACTGCAAGCTGGGCCCACCCCAGCCAATCCTGACTGGCCACACCGTACCGCCGGGGCGAAGGCCGGTTCGCCAGCAACAACGCCACTGCAAGCTGGGCCCACCCCAGCCAACCCCAACCACCCACACAGTACCGCCGGGGCGAAGGCCCATTCACCAGCAACAACGCCACTGCAAGCTGGGCTCGGCCCCAGCCAATCCTGACTGGCCACACCGTACCGCCGGGGCGAAGGCCGGTTCGCCACCAACAACGCCACTGCAAGCTGGGCTCGGCCCCAGCCAATCCTGACTGGCCACACCGTACCGCCGGGGCGAAGGCCGGTTCGCCACCAACAACGCCACTGCAAGCTGGGCTCGGCCCCAGCCAACCCCAACCGCCCACACAGTACCGCCGGGGCGAAGGCCGGTTCGCCAGCAACAATGTCACTGCAAGCTGGGCTCGGCCCCAGCCAATCCTGACTGGCCACACCGTACCGCCGGGGCGAAGGCCCATTCACCAGCAACAATGTCACTGCAAGCTGGGCCCACCCCAGCCAATCCTGACTGGCCACACCGTACCGCCGAGGCGAAGGCCGGTTCGCCAGCAACAATGTCACTGCAAGCTGGGCTCGGCCCCAGCCAATCCTGACTGGCCACACCGTACCGCCGGGGCGAAGGCCCATTCACCAGCAACAATGTCACTGCAAGCTGGGCTCGGCCCCAGCCAATCCTGACTGGCCACACCGTACCGCCGGGGCGAAGGCCGGTTCGCCAGCAACAATGTCACTGCAAGCTGGGCCCACCCCAGCCAATCCTGACTGGCCACACCGTACCGCCGGGGCGAAGGCCGGTTCGCCAGCAACAATGTCACTGCAAGCTGGGCTCGGCCCCAGCCAATCCTGACTGGCCACACCGTACCGCCGGGGCGAAGGCCCATTCACCAGCAACAATGTCACTGCAAGCTGGGCCCACCCCAGCCAATCCTGACTGGCCACACCGTACCGCCGGGGCGAAGGCCGGTTCGCCAGCAACAATGTCACTGCAAGCTGGGCTCGGCCCCAGCCAACCCCAACCGCCCACACCGCACCGCCAGGGCGAAGGCCGGTTCGCCAGCAACAACGCCACTGCAAGCTGGGCTCGGCCCCAGCCAATCCTGACTGGCCACACCGTACCGCCGGGGCGAAGGCCCATTCACCAGCAACAACGCCACTGCAAGCTGGGCTCGGCCCCAGCCAATCCTGACTGGCCACACCGTACCGCCGGGGCGAAGGCCGGTTCGCCAGCAACAATGTCACTGCAAGCTGGGCCCACCCCAGCCAATCCTGACTGGCCACACCGTACCGCCGGGGCGAAGGCCGGTTCGCCAGCAACAACGCCACTGCAAGCTGGGCCCACCCCAGCCAATCCTGACTGGCCACACCGTACCGCCGGGGCGAAGGCCGGTTCGCCAGCAACAACGCCACTGCAAGCTGGGCCCACCCCAGCCAATCCTGACTGGCCACACCGTACCGCCGGGGCGAAGGCCGGTTCGCCAGCAACAATGTCACTGCAAGCTGGGCTCGGCCCCAGCCAACCCCAACCGCCCACACCGCACCGCCAGGGCGAAGGCCGGTTCGCCAGCAACAATGCCACTGCAAGCTGGGCTCGGCCGCCACAGTCAAAAAAGGATTCTCTACGATTTAAACTCTGCTCCTCATTGCAAAGTTCCAATCAAGATCAACCAGGGACATAGTACAACACATCTATCCCAAAAATGGACAATTATGAAAATGTGCACTCGGATAAGAGGTCACAAAGAGCAGCTGCTCCTGCGCTCACATCCCGTGACCCGTCTCCTCTAATTCTAATGAGCCGGGGGAGTGCTGATAGATGGCAACCATTCATCAAGCATTTCTGTCAAGTGCGGGTACCTTTGGGACAAGTAACATGGACCATTGAAAAGGGGTGTGTTCAGGACATCATACTATATAGTGCACTCTTGGCATGTTTTTGATCTCTCCAATTGCTGTTCACCATTCCACAACCTGTCCTTCATATAAAATTCAGTGATTCCAGGAACAAAATCGCCTGCAGATCCCATGTCAAAAAGAGATTGCCCAGATCATATTTTTTTCACGCCAACCTGCTTTTAATTTTTGACCTGCTGCACATCCATTGGTTATTTTTCTCCTCTTGTTGATGACAGTGTTGCTGGTGAAGATCGCCCCTAAATGGCTGTGTTTAAAAGCTGCACGTACACTTGAAAGGAGGCAGCCTTTCGCTACAGGGGATGAAGGCAGAAAATTGACTTAACAACCTCTAACACACATTTCAGTTGGGAGTTTATGCTCCCTAAAAGTCTCAATCCATTTAATGTGGGTCTTCAAACAGAAACATCCATCTCTCAATTTGAACCAAACACGCTGAGATAAATAGGTGGTTTGCGAGCAGGATTACAATAAGGTGTTGCTATTGTAATATTACGTAGTTACTGTCGCACTGCTGGTGAAGATTCCGAATCTAACCAGCCTGCAGATTTTTAAGCAGTTTGAAACTGTTGGAGGCCTGACTCACGCGTCCACTAGTGGAGAGGCCGCATGTCCATCCCAGATATAACACGCTGACTATATTGATATTTCATGATCGCATTTGTTCATCAACCTACTCGGGTGACAAGAAGCATGTTTGTATATAATTGAGGTAATTTGTTAATGTTGGAAATCTGTTCTTGAGCATCAAATCAACATATAGCTAAATGCTTATTAAACGTTTAGTTAAGCATCCTGAAAACAGATCAATAACTTCATCAAGATATGTAAATTTGGGGACCTCCGCTGGCGACATGTAGCAGGGGGTCACACAAAGGTTAGCTCCCGCTGCCTGGCTTTTGGTTCTTTTTACCCAGTTCCCGGGTTAATTGCTGGACAGACTCGGCCCACTCGAGAGTGTCAAAAGGCGCAGGAAAGAATATAATTGATGAAGGTGGAAGCAGTAGCCCGTCGGGAGGAGCTGAGCAAGGTGCGGGGGCCAGGAAGATCTAAGATGGCGGAGGCAAGTGCATCGGGTGGGGCCACACCTATTACGGTAGACAAGCTGGCGGAGGTAATGACTGTCGAATTTGAGAAGCAGTTTGCCAAGCATTTCAAGAGGCATGGACGGGAAATGATGGAGAACCTCAAGTGCGTGGATGGTGCCCTGGTACCGATTAACAAAGCTGTGGAAAGACATAAGGGGCTGCGGCAGTATGGCAAGGTGTTAAAAGGGGTGGAGGAGACGCTGTCGTGGCGCAGTGATCGGTTGGCCTCGTTAGATGCTGAGCTGCAGAGGGTGGAGGGACGTAACAGCGGCCTGAGAGCGAAGGTCGGTGACCTTGAAAACTGGTTGAGGCAGAAGAACCTCAGGGTCATGGGGTTGCCTGAGGGTATGGAGGGTTCGAGGCTGACTGAATATTAGTTGGTGTTTAAGAGGTTGATGGGGAGGAGGATCAAGGTCCCCCTGCCGAGCTGGATCAGGCTCGGCCACTTTGGGCGAAGCCATGGGGAAATGAACCACCACGGGCAGTGATGGCATGGTTTCACAGTTATCGGTTGAAGGAACAGGTCCTAAGGTGGACCAAGGAGAATCGGGGAGGCAGTGGTATCCGTATCTATCAAGACATTCAGCGGAACTGGTATTCCCCTTTAATGGGGAAAAGTTGGTGCTCTGCAAGAGTGGGGTATTGTTTGGTGTCTACCCGAGGAGGCTGAGGGTGATGCACAAGGATAAAGATCATTTTTTGAGACAGGAGGAAATGGGGCATATATTAAAGTCAAAGGAATTGGACTGGACTGAAGGGGCATGCATGGAACTTGGTGGTTGGGATGGATTGTTATAGTAACTGTATGTCAGTATAGTTTTTGTTTCCCTTGTCCCCTCCCTTTTGTTTTCCACATGTGTTTGTACAGAGTTGATGACAATTGAAATTGCTGCAGGTTGGCTGGAGGGGGGGATTTCCTTTTTGTTACATATTTGTACTGGTTTTTGTATTAAGGGGGTTCTGGTGTTGTTGGTTTTGATTAGGGGTCTGGCTTTTGTTTTGATTTATTTGGGGGGGGGGGCGGGGGGTGCTGCTGCCTTGCTATCTGAGTGGGATTGGCTAGTGAACGGTAGCGAGATGGGGAGAGGGTCTGCGGTTTGCGGGACCTGTTTAGGCAGGTGTTGTTGAGCCTAGAGGGTTGAATGGTGCTGGGAGGGGGGATAGGAGAGAGGCAATAGTTTGAACGGGAGTTCTAGGATGGAAGGGAGGGGGCGGTTAGAGTGCTGATGGTGAATGGGTGTAGGGCATTGTCCCATTTGTGAGGCGGGGCAAGCGGATATCTTGGGTGGGCTCTGGTTTCACTCTCACAGTGGAAATGGAGATGGTGGGGGGGGGGGGGGGATTTATGAGAGACCCCCGATTTGATTGGCCACGTGAAATGTATGGGGTTGGGGTTGGGGGGGGGGGGGGGGGGGGGGTGAAAAGTGCAATGAGTTTCCTCTCTTAAAAAGTTTGAAGACCAATATGGTGCTTTTGAAGGAGACCCACTTGCTGATAAAGGGCCATGTTAGACTCCGTAAGAGTTGGGTTCGCCAGGTATTCCACTCGGGCTTTGATAGGAGGGGTCAGGGATGACTATACTCATGAACAAAAGACTTTGATTTTAGATGGAGAAGGTGGTAATGGACAAGGGCAGCAGGTGCGCCATAGTTAAGGAGACATTGGAGGGTAGGTCGGTGATTTTTGTGCGTGTGTGCGCCCCAAATTGGGATGCCCCAAATTAGGATGATGTGGAGTTCATGAAGAGGATGATGGCTGTGATCCCGGATATGGATATGCACCAGTTGATTTTGGGGCCGATTAGAACTGCGTGTTGAGCCCCAAGTTGGATTGGTCCCAGCCGAAGTCGCTGGCTCTTGAGGGGATAGCGAAGGTACTGTCAGCGTTCATGAAGGAGATGGGTGGAGAGGATCCGTGGCAATTTTTACACCCTGGGGGCAGGGAATATGTCTTTTTCTCTGGTGCATTATGTATATTAGTGCATAGACTTTTTCTTAATGGGGGAAGCTCTGCTGCTAGGGGTGAGGAATGCCGAATATTCCGTGATAGTGATATGAGATCACGCTCCACACCTGGTGGATGTGGATTTGGAGATGGGGCGGGTCCAGCGGCTGGCGTGGAGTTTGGATCTGGGGCTGTTGGCGGACTTGGGATTTTGTGTGAAGGTAGCTCGGGTGATTGATGGAAATGTGTGATTCAGCAAGAATGGGGAAGTGTGCCGTCCTCAGTTTTGTGGGAGGCCCTTAAGGTGGGGTGAGATAGGAGATAATTTTGCACAAGGTCAGAACGATAGGGAGACCAGAGAGGAACGGTAGATGGCAGGTACGCAAGTGACCCGATGCCAGAGCTTCTGACAAATAGAAAGAAGTTGCAGGTGCAATTTGACCTGCTATCCAGGGAGACGGCGGTGTGGAGATTCCGGCGCTCGAAGGAGGTAGTGTGCAGGTATGGGGAGACGGCAGTGCGGCAGTTGTGGTGCTTGAAGGGGGTAGTATACGGGTATGAGGAGAATGACGTGCGGCAGTTACGGCACGGTATGGGGAGAAGGCGGTGCGGCAGTTACGGCACACGAAGGGGGTAGTGTGCGGGTATGGGGAGAAGGCTAGTATGTTTTTGGCTGAGGCAGCTTCCTGGGAGATCGTATGGATTCGGGACTTGGGTGGTAGGCTGGTGTCAACGGCAGATAAAGTTAATGGGGCGTTTGAGGTGTTCTATAAGACCATAGGTCAGAGCTGCAGGAGGAGCAGCCAGATATGCTGACGTTTTTGGAGGATTTGGAGTATCCCAAGGTGGAGGGGGAGGATTGGGGGGGGGGAGAGGGGGGGGAAACGTAGCTAAATATGAGATATTATTATTGGGTGGTGAAAGCTGAGAAGGTGTTGGGTTGGTGTTGCGATCCGGAGGATTTATGGGTGTGGATGGAGTTGAGCTCGTGTCGGGGGTCGGAGCTGAGGGCCCTGGTCGTGGCTTCTTTACCTTTCTCTCCGGGGAAGCACTCGGGGAATCCGGGGTGGCCCCTACATTGAAGACCATTTCGGCAGCACTTTAAATTGGGGGTGGTGTCAAAGTTGGTGCTGGTTTGTGCAGACCACATGGTCAAGCCAGCGAGGCTGGAGGCGAGGTATAGGGGATGGGAGGAGAAGGTGCTTGCTGATGAAGGGTTTGTTTTTGGATGGCCAATTTGCGAACTTTGAGGAGTTGGTGGAGAAATTTGGACTCCCACAGGTGGGTGTGTTTCGATGTTTACAGGTGCACGACTTCGCGAAGGAGATCTTTCCGATGTTCCTGGTGGTGCCTCCTTGTTGTTGGAGCAGGTTTTCTCACTGGTAGGGATGATGGAGGGGAGTACCTCGGGGAGCTTATGGGAGGCTTATAGCAGCGGAGGAAGTATCCTTCAGAGGGCTGAAGGCTCAGTGGGAGGAGGAGTAGGGTCCAAGTTGGAGACGGTGTGTTGTGAGATTTTGCGAAGGGTGAACGCAAACATATGTGTAGAATGCACTGCCAGCGGAGGTGGTGGAGTCTATAGAGTCATTAGGGACATTTAACCGACTCTTGGACAGACACATGGACAGCAATAAATTGAAGGGGTGTAGGTTAGGTTGATCTTCGATTAAGATAAATGGTTTGCACGACATCGTGGGCTGAAGGGCCTGTACTGTAGTGTGCTGTTCCGTTCTATGTTTTATATGGCCAAGTTCTGCACACATGAAAATGGCCTCAACCGGGACCTTGGATTCATGTCGCATTACATTCACCCCCCCCCCATCTGGTCTGGGGTTGCAAAATCCTGGCTTGAGACAATTCACACCTCTACCCTGTGATTATCCCCCTCTCCAGTTGCTCCGACTGGACCAGTAAAGACTTAATTAACTGCAAATGCTCGCATTCACAGTATCATCTTGCATCTTTGACTTTGTCTATATATATGTTTCTGGAACCACCTCTTCATTCACCTGAGGAAGGAGCAGTGCTCCGAAAGCTAGTGACTTGAAACAAACCTGTTGGACTTTAACCTGGCGTTGTAAGACTTCTTACTATGTACGAGGTTAGGGTAGATAGAGTTGAAGGTGCATAGGGCCCATTTGACCAAGTCCAGGGTGAGCAGGCTATTTGCGGGAGTGGAGGATGAGTGTGAGCGTTGTGGGAGGGACCCGGCTAACCATGTACATAGTTCTGGTCATATCCTAAGCTCATGGGTTTCTGGGTCTCCTCCTTTGGCACCATGTTGCCGATCCTACAAATGGAACTGAAGCCTGGTCTCCTCGGGGCCCATATTTGGGGTATAGGATCTGCCGGAGCTGCAGATTGGGGCAAGGGCTAATGTCTAGCCATCGCCTCGCTGATTGTTTGAAGGCGGGTGCTGATGGGTTGGAGGTCATCTTCTCCACCCAGTGCCTCAGTATGGATGGGAGATCTTATGGAGTTTCTGTATCGCGAAAAAATTAAGTACTTTGTGTGGGGTGCAATTTAAGGATTCTACCAAAGATGGCAGCCGTTTAGTCTGCGCATTAAAGAGCTGATCACCATTAGTTGTTGAGGTGGGGGAGGGGGATGCAGTTGGTGGGATTTCTGGGTGTTTTTTAAGGGGGATTCTGGGGTGGGGGGGCGAGTTTGTTATTACCTGTTTTTGTCATGTATAAAGTTTGAAAACGCAGAATAAAAACATTGAAAAGATCTGTAAATTTGGTTAGTAAAATTCTGATAAATATTAAACTGATGGAAAATATAAATGCTTTTCCATTTAATTAGAATCTTCATAATTTGGCTGAGAAACTGCGCTAATGTAAGCTGCAGCACAGTGGTTAGCACTGGCTTCACAGCGCCAGGATCCCAGGTTCGATTCCCCGCTGGGTCACTGTCTGTGCGGAGTCCGCACGTTCTCCCCGTGTCTGCGTGGGTTTCCTCCGGGTGCTCCTGTTTCCTCCCACAGTCCAAAGATGTGCAGGTTAGGTGGATTGGCCATGCTAAATTGCCCTTAGTGTCCAATTATTGGGTTACGGGGATAGGGTGGAAATGAGGGCTTAAGTGGGTCGGTGCAGACTCGATGGGCCGAATGGCCTCCTGCACTGTATGTTCTGTGTTCTAATATTTTGTTTTTATTAAATTTGGATTTATCCCAGCGTCCCCAAGCCGTTCCATCCATGTGTTGCTGTACAGACATGAATTCGGAGCAGGATAGGCCATTCGGCCCTTTGAGCCAGCTCCGCCATTCAATGAGATTCGCTTCAACTCCGCTTTCCTGTCTATCCCCAATTGCCTTTGATTCATGTCAAGAATCTATCTAACACAGCCTTAAAAATATTAAATGCCCCAGTCTCCACTGCTGTGTGTGTGTGTGTGTGTGTGTGTGTGTTTTGGCGGGGGGGGGGGGGAGGGGGGATTCCACAGCTCTCAACCATTGGAGAGAAGACATTTCTCCTCTTAAATGGGAGATCCCTTATTTTTAAACCACTTTCCCTGGTTTTAGTCTCCCGCAAGGCAAAAACATCCTTTCCGATGTGTATTCTAACTAACTACATTTTCTACTTGTAATGTCCATTTGAAAATATATTCAGCGTATATACCAATGATGAACTCTTTTAATGATGACATCTTGCTTTGAATTTTCACTCCTGTGCCTTTCCCTTTTGTCAGATGGTATTTAGCATGCATAATTTTGTGTTTTCTGTCATTTGGTGCAGCTAAGCAGAAGCTGGAGGACAGACTAGCAGCCGCGGCGAGGGAGAAGCTTGCACAGGCTTCTAAAGAGTGCAAGGAAAGGCAGCTGCAGGCGGAACGCAAGAAGAGAGCAGCACTTTTTCTTCAAAATCTGAAAATTCCCACGCCTTCAGGAGATTTGGAAGCTGTAACTATGGAAGATAACTCTCAAAGCATACAGGTCAGTTAAGATCAGCTTTCAGGCAGAAATTCAGGCTAACTGAAGCCCTCTGGTTAACTCCCAGAGTCTTGAGGAGGGATATTGGTTCTGACTTGAGTTCTGTTTTTGCACAGATGCTGATTGATTTTCAGCTTTTTTTGTTATTAGATGCCTTGTTTATAAAAATATCACCCAATTATCTTGCTAATGGTTCTTTTTTAGAAAGCTGAACTCTTCCAGTATTTGTCCTTTACTTAAAAAAAAAAATCAAGATTAATATTTTATAGATTCATAAGGATACAATGAGGGGAAAAAACCTTCAGCCGATCAAGCTTATCTTTCCAAAGATCTTTATTCCTCTTTAATTTCCTGAGGGAGTACCTGCAGAAATTATCTGCTCTCCAAAATGTAAGCGAACAATGTTCCAGAATATTCATCTGTTCCCTCTCGTGAACTCGACCTGCTTACCACCTTTCTTTCTTCTTTATCCTTCCCCAGAACTGGCCCCAAGTGTCCGTTGTGTCCTGTGGAACATTTATCATCTCTTTATATACCTACTCCCATTACCTCTAATTCCATTCTCAACGTGATGCTGCCTAGCTCCTTTTTGAATGATTCGATGCGCATTGGGTAATATAAATATTGTGGCAGCATTAATTTTACATCCTTCTAACCATCGTTTTGACATTAGAAATTGGGCTGCTGGGTGGCAGAATGTCAGATGCAGCTACAAGCTATCTCTAGGCCGGGGAATGAGATCTCCAGACATACAGGCTTCGCTCATTGATTTAGCTGAAGAAATGGCATCGCAGACATTGCACACAAGGGTGCCGGAGACTTTACCTCGCAATTATCATAGAATTTACAGTGCTGGAAGGAGGCCATTCAGCCCATCGAGTCTGCACCGGCTCTTGGAAAGAGCACCCTACCCAAGGTCAACACCTCCACCCTATCCCCATAACCCAGTAAACCCCACCCAACACTAAGGGCAATTTATCATGGCCAATCCACCTAACCTGCACATCTTTGGACTGTGGGAGGAAACCGGAGCACCCGGAGGAAACCCACGCACACACGGGGAGGATGTGCAGACTCCGCACAGACAGTGACCCAAGCTGGAATTGAACCTGGGACCCTGGAGCTGTGAAGCAATTGTGCTATCCACAATGCTACCCTGCTGCCCTTTTTTAAAGAAGAAACTAATTGCTGAACTCTGTCCCAGCTGGGTGGTCAAACCTCAACGAGGGAACTAGATTTTATGTCGCTGATCCCAATCTTGTTGCTCCCTGTAGCAGGACTAAAAATGGTGAGGGTGAGTTTCCCACAATTTATGACACTTGGTTCGAGAACAGGTCATGAGCTTCACTTAACTAATTCGGCAAATTCTATTTTGGTGTTGTGTAGCTTTACGGCACTAAATACAACACAAAAACAGCTTGCGATTCAAAACTAAGCAGACTGAATCATAGAATACAGACGAGGCCTTTCGGCCCATCAAGCCTGCAGCGACCAAAAAAAACCACTAATCTTCACTAATCCCTCTTCCCAGCATTTGGCCCATAGCCTTGAATGTTGTGACATTTCGCCTGCTTTTTAAAGATTGGGAGGTCTCCTGCCCCAACTACCCTCCCAGGCAGTGAGTGCATTCCAGATTCCCACCACCATCTGGGTTTCACCTTAAAATTATGCCCCCTCGTTATTGGCCCTTCAACTAAGGAGATCAGCTGTTTTCTGTCCACCCTGTCCTTGCCCCTCATAATCTTATACACCTCAATCAGGTCCCCTCTCCAAAGAAAACAACCCTCAACCTTTTTGTTCAATACTGTAATATAATCTATCTGTACCTTAGCTTGATGCTGCAAATGGGCAAAACCAGCATGTCCTCAGAACATAAGATGTAGGAGTAGGCCATTCAGTATGATCATGGCTGAACGGGACGAGGTCCTACAAGCTGAATTTAGGGAGCTAGGAGTTAAACTAAAAAGTAGGACCTCAAAGGTAGTAATCTCAGGATTGCTACCAGTGCCACGAGCTAGTCAGAGTAGGACTGTCAGGATAGAGAGGATGAATACGTGGCTCGAGAGATGGTGCAAGAGGGAGGGATTCAAATTCCTGGGACATTGGAACCGATTCTGGGGGAGGTGGGACCAGTACAAACCGGACGGTCTGCACCTGGGCAGGACTGGAGCCGATGTCCTAGGGGGGGTGTTTGCTAGAGCTGTTGGGGAGAGTTTAAACTAATGTGGCAGGGGGATAGGAACTGATGCAGGAAGTTGGAAGGTAGTAAAACAGGGACAGAAATAAAAGGCAGTAAGGGGGAAAGTGTAAGGCAGAGAAGCCATAGTCAAAAATCAAAAAGGGCGACAGTACAAGGTACAGTGACTGAGGGGAGCTCAGTGAATAGGACCAGGAATACTAAAAGAAATAAAACGGGAAGTGAAAACATTAATGGTAAGCGATGCGGCAGGTTGTTACAGGAAGATGTGGGTTCGACGACGAGGAAAATTAGGAGAAAGGTTAAGAGGAAATATAACTTAGGAGAGGTTACTGATCGAGGTGTTAAGATTAAGAACAGAGGTAAAAAAGCCAACATAAGTGTACTTTACCTGAATGCTCGCAGTATTCGGAATAAGGTAAATGAGTTGATGGCTCAAATCATCGTGAATGACTATGATTTAGTGGCCATTACTGAAACATGGTTAAAGGATGGTCACGACTGGGAGTTAAATATCCGAGGGTATCAAACTTTTCGGAAGGACAGAGTGGATGGTAAGGGAGGTGGTGTAGCTCTGTTATTTAAGGATGACATCCGGGCAACAGTAAGGGATGACATCGGTGCTATGGAGGATAAGGTTGAATCCATTTGGGTGGAAATCAGGAATAGTAAGGCGAAAAAGTCACTGATAGGAGTAATCTATAGGCCACCAAATAGTAACATTATGGTGGGGCAGGCAATAAACAAAGAAATAACAGATGCATGTAGAAATGGTACAGCAGTTATCATGGGGGATTTTAATCTACATGTTGATTGGTTTAACCAGGTCGGTCAAGGCAGCCTTGAGGAGGAGTTTATAGAATGTATCCGCGATAGTTTCCTCGAACAGTATGTAATGGAACCTACGAGGGAACAAGCGGTCCTAGATCTGGTCCTGTGTAATGAGACAGGATTGATTCAGGATCTCATAGTTAGGGATCCTCTCGGAAGGAGCGATCACAATATGGTGGAATTTAAAATACAGATGGAGGGTGAGAAGGTAAAATCAAGCACTAGTGTTTTGTGCTTAAACAAAGGAGATTACAATGGGATGAGAGAAGAACTAGCTAAGGTAGACTGGGAGCAAAGACTTTATGGGGAAACAGTTGAGGAACAGTGGAGAACCTTCCAAGTGATTTTTCACAGTGCCCAGCAAAGGTTTATACCAACAAAAAGGAAGGACGGTAAAAAGAGGGACAATCGACCGTGGATATCTAAGGAAATAAGGGAGAATATCAAATTGAAGGAAAAAACATACAAAGTAGCAAAGGTCAGTGGGAGACTAGAGGACTGGGAAATCTTTAGGGGGCAACAGAAAGCTACTAAAAAAGCTACAAAGAAGAGTAAGATAGATTATGAGAGTAAACTTGCTCAGAATATAAAAACAGATAGTAAAAGTTTCTACAAATACATAAAACAAAAAAGAGTGGCTAAGGTAAATATTGGTCCTCTAGAGGATGAGAAGGGAGATTTAATAATGGGAGATGAGGAAATGGCTGAGGAACTGAACAGGTTTTTTGGGTCGGTCTTCACAGTGGAAGACACAAATCACATGCCAGTGACTGATGGAAATGAGGCTATGACAGGTGAGGACCTTGAGATGATTGTTATCACCTAGGGAGGTAGTGATGGGCAAGCTAATGGGGCTAAAGGTAGACAAGTCTCCTGGCCCTGATGAAATGCATCCCAGTGTGGCAAAAGAGATGGCTAGGGAAATTGCAAATGCACCAGTGATAATTTACCAAAATTCACTAGACTCTGGGGTGGTCCCGGCGGATTGGAAATTAGCAAACGTGACACCACTGTTTAAAAAAGGAGGTAGGCAGAAAGTGGGTAATTATAGGCCAGTGAGCTTAACTTCGGTAGTAGGGAAGATGCTGGAATCTATCATCAAGGAAGAAATAGCGAGGCATCTGGATGAAAATTGTCCCATTGGGCAGACGCAGCATGGGTTCATAAAGGGCAGGTTGTGCCTAACTAATTTAGTGGAATTTTTTGAGGACATTAACAGTGCGGTAGATAACGGGGAGCCAATGGATGTGGTATATCTGGATTTCCAGAAAGCCTTTGACAAGGTGCCACACAAAAGGTTGTTGCATAAGATAAAGATGCATGGCATTAAGGGGAAAGTAGTAGCATGGATAGAGGATTGGTTAATTAATAGAAAGCAAAGATTGGGGATTAATGGGTGTTTCTCTGGTTGGCAATCAGTAGCTAGTGGTGTCCCTCAGGGATCAGTGTTGGGGCCCACAACTGTTCACAATTTACATAGATGATTTGGAGTTGGGGACCAAGGGCAATGTGTCCAAGTTTGCAGACGACACTAAGATAAGTGGTAAAGCAAAAAGTGCAGAGGATACTGGAAGTCTGCAGAGGGATTTGGACAGGCTAAGTGAATGGGCTAGGGTCTGGCAGATGGAATACAATGTTGACAAATGTGAGGTTATCCATTTTGGTAAGAATAACGGCAAAAGGGATTATCATTTAAATGATAAAATATTAAAACATGCTGCTGTGCAGAGAGACCTGGGTGTGCTCGTGCATGAGTCGCAGAAAGTTGGTTTTCAGGTGCAACAGGTGATTAAGAAGGCAAATGGAATTTTGTCCTTCATTGCTAGAGGGATGGAGTTTAAGACTAGGGAGGTTATGCTGCAATTGTATAAGGTGTTAGTGAGGCCACACCTGGAGTATTGTGTTCAGTTTTGGTCTCCTTACTTGAGAAAGGACGTACTGGCACTGGAGGGTGTGCAGAGGAGATTCACTAGGTTAATCCCAGAGCTGAAGGGGTTGGATTACGAGGAGAGGTTGAGTAGACTGGGACTGTACTCGTTGGAATTTAGAAGGATGAGGGGGGATCTTATAGAAACATATAAGATTATGAAGGGAATCGATAGGATAGATGCGGGCAGGTTGTTTCCACTGGCGGGTGAAAGCAGAACTAGGGGGCATAGCCTCAAAATAAGGGGAAGTAGATTTAGGACTGAGTTTAGGAGGAACTTCTTCACCCAAAGGGTTGTGAATCTATGGAATTCCCTGCCCAGTGAAGCAGTTGAGGCTCCTTCATTAAATGTTTTTAAGATAAAGATAGATAGTTTTTTGAAGAATAAAGGGATTAAGGGTTATGGTGTTGAGGCCGGAAAGTGGAGCTGAGTCCACAAAAGATCAGCCATGATCTCATTGAATGGCGGAGCAGGCTCGAGGGGCCAGATGGCCTACTCCTGCTCCTAGTTCTTATGTTCTTATGGCTGATCATCTACCTCAACCCTGCCTTCCTGTGCTATCTTTACATTCATTGATTCTCTTTAGTATTCAAAAGTTTATTGACTCTCCTACCCACTGCACATCCACAGCTTTAAGGGCGAGAGGTTCACAATCTTTTGATTAAAGAAATTTCTTAGGAAGAAATAGCTGACCACTTATTCTGAGACTTTGACCCCTAGTTCTAGACTCCCTCGCCAAAGGACATATTCTTCTGGCATCTACCAAGTTAAGCCCCTTTAAAAATCATGTTTCAATGAGATCACCTCTCACTCTTATAAACTCGAGGGAATATATGCCTCGTCTATTCAATCTCTCATCATGGGATCATCTCCTCGTCCTCATTGCACTCCCTCCAAGCCTAGTATTGACCTCCTTGCTAAGGTGGCCAAACGCAATGTACTCCCCGATGTGGTCCTATCAAAGTCCTTTATAATTGTTGTAACTTTTGAGCTTCAATTCCTTTGTAATAAAAGTTAATATGTCACTTCCTTTTCTACTTGCTGGCTGCACTTCCATGTTAACTTTGTGTTTTGTGTGCAAAGACATCTCGATCCCTCTCAGACCAACATTTCCCAATCTCTCTCTCTCTCTCTCTCTCTCTCTCTCCTCTCTCTCTCTCCAATTAAAAAATATTCTGTCCCATCTCTGCCTGATGTAACAGTGAAATAAACTTCTGTAAGGAGGCAATGGTATATAACTTTGGGAATCAAATTGGTTTTGTTAACTATTGGGTAAGCATTTTGTTTTGCAGGAAAATATAAATGTGCCCCCACATGACTAGTGAGCTAACGTAGCCCTAGCAACAATGAAGCTCATGTACCATCAGGCCCCTTAGATCGGTAGATTGCAATTCAGAACTTAAATGCTCCATCTGATGCTTGTACAAATCAAGCTCCAGTTCCCTGCCTGATCTCTTCCATTGAAAGCAATTGACTCCCAAGCTTTTTGTGCCAGTTTATGTAAAACTAAGATGAACACCATTACAGAAAGCTTTCAAAGTCAGTATGCTGATTCTCCTTGAGAAATACCTACTTATGATTGTGATGGTAACTCCTGTTGTCCAGATTCATATTTCTCACAGTGAGATGTCATTTAACGGTTCCTCATGATTTGGGGGACGGGCAGAGCTGTGTTTGTTGCCCAGTCTTCAGAGATTATTTTTTTACAGTTTGCTGGGTTCACTTAAGAACACATTCTGGGTGAACCAGATTTCTGGTCTCTGTTGCTAATCTAGCACCATATGCACTACACTGCAGTATTTAGCAGTAAATCTGAGAAGTGGGGATTGGGCACTGTGCCTGCATGGATGAAGATTGAGTTCTTAATCATAGTTGAACATCAGATTTTAGACTTTTGGAGATGGCTGCAAATCAGATGAAGACTTGAGTGCTGTTGAGCTGTTAGGCAGCTATTTTGCTTCACACAATTTGCACAGCAAATGTACCAACTGAGTAAAGGTGGAAATTGCCCCAGCTGTGTTCTTAAGAGTTTCCTGGCTGCTGCTCTCCCGTCTTTCAAAGTCCCTGACATATGTGGAACTCCGACAGACACAATTTGCATTTATAGAACTCCTTTAATGTAGAAAAATATCCAACGGTGCTTTCGAGACTTGAAAACTGATGGCAAGCCAAAGAGTGTGAGGTTGATAAGTTACCAAAAGCTTGTGGTTTTAAGCAAGACCTTTGTGTCATAAATTGTGTTAATAATCTGCAAAAGCTGTCAGCTGCATCTTTGACAGAGTAACATATTTCAGTTCTGTCTTTTGCTGCATCCTCTCCCATCATATTTATTTCTGACTCCTATAAAGAGACCCCCCTTCAGCTGGAGAAGAAACGTTGACATGCGATAACCGGATCTCTATCAGTGTTCATAGAATCCCTACAATGCAGAAGGAGGCCATTCAGCCCATCAAGCCTGCACCAACCCTGTGAAAGAGCACCCTACCTAGGCTCAACCCCTCACCCCATTCCCATAACCCCACCTAACCTGCACATCTTTGGACACAAGGGGCAATTTAGCACGGCCAATCCATCTTTATAAGATATAGGAGCAGAATTAGGCCATTCGGCCCAGCAGGTCTGCTCCGCCGCTCTGTCATGGCTGATATGTTCCTCATCTGCTACCTACAATTTTGCAGACCAAGAGTTCGATTGCGAAATCAGCCAGAGCATCTCCTCCCACGAACACATGACCCTAGGAGCGGGGGTGGGCAATTTAGCCTCCCGAGCCTAACACCCTCAATGTGATCATGGCTGATCCCATCCCGGCCTCAACTCTACCATCCTGCCCGTTCTCCATAACCCTTCAACCCATTGCCAATTAAAAATCTGTCCAACTCCTCCTTAAATTTACTCACTGTCCCAGCACCCACCGCACTCTGGGGCAGCAAATTCCACAGACTCGCATCCCTTTGGGAGAAGTAGTTTCTCCTCAAATCGGTTTTAAATTTGCTATCTCTTATTCTGAGATTATGACATCTTTTTAGAATGCCCCACAAGAGGAAGCATCGGCTCCACGTCTACTTTATCCAGACCTTTTTAGCATCTTATATACCTCAATTAGTTCCCCCTCATTCTTCCAAACTCTAGGAAGTATAGGCCTAAACTGTTCAATCTCTCTTACTTTAAAAAAAAATATTTTTATTCAAATTTTTACATATTTTCAACAAACCCCCCCTTACAGAAAAAAGAAAAACAAAGACCACATAAATAAACATCTTGCAACTACATCACAAATTCCCCCAATATACAAACCCCCCATTAAATGCTAATAAACACAGTAGTAAACCCCGCCCCCCCCCCCCCCCCCCCCCCCCCGACCACCTCCTAACGCTCCGCTAGAAAGTCTAGGAACGGTTGCCACTGCCTGAAGAACCCTTGCACAGACCCCCTCAAGGCAATTTTACCCTCTCCAATTTAATGAATCCTGCCATGTCGCTGATCCAGGCTTCCACAGAATCCTCCGCCGGGCTACCAGGGACGCAAAGGCCAGAATACCGGCCTCTTTCGCGTAATGCACTCCCAGCTCGTCCAATACCCCAGATTGTGCTAACCCCCAGCTTGGCTTAACGCGGGTGTTCACCACCTTAGACACTGTCCTCACAATGCCCCTCCAGAACCCATCCAGCGCCAGGCATGCCCAGAACATGTGGGTGTGATTTGCTGGGCTCCCTGAGCACCTCACACACCTGTCTTCCACCCCAAAGAACCTGCTCAGCCTCGTCCCTGTCATATGCGCTCTGTGAAGAACCTTAAATTGTATCCGGCTAAGCCTGGAGCAAGAGGAGGAAGAATTAACCCTACCCAGGACATCTGCCCACCCACCCCCGTCTATCTCCTCCCCAAGCTCCTCCTCCCAATTACCCTTTAGATCCTCCACCGAGGTCTCCTCCTCCTCCTGCATCTCCTGGTAGATCGCCAAGACCCTGCCCTCTCCAACCCACACCCCCAAGAGTACCCTATCCTGGATTCTGAGTACTGGAAGCAGCGGGAACTCCCTCACCTGCCGTCTTACAAACGCCTTTACCTGCATGTACCTGAAGGCATTGCCAGGGGGAAGCCCAAATTTTTCCTCCAGTGCCCCAAGGCTCGCAAATGTCCCATCCAAAAACAGGTCCCCCATCCTTCTAATTCCTGCCCTGTGCCAGCTCAGGAACCCTCCATCCATTCTCCCTGGGACGAACCGATGGTTCTCCCGGATCGGGAACCAAACCGAAGCCTCTACCTCACCCCTGTGGTGTCTCCACTGCCCCCAAATTTTCAAAGTTGCCGCCATCACCGGACTTGTGTACCTAGTCGGCGGGTGCGGCAGCAGTGCTGTCACCAGCGCCCCCAGACTCGTGCCCACACAGGACGCCATCTCCAGCCTCTTCCACGCCGCCCCCTCCCCCTCCATTACCCACTTCCCTATCATCGCCACATTGGCAGCCCAGTAATACCCACACAGAATAGGTAACACTAACCCTCCTCTGTCCCTACTCCGCTCCAGAATCACCCTTCTCACCCTTGGGGTCTTTTTCGCCCACACGAATCCCATGATGCTCCTGCTGACACGCTTAAAAAAGGCCTTGGGGATCAGGATGGGGAGGCACTGGAATACAAAAAGGAACCTCGGGAGCACTGTCATTTTCACCGACTGCACCCTACCCACCAGGGAGAGAGGCAGCATATCCCACCTTTTAAACCCCTCCTCCATCTGCTCCACCAGCCTCGTCAAGTTGAGCTTGTGTAGGGCCCCCCAGCTCCTGGCCACTTGGATCCCCAGGTACAGAAAACTCCTTTCCGCCCTCTTAAAGGGAAGCTCGCCTATCCCCCTTCCCTGGTCCCCTGGGAGTACCACGAAGAGCTCACTCTTCCCCACATTGAGCTTATACCCGGAAAAGTCCCCAAACTCCCTGAGGATCCGCATCACCTCTGGCATCTGGGGCTAGTTTAGCACACTGGGATAAATCGCTGGCTTTTAAAGACGAGCAAGGCAGACCAGCAACACGGCTCAATTCCCGTACCAGCCTCCCCGAACAGGTGCCGGAATGTGGCAACTAGGGGCTTTTCACAGTAACTTCATTGAAGCCTACTTGTGACAATAAGCAATTTTAATTTCATTCATTTCATTTCATCCCCCCACTGGGTCCGCCACATACAGTAACAGGTCATCGGCATACAACGATCCCCCCCCCCCGACCAGCCCCCTCCAGTTCCTGGACTCCCTTCGAGCCATAGCCAAAGGCTCAATTGCCAATGCAAATAGCAAGGGGGATAGGGGGCACCCCTGCCTTGTCCACCGGTACAGCCAAAAGTATTCCGACCTCCTCCGATTTGTGGCCACACTCGCCACCGGGGCTTTGTAAATTAGCCTAACCCAACTAATGAACCCCTCCCTAAACCCAAACCTCAACACTTCCCAAAGGTACCCCCCTCCCTCGCCTCATTGAAAGTCCTCACTAATAGAGGGCCCAGCAGGTCCATGTACTTCCGGTAAAATTCCACCGGGAACACATCTGGCCCCGGTGCCTTCCCTGTCTGCATACTCCCCAGCCCCTTAGTCACTCCTCCAGCCCTACAGGTGCCCCAAGCCCAGCCACCTGCTCCTCCTCCACACTCGGGAACCTCAGCCGATCCAAAGATCGATGCACCCGCCCCATCCTCCGTCGGGGGCTCAGACCTATACAGCCCCTTATAAAAGTCTCTAAATACCCCATTTAGTCCCACCGCACTCCGCACTGTGTTCCCCCCCCTTTATCCCTAACTCCCCCAATCTCTCTCACTGCCTCCCGCTTCCGAAGCTGGTGTGCCAACATCCGGCTAGCCTTCTCCCTGTACTCATACACCACCCCTTGTGCTTTCCTCCACTGCACCTCTGCCTTCTTGGTGGTCAACAGGTCGAACTCGGCCTGGAGGCTTCATCGCTCCTTGTGTAGTCCCTCCTCGGGGACCTTTTCATACCTCCTATCCACCCTTAAAAGCTCCCCCACCAATCTCTCCCTCTCTCTCCTCTCCTTCTCCTTGTGGGCCCTAGTGGAGATTAGCTCTCCCCTAATCACTGCCTTCAGTGCCTCCCAGACCACTCCCACCTGCACCTCCCCATTATCGTTGGCCTCTAGATAGCTTTCAATGCACCCCCGGATCCGCCCACTCACCGCCTCATCCACCAGCAAGCCCACATCCAGGCGCCACAGCGGGCGCTGGTCCCTCTCCTCCCCTAGCTCCAACTCCACGGTAGCATTGTGGATAGCACAATTGCTTCACAGCTCCAGGGTCCCAGGTTCGATACCGGCTTGGGTCACTGTCTGTGCGGAGTCTGCACATCCTCCCCGTGTGTGCGTGGGTTTCCTCCGGGCGCTCCGGTTTCCTCCCACAGTCCAAAGATGTGCAGGTTAGGTGGATTGGCCATGAAAAATTGCCCTCCGTGTCCAAAATTTCCCTTAGTGTTGGGTAGGGTTACTAGGTTCTGGGGATAGGGTGGAGGTGTTGACCTTTGGTAGGGTGCTCTTTCCAAGGGCCGGAGCAGACTCGATGGGCCGAATGGCCTCCTCCTGCACTGTAAATTCTCTCTCTGAAGCTCCACCCAATGCGGGGCATGGTCTGAGATAGCTCTGTGTCCTCCACCCTCGGGATTAGTGCCCTGCTCATAACGAAGAAGTCTGTAGGCCACCCGCACCCCCTGCAGCTTACCACTCAGCATCACATACCTACCTCCATTGTCTGCCGCGATGTTCAGCGCCTCAAACGACACCCGCTTCCCCACCAAAATTGCCACCCCTCGATTCTTTGCGTCCAACCCCGAGTGGAAAACCTGCCCTACCCACCCCTTGAATGAAATGAAAATTGCTTATTGTCACAAGTAGGCTTCAAATGAAATTACTGTGAAAAGCCCCTAGTCGCCACATTCCGGCGCCTGTTCGGGGAGGCATGTTAGGCTGGTTTCTCAGCCTAACCTGATCTGCCACCCTCAAATGCGTCTCCTGGAGCATAACCACATTTGCCTTCAGTCCCTGCAGGTGCGCGAACACACGGGCCCTCTTGACCGGCCCGTTCAGGCCTCTCACATTCCAAGTTATCAACCGGATCAGGGCTCCCCCCCCCCCCCCACCCCGCCGATTGGCCATCCCCTTTTCTAGGCCAGCCATGTGCCCACGTCTCCCGCACTCTCCATTCCCCCCAGCGGCAGACCCCTGCCCCGACTCTCTCCGAGCTCCAGCTCCCCTTTGGCCAATGCAGCAGCAACCCAGCCCCCCCCCAGCTAGGTCTCCCCCGGAGCTGCGTTGCTCCCCCCATAGCACTCCCGTGAGTCATAGATTTCATAGAATTTACAGTGCAGAAGGAGGCCATTCGACCCATCGAGTCTGCACCGACTCTTGGAAAGAGCACCCCACCCAAGGTCCATACCTCCACCCCATCCCCCATAACCCAGTAACCCCACCCAACACTAAGGGCAATTTTGGACACTAAGGGCAATTTATCATGGCCAATCCACCTAACCCGCACATCTTTGGACTGTGGGAGGAAACCGGAGCACCCGGTGAAAAAACCCATGCGCACACGGGGAGAATGTGCAGACTCCGCACAGACAGTGACCCAAGCCAGAATCGAACCTGGGACCCTGGAGCTGTGAAGCAATTGTGCTATCCACAATGCTACCGTGCTACCATGTGCCCGAGTCAGCTGACTCCTGCTGACCCCGGCCACTCCCGCCACTCCATCGACCCCGCAGTGTGGTAGTCTGTCTACTCTTTCTCCCCCCCCCCCCCTCCTGTCCATCAGCGAGCGCTCCTCTCCAACACCGCCCTTCCCCCGGCTCCGTCCCCTTCCCTAGCACAGGAAAAAGCCCGCGCTTTCCATCAAACCAGTCCCGCCCTCTCTGGCGCAGCTCCCTTTTGCGGCCTAATCCCAGCTCCCCCACCTCACGCTAACCATCTCCCCTCCCTCCCCAACGGGGCCCCGTCCTTCCAACCACCGACGCCCACACTCTCACACAAC
Organism: Scyliorhinus torazame; assembly: GCF_047496885.1. Taxonomy (NCBI): domain Eukaryota; kingdom Metazoa; phylum Chordata; class Chondrichthyes; order Carcharhiniformes; family Scyliorhinidae; genus Scyliorhinus; species Scyliorhinus torazame. The sequence continues at coordinate 10,156,587 of NC_092707.1, forward strand.
CCCCACTTCGAACCATTTCACCCTACCCCACCCAGCACCCAAGGAAACAAAACAGAACAGAACATCCCCCAAAGCACAGAACCACAGTAGATCCCCCGCGACCTCCCCTCACAACCGACCCTCAGTCCGTGTCCAACTTTTCGGCCTGAATAAAAGTCCACGCCTCCTCAGGCGTCTCAAAGAAATGGTGCCGGTCCTTAAACGTGACCCACAGTCGCGCCGGCTGCAACATCCCAAATTTCACCCCCTTCCGATGCAGAACCACCGTAGCCCGATTGGACCTGTCCCTCTTCTTGGCCACCTCTGCGCTCCAGTCCTGGTATATATGGACCTCTGTATTCTCCCACCTACTGCTCCGCTCCTTTTTTGCCCATCTTAGGACACACTCCCTGTCCACCATGCGGTGGAACCGCACCAATACCACCCGCGGCGGCTCATTAGACTTGGGCCTCCTCGCCAGGACTCGGTGGGCCCCATCCAGCTCCAGGGGCCTCGGGAAGGCACCCGCGCCCATCAACGTGTTCAGCATCGTGACCACATATGCTCCAGCATCCGATCCCTCCGGGAGACCCAGAATCCGCAGGTTCTTCCTCCTCGACCGATTATCCATGTCCTCGAACTTCTGCCATTTCTTATGCAACGCCTCGTGCAGCTCCACCTTCACCGCCAGGCCCAATATCTCGTCCTCATTCTCCGAGGCCTTCTGCCGCACCTCCCGGATCGCCGCCCCTTGGGCCTTCTGGGTCTTGACCAGCTTGTCGATCGAAGCCTTCATCGGCTCCAGCAGCTCTGCTTTCAATTCCGTGAAGCAGCGCTTGAGAAACTCCTGCTGCTCTTGCGACCACTGCGCCTACGCTGTCTGGTCTCCACTCGCCGCCATCTTGGTTTTCCTCCCTTGCACTTTTCGCTGCACCAAAATTACTTTTTTCCCCGCTCGACTTCTGGTCCAATCCATACAGTGCCGGGGAAATCGTACTGTCACCTTCCCACACTGGGAACCGTCGAACAAATACCGCTGGGGCCACTAAAAAGAGCCCAAAAGTCAGTTTCTGGCTGGAGCTGCTGAACGTGCGACTTAGCTCAGCATAGCCGCAACCGGAAGTCCAATCTCTCCTCTTGCAACCTGCATCGGACTGGTGTGGATTTCTCTTATCTTTTTATCACGCAATATGTTCTTTTCTTTCATTGGCAATTAGCGCATTGCATTTTTCTGCAACTTCATCATGACTTCAGTGTGTAGCCTCAGAGACAGGCCTTCGTTATTTTAGAAAAAGCAGAGTGTACCTTGGAGACTGTACACATCATTCACCAATTTTCACATCTTTGAGCTTTTCAACAGATCATCTGTGTGGTTATTAAACCATCTCGGATGTCTGACAGCCAGTGTTCAGATCTCTTGGAGTTTCTACCTTGTCCTTTTCCGCCTGCTGTTTCTTTTACTAGTTTCCCCCAATTAAGTCAGCTTGCCTTATTGTCTTGTTCCAAAAATATAAAGCTGGCTTTTTATCCATTTCGATGGGCCTGCGATGTATTATTTATCATACTTCTGATTTTTAACATGTTGTATCCTTTTTTTGTCGACTGAATGTTATCTGAGAAATGCAGTACCTGCTAACAGTAAATGGTGAGCAGCCTTCAGCCCATTGGTGTTGTGTCTGTACCTTCTGCACAATAAGTGATCCAAATTAACAGGATATGATTCAATATTTTAACAAAGCATTTTGAATTGGCTGCACAGCACCACTACCAGATATTTGAATTTAGTGGGTCAGGAATTGATGGGATACAGGAGAATATGATCTCTGCAACATATCACATTGTAGATTCTCATTCTTTGTAGGTACGTTTTAAAAAATATGATGTGTGAAACGACAACGTTTGTTACGCCAACTTTCTGGCAATATCTCAAACTGATGTTAACAAAAGTTACTTTACTGTTTTAAGTAATGGATCACTATATGCTTGAATGAGCTTTTCAAAATTAACCTCATGAAAAGTCTTCAGTTAGTCAAAGCTTTAATTTATAATTGTCGACATAACTTTATTTGAGTGACAAATTCTTATTCATTCAAAACTCTCTGTAATTTGTTCAGATTGACAACACTGAAGTATTTGCCGCTAAATTTCATCAAAGGTTCATCACAAAAATAACTTCAGATGTGGGGTGCCGTTCAGCCCACCTAGTTCATCCTTCTATTGAAACCTGCCGTCCTTCTAATGCAACATCTAACTGTCTCCTGAATGATTCCAGAAATTATGCCTCTACAGCCATACCCAGAAGATCACTTCAGGTATTAATCATTCTTTGCATAAGATTTGCTGGATCTGGAACTACGACCAGTTTATACTTGTGTTCACTCATGATGCAGATGTGGTTCAAATTAATATGATGTTCTGGTTTAACCTCTTCTATTCAGCTTGTTTACTTTGTACTATTAGAACATAGAACATACAGTGCAGAAGGAGGCCATTCGGCCCATTGAATCTGCACCGACCCACTTAAGTCCTCTTAAGGCCTTAGGAAGGAGGAAGAAGGAGGCCTATGTGAAGATGAGGTGTGAAGTTTCAGTTGGGGCGATGGATAGTTACAAGGTAGCGAGGAAGGATCTAAAGAGAGAGCTAAGACGAGCAAGGAGGGGACATGAGAAGTATTTGGCAGGAAGGATCAAGGAAAACCCAAAAGCTTTCTATAGGTATGTCAGGAATAAGCGAATGACTAGGGAAAGAGTAGGACCAGTCAAGGACAGGGATGGGAAATTGTGTGTGGAGTCTGAAGAGATAGGCGAGATACTAAATGAATATTTTTCGTCAGTATTCACTCAGGAAAAAGATAATGTTGTGGAGGAGAATGCTGAGCCGCAGGCTAATAGAATAGATGGCATTGAGGTACGTAGGGAAGAGGTGTTGGCAATTCTGGACAGGCTGAAAATAGATAAGTCCCCGGGACCTGATGGGATTTATCCTAGGATTCTCTGGGAGGCCAGGGAAGAGATTGCTATACCTTTGGCTTTGATTTTTATGTCATCATTGGCTACAGGAATAGTGCCAGAGGACTGGAGGACAGCAAATGTGGTCCCTTTGTTCAAAAAGGGGAGCAGAGACAACCCCGGCAACTATAGACCGGTGAGCCTCACGTCTGTAGTGGGTAAAGTCTTGGAGGGGATTATAAGAGACAAGATTTATAATCATCTAGAGAGGAATAATATGATCAGGGATAGTCAGCATGGCTTTGTGAAGGGTAGGTCATGCCTCACAAACCTTATTGAGTTCTTTGAGAAGGTGACTGAACAGGTAGATGAGGGTAGAGCAGTTGATGTGGTGTATATGGATTTCAGCAAAGCGTTTGATAAGGTTCCCCACGGTAGGCTATTGCAGAAAATACGGAGGCTGGGGATTGAGGGTGATTTAGAGATGTGGATCAGAAATTGGCTAGCTGAAAGAAGACAGAGGGTGGTGGTTGATGGGAAATGTTCAGAATGGAGTACAGTCACAAGTGGAGTACCACAAGGATCTGTTCTGGGGCCGTTGCGGTTTGTCATTTTTATCAATGACCTAGAGGAAGGCGCAGAAGGGTGGGTGAGTAAATTTGCAGACGATACTAAAGTCGGTGGTGTTGTCGATAGTGTGGAAGGATATAGCAGGTTACAGAGGGATATAGATAAGCTGCAGAGCTGGGCTGAGAGGTGGCAAATGGAGTTTAATGTAGAGAAGTGTGAGATGATTCACTTTGGAAGGAATAACAGGAATGCGGAATATTTGGCTAATGGTAAAGTTCTTGAAAGTGTGGATGAGCAGAGGGATCTAGGTGTCCATGTACATAGATCCCTGAAAGTTGCCACCCAGGTTGATAGGGTTGTGAAGAAGGCCTATGGAGTGTTGGCCTTTATTGGTAGAGGGATTGAGTTCCGGAGTCGGGAGGTCATGTTGCAGCTGTACAGAACTCTGGTTCGGCCGCATTTGGAGTATTGCGTACAGTTCTGGTCACCGCATTATAGGAAGGACGTGGAGGCTTTGGAGCGGGTGCAGAGGAGATTTACCAGGATGTTGCCTGGTATGGAGGGAAAATCTTATGAGGAAAGGCTGGTGGACTTGAGGTTGTTTTCGTTGGAGAGAAGAAGGTTAAGAGGAGACTTAATAGAGGCATACAAAATGATCAGGGGGTTGGATAGGGTGGACAGTGAGAGCCTTCTCCCGCGGATGGAAATGGCTGGCACGAGGGGACATAACTTTAAACTGAGGGGTAATAGATATAGGACAGAGGTCAGGGGTAGGTTCTTTACGCAAAGAGTAGTGAGGCCGTGGAATGCCCTACCTGCTACAGTAGTGAACTCGCCAACATTGAGGGCATTTAAAAGTTTATTGGATAAACATATGGATGATAATGGCATAGTGTAGGTTAGATGGCTTTTGTTTCGGTGCAACATCGTGGGCCGAAGGGCCTGTACTGCGCTGTATTGTTCTATGTTCTATGTTCTAAGACTTCCACCCTATCCCTGTAACCCAATAACCCCATCAACCCTTTTTTGGTCACTAAGGGCAATTTATCATGGCCAATCCACCTAACCTGCACGTCTTTGAACTGCGGGAGGAAACCGGAGCAAACCCACGCCTTACCCAAAGAAAAATAATAATAGATTAATTTGCAATCTAATTTGATGCATTTTAGTCTCTAATACGTCCACTTGTATTTGCTAGTGTCATGAGTTCTGCTTAGTCGCATAATAGAACATAGAACATTACAGCGCAGTACAGGCCCTTCGGCCCTCGATGTTGCGCCGACCTGTGAAACCAATCTAAAGCCCATCTACACTATTCCCTTATCATCCATATGTCTATCCAATGACCATTTGAATGACCTTAGTGTTGGCGAGTCCACTACTGTTGCAGGCAGGGCATTCCATGCCCTTACTACTCTCTGAGTAAAGAACCTACCTCTGACATCTGTCCTATATCTATCTCCCCTCAATTTAAAGCAATGTCCCCTCATGCTAGCCATCACCATGCGGGGAAAAAGGCTTTCACTGTCCGCCGTCTTGCCGTAACTTAATGTATAAGTTATGCCAAGATTATTCAACAGTCTATCCTTACACCCTGTTTCCTGTTGTTAGCCAATTCTCCAGCCCCATGAGTCCTTGCATATTAACCTTTGGTGTGGCACTTTATCAAATACCTTTTGACAAACCAAGTATATTACATCCAATGGCTTCCCTTAGACCGATGAGTTACTTTCTCATAAAGCTCCAGTCAATTAATTTGTCCCGACACCATTTCCATTTTCATGACTGAGGCCTGCTGAATATTGCAACGTTTTCCCGATGTCAGGGGAAATTGGCCTGTAGTTCTGTTTTCTCTTTCCTTTTCTTAAATGGTGATGTTCTAATTACTAACTACCAATCTTCACCTAGCAGTATTTGACTTTGAAATAACATCACTGTTCCATTAGCACCTGTAGGAAAGCAAAAGTTGGCACTTCACATGCTGCTCTGTCCACCGCTCTGAAAATGAATGTTTTTATCTTCAAACTGATGAGGTTCAAAACTGAAAAGTTATAGCCACTGGAAGGAATTGTTCGGAGACAGTGGTACTGAAACTCCTCACTTCCAATTTGTTATGAACATAGAATTTACAGTGCAGAAGGAGGCCATTCGGCCCATCGAGTCTGCACCGACTCTTGGAAAGAGCACCCAACCCAAGGTCCACACCTCCACCCTATCCCCATAACCCAGTAACCCCACCCAACACTAAGGGCAATTTTGGACACTAAGGGCAAGTTAGCACGGCCAACCCACCTAACCTGCACATCTTTGGACTGTGGGAGGAAACCGGAGCACCCGGAGGAAACCCATGCGCACACGGGGAGGATGTGCAGACTCCGCACAGACAGTGACCCAAGCCGGAATCGAACCTGGGACCCTGGAGCTGTGAAGCAATTGTGCTATCCACAATGCTACCATGCTGCCCCTAATTGTGGAAATAAGAAAGAGATACAGTGCTTTTCATAATCTTGATGTCTGTAAAGCACTTTGGTACAATAAAGCACTTTTAAAGTGCAGCCACTGTGGTAGGGTAACGTGGCAGCCAATTTGTGCACAACAAGTTCTCACCAACACCAATGTGACGGTGGTGATGAGTGACTGAGGGATAAATATTGGCAAGGGCACCACACAGGACAACTCAGACACATGGCAAGATGGAGACAGGTGGGTCTGGAATTCCCCATCATGCTGATTCCCTCCTATGGTCCAGGAAATTGGCCATTTCTCAGGAGGCTGGGCCACTTCTGCCTACAAGTGGTGGAGGTCCTATAAAGGCCCCTCCCTCCCACGCCACCGGAGCTCCCTGCAGTGTCAAAAGCATTAGTAAAAGGAGGCAGCCTCCCTGTGATAGTCTGAAGGACAAACACCCTGATAGCTTTTAAAATCACACCCTGCCCAAAACGCTGTGCTGATGGTAGAAACCGCCAAAGTAGCACGTATGGACCAAGCAGGTAGAAAGCAAAACTAAGGTTTATTTACACTCTTCAAGAATCTCCACTGCCTGAAGCAGGTCAGGGTTTTTATACTAATGAGCTCTTCCCTTAAGGAGCAGCCCCGTCCCCATTACCGGGGATGTTCGTACTCTGGAGGTCATGGTGAATTTGAAAGTTCTTTTGGTGTGACCTCCACAAGGGTTAGAAAGAACACAACCCCCCCCCCCCCCCCCCCCTCCCCAAACCATGAGCAGGTCCAAGGAGTCTCTAGTTTTCTTAGCCCAGGAAAGGCCTTCGGGGGCCCGCCTTGTGGCATCAGGAGGTGTATACCGAACCGGGGAGCAGCGTTTTCGCACGGAGTGTCTGGGCGGGGTCAGCGGAATGGAGGCGCCGTGGGTGCTGACACGGCGGACTCCGGTGGTGGCAATATGTCCATGTCGGAATCGGAACTTGGCGCACCTTGTCCAGCATCTCGATCTCCAAATCCGGCTTCTCCATGGCTGGCACAACTGGGACCAACAGCGGCATCAGCAGCGTCGGTGGCAACGCGAGTTGTGGACGGGTCCGTCCGGAACATCTGGAATCTGAGCCGCACTCGTGAACGCCGACCCATTGTCCAAGACGAGTACCTTGGGTATCCTACGTGTGCTAACAGATTGTTGCAGCCTGTCGAGCTGCCGTTGCTTGCATTTTATGGGTCTCCATCCACTTGGAGTGGGCGTCCACTATAATGAGGAACATCGCTCCTTGGAGCGGTCCACAAAATCGATGTGGAGGCAAGACCAAGGGTGGCCCGGCCATTCCCACGGATGGACTGACACCGTCGGCAGCAGTTTCTGGTGCTCTTGGCACTGTGTACAACACTGGGCCACTTTGTCTAGATCTGCATCCAGCCTAGCTGCAGGCTAACATCTTCATCTTTTGATAACCCTGGGTGTCCATTGTGGAGGTCGAACCACCACGTGCATTCCCCACAGAATGGCACCGTCCTCCATGCTCAATTTGCGTACCTTGTTGGTTACACCTCAAGTCACCTGGCAAAGCATGGTTGGTGCTGGGCCCCATGCTGGATGATGTGTCGCACTTGGGACAACAGCGTCAGAGTCCAGCCACGGATCACGGAATCCCTACAGTAGAGAAGGAGGCCATTCAGCCATTGTGTCTGCACCAGCCCCAGCACCAATAGAGCATCCTACCTTGGCCCTATCCCTGCACCCCAATCTAACCGTTGGACAGTAAGGGGCAATTTAGCATGGTCAATTCCCCTAACCTGCACATCTTTGGACTGGGGGGAAATCGGAGCGCCCGGAGATAACCCACACAGACACTGGGAGAACATACAGCCTCCGCACAGACAGTCATCCAATCCCGGGTCCCTGGAGCTGAGGCAGCAGTGCTAACCACCCGGAGGCACAGCGGTTATCCTAGATGTGGGATGCTCTGACCGTCAGCGATTCCATAAAATGGAGGGCGGAGATGACCTCGTCAGTAGGCACCGGTGCAAGTGGCCTGGTGGGGAGAGGGAGGTGGATTAGCGCATCAGCGTGTGGAATTTTGGACCCGGATCGGTGTTCAGCTAATTGTAGTGTCCATCGTTGGATTCTGGCAGAGGCGATAGGGGAAATAGCCCCGCTCTCCTTAAATAACACCAACAAGAGTTTGTGATTGGTGAAGACGGTGAAAGGATGCCCCGAGACCGATTGGTGGAATCTTTTCACCCCAAATACTACAGCCATCCCCTCCTTCTCGATCTGTGCGTAGTTCTTCTCGGCGTCCGCCAATGTCAGAGGTGCAAAAGCAATGGGGCGTTCCGACCCGTCGTCCATTCGGTGGGCGAGGACAGCCCCGACCCCGCAGGGAGAAGTATCGCACTTCAAATGGGTCAAAGTGGGCCAGTAGACGGGAGGAGGACAGCTGCTTCTTGACCGACGTGAAGGCCGCCCACTGGGCCTGGGACCAATCTCAATGTTGACCCTTTTTTTAAACAGACGGAGAAGGGGGGCCAATTTCGTGAAGAGGTTTGGAATAAACTTGTCACAGTAATTTACGAGGCCCAAAAACGAGCGTGGTTCCGTCAGGCCATTGGGTACTGGGGCCTGATGGATGACCTGGACTTTTTCTTCTACGGGCGACCCATGGCGATCCACGTGATAACCCAGGTAGGTGACCTCAGCTGTGTTGAAAATACATTCCTCCCGGCTGAGCTGGACCCCACCCTCTACAAAACGCCTGAGGACTTCGGTCAGATTGGCCAGATACTCCCGTCAGGCGACCCAGTGTTCAAAGTCTCGTTGCAGTATACTGCTACTCTCTGGAGTCTGCGCAGGATGTTCTCATATCAATCGTTGGAAGATGGCGCAAGAGGAAGAATCTCCAAAAGGCAGCCGGTTATACCCGTACAGCCCGTGGTGTGTGTTGATAGTCACAAAAATCGCCTGGACTCCAAGGCCAAAGACAACTGGAGGTACACGCGGGATATGCATGAAGCCATGCAATGTAGGTGGGGATAGACACCATCGTCGTCGTTCACGAAGTGGGTCTGGTCCCTGGGACAGCGGGTGCTTTTGGCGGGGCAGTGGGCCCTCTCTGGGTCGCTTGCATTCCGCGGTACTACAGCCAGCAGTCGCTTGTCGGTACCCGTACTTCGGGTCCTCACGGTCGGGGGAGAATGTTTCGCTGCGCTCTGGGCCCTGAACAAAGAACAAAAAACAAAGAAAAGTACAGCAAAGAAACGGGCCCTTCAACCCTCCAAGCCTGCGCCGACCATGCTGCCTGTCTAAACTAAAATCTTCTACACTTCCGGGGTCCGTATCCCTCTATTCCCATCCTATTCAGGTATTTGTCAAGATGCCCTTAAACGTCATTATCGCCCCTGCTTCCACCACCTCCTCCGGCAGCGAATTCCAGGCATCCACTACCCTCTGTGTAAAAAAAACATGCCTCGTACATCTCGAAACCTTGCTCCTCGCACCTTAAACATATGCCCCAGAGTAATTGACCCCTTGACCCTGGGAAAAAGTCTCTGAACATCCACTCTGTCTATGCCCCTCATAATTTTGTAGACCTCTACCAGCCCTCAACCTCCTTCGTTCCAGTGAGAACAAACCAAGTTTATTCAACCGCTCCTCATAGCTAATGCCCTCCATACCAGGCAACATTCTGGTAAATCTCTTCTGCATCCTCTCTAAAGCCTCCACATCCTTCTGGTAGTGTGGCGACCAGAATTGAACACTATACTCCAAGTGTGGCCTAACTAAGGTTCTATCCAGCTGCAATATGACTTGCCAATTATTATACTCAATGCCCAGGCCAATGAAGGCAAGCATGCCGTATGCCTTCTTGACTATCTTCTCCACCTGTGTTGCCACTTTCAGTGACCTGTGGACCTGTACACCTAGATCTCTGACTGTCAATACTCTTGAGGGTTCTACCATTCACCTTATATTCCCTACCTGTATTAGACCTTCCAAAATTCATTAGCTCACATTTGTCCGGATTAAACTCCATCTGCCATCTCTCCACCCACGTCTCCAAACGATCAAAATCCTGCTGTATCCTCTGACAGTCCTCATCGCTGTCCGCAATTCCACCAACCTTTGTGTCGTCCGCAAACTTACTAATCAGACCAGTTACATTTTCCTCCAAATCATTTATATATACTACGAACAGCAAAGTCCCAGCACTGAACCCTGCGGAACACCACTAGTCACGACCCTCCAATCAGAAAAGCACCCTTCCATTGCTATTCTCTGCCTTCTATGACCTAGCCAGTTCTGTATCCATCTTGCCAGCTCACCCCTGATCCTGTGTGACTTCACCTTTTGTACCTGTCTGCCATGCGGGACCTTGTCAAAGGCCTTACTGAAGTCCATGTAGACAACATCTACTGCCCTACCTGCATTAATCATCTTTGTGACTGCCTCAAAAATCTCTGTCTTGTTAGTGAGACACAACATCACCTTCCCAAAACCATGCTGCCTCTCACTAATACGTCCACTTGCTTCCAAATGGGAGTAGATCCTGTCTCGAAGAATTCTCTCCAGTAATTTCCCTACCGCTGACGTAAGGCTCACTGCCTGTAATTCCTTGGATTATCCTTGCTACCCTTCTTAAATAAAGGAACAACATTGGCTATTCTCCAGTCCTCCGGGACTTCACCTGAAGACAGTGAGGATCCAAAGATTTCTGTCAAGGCCTCAGCAATTTCCTCTCTAGCCTCCTTCAGTATTCTGGGGTAGATCCTATCTGGCCCTGGGGACTTATCCACCTTAATATTTTTCAAAACACTTATCCACCTTAATATTTTTCAAAACACCCAACACCTCATCTTTTTGGATCACAATGTGACCCAGGCTATCTACACCCCCTTCTCCAGACTCAACATCCACTAATTCCTTCTCTTTGGTGAATACTGATGCAAAGTATTCATTTAGTACCTCGCCCATTTCCTCTGGCTTCACACATAGATTCCCTCCTCTGTCCTTCAGTGGGCCAACCCTTTCCCTGGCTACCCTCTTGCTTTTTATGTACGTGTAAAAAGCCTTGGGATTTTCCTTAATCCTATCTTCCAATGACTTTTCGTGACCCCTTCTAGCCCTCCTGGCTCCTTGCTTAAGTTCCTTCCTACGTTCCTTCATATTCCACATGGTCTTTGTCCGTTCCCAGCCTTCTAGCCCTGACAAATGCCTCCTTTTTCTTTTTGACAAGGCCTACAATATCTTTCGTTATCCAAGATTCCCCAAATTTGCCATATTTATCCTTTTATCTCACCGGAACATGCCGTTCCTGAATTCCTTTAAACTGACATTTGAAAGCCTCCCATATGTCAGATGTTGATTTACCCTCAAACATCCGCCCCCAATCTAGGTTCTTCAGTTCCTGCCTAATATTGTTATAATTAGCCTTCCCCCAATTTAGCACATTCACCCTCGGACCAATCTTATCCTTGTCCACCAGCACTTTAAAACGTACTGAATTGTGGTCACTGTTCCCGAAATGCTCCCCTACTGAAACTTCTACCACCTGGCCGGGCTCATTTTCCAATGCCAGGTCCAGTACAGCCCCTTCCGTCGTTGGACTATCCACATAATTTACCAATTATGGTAAGGCCTGTGTCCTTACGGGGGGCGTCACACTGCCGGGGGCCTGCTTCCAGCTGCCGGGGGCCTGCTTCCAGGGCGGAATCTGAGCGGCGCGCAGTTTGGCGGCCGAGGTTCAGCACTGCCATTCCTCCGAGTTCTTGAACCCTTTATTTCACGCTTTCAGGAGATGGAAATTCTATGGTGCGCTTCAAAGTCAGGTCAGTCACCCCCAGCAGTTTTCTCTGCGTCTCGGTATAACGGATTACACACACAAACTTGTCAATCGTTGAGCTTGGCACCAAATTCACATGTTTCCGCCAATTTGCGGAGGTGGGCTGGGAGGTCGCTGGTCGACTCTGACTGGGCCTGAGCTGCCGTGTGAAATCGGAAACGCCTGACTATTAACGGCAGTTTGGGGTCAAAATGCCCCCCTACCAGGGCCATCAACACGGCGAACGACAACAGATCTGGTGGAATCAGGTGGCTGAGGCTTTTTACAAGGCTGTAGGTAGGCCCACCGCAAGCCATCAGCGATACTATGTTTGCCGTTCATCCCTGATGATCCCGCAAGATCAGGGGGAAAACGCATGTGTTCCACATACTGCCCCCAGTCATCAATACCTGCTTGAAATGGTTCGAGTATGCAGCATTTCGGTGGATGGTTGAGAGGCCTCTCTCGGCCTAAATGAAGTGGCTCTGGCGCATGGTACCTGGCACCAGGCAGCTCCACTTTATTCTCGTCGCCAGTGTAGAATACGCCAAATTAGTATGCATGGACCAAGCAGGTAGAAAATAGAGTAATAATTATTTACAGTATCCAAGAATCTCCACTCTGGGAAGGGTCTCTCTCCCTAACCTGCACCCAGGTGAGGGTTTTAATACTATTCCCCTTGTTCAGGGGAAGCTCTGCCCCCGTTACCAGGGACGTTCGTACTCCGTGGACATCACGGGAAATCTGATAGTTCTTGTACTCTGACCTCAGCGAGAATTATAACACTGATGATGCAGAATGGCCACGGCCTGCCTAAAAGACCCATTTTTGCTTCAACATACGAGAGGATGTCTCCTTGAGGTATCTGCAGCTCTTTCACTGCTGGAGGCCTCCTATTGGTCCTCCAGCATTGGGAGCCTGCCTGTCATCCATAATTGGACAGTGAGTGTGCCTCCTGACCATTAATTGGCCAACTCCACAAAAATCGTGTTGATGACTTCCTGGTGCAGTGGAGTTGGGGCCCCATTTTTGGTCTGACCTCAAATGTAAAATCCAACTTACAGGATTAGCACTGCTTCTCCTGTGAAGGAGAAGACCAACATGATCCAGTAGGGTGGAAGACCTGTGCCTGTGCTGTAATTCCTGTGTAATAGCATTTCCTGTATTCTTAGCACTCTGTCTCACTGGGCAGAAATGCTGGTCAGGGCTCAACCTAAAAACCTGGCTCTAATGGTCCTGTTTAGCAAGGTTTAGTGCTTAGAGCAGGATTATTGCTTTTGCCTTTTTTTTTTCTAGCCTTATCCTATAAAGGTAACCTTTTATTAAGAAGTTGTTCAGTTGCATCTGTAGCCTGACTTATTAAAGCTGTCTATGAAACAGGTCTCTGGTTGTAATAAAAAAGAAAACGCTGGGTAAACTCCGCAGGTCTGACAGCCTCCGTGGAGAGAAGCAGAGTTAACGTTTCGGATCTAAATGAGTTCTGTAAAAGGACCATTTTGATCCGAAACGTTAACTTTGTTTCTTTCCACAGATGCTGCCAGACCGGCAAAGTTTTTCCAGCATTTTCTGGTTATATTTCAGATTTCCAGCACCCGCGATGCTTTTATTTGAAGCATTGGGTTGTGATGGTAACTTTATACTATCTAGTTAGAGTCATAGAGGTCACTCGCACAGAAAGGGCCCTTCGGCACATCGTGTCTGCGCCAGTTAAAAGCAACCACCTAACTATTCCACCCGTATTTTCCAGCACTTCGCCCATACCCTTGTCTGCCTTGTCATTGCAAATCCACATCTAATTCCTACTGAAATGTTATGATGGTCTCTGCCTTCAGTTCCGGACTCCCACCACCCTCTGGATGAAAAAGCTTTTCCTCCATTCATTTCACCTAAGTCAGTTCCACAGCTTTATAATTGATCACTTCAGTGTTCATTAACCACTGACCGAGAACTTAAGGAAATGCCAGCAAAGTTAAGAAAGCTTCTATCTAGCTTTTGGCAGCACACAGGAATAAAGCATTACATGTTAGTCAACAGCTAGTTAATGTCAAGTGGATGTACCTTTTAAGAAATGGGTGTTTATCAAATTGCTGCAGTGATGCCAGTGTATGGGTGGAGCTGGGCTGTTTGTCTTTCACTTTCGTTTTGAGCTGGCAGCTGCAGTGTGTTCTGCTTCGTTTTCAGAGGTGGACAGCTGCATTCAAAGCAAGCAGTTGTATAATGATCTCTCTCTCTACAAGCTAAGGAATGTCTCCAGATCATTGATGATTTCAAAGTAATACCTGTTTCTGTAGAGCATTTAAACCTGCTGTCTTTATTTTAAAAAGGGTTTAACTTATGGATGTTGTTTGGGAAGTTATTAAGGGTTACCTATAGAATATTTTATTTGGGAAAGTATCAGTGTTTGTAGTTGATAAGATGTTTACTGTGTGCTTATAAAATGTTAACTGGATTCATAGAATAAACATTGTTTTGTTTTAAACATACTTTAGCTTTCTGTTGCACCGCACATGTAAAGTGGGCCCTTGTGCTCCCCATAACCAAAATCTGTTTAAAGTTGTGGGTTAGGAAAACTCCATGATATACTTTGGGATTCTCTAAACCCTGGCCAATAATATTAACAGTGCAGACTTAAGTCCCTTAATACAGACTTTATCTGAATGCAAACGTTGGTTGACTAAATCTTTTATTGGGAAGCTGTGCAGGTTCCAATAGGATGCCATGCATTTGATGACTACAGTTTGTTTAGGCACAAAGGGGTAACAAAAACACGACGGCCATGTTTTTGGAAGGTGTTCTAAAATTCAACTCTTGTCTGTAGGTTGCCAGCGAAATTTCTCTGAAAATTGCCTCCGCTACGGAAGCCAATACGTCGCAACAGATTTCGACAAAAAGTGCAAGATCGGCAAAAGATAAAGAAAAGAAAAAAGAGAAGAAGCACAGGAAGAAGTCCCGTTCTCGATCTCGGTCACGTCCCAGATACCGGTTGAGGTCAAGATCAAAATCGAGATCTAGGTCAAGGTCACGGTCAAAAGCTAAACACTCTCTGCCTAGTGCCTATAGAAGTGTCAGACATTCAAGGTGTGTTAATGTTATTGAATATTTTACCTTGAAGGCTCAATGATTATATCTGTAGTACAGCAAATCTGATTTGTTAGGAACAGTTCTTATGTGGGGATTCTGTTATGTCATTATATGAAGAGTGACAGACAGGTAAAAGATCCTCTGACCCATCAAGCCTGCCCCACAAGGCTTCACAACCACCTAATCCAAATCCATCTAATCTTTTGGCGAGGCGAAACCCAGACCGAATAAGGAGAAAAGATCTGTGAAATTCCTCCTTGACGCATCCATGTTTTGAGCCTAGTCCAGGAGATTACTCTGCCCTTGATAATTCTATATAGTACTGACCCTCTTGCAAAAGGTGATGTGTGTCCCAGGCAGAAACAGGTCCAGCTCTTGCTTAAAGGATTTCTGCAAATCAGAGTTCATCACGAGCTCGGAGCCTGTTCAGTATTCTCTGAGGAAGCACCTTTTCCTGAAATCTAAGTGCTAAAGGTCTGGAAGTACACAATCCAAAGCGATGCCTACAGCTTTATGCTTCTACCAGCAGATGGAACTTTATTGAATCCAGAATCTGTAGATCTCCATACCTACAGCATCAATAATACACGCCGGGAAATTTGCAATGTCCTGGCTTCCTCTGGGCAACACCACAGGTGATGCACTAACATTCAGTCAACATCACAACTATTTTCGTCTATCCTTTTGTGTCGTTTTGTTAATTTTCCAGCTACTCTACAATTCTTTTTCTTAAAACCTTTTTCTGATGCCTGCAGAAAGTTGCGCCACACTATCCCAAAGTCACAGCCGCTAAAAAATAAGATTAAGCAAGGATGAGTTGTGCACAAAATTTGTAGTTGGTGTTGCATCTACAAGATGTTAAAAGCTTTGCAGATGAGCCATGATGTAGAAACCAGGAACATTCATCTCCCCGAGTCTCTTGGGCATTCAGTGAAAATAGATCAGGTTTTCCCAAATCTATTGAGCTGTGGAACCCTGGGTGACCTCCCAAGAGCGACAGGGAACTCCAAACATTTGCATAATGTTGATGCCTCTATTTTGCCGCGAAATGCGTGCAAACACGGAAATCAAATGTAAACAAGTCTTTTCTAGCTATATCTACCCATAAATTAGCAATTAAGAATAGGCACGGATCCACCAATGCATTCGCCAGCTACATAGCCACCTCATGTTAACCTCTGGCCTAGCCACCCTCCCATTGCCTCTTAACACTAACCCCTGGAAGTCGTACCAACATGACGGGTGGGTAATCTGGTAATAATTTAAAAGTTCCCAAGTTTTTTGTCAATTTTAATGGGTGGAGTGATGCTGGAAAACTGATTCTAATAAAGGACACCCGCTCCTGTCTCTCCTCGCACATACACACATTTGCCTCTCGCATCTCTCTCACATATCTCTCTCGCCCCAGTTTGGGAACCCCTGAGTTATATCATGGGTGTTCTGTAGCGTAACTCGGTTTGACTGCCTTTATACAGCACCTTCAACGTAGAAAAGCATTATCAAGAGCGTCATAGCGCAAGGAGAAGGAAAGTTAAAGAAGAGATAGCAAAGGGTCCAACTTACCAAGCACCTCTTGGTCGTAGTAAACCATTTTTTCTTTGCTGCAGATCAAGATCACCTCATGGAAGAAGAGTTCCGTCTTTGGAAAGAAGGCGGGATGACCGCGAAAGAGACAGAAATGTCCCCAGTGCCTACCGTGTCGGGAACAGCTCAGGCATAAGTAGCAGAAAGAGATCACGGTATGTTTGCCTCTTGGGTAATATTCAGTTCTGAACTAGTGTGGATTCTGTGGTATTGAGCCCTTTGTGGTTCACAGGGGTCATTGGGAACCTGCGCATGTTTCTATTTAAAGCTGTTGTTTGTTCAACCGTAATCCCATTGTTTACTTGGTTACCCTTTCAATTTGTATATTACATTTAATTTAAACCAGGGGCTGTTTAGCACAGGGCTAAATCGCTGGCTTTTAAAGCAGACCAAGGCAGGCCAGCAGTTCAATTCCCGTACCAGCCTCCCCGAACAGGCGCCGGAATGTGGCGACTAGGGGCTTTTCACAGTAACTTCATTTGAAGCCTACTTGTGACAACAAGCGATTTTCATTTTTCATTTCATTTATGATTCTCAATTTAGTAGAAACATTTGCTGCTGTGGGCATTAGTTCTATTGTAATGGTTGTTGCAGTGCAACTCATTAAAGCAGTATTTAAGAGTACTTTTAATTGCATTATTTATCGGAAAGGGAGAGCTATTCCTTATCCTTTGTGAGGCTCTGTTTAGCTTGTCAGGTGGCGATAAAGGCGAGTTGGTCCTGTTTTGATTAAACTTACCTTTCAACCATTTGGAATTTTCACATTCAGCTTGTAACATATAAAGTTTTGCATAAAAGGCTGCAATTAGCTTGGGGAGCTCAGGGTAAAACTTGGGAATCAGTAGGAAATCGGCTGAAGGATATAAAACCCATGGACGGCACAGTGGCACAGTGGTTAGCACTGCTGCCTCACAGCGCCAAGGGCCTGGGTTCAATTTCAGCCTTGGGTGGCTGTCTGTGTGGAGTTTGCATGTTCTCCCTGTATCTGTGTGGGTTTCCTTCCACAGTCCAAACATGTGTAGGTTAGGAGGACTGGCCATGCTAAATTGCCCCTTAGAGTCCAGGTATGTGCAGGGTAGGTGGGGTTGCAGGGATAGGGCAAGGGAGTGGGGTGCTCTTTCAGAGGGTCAGTGCAGACTCAATGGGCTAAATGGCCTCCTGCACTGTAGCAATTCTATGAAAACAATCATAACTGTAAAAGGATAGGTGTGCACATGATATGTTATGGTGGGTGCTGTTGAAATTACTTTAATTTACATTAACAGTTTGGATTCAAAAGCAGAATGCAATCTGTTATATCAATGGATGTCAAGCTAGAGGGAAGATACATCTGAGCTGGCAATTTGGGAACTATAATACATGTTGGATAAAATGCCTGGTTGGTATGGTACCCTATTGGATATTGTGCTAGCAACTCCTGAGGATCAGTTAAAATCTCCCCCATGCTAACTTGTGTAATTCATTTCATTTCATTTTCATAATTAAATTCAATAGATGCAGTATTGTATGGGCGGGGGGCGGAAACACCACAAAATCTGCTGGATTTGCATTAAAACCCAACAAGTGCATTAATGCCCTTCAGGGAAGGGAAGCTACACCCCTGGTTTCTTGCATGGGACTCCATTTCCACTATTTATTTCTTTTTTTTTATCCCTCCTTTATAAAGAACGTATACACACACAAAAGCACTGGTATAGAACATTTGTTTCTAAAGGGTTGTGGGTGAAAGTTGTCCAGGAGTTTTTAAGTCTCATTTTGTTGGTGCTGTTGATCCTGGTAAATCCTCCTAAGCAGACACGAAAACAAAACTTGAAGCAAACCAGGTAATCTGATCCCAGCGCAGCTCCTGCAGGGGATTTTCCAATCACAGTCTCGGCTGTTAAAGTTCATCAATAATCGCAGTGACACTTTGGGAAAACATCATCCTCTGTTCCCTCTCCTTGTATCTTCTTCAGGAGTCCTTTACCCTCATAATGTTTCACAACATTGGGCAGCACGGTAGCACAGGTGGATAGCACTGTGGCTTCACAGCGCCAGGGTCCCAGGTTCGATTCCCCGCTGGGTTACTGTCTGTGCGGAGTCTGCAAGTTCTCCCCGTGTCTGCGTGGGTTTCCTCTGGGTGCTCCGGTTTCCTCCCACAGTCCAAAGACGTGCAGGTTAGGTGGATTGGCCATGATAAATTGTTCTTAGTGACCAAAAAGGTTAGGAGGGGTTATTGGGTTACGGGGACAGGGGGAGGTGCGGGCTTAAGTGGGTCGGTGCAGACTTGATGGGCCGAATGGCCTCCTTCTGCACTGTATGTTCTATGTTCTATCTATGTTCATAGTCAACAGATACGGAATCAACAAAATAGGCGTCCACCCGTTTACGTATCGTCACCTCGTTGTCATCAAAGCGGTCGGGTTTGCTCGCGGTTCATTAGCCGCTCCTTCATAACTTCAGGACTGCACTCGATCAGCAGCACAATGGTCGGCAGAGTGAAAGATTTATCGAAGGCTTCAGCCTGTTTTAAAGTTCGAGGATATTCATCAATCATGAAGCCCTTTGTCTCCTCCAGATTCTCTCACATGGCATCCTTCAAAATCTCAAGTTGTTCCCAATGGCACCAGCCCTCCTTCAATCATGGTCTTAATTTTATTGCCTCGGTCTGTTTCATTGCTAATCTCCTTCCGCAGAAGGTTCCCTGTCGACAGATGTGTGAAACCATATTTCTCTGTCATCTTCATACATTGGCTACCTTTTCCCGAGCCAGGGCCCCCAATTACAAAGATAATTTTCATGAGTTTCAGTTTTTCTTGCAGGGACCAATCAGCAGTGGCAACATCTCCAGCCTGTTCCTCTGTATTTGAGCTCACATCAGCAATCTGGCAGAAATCGGGCCTGTCACTGGCTCTTTGATTGGGATGAGCTTTCTGCCCACTGTCAGAGTGGTATCTTCAAATACCTCCTGCTCCATCCGGTCCCCATCAAACATTACGATGAAACATTTCTCTTCATAATATTGGGCCACGGGCACGATGTTTTGTTTGAAGGTGTGAGACGCCTGTGAATGGCTTTCGAGTTATTATCAGGTTGTCCTTCCACTGCCCGTTTCTCCAATCTCTCTCTCAGCCGACCATTCGCACAAGCCAGATATTTCACCAGGTCTGGAACACAGATTTGATCATCGAAGCAAATTGCCTGGGAAACCTCGCGTGGAAAACCATCAGTGACAAAACCCTGCGAATCTGGATGCTGCATCACCTGCTGCTTAATCTCTATGATGGTTGTTTCCTGAGGAGCTAGCTCTCCATTGGTGATGATCTTTGCTATCAAGCCCCATTTCTGGTTGTTGCTGGTGTTGTGAAGCAGCAGCAGCTCCCTCTCACTGATATGTGGTTGAATCCGTAATGCTCGGCTATTTTCATGCTTTGGGTTCCTTTGCCACTAGCTGGCCCTCCGATGACCAGGATAATTCTCGGCCTTGGTTTCGATGGGTCAAACACCACGTACTCCTCGATGGGCTCATCTGTCTCTCAATAGAGAATTGATGAATTGGAGGGAGCCGGTCATATTGGCAGTGACTCAGGTTGTGACTCTCCGACAGAGCGCTCCGATAGACAGCTCTCCGCCCCTGGCTTCCACCAACTGGTGGCAATGTCCGTCTCTCCTGAACGATGAACGTGTCCCACCGCACTTTCTCCAGACCCCCGATCTCTCGCACTTTCTTCAGACAATTCTCCAGGTGATCCAGGGGCTTTTCAGGCTGGTGATCCCTGAGACCTGTCAACATACTCTTGAAAAGCAAAGGGATTTGCCTTTTGGAAATGTAATCTTTCGCTTCAGACTACTGACAGCTTTCCCACACCAACCTCCTGACGTGATGTTGCGGCCCTCTCTCCTCCTCTCCTCTCTCCCTCTCTCCTCTCCTTCTCTCCCTTTCTCCTTCTCTCCTCTCTCCCTCTCTCCTCTCTCCCTCTCTCTCCGTCTCTCCTCCTCTCTCCGTCTCTCCTCCTCTCTCCGTCTCTCCTCTCTCCCTCCACTATTTATTTCTGAGCTCCTCCGGGTCACTACGGTTGAGCAGTAAATTCCTTACCGGTCGGTGTTCCCTATGTCCCAATTATACATAATGGGAGTTTCTGCTTGAGCACAGAAATGGGAACTGCATCAATCATTCATCCATTATCAATGTGTAAATATCGAATGAAGTTGAATGAGAATTGACTGAAGAGGGTGAATTGGCTCCTTCAGTGCCGTAATGACTATGTAATCAAAGACGGGGGTAATCATCTTCAAATTATACAGTGATCTGGTCTGATACCTTTAGTACTATAGAACATAGAAAAATACAGCACAGAACAGGCCCTTCGGCCCACGATGTTGTGCCGAACCTTTGTCCTAGATTAATCATAGATTATCATAGAATTTACAGTGCAGAAGGAGGCCATTCGGCCCATTGAGTCCGCACAGGCTCTTGGAAAGAGCACCCTACCCATAGTCAACACCTCCACCCAACACTAAGGGCAATTTTGGACACTAAGGGCAATTTATCATGGCCAATCCACCTAACCTGCACATCTTTGGACTGTGGGAGGAAACCGGAGCACCCGGAGGAAACCCACGCAGACACGGGGAGGATGTGCAGACTCCACACAGACAGTGACCCAAGCCGGAATCGAACCTGGGACCCTGGAGCTGTGAAGCAATTGTGCTATCCACAATGCTACCATGCTGCCCTTAAGATCAGATAAATCTACACTATGTCATTTTACCGTAATCCATGTACCTATCCAATAGCTGCTTGAAGGTCCCTAATGCTTCCGACTCAACTACTTCCACAGGCAGTGCATTCCATGCCCCCACTACTCTCTGGGTAAAGAACCTACCTCTGACATCCCCCCTATATCTTCCAGCATTCACCTTAAATTTATGTCCCCTTGTAATGGTTTGTTCCACCTGGGGAAAAAGTCTCTGACTGTCTATCTATTCCCCTGATCATCTTATAAACCTCTATCAAGCCGCCCCTCATCCTTCTCCGTTCTAATGAGAAAAGGCCCAGCACCCTCAACCTTTCCTCGTAAGACCTACTCTCCATTCCAGGCAACATCCTGGTAAATCTCCTTTGCAGCTTTTCCAAAGCTTCCACATCCTTCCTAAAATGAGGTGACCAGAACTGTATACAGTACTCCAAATGTGGCCTTACCAAAGTTTTGTACAGCTGCATCATCACCTCACGGCTCTTAAATTCAATCCCTCTGTTAATGAACGCTAGCATACCATAGGCCTTCTTTACAGCTCTATCCACTTGAGTGGCAACTTTCAAAGATGTATGAACATAGACCCCAAGATCTGTCTGCTCCTCCACATTGCCAAGAACTCTACCGTTAACCCTGTATTCAGCATTCATATTTGTCCTTCCAAAATGGACAACCTCACACTTTTCAGGGTTAAACTCCATCTGCCACTTCTCAGCTCAGCTCTGCATCCTATCTATGTCTCTTTGCAGCCGACAACAGCCCTCCTCACTATCCACAACTCCACCAATCTTCGTATCATCTGCAAATTTACTGACCCACCCTTCAACTCCCTCATCCAAGTCATTAATGAAAATCACAAACAGCAGAGGACCCATTCCATGTCCAGTTCTGTTCAAAAGCTGACACATTTAAACCCTAAAAGCACTCTATAAACGTCCTGAGACTGATGTCCGGCATCGGAGGACTAAGGTTTGGGGAAAGAGTGGCAGAACTTGGTTGCAGTAAAAGATGTATATAGAACAGGAAAAGTAAGTCTGAACACTGCATGCAAATAAAAGACATGTTTAGGACAGATGTCAGGAAGTTCTTAATGACGTTGTGGACTGAAGAGAGGCAAACTGAGGTGCTTTATCTTCCGACCATCTGTCTGCAAGTAGAAGTGTTTTAATTGGTATAAAACTAGACTGTGGCGTGTTTCCACAAATCTCAGTTTGTGTCGTCCAAATCGCAGCAAACACTCTGATTAACTCAGAAGGTTAGTTTATTCGCACGTTCAAGCCCAGGGTAGGGATGGAATGTTCGCAACCTCTCACAAACTGGATTCCTTCATGGGGGGGGGGATCCACATCAGTGATTTCTTGGCTGAGGACAGCAGTACAAAATTCCGTTAAAGTCGAGGGTGATGCAGCAAGATCGGATTGATATTCAGAGACTTGTTCTGCATGGCAGGCGGTGGCCGTTGGCTTTAACGAGCTGAGATTTTTGCTGGCTGTTGGTCAGCTGGGAACTCTGGTGGTGTTCTCTTCAGATGGGAAGTGAATCAGCTGACTGTCTGTTTCTTGGTTCCCAACTGGTTCGAGATCTCAAAATGGTCACTTGAATCATGTGATCTCCACAGCGATTTCAAAAGGGATATTTGTCTGGTGTTTGAGTCTGACTTCTGTTTTATGGCAAATAATATCCCAGGCATTAGCCTCTGCAAAGAGTGACCATCCATATTGATGACCCTGTTTCGAGGGTCTTGATAGACCCTATGACTCCACTGGATGGGTGAGCTTATAAAGGTGCAAATTTTATTTCCAATTAAGGGACAATTTAGCGTGGCCAATTCACCCACCGTGCACATCTTTTTGGGTTGTGGGGGTGAGACCCATGCCGTCACAGGGAGAATTTGCAAACTCCATAGGATTTCAAAAAGAAAAATAGACATTGGACCACTGGAAAATGTGGCTGGAGAAGTAATAATAGGAAACAAAGAAAGGGCAGATGAACTGAATAGTTACTTTGCATCAGTCTTCACAATGGAAGATCCTGAGCTCCAGGCGAACCAGGGGGCAGAGGTGAGTGCAGTGACCATTACAAAGGAGAAGGTCCTGTGGAAACTGAAAGGTCTGAAGGTGGATAAATCACCTGGACCGGATGGACTACACCCCAGGGTTCTAAAAGCGATAGCTGAGAGATTGTGGAAGCATTGGTGATGATGTTTCAGGAATCACTGGAGGCAGGAAGGGTCCCAAAGGACTAGAAAGTGGCTAATTTAACACCACTGTTTAAGAAAGAAGGGAGACAGAAGACGGGAAATTATAGGCCGGTTAGCCTGACTTTAGAGTCCATTATTAAATTGGTAAGATTTTAAATTCCATTATCAAAGATGAGATCGCGGAGTACTTGGAAGTGCATGATAAAATAGGACTGAGTCAGCACGGCTTTGTCAAGGGGAGGTCATGTATGACAAATCTGTTAGAGTTCTTTGAGGAAGTAACAAGGACGTTCGACAAAGGATAACCAGTAGACGTGATTTAGTTAGATTTCCAGAAGACCTTTGACAAGGTGCCGCATAGGAGACTGTTAAATAAGTTAAGAGTCCATGGTGTTCAGGGTAAGATCCTGGCATGGATAGAAGATTGGCTGACTAGCAGAAGGCAGAGAGCGGGGATGAAGGGGTCTTTTTCAGGATGGCAGCCGGTGACTAGTGGTGTACCTCAGGGGTCGGTGCTGGGACCACAACTTTTCACAATATACATTAATGATTTGGAAGAAGGAACTGAGGGCATGGTTGCTAAGTTTGCAGATGATACAAAGATCTGTAGAGGGACAGGTAGTATTGAGGAAGCAGGCGGGTTGCAGAAGGACTTGGACAAGCTAGGAGAGTGGGCAATGAAGTGGCAGATGGAATACAATGTGAAAAAGTGAGGTTATGCACTTTGGAACGAGAAATGGAGGCATAGACTATTTTCTAAATGGGAAAATGGTTCGGAAAGCAGAAGCACAAAGGGACTTGGGAGTCCTTGTTCACGATTGTCTTAAGGTTAACGTTCAGGTTCAGTCGGTAGTTAGGAAGGCAAATGCAATGTTACCATTCATGTCGAGAGGGCTAGAATACAAGACCAGCGATGGACTTCTGAGGCTGTAAAAGGCTCTGGTCAGACCCAATTTAGAGTATTGTGAGCAGTTTGGGGCCCTGTATCTAAGGGCGGATGTGTTGGCCTTGGAAAGGGTCCAGAGGAGGTTCACAAGACTGAACCCTGGAATAGAGAACTTGTATGGGGAACAGTTGAGGACTCTGGGTCTGTACTCGGAGTTTAGAAGGATGAGGGAGAATCTTATTGAAACTTACAGGATACTGCGTGGCCTGGATAGAGTGGACGTGGAGAGAATGTTTCCACTTGTGAGAAAAACTAGAAGGAGAGGACACAATCTGAGACTAAAGGGACGATCCTTTAAAACAGAAATTAGAAGGAATTTCTTCAGCCAGAGGGTGGTGAATCTGTGGAACTCTTTGCTGCAGATGGCTGCGGAGGCCAAATCACTGAGTGTCTTTAAGACAGAGATAGATAGGTTCTTGATTAGTAAGGGGATCGGGTTATGGGGAGAAGGCAGGAGAATGGGGATGAGAAAATATCAGCCATGATTGAATGTCGGAGCAGACTCGATGGGCCGAGTGGTATAATTCTGCTCCTATGTCTTATTGTCTTATAGGATGTTAGCTCCTCCCGGAATAATGAGTTTCAATGTCTGTGAATCCCCTGGTTTCATGATTATAATGTGTTCTTGCAAGGGGGTGTGAGATTCCACAAGGATGAGAGTGGAACTGCTGTTGGAGATTTCCAGATCAGATGGTCAATCCTGTAAGTCATGTGTCCTGTGGCAGCCATCTTTTAATTCAGCAAAAGTACATTTTAAAATGAGCAAAAAAGAATAAAGTTTAATGTACACAGTTTTTGATTTCCCGCATGTCTTATTGATATGTCGGTGGAATGGAACTTGGGAAGGGGAAAAGTGACCAAATCCCGGAAGCATTTAGGAGACTATTGGAATGTGTGAGTTACAATGAGGGGAATGGCAATTCTCCGCTCCTATCTTGCACACTATACTGGAGCTGCTCGAGGTGTTGAATTTTCCTCTGAAGGATTAGTTCAATAAAGTCAACATAATTGAACTGGCATTTTTGGAGACTGCATCGCAATATTACCTGGCTCCTTCACAGCTATGCAATTGTGTGATAAGTTCCGATTTCAACAGAGTATATTAATAACTTAAAATTTGCCGATAAAGTTAAACTTATCCCCATTGTTCACAAAAAGGTGATGAGAAGCATTTCCTTCTGGGCTTTAACAATATTTAACAAACCTGAATGTCTGAGCTCTGTTTTCCAAGATGATTAAGATTGAACGGGGAAACGGTTGTAAATGAGGGAATAAGTGTCAATTGGTAGGTGGTTTAGAATTATTATTGGATATGCCAGACCAATTGGAATTTAATATGCGTCCCCCATTACTCATAACAGCTTTATATGTGAGAAGCTGTATCATTCATCATACTTGTGAAAGAAGAAAGAATAACATTTTCACCTGTTCTATTAAGCCGTCAAAAATGTTAAAATATAGGCATAAATACTAACTCTGCTGTTTCATTTAATCAGCGTTTTATCAGAAAAAAATCAAGACAATGGATAGATATCTCGGCCGCTTGTTTATGCTGTTATCAATTCAAATTCGCATTTATTCTTCCATCACAGTCTTGTCAGTTGGCCTCAGATTTATTTCGAAAAGAAGCTGTATCTCAAGGCCTGTAAATTGCTTTGAGTTTTTTTGCCTTGTACCTAGTAGAGGAGAATAAAGTACTTGAACTGCTTGTACAGGAGCATTATCGTGAGTGTTTCAAGATTAAAATTTTAGATATCATATAATGGAATTCGCATTTGCAATTGGCTTTGCCAAAAGACGTCTAAGCGCAAATGTTTATAATGCATTAAATGAAAAGTTACTCGAGCAGAATTATATGGGAAATATAACTGCCACAATGAGCAATATTTAAAATTTTTAATTACCTGAAAAGCGTTGAACAGTTAACATTTCACATCATTATGATAATATTAATCTTCATTGTCACAAGGTTTACATTAACACTGCAATGAAGTTACTGTGAAAATCCCCTAGTCGCCACCCGGCCCCTGTTCGGGTACACAGAGGGAGAATTCAGAATGTCCAAATTACCTAGCAGCGCGTCTTTCGGGACTTGTGGGAGGAAACCGGAGCACCCGGAGGAAACCCACGCAGATCCGGGGAGAACGTGCAGACTCTGCACTGACAGTGACCCAAGACGGGAATGGAATGCTAAGCACTGTGCTATCGTGCCACCCAGCAAAAAATGACCAAAGTGATCTGATGCCTTTAGCCTTTGTGATCATTTTATCTTCTAACTTGTTCTTTATGCACTGAGAATGTTTGTATATCTCACAAGGATCATTGCTAAGAAAGCTAATACAATTTGCTTGTAAATAGTTGGTCTAGACTTTCAGATCTGAACTAAATGTCATGGACAGTTCTTTCATTGGAACTAAGTTCATTTAGGGATGGGCAATAAACACCAGCGACGCTCACTGAACAAGAACAAATAAAAAAGACTATCTTGGATCTGAAGTAAAAACAGAAAATACTGGAAATGTTCAGCACGTCAGGCAGCATCCACGCTGAGAGAAACAAGAGTTGAGATTTCAGAATTGACAACCTTTTGTCGGGATTAGAAGTTGAAGATTTACCAGTTTATGAGCAAGAACAGAACCAGGGAAAAGAGTGTTCGACGACAGAACAACAACCAGGAAAGCCTGTGTTTGGATGGAAAGCAGGAGTGATTAAGTTGCAGAATGATGATGGTACTCCTCTTCCAGATGATCCTCTCCTGGAGGATTCTTCTCTGCAGTTTTTTTATTGTTCTTCTTTTGCAATAGCTGATAGAATCTGAATTAAACCCAACTGTACAGATTTGAGCTTGATGCTTTTCTTTTTATTCGTTCATGGGAAGTGGGCGTCGCTGGCTGTGTCAGCATTTATTGCCCATTCCTAATTACCCTTGAGTGGGCAGTTAAGAGTCACCCACACTGCTGTGGATCTGGAGTCACATGTAGGCCAGACCAGTTAAGGACGGCAGATCTTCTTCCCTGAAGGACCTTAGTGAACCAGGTGGGTTTTTGGGACAATCGGCAATGGTTTTATGGTCATCATTAGATGGTCATCGGGGCTGGTTTAGCTCAGTGGGCTAGACAGCTGTTCTGTGATGCAAAACAAGGCCAGCAGCGCGGGTTCAATTCCCTTATCAGCTTACCCGAACGGGCGCCGGAATGTGGCGATTGGGGGCTTTTCACAGTAACTTCATACTTGTGACAATAAACTTATTATTGTTATTAGACTTTTAATTCCAGATTTTTATTGAATTCAAATTTCACCACCTGCCTTGGCAGGATTCGAACCCAGGTCCCCAGAGCATTACCCTGGGTTTCTGGTTTACTGGTCCAGTGACAGTACCACTGCGCCACTGCCTCCCCTCAATGCTGAATGAGACCGACCAGTAATTTCCAGCTCAATGTTTGCTGAGCTATTTGACTCCGTTGATGGGAACATTAGAAGGAAACACTTGCATTTACATAACATCTTTTCCACAACCTCAGGGCAATCTAGACTGCTTCACAGCCAATGGAACTATCTTTGAATAGTAGTCACAGTTGTAAGATAGACAAATGTGACATCCAGTTTGTGCACAGCAGGCTTCCACAAACAACATTTTAAGTGATTGTAAATCTGGTTTAGATGAGTAAATATTGGCTACAGGGGAGGTACTATATTGCCAAGTTTTGCATCATCCACAGACTGAAATTATATATTTCAGGCCAAGTCGTTTTATAAATAAGAAAGCAAGGCCCTATTTCTGACCCAGAAGGGACCCGATTGAACACTTGCTCCACTCTGAAAATTCACTATTACACTTTGCCATGTATCCCTTTAACAATTAAGTAACCAAGTTACTACAGTTATGTGGTGGGACAGGAAGAAAAAGACCGCTTTGCACATCTTTGCACAAGCGAATGACTAGGGAAAGAGTAGGACCAGTGAAGGACAGGGATGGTAAGTTGTGTGTGGAGTCTGAAGAGATAGGCGAGATACTAAATGAATATTTTTCGTCAGTATTCACTCAGGAAAAAGATAATGTTGTGGAGGAGAATGCTGAGACCCAGGCTAATAGAATAGATGGCATTGAGGTATGTAGGAAGAGGTGTTGGCAATTCTGGACAGGCTGAAAATAGATAAGTCCCCGGGTCCTGATGGGATTTATCCTAGGATTCTCTGGGAGGCCAGGGAAGAGATTGCTGGACCTTTGGCTTTGATTTTTATGTCATCATTGGCTACAGGAATAGTGCCAGAGGACTGGAGGATAGCAAATGTGGTCCCTTTGTTCAAAAAGGGGAGCAGAGACAACCCCGGCAACTATAGACCGGTGAGCCTCACGTCTGTAGTGGGTAAAGTCTTGGAGGGGATTATAAGAGACAAGATTTATAATCATCTAGATAGGAATAATATGATCAGGGATAGTCAGCATGGCTTTGTGAAGGGTAGGTCATGCCTCACAAACCTTATTGAGTTCTTTGAGAAGGTGACTGAACAGGTAGACGAGGGTAGAGCAGTTGATGTGGTGTATATGGATTTCAGCAAAGCGTTTGATAAGGTTCCCCACGGTAGGCTATTGCAGAAAATACGGAGGCTGGGGATTGAGGGTGATTTAGAGATGTGGATCAGAAATTGGCTAGCTGAAAGAAGACAGAGGATGGTGGTTGATGGGAAATGTTCAGAATGGAGTTCAGTTACAAGTGGAGTACCACAAGGATCTGTTCTGGGGCCGTTGCTGTTTGTCATTTTTAACAATGACCTAGAGGAAGGCGCAGAAGGGTGGGTGAGTAAATTTGCAGACGATACTAAAGTCGGTGGTGTTGTCGATAGTGTGGAAGGATGTAGCAGGTTACAGAGGGATATAGATAAGCTGCAGAGCTGGGCTGAGAGGTGGCAAATGGAGTTTAATGTAGAGAAGTGTGAGGTGATTCACTTTGGAAGGAATAACAGGAATGCGGAATATTTGGCTAATGGTAAAGTTCTTGGAAGTGTGGATGAGCAGAGGGATCTAGGTGTCCATGTACATAGATCCCTGAAAGTTGCCACCCAGGTTGATAGGGTTGTGAAGAAGGCCTATGGAGTGTTGGCCTTTATTGGTAGAGGGATTGAGTTCCGGAGTCATGAGGTCATGTTGCAGCTGTACAAAACTCTGGTACGGCCGCATTTGGAGTATTGCGTACAGTTCTGGTCACCGCATTATAGGAAGGACGTGGAGGCTTTGGAGCGGGTGCAGAGGAGATTTACCAGGATGTTGCCTGGTATGGAGGGAAGATCTTATGAGGAAAGGCTGATGGACTTGAGGTTGTTTTCGTTGGAGAGAAGAAGGTTAAGAGGAGACTTAATAGAGGCATACAAAATGATCAGGGGGTTGGATAGGGTGGACAGTGAGAGCCTTCTCCCGCGGATAGAAATGGCTGGCACGAGGGGACGTAGCTTTAAACTGAGGGGTAATAGATATAGGACAGAGGTCAGAGGTAGGTTCTTTACGCAAAGAGTAGTGAGGCCGTGGAATGCCCTACCTGCTACAGTAGTGAACTCACCAACATTGAGGGCATTTAAAAGTTTTTATGGGGTAAACATATGGATGATAATGGCATAGTGTAGGTTAGATGGCTTTTGTTTCGGTGCAACATCGTGGGCCGAAGGGCCTGTACTGCACTGTATCGTTCTATGTTCTTTCTCCAATTTTTAATTGCTCCACAAGGCCACAAGCTCCTGAATTCTCTCCCGCTTTAAACAGGACATTTATATCCCCTTAAGAGGCAAGGTGGGCTTCAGATGCTGCCCTTCATACAAGATGTGAAACTTATAGTGAAGCACTCCCTCAGTGCTTCACTGAAGTAAATTTTGTGTTCAAGTCTCTGCAATGGTGCTTGACCCTACAACCTTTAAATTCAAGAGATGCGATTGCTACGACTAAGCCATGGCTAGCATCTAAATTGTAGTTTCTTCCCTCGGGTTAGTAAGCATTGAGAATAATCTTGTGCGTTCTTTCTTTGTCTAACTGATGATCCAATACCCCATAAAACATTTATGTCTTTGATAGCTGGCCAACAATGGTGAGTATTCACATGACATACTGGAGGGATGTGGGAACCAATGAAATTACCATTTCAGGAGAAGGCAGGTGAAAACAAGGGATCTACAAACATACGTGTGTTCACTAAGAGGCATGTTTAATGATGGGGAGGAAAATTGCATATGTGGGGTAAACTCCTTGGTAATTTACCTCCTTGAGATAACTTTCTTTATAAATGTTATGCCGATGGCGTGTTCATTCATAAGGTGCTATACTCAAATATTGCTTTGCAAAAATGTGACTCATTCAGGTCTCCGTATGAAAAGAAGAAGAAAAAGAGTTCCAAATCTCATCCCAAGCTAAAAGGAAAAGCTTTACGTTCACGCTCACGATCTTTATCACCGAAAAAATCCAGCATAAAGTCTTCAGCAAGAAGTTCCGCACATTCGACTAGTTTGTCTCCAGCAGAGAGCAGAGGTTCCAGTCACGATCATTTAAGGTACCGTGTTCTTCATATCCTTATAACACACAAACTAGACTTTAAGTGAGCCACATTATTTAGGTTAGACTTTGGAAATACAATGACTGATGAGCCACCAGCAATGACACTTTTTTTACAAATTTCTAAAACTGCTCCAATGGAGCAGCATTGCTACCAGTAACCCGATGAGCTGGCCAAATGTGCTGTAGTATTGACATATGTACAGCCTTGTCTCTCTGCACATTCCCGGCTATGTGTGCTAGAGTGTAGACTCGCCTAACCGTTCTTCCAACTATTGATTGATTCCCTAATTAGCTAAATGTACATTTCTCCAACACTGCTGTGAGATTTTGTTTTAAAATTCAATTTATATCCTTGATAAAAGTTATAACTCCTTCAAGTTAATCTCTATGTACAAAATAGATTATCACCGAGAATAAGAGAGCTAAACACCGGGATATCATTTCGGAGTTTGGTGCCATACAGGAGTCCTGTTGGTGATGTGGTCTTTGCTTATCCACATTATATTTGGAGCCCTACTGTAAAATTTTATCAGTCTAGAAATCACTTCTGTTAGCAGATCAAAAAAAAAGTTGGTCATGCACGGAGTCATTCTTTCACGTTCATACGGGTCAGCTTTATTGAGGTAACTCTTCACAAAGCTTTTTAATGTTGCTAATAAGGTGACCATAAAGTGGTCATAGGATTTTGGCTTCAGATGTCTGAACCCACTTATTTTTGTGTTTACGTTCATTGGTTGAATTCGGTGTCATGCTATGTTGGCTAGGCTTTGGTTGGCAATGTCGAGAACTGATTTTGAAATTTGTATGCCTATCTAACGTCCAAAATTTGGAGATAAAATTGTATTGTCTACCCATTTGAAATGTTCCTGGAGATACGTTACTACTTCAGGTTAAACCACAACGGTTATCATCATGTAATTCATAGATTGTTCCAACAAGAAATTAGCCATTTGGTCCATTAGCTTCCCCTTTTCTCCAAGTTGCCCAGCAGGTCTAATCCCACAATCCAGCTCAATTCCCATGCACTTTAATACTCTCTTTCTTCAAGAAACAATGACACTCCAAGTAAAATAATTTCTCCTTTAACAGATGTTTGTGAGAAATCCACATTCTAACTTCCATCTGTGGAATTCATGGGAAATGGGTGGCATTGATTAGGTCAGCATTTATTGCCTATCCCGAATTGCCCTCGAGAAGGTTGATGGTGAGCTGCCGTCCTGAATTGTTGCCGACCATGTGGTACAGCTACACCCACAGTGCTGTCGGGGGGGGGGGGGGGGGGGGGAAGAGTTCCAGGACTTTGAGCCAACAACAATGAAAGAACAGCAATATAATTTGTTTGTGATGATATTGAACTTATGGCCTTGTCTCTGCCTTGTTGAGCAGCGCCGTCTTGAAAAGGCATAACAGATACTTATTCCAATTTGCTGCAATACTTAAGTGCCTGGTAAATTGTAAATGCAAGCTTTTCTTTGCTGATACCTATCGAGTTTGGCTGAAAAACTGGCTTTTGGCTTAATCTTGAATGATATGGATGCCAGTTCCGACAGGTTGACTGATGGAGGCACAAGAAAACTGGTAAGTTTACTATCCAACAAAATAGATTTAAAAAATAACAAATGAACAGTCAAAATATACAATGAAAGATGAGAAAAGGAATAAATGTTGGTCAGTCACCTCTGAGTACAGAAGACTAAGGGGTGATCTCATTGAGGTGAGTAAAGGATTCGATAAGGTAGATACAGAGAAACTCTTAACCTCTGGAAGGATAATCTAGAACCATAGGACATGATCCTAAAATTCGAGCCAGACCCCGTGGGAAAAATCGGGAAGCACATCTTCACACAGATGGTAGAAATTTGGAACGCTCCACTCTTTCGCCCCCATGTACAAATTAAAATCAGTCGTAGGCCATTCGGGCCTGTTCCACCATTCAATAAGATCATGGCTGATCTAAATGTGGCCTCAACTCCACATTCTTGTCTATCCCCTATATCCTTTGACTCCTTTCTCATCACAAATCTAATTCAGCCTGAAAAATATTCAATGACCCAGTCTCCTCCACTATCTGGGAAAGAACATTTCCACAGACTGATGACCCTCTGTGAGAGATTATTTCTCCTCATCGCCGTCTTAAATGGGAGCTCTAATCTCTCCCTTAAGGGTAAACATCATGTCAGCACCGCCAGCCAAGTCCCCTCAGAAACTTTTATGTTTCAACAAAATCATATCTCATTCTTCTAGGCTTCAATGGATATTGTCCCAACCTGTCCAGGGCAGGGTAATCCCTCCCCACCCCCCATCCCAGGTACCTGTTGAGTGCACCTTCTCTAAACTGCTTCTAATACAATTATGCCCTTTGTTCAATAAAGAGACCAAAACTGTACGTAGTACTCTAGATGTGGTCTCACCAATACCCTGTGCAATTGTGGCAAAACATCCCTCCTTTTATATTCTATTCCCCTTGCAATAAATAGGCAGCACGGTAGCACAGTGGTTAGCACTGTTGCCTCACAGTGCCAGGGTCCCAGGTTCGATTCCCGGCTTGGGTCACTGTCTGTGCGGAGTCTGCACGTTCTCCCTTTGTCTGCGTGGGTTTCCTCCGGGTGCTCTGGTTTCCTCCCACAAGTCCCGAAAGATGTGCTGTTAGGTCATTTGGACATTCTGAATTCTCCCTCTGTGTACCCGAACAGGCACCGCAATGTGGCGACTAGGGGCTTTTCACAGTAACTTCATTGTAATGTAAGCCTACTTGTGACAATAAAATATTTTTTTTAAATGACAACATTCCATTTGCCTTCTTGATAACTTTCTGTACCTGTATACTAACTTTTTGTGATGGCAGTGGCCTAGTGGTATTACTAGGACTACCTGTGTGCCAAACAGCATAAGCAGCAAGTAATAAACTGACAAAAGCAATTCCACAACCACTGGATCAGATTGAAGCTCTGCAGTCGTTCACATCCATTCGTGAATGGTGGTGGTCAATTAAATAACTCACTGGAGAAGGAAGCTCCACAAAATCTCCATCCTCAATATTGAGGGAGCCCAGCACATCAGTGCAAAAGATCAACATGTGCTTTAAAATCTCAACCAGTAGTGCCGAGTGGATGATCTAGCCCGGCCTTCCCAGGAGTCGCCAGCGCCACAGATGCTAGTCCATATACACATCCTGGACAAAGCATTGGCACGAACATTCACTACCTCTGCAACCGCCTAACAGTGGCAACCGCGTGAACCATCTACAGGGTGCACTGCAGGAACTCACCAAGGTTCCTTAGACAGCACCTTCCAAACCCACGACCATGACCATCTAGAAGGACAGGGGCAGCAGACACATGGAAACAGCACCACTTGGAAGTTCCCCTTCAAGTCTCTCACCATCCGGACTTGGAAATATCATAGAATCCCTACAGTGCAGAAGAAGGCCATTCGGCCCATTGAGTTTGCACCGACCCTCTGAAAGAGCCCCCTATCTAGGCACACTCTCCCGTAAACCCATAACCCCACCATCCCACCTAACCTTTGAGCACTAAGGGACAATTTGCCATGGCCAATCCACTTTGGCAATACATCTTTACTGTTTAATTTAAGTGATGTAGCAAACTCAAAGGGCTGAATGGCCCATCCCTGTTCATCTAGCCAATCCAGGGTAGCCACTATTTAATTTTTGTGATGATGCAGGCTCAAAGGGCTGGTTTAGCACACGGCTAAAGAGCTGGCTTTTAAAGCAGACCAAGGCAGGCCAGCAGCACGGTTCAATTCCTGTACCAGCCTCCCCGAACAGGCGCCGGAATGTGCCGACTAGGGGCTTTTCACAGTAACTTCATTTGAAGCCTACTTGTGATAATAAGCTATTATTATTATGGTTGTTTAGTTGTGATCGAAGTTGCAGTGGTGTTCTGGATTAATCTTTTCTATTTCACCAACATTCTTCAATCGCACCATGCAGTGCCCTCTCATTTTGCTGCCTTTGATGCTTGGGAAAGCCAAGTTTTTCCTACAGGAGGAGTCTGCCTAATGGCCCTCCTCCTGAATTACATTCAGAGCATAGGTGTTTTTCCCTCATGTCTTAGTTACCAGAACTCGGAACAGTACTTTAGGTGAGACCTGACCCAAATACTATATGGCTTCAGTATGTTTCTGCAATAATCTACTGATGTGGCAGTATTGCTCACCTCTCTCTCTGTCTGTCTCTCTCTCTCTCTCTCTCTTCTCTCTCTCTCTCTCTCTCTCTCTCTCTCTCTCTCTCTCTGCCTCTCTCTCTCTCTGCCTCTCTCTCTCTGTCTCTCTCTCTCTTCTCACTCTCTGTCTGTCTCTCTCTCTCTGTCTGTCTCTCCATCTCAGGCTGTCTCTCCATCTCTCTCATTCTGCCTTTTCCCATCTAGTTCAATAATATTTCATTAAGTACCTTCCACATTTTCCTTCCAAACTAAAATTGGATTTCAGCTGTCATCGTTATGTTTGCTGACAGCGTTTCAGTCCTTGTGTACTTCCTTGGCTCTTCATATCAAAGTGTTTAGTAATACCATTTGTAAATTTGACCAATTCATAGAATCCCTGCAGTGCAGAAGGAGGCCATTCGGCCCATTGGGTCTGCACCAACCCTCTGAAAGAACACCCTACCTAGGAACACTCCCCCTATCCCTGGAATCGCTCCTAACCTTTGTTTGGATACTTGACGGCAATTGATTATGGTCAAACCACCAACCTTTGGACTGTCGCCCAGAGGAAACCCACGCAGACACGAGGAGAACATGCAAACTCAACGCAGACAGTCGACCAAAGAACACACAAAAAACAAAGAAAATTACAGCACTGGAACAGGCCCTTCGGCCCTCCAAGCCTGCATCGACCAATGTGCCTGTCTGAACTAAAAAACCCTAACCTGGGACGGTCGGAATCGAACCAGGGTCCCTGGCGCTGTGATGCAGCTGTGCTAACCACTGAGCTACCTTGCCATTCTTGATACTTCAAATCCAAATTCAATTTGTTTATGTCGATTAGAATCAATAAGATTCTGATCTTTAGGATCTTTTCTTGAGTGGATACCTCCTTCTGAAGCACACTGTATCTACCACCTGTTGCTCCCTTTTTCAATCAGTTCTCATCCACCAGCAACATTTGCCTTTATTACCAATTGTCATAACCTTGTGTAAGAGCCTTTGACTCGGGTTTTCTTGAAAAGAAATTGCACGCTACTCATATTCAAATGAAATGTAACCTCCAAACGCATCAATAGAATTAGTTAACTAGGATGTCCTTCTGAAATTGTTAACTATCATTTACTTGATTACTTTTGGATAGATGACCCTTGTTTGTTCCTTGTTATATTATTTTTCCAGTTATTGTTAATAAACCAATCTGCTCTATTCTATCATATAAGGGGAGGCAGTGGTATTGTCACTGGACTGGTAATCCAGAGACCCAGGGTAATGTTCTGGGGTAACAGGGTAATCCAGAGACCCAGGGTAATGCTCTGGGGTCACAGGGTAATGTTCTGGGGTCACAGATTCAAATCTCACCACTGCAGATGGTGTAATTTGAATTCAATTTATAAAAAAAAAAAAAAATCTGGAATTAAAAGTCTAAAGATGACATGAAACCATTGTCGATTGTTGTAAAAACCCCATCTGGTTCACTAATGTCCTCCAAAGAAGGAAATCTGCCATCTTTACCTGGTCTGGGCTACATGTGACTCCAGACCCAAACTGCCCCTCGAGAGAAATTAGGGATGGACATTAAATGCCGGCACAGCTTGCGAAGCCCAATTTTTTTTTTTTTAAATGCGTCTAGCTGTAGCTCTTCAAATTTGTTTTATTGCCTTTTTTCTGAAAATCAATGTGCTGTCTGGTTTCTAATCCAGTGAGATCTCACCTTTAATTATTCACTCCCTCATGATAACAGCCAGCAATAAGCAGCTTTGATTCCTGATCTTACCCAGTGCCCTTGGGTATACCTTCCATTCCAATTTTGTCAAAGTCAATTGAGGTTGATTGTAGAACCTCATTTAACGGTGACGTGTTCCTGTTGTCTCTTGAAGATACTTCCAGGAATGGATAAATAATTGTGTTTATTTTTACTTCATTTTCAATTCTGTTTACATCCTTAAGGGTTCTCAGCTCTCCTTTGATGATCATTATCTTGATGTTTTAATACTCGTAGACATTCTTGCAGTCGCAGTTGACTTTCACAGCACGTTCATTTTTAGTTTCCTCACCTGTATGAATACGTTTCTCACATTCTTGTATTTTTCCAGTAACTTGCTTCAATTTTCTCCTTGGGGGACTTTATAATTTTTTAGAGCCCATTTAATGTCGCATTTGTTTAGTTTGGATATTAATTTTGTAAGTACTAAGGGCAGCATGGTGGTACAGTGGTTAGCACTGCAGCCTCACGGCGCTGAGGTCCCAGGTTCGATCCCAGCTCTGGGTCACTGTCCGTGTTAGAGTTTGCACAGTCTCCCCGTGTCTGCGTGGGTTTTGCCCCATTACCCAAAAGATGTGCAGGGTAGGTGGATTGGCCACGCTAAATCGTCCCTTAATTGCAAAAATGAATTGGGTACTCTAAATTCATTTTTTAAAAGAAGAAAAATTTTGTGAGTACCAGTTTAACCCTGATGAATTGAAAGTTCATCATGTCACGGTTTCTGTTCTCCAGTTATGCCTCGCTTTCCATTCCCTGTCTACTATCTGGGACAGAAACTATTTCCAAATGCTACAGGTATGGTTATGTTGCTGGACTAGAATTCCAGAGGCCTACAGGAGTCGAGTTCAGTGCTGCCATAGGCTATTTGAATTTTGTTAATTAAATAAATCTGAAGTACCAGTAATCATAGAATTTACAATGCAGAAGGAGGCCATTCAGCCCTTCGAGACTGCACCAGCCCTTGGAAAGAGCACCCCACTTTAGCATGGCCAATCCACCTAACCTGCACATCTTTGTACTGTGGGAAACATCCAGCAAAATCTAGGTCAGTGAGAATTGGGGAAGTCTGTACACTTGTGATAAAGAAAGATGGTTATATTTACTGGGAGACATACCAACTCAAGGCGCAGAACATTACTGCAGGAATTATCAGGGCAGTATCCTTGCTCTAACCATCTCAGCTGCTTCAGCAGTGACCATCTCTGCATCTTAAGGTATGCTCAATGATATTGGACAGTGTACCAATCTCAACTCCTCAGATACGGAGTAGTCCATCCCAGCATACAGCAAGACTTGGACAGCAAACTGTACAATAACATTCACACCGCACAAGTGCCAAGTAAGGACCTTGTTCAACAAGCGAGTCTAACTATCTCCCCATGACATCAACAGAATTGTCATTGCTGGATCTTCCACCATCAACATCTGCAAGTTACCATTGACCAGAAACTTAACCGGACCAGCCATATAAAAAAACCAAGTCAGGTATTCTGAGGCAGTTAAGTCACCACCTAACTTCCGAAAGCCTTTCCACCATCTGCAAAGCCCAAGTCAGTGGTGTGATAGAACCCTTCACTGTCCTGGACTGTGTTGAATGTCTTGATGTTTAGTTGGAACTGCACTCATTCAGGTAAAAGCAGCCCACTTGATTGGCACTCAATCCAGCACCTTCAACATTCACTTCATTCACCACGCATACACAGTGGTGGCAGTGTGTACGATCTGCAAGACACAGACCACGGCACCTTCCAAACGTACGCCTTCTACCACCTCGACAAACAAGGGCAGCAGATGCATGGGAACACCATCGCCTGCAAATTCTCCCAAGTCATCCACCATCCTGACTTGGAACTATATCGCCGTTCCTTCACTGCTTGGTCAGAATCCTGGAACTCCCTCCCTCACAGCACTGTGGATGTACCTACACCACGTGGATTGCAGCAATTCAAGAAGATGGCTCACCAGGACCTTCTCCACTGAAATTGAGGATGGGCATTCGCAAGCACATTCTCTGGACAAATGGAATAAAAAAATCAACGTGTGTTGTCTCGTGTTACCTGTAGTGTGAACCTTCAAAATCTTGTTACTCCGTGATTCTTCATTTTTTAAAATATCCAGTCCAGAACTGGGTACTTTCCTATTTATAGTAATCCTGCAAAGATTGCCTTGCTTTAGATTACACTGCTTTTAATGTTACATTTTCCATTCTTATTTGACCTCCATGAA
The DNA here is from genome assembly GCF_047496885.1 of Scyliorhinus torazame. Taxonomy (NCBI): domain Eukaryota; kingdom Metazoa; phylum Chordata; class Chondrichthyes; order Carcharhiniformes; family Scyliorhinidae; genus Scyliorhinus; species Scyliorhinus torazame. Next base: position 10,195,587 of record NC_092707.1, read on the forward strand.
ATCCTTGGCCCTACAGTAGATGCATCTTATGCTTGGCATTCAGATTGGGCAATTTTCAAGCCATACCAATTTATGCCCAAATTGCTCCTTGTGTTTTGCCTAACTCAGGAAATTAAAATGTAATTTTCACCAACCATATATTTCCTTGTTGGAATGGAAGCATCAATTTGTTCGATTGCAAAACCTTAATCGTTGATGGATCAAACATTCCTACTAATGCTTTACATTTGGTGACAACGCTACTTTTACTTGATATGTTGCAGTTTAAAGCTGACTCTTCAAACCAGCAAATACTTTGGTCTTGCTATATACACTCCAGTCTGGTCTCAAAATGTGATTGTGCCTTTCTGTATTTTGTACTACTTTGACATGGTTCATGTTAATTTGTTGAGTGTGTAAGCTGATCATATCACCAATATGGCTCCTGTATGGTGAATCTTTAAAGGGGTCTTCCTCTTCCCTTACTGAAGCCCCTAAGTTCTAAATAACTGCATCTTCCTTGTTTTACTGAAGTTGCACTGCTTCATAGGCTGGAGAAAACCGAAATCTGCAGGAGGTAGTCTAACACTGCCCTGGTAGAAATTAGTGTTAACAGTAATCAGATTTTACGATACAAATCCTGCCCTGAACCAACAATACTGCCCATTAGAATCTCAGCTTTTCACATGACCAAATACTATCTCTTGAGGGTAGATGGCTTTTAGATGAATTTTGCAAAGTGGCTGGAGGATGATTGTTTAATTATTATCAAGACAGTTCTAACAAATGGAACAGCGAACATTAACAGTTGGTCCTTCTTGTTAATGTTTTTCCCACTTTTTTAAGACTGGAAAATGAATGAAGCTACTTGTTAATGCAGGTAATAGGTTAATGTTTATTTTTTTTAAATCATATTTGCACATCACATTGCTGGAGTAGAATAATAGAAAAATTAATAAGGCATTTGTTCAGGAAATCCTAGGAAGCCTGCTACTTAAGTACAGTGTTGCTTCTGTAATACTATTTTCTCCTTTAAGGACGAAGGTCAGCCTTTGTGAAGTTAGATTACTATGATTGCATCTTTTGCAGTCCACCCCTTGACATCATACACATATCAGACACGGTAATGAGGGCTGCAAGCCACTGTCTCAGTGTGTTATGAGGTGCCTGAGCCCTTGGTACAACCTCACCTACCAGCTCCTGTATGACAGCTTGGGGCTGGCTATTCCATATGCAAAAGTATTTATGACACTTGGATGTGTGAGTGGCTCAGGTTATTTCCCTTTTCCATCTGGAAATGTGCTTTCTGCAAGTGCCGATTTTACTCCGTTCCGGAGCACTGGACAACCATATTTTAGGAATAGGATAAACATATGATAAATTCAAATGTTGGACTTCATTATGACACCATTTGTACACCACTGCAGTTAAAAATGGCCTTCAGCATTGCAAACAATTATTGAGTGTGTCGTGAAGTTAAACAACAGAATACAGGGTCAGTACCACCTGACTCACCACTGAAACATATATAAAAAGCCTGTGCAAATCGAACATTGCCAGTCTCTCTCAGGGATGCATGTTCAGGTTACACTGCTTATAGTTTCAATTCAGTCAGCAAACAACTTTCATTAACCTTGAGTCATGTTGTCCAGTTTTCGGATAAGTATTGTATTTGATTGTACCATAATGTGTTAATCAGGTTATACAATGGCTGAGTGAGTTTTATTGTGCATTTTTATTTCTAATGTAATGGTTTGAAGATGGCAATTATATATGTACGGGGGCTACATGCGGCAGAGGGCAAAAGACTTCTGTGATGTTCCGGTGACACAGCTACCCTTTATTCTCTTTGCATGGAAGTGCCTTTGTTATAGTAGTTGACCTTGTGTTTCTTATTCCCTATGAATGCTGTATCAATGGAGTTCACCAGCAATCGGAGTGTTTGCTCCGCACCTTGATCTATTATTAAGAGATTCGAATGAGCCTTTTTAAGGTTTAAAATCTGCTGCAAGTGTCACTGGACTTCCTGATTTCTGACCGCTATGACCGCTGCCGCCTCTGCATTCTCATGGGACTCAATTTATTATCCTGTACCCACTACCAACTTTTCAGGGAGAACCTAGAAAGAAAGACTGAAAACATGGAAACACATTTTAGAAGATTGGATGGCAGGCCTCGACGCAGAGCAATACAGGACTGTCAGCCTGTACAACACCAGACATGCCATGAGTGAGCCCAGGGAGTCCTGTTCATTGTGGAAAAATAAATAAAAGCTCAAGAAGCACTCCCAGAGGGTTGACCATGATAGGTCTAGGGAACAAAGCAGGTCTAGGGCTTTACCTGAGAGGTCCCCTGTGCCATTTCAGTCAACTAACACTGGTACAGTGGACTCCGAGGAGATTCTTAACCCTCTGGTCCAACCTCAGCAATTAGGTTTCATCTTCCCTGCATTAGTGCATTCTCAGCACATATTCGCACATCTGTCTCTTTTGTTAATTTATGCTAAACTAAGACCAATTTCTTGATTAGAGTCAAGTAAAGTAACTAGGGTCAAGTGAAATAACCTCAACATAGACCTCTGGTTTGTTCTCGAGATAAAAAGTAGTCCCTTGTGATTTTGGATCAGTGCATCATTTTGTTAGAACTGATGTGCATAATTTCTAAACTGCTTTCACTATCATTTGACTTAATATGGGAAATAGTGATACAGCAGGCACAACTTAAGTTGTTTGAAAACATACGATCCTTACAGAGCCATGGCCTGAGTAGAGTCTGGTTGGGTGGCAGAATGAGTAAAATAATTTTCCACACGATTCAGACCCTTTAAGAGCCAGGGATGGTGAACCAATAAGTGCTGAAGTCGCATTTGCCTTGAATGTCCTATTGTTAAATAATCAGCTTAAGATATGGGTTCTTAAGTCTCTTAATGAAACCTGTCGTGTTAATTTTCCAGGAATTCCATTTCTTGATGCTCTAGAAAGGTTGTCTACAAAGCAGCTCTAGAAGGGTTGTCTATAAAGCAGCTCTAGAAGGGATGTCTGAAGCAGCTTTAGAAGGGTTGTCTATGAAGCAGTTCTAGAAGGGTTGTCTATGAAGCAGTTCTAGAAGGGTTGTCTATGAAACAGCTCTAGAAGGGTTGTCTGAAGCAGTTCTAGAAGGGTTCTCTATGAAGCAGTTCGTGAAAGGTAGTCGTGTTACTGCTTGAATTTGTTTATTGAATTCTTTAATGTTTGTGGGTTTGAAAAGATTCAGTTGTAGCACTGTTACTTCATTGGTACATAGAGTCTATTACTTTCAACAACTTGAGGTATTTGTAATTAAACTGAAGGCATAGGCTCAAACCCCATGTTCTTGTGGGCATCACACTCGCCTGTGTGACCCACAATACCAAATTAGAGCTCTCCTGCTCGAGGTTGGTAGAGTTACGGTGGCCGTCAGTTGACGCTGACTTTTCAAACTATGCCTGTAGTGAAATACTGACAAATTTCCAGATCCCACTAAAGTTGTGGATAGTAAGAGTCATACTAATCAGATGGAGGATCCTCACTTCTGGGTGCACGGACGAATAAAGTGTCTCCAGGGGATTCCTTATATGAGAATGGTAGCATGCCATATATTAAATGCTAATTCTGTCGGAAGTACCACCAGTGCTTGATCAGAAAGAGACTGTTGAAGCATTTGGAGTGTAGAATTGTGCATTGGTAGGCATTACTTGGGGCACTTAAACCCGGATGTGCAGGTCTCGGGTTGATGGCTGCAGCGAATGGTTTTTATAACATTGATCCACTGTGGTTACGATTTCAGAGATGCAGCAGTATAATGGAGTGGTGTTGGGCAGCACGGTAGCATTGTGGATAGCACAATTGCTTCACAGCTCCAGGGTCCCAGGTTCGACTCCGGCTTGGGTCACTGTCTGTGCGGAGTCGGCACATCCTCCCCGTGTGTGCGTGGGTTTTCTCCGGGTGTTCCGGTTTCCTCCCACAGTCCAAAGATGTGCAGGTTAGGTGGATTGGCCATGATAAATTGCCCTTAGTATCCAAAATTGCCCTTTGTGTTGGGTGGGGTTACTGAGTTATGGGGATAGGGTGGAGGTGTGGACCTTGGGTAGGGTGCTCTTTCCAAGAGCCGGTGCAGACTCGATGGGCCGAATGGCCTCCTTCTGCACTGTAACTTCTGTGATCTATGACCTGAACTTTATGATGATGCTGTTTGAGGTACATTCCTGAAGCTAAACTTTCTCGAGATGCAGATGCAGCTTCCCCCCTCGCCGCCTTGCTGTTCCATAGAAAGATCCGATGCCACTTGCTGGATTAGTGTGGCCTTTGGGCCATTTCCCAGTGCAGATGGCATACAGACATATTGGAGTGCTGGCTGGATGACTAATGTTTGTTGTTTCACCGCCTCTATTGGGAGCCATTACACTGCACCTCTGGAAGAGCAATTGATGGGTTGCAATTATGACTCTTCTGCCAGAACATTTGAAGCTGGATGATGATAATTACAACCACTGTGTAACCTTCTCAACCTTCCATATTGCTTCAGAGATTAGCGTTTATTAGCCGAATAGGATATATATACAAGTTATGCTGAAACTGCTGCTCCTCCAGTAGAATTATTCAAGGGTGGATCTGTTGGAAATAAAATAAAAGTAGCAACTCTTCAACGCTCACTTCTCTTAGGTGGAGAGAGATCTGAGATATTAATTTGTTCATCCTGAACCCATCTTCCCAAATTTATCTCTGAAAATCAAGGAATAGAAGTAGGTATGGATTTCCTACTGGTCACTTAAGATGTGATTCTCACATCACTCCAAGCAAAGGGCAACATTTCCATTTTGCTTTTCCAATTGCAAAGATCAGATTTCCGAATTGGAAGTGGAGGGATGGATTTTGCAGCTCTTCTCCGGCATCCTTTATGATATCTTACTGATTAAAAAGAACCGGCACAAAGCACATCGCGTTAGATGTAGTGGAAATGATAATAGCCTCCAGAAGCATGTGATGCCAGCTGAAAGGATTCGCTCCAGTTACAATAATCCTCTTATTATTGGAATAGTTAACTTGCTGAATCATAGCTGGTTCCATACCGGTTTGTACAGCTGCTTTGGAAGTTTCTATTAGTCTTTTGACCATTCATCGAGACTATTCAATGATTTCACCTTTTATGAAAGGAAGGTTAGTATGTAGGCCACCCCACAAACTCTGTTTGTGGTTCAGATCCTTGTTTGCTGCAAAGATCGCAGCACCCGCCTTATGAATCATGGAATTCTGTCGGCTTGCATAATGGCTATTTAAAGGTCTGGTGAAGTAGAGATTTCCATCGTCTGATTTGCCCCCGAATCATTCCCCTTCATGCTTTCACGTCTTCGCACCTCCAAGTTATGGACATTGAATATTGAGAGAATATGCTAAATTTAAAAAATTGCTGGTTAAATGTTTTCTGAAATGTGTGTTGAGCGTTGTTGCCCCACTATGGAGGGAACCAGTTTTCGATAGTCGAAAGAACACATGACGAGAGCTAAAAGCAAGTGCTCTGATATAGTATCTGTAAAACTATTATTACTGGGGCCAGTGCCGATAGTTTCACAAAGCAATGGGGATATGGACTTGGGAGAAGTTGGTCCAGAATGCAGATTCAAGTCTCTCAGTAAAAAGCAGTGTCATTAGATCAGAATTAATTGGTTTATGGAGGATAATGAACATAGATGAAAATAAGATGACCCACCTCTGGTTGGGCCTTTTATTTTGTTTGATTGACTTATCCTCCAGATACCAATATTTTGCCCTCTTCCTCCTTTGTCCCCTGATCTGGGAGTATGGGCTTGTTGTGCTTTTTTTTTTAAATGTAAAAAAACCAATTAACTAGCTGTATTGGCGCCACTTCCTTGGTTTGAAAACAACTAAAGGAATGTTCCAGGGCAAAATTTATATACTGTAGAGAATGGGAAGGTTATTTGACCGTGAAATCAAATTGTGAAGGGGCATTGGCCCCTGTGCTTTATTTTCCCCTCCATTTGACTGGGCTTGTTCATTGGTATGTGAAGGATAATTTCATTTGAAGAATGGAGAAGACCATACGAGAGGTAGGTCACCTAACTTTGCTGATAACAGACGTGATTATTAATTGATGGGCGTGGAGAGATAGCAAAAATGTGCCTTGAAATAAATTTTATGCTCCAGCAACCTGTTTGCAAATTATGTAACAAGTTAAAATGCAATAAAATAGATGTTAAATTGAACAAGTATAAATTGTTCAATTTTACATTTTACTCTAATTACAGCAAAAGCAACTGATTTTATGTTTACTCTGCCTCCCATTACATTAATTAATGTTGTGATATTTTTACCAGCCAGATTAAATATTAGGACAAACCCATTTTGTATCAATTCTGATTTGGCCATTTTTATGTTGCAATATTTTTTTCACATTAACCAATTAGTTTAGGACCTGCCAAGTTCTCTCTCCCGCACCTCCCCCCAGCCCACCCTAGTATTTACTTTGTCATTCAATGTGTAAGCAAAATAGAAAAATTAAATTTGCTTATTGTACCCTATTAGTAATTCAATGTTAAACATTTTCTGTTCATTTTAGCATTTTTCGATGCACAGATAAATGTTCTACATTTAATGTTAAATGTTTTTCACTTGCTGACAACTTTACCCAAGTTAATGAACTGTATTTTTGAAATTTTCATTTTTATGTCTAGCCATGGAGTTTGAACGGATGTACAGCCATGTCAACAGACTATACTTGGCTGGCATGTTAAAATTGAGTGAAAGTTTGCTTTCCTGTTCTAAAAGTGTTTTGTTGACATTATTCCAGCTTCATATTATGTAAATGTGAATAGCAGATGGCTAGCAAAGATCTAGTTGCCATAAACTCAGAACAAAGCTTAAATTGTCAATAGAACATAAATTGAACTATGCCCTTAAAAACAGTACCGGATAAGTTTCCACCATGCAGTCCAGTTCTCCGTTCTTGTTTTGAATCTTGCATTTTTTTGGTTTCCTTGCCATTACTTGACGAGCATGGTAGAAATTCATATTATAGGCAGAAGGTTTATAAAAGAAAATAATGAGGTGGGTTCCAGAAATACAATGCATTGTCTGAATGATGAAGCAGTAGCAGTTATTTTCTGATACAGTATAATTGGGCTCCTGTTGCAAATTGCATTATGCACATTGCATGCAAATGACCTCCATTTCAATGCAAAAAGAAAATATCAAAATTCGATTTTTCACTCTGTTTTAGGGGCGGCTCTCAGGAAAAGGATGAAACAACATCTCCAGAACTGCTATCGACAATGCAGAGTAAAATAACTCAGGTATGAATTCATAATAGTTTTTCAATTATTATTTACTCTTGGGAATATAGGCGCTTCTCCCAAAGGCTGCCATTTATTGTCTACCTCTAATGGTTATTGAGGATGTGTGGTGGGTCTCCCCCTTTCTGCACTAAATGGATCCTTCTATCTGAGTATAAAACTTTATAAAGGTGGAAGGTGAGTGAGTAATTTATAGAGAAAGTACAGTTGTCTTTTGGGCATTCTTTACTATGGTGGATTTGAGTACGGTAAAATTAAAGGAAATATGTGAATTGGATGATTGATATTCTTTTGAACATCGTATTTGCTGGCCATACTGATGATGCGATCAGTACAGCTGGATCACGTTTCCTACGGTACAACATTGCCCTCTTCATACAACACTTCATGGGTACTAATTGGCCATAAAGGGCGATGGGGGTGGTCTGAGGTTGTGCGCAGTGCTATATACTAGGGGCTTTTCACAGTAACTTCATTGAAGCCTACTTGTGACAATAAGCGATTATTATATACATGTACATCTTTGAGCAGATATTTCATTCTATCTTTTCCTTTCGTATAGGACCTAATGGCCAAAGTAAGAGAAATGCTGGCTTCATCAAAAGATGTACAAACCAACGTGTCCTAAACAAAAAGGCAAACAGGCCCTACAAGAACACAAGGATCGGAAGTGGCTTCACAAGAAGCTTGAACTGCCTTGTTGCAAGAACTAAATTATTTAGACAATTTGGGCAGTATTCCACTTTGGCAAAAACTGTTTTGTATAGCTCATTTTGATAAGTACAGTTTGAACTGAGATCTTATTTCATTGTTACTGTTTTTGCAATTTCCTCCTGTTGAACGCAACAAACTCCATGTGCTGTGGGGCGTCAGAATTTCAAAAGAACATCTGTGAAAATCTGGTGGTGCACTCTGTATTGAGCACCAGAAACTAGCTGCCTACAATCATTTGTGATTACCGGACAGGAGCTTAGCTTATCCTTCTGTGAAGGAGTTTTACTACTTACATCTACAAAGATGAGGTAACATCTCATTTTGTAAATTTGAAGGGTTCTCTTGATGTAGGTCTTTGATAGCAATTATTTGGGGTTTCAATCTTGGAACAGGATGCACAGGCTAGTCTTGAAGATCAGGAGAAGCACGGCAGGATATACCATCAGCATTACCTTTCATACAATGTGTATCAACCATTTTCGAAAACATTGCATTTATTTAAACCGCTACATATAAGTTTACTTTGAATTCACACCCGAACGACAGTGTGAGAGGGCTCCAGTAAGGTTTTCAACCACAGTGATGCAAATCTATTGAAATATTAAAGGTAATTTATTTGTTTAGAATGATGGTTAAAAGATTTATTTGTAAAAAGCGCTCGAATATTTCATCATCTTGAAATGGTCATTTTCAAGTTGGGGCTCAGTTGGTACTTTATGTTTATAAGTTAACTATTCTGACGTAGTCACTGCTTATTAATTTGCTATGCGGCCACTTTGATATGATTGCAGTTATGTTCCACTATGCACATTTGCAATGAAGTCACCTGACACCAGTTTGAAGGAAAAATTGATTTCTGACAGGGTAAACGTGATTGCATATTTAGTCAAACTAAAACATCAATTAATGTTTCACTCACTCTTGCACAACACTGAAATTACCCTCCACTTATTTGGACCACATTTTTCAACTAATGGAAGCTCGATGTTCTGTAGGGCAGAGTCTGAGTGATTGGAAATGTGTACAATCAGTGTTGACTTGCCTCTGTATTTTCTAATGGATCTGTTAACTGCATAAACCACGATAGCAACAGAATATATTTATTTTTTAAAAGTGCTTGATTTATTTTTGGTTTGGGTTTTGTATGCTGCACCTTTCGTTGGGGATATGCAGCAATGCCTCTCGAGAATATTAAGCTGTAAATTTTCAAGACTACTTTCTGACCTGGTTCAGTTTTCTTCTGTTTTTTTGTCGCACCCATTCTCTTTGTTTAAAATCTTTCCAGGTTTCTGAAGTGCCTCTGCTGTCACTAATGTCTATGCTTGGGTATCTAGGTAATTGCACTATTGATTGTATGATGTTTTTGACAACCCTTCTGAGGAAGGTTAAAAGAACAAGCTCGCATTTCAGTTACAAGAGGTAATCAGGGAAAGTTGAGACCCACAGGTAAGAGAAATTAAGATTATATCACATTTTTATGCTTGCAAGAAAGTGGAAAAACTAAATTTGGTGTGTCACTGAGTAAGCATCTCAAAGCTGTGTGCTGAGGGCATATCCACACAGGGTTCTTTGTGGTGCTGTCGGAGTGGGAAGTAGGTTGGCACAGCTCCAGTACTCTGGGTACAAGTAACGTAACTTTTATTAATTCATTAGTATAATTTCCCAATTATAATCAGGTCACCCTGATACTGGCTTCATGGTGTTTAAAACCGTATGTGAGAAATTTTCTGGCACAGCTTTTTAAAGTTGGATAAAGAGTGTAATGCATGGGGGCAGCACGGTGGCACAGTGGTTAGCGCTGCAGCCTCACGGCGCTGAGGTCCCAGGTTCAATCCCGGCTCTGTGTCACTGTCCGTGTGGAGTTTGCACATTCTCCCCGTGTTTCGCCCCCCCACAACCCAAAAGATGTGCAGGTAGGTGAATTGGCCATGCTAAAATTGCCCCTTAATTGGAAAAAATTAATTGGGTACGCTAAATTAGAAAAAGAAGAGTATAATGCATTTAATATTTGTGGAATTGATATTAACATGGTTGGCTCCTGTAGCTTGTTCCAGCTCCCTGAACAAAAGGGGCGGTGTATTAGTCAGTTATTGAAACACACAAAGGCGTCAAGGCCCGGGAAGAGCCTAACAGCACGGTTCCAGTTGAGATTTATTGATCTATCGAGGAATGCCTAAATTCCTAAGATAGTCCTTCAATTATCTGAAACAAGGGTGAGAGAAAATAAGAACCTGCACGTTATCCAAAGAGATATTTTCTCTTTGGAAAGAAGAAGGTTCCATAGCATGATTGCCCTGATGGCAAGGAAGAGAATGGAAGGTGGATAGTGCCAATTTCTAGTTTGAAAGGAAATTCAAGATAGGATGACATACCTTGTCCTCTGATTTATGAAGATTATTCAAAGGATGAAGAATAGTACGTTAGAGGTGAGTTACCAGCCTTTTAGCCTTTGTATAACATTTAGGAGGAACTCAAGAATCCTTTCAAATTGTATAATGATGGTCGCACAGCATACATGGTCATCTTACACGTCCCTAGCCACCTCCCTGGTCATGTTCACACCACTGAAAGACTTGGATTTTTATTTTATTTTTAACTTAAGAGTACCCAATAATTTTCTTTTCCAATTTAGCGTGGCCAATCCACCTACCCTGCACATCTTTGGGTTGTGGGGGTGAGACCCACGCAGACACGGGGAGTATGTGCAGACTCCACACGGTCAGTGACCCGGGGGCCGGGATCGAACCCGGGTCCTTGGCACAGCGAGGCAGCGGTGCTAACCACTGCACCACCACCGTGTCACCCAAATTCAAATTGAATTACTTAAGTAATGAATTTTATTTTTGAATCAGCAGACTGGGATTAGTACATTTATTTACAAATATTTTATTTAAAAATCAAGTTTATGGGTACATAATTATTTGTTTCCCTGTTCATGCCGCAGCAGTGTTATCTCTGCTTATTCAGATGTACTAAGGGGTCTCAAAATGGTTTGACTTGGTTAATAGGCTCATGGGACATCTGAAGCATTTCTCAAAGATTCACTCTTTACACCCACTCCTTCAATATTATACTATTGGCTTTTTAGCTTCCTTTTGTATTTCATTTATATACTGTATGTAGAAAATTCCAATGGAATTTCCTGTTCATGCTGAAGCATATTAGCAGGGATGTTTGTTCTACGAGGAGTAACATTCATGACAGAGTGCTTTTATATCTGTTAGCCTCATTAGGGTAAAATATTCTGATCTCAGACTTCGACAGAGCTCAACCCAGGTACACATTAAAAGTGATCACTTTATTCTAACGTTACGTGATTTATGATTTCATTTGTTAAATTTATAGATGCATTAACAAACTTGAATTATTTCTGGTTTGATTTTTTGATTGAAATTTCTTGGATGAATCTGTCAGGGAAGTTGCGAAATCATTTAACCTTCATTATAAACTGTCCAGAAGCAACCATCCAATGTATATCATTGTTTGAAGATGCAGTCCCTCAAAGTGCAATTCATACAAGTATGATTTCATGTTTAACATTCAACAATATATATAACTTCTAGCACTTTCAATAAGTTAAATTGCTGTGGCATCAATCTGTATCTCAGAACATTGTGACAGCCATGAACACCAAAGCAAACACCAGCCTTTTCAAGGAGAAGGAAGAAGATTGTGGGCAGTACCACATGTGGTGTACATGGCAATAAAGTATTTCCCAGAGAATTTGCATTTGATAGCACCTTTTCACATCTTGAGTGCTTAAGCGTTTCATGTAATGAAGTGGGGTCCGTTGTATATGCAAATGCAGCAGCCAGTTCTGTTCAGCAATAAGATGAGTACCCAGTTAATCTGTTTAAATGGTTTACAACTTGAAAAATGTGTTACATCCTTACTCCATATGAAATGTTCTGTACTTGCCCTTGAATTACCTGTTACTGAGTTATGTTTCCTCTCGATCTGCTTCTCTTTCCGTTACCTTCCTTTCCCTACCCCTTCCCCATTTGTGGTTGCATAATGCAATATGAGGTTTGGAGCCCTATAAAAGACGGGTGTACTTAAACATTGTAAATAAATTACTTTTATTAACTTTCCAGAAGTGCAACTGTCAATTCAATTTTAAAACCCACACAAAATATATTTAAGCATACTTTTTAATGTTTTTATGAAGACAAACAGAATTAGATCTGGTTTATTTTCCTAAACTTGGTCTGGCATGTTTAGATGAATAAGCATGTAAATGGGTGCCCTTATTGTGAGAGTTTGGACAGCTGGTCTAAGCAAGGGCAACACGCCAGGCCTGTTCCAGACATCTGCAAATATGCCCTTTCCAACACCACTCATTGGAAAGCCATCAAGAGCAGATATCTGCTGAAAGCTTTACCTTAGCTGCAGAGTCTGCTGAAGCAGAGTGCAGTGCTTCAGCTGCATTCTTCAGCTGAGGTCAGATAAGTGGGACTTGCATCTGTGGCCCAGTATGCAGTAAGTCTTTGTTATCCTTGCATGACTGCAGTTTTCATAGTGAAAGCAATCATGAGCATATGTTCAGAAGACTTAAATATCTGGATTCACTGAAGAGCATCTACTTAAATCGATACTCAGTTAGGTATTTGATTCCCCCTAGTCAAGTTCCGTGTAGCTGCGTAAAATGTTTTTTCCAGCTAAAAATACACACTCACCCGTGTATGTAATCAGTTTGTTATTGTAGTTGCAGGAGACGGCTTTACTGAGTCAATGCTCAGAGCCACGAGTGATGCAAAACAAAAAGCTGTAAATTTAAAAACAAAACAGTGTATAAATTATTTAAACTTGTTCAAGTGTGTAAGTTAATGTCGTCCATGGCTATTGTTCATTTATTGAAGTTTAAAAGCTTGAGAGGCGAGCTTATTGAAACATATAAGTGGCTGAGGGGATATTTCCCTTGAGGGAGAAATGTCACAATTTTAAAATTAAGCTGTCTCCTATTTAAAATGGAGATGAGAAGAACCTCATTCTCAGGGTCATGGATCTTTGGCACTCTGCGTGTGGAGGCAGGGCCATTGAATACTTTCAAGGCAGAGATAGAGGATTCTTGACTAACGAGGGAGTGGAGATTATCAAGAATAGGTCAAACGTGGCCACTGTCAGATCAGCCATGATCTTATTGAATGGCGGAGCAGATTCAAGGGACTGAATACTGCTCCTAATTCGTACATTCGTCTGTCAGAGCGCTGATGGGTGCAAATACGTCACAGTTTGATTTGCCCAATAGAGCTTAATTCTGCTGTCCTTGCCTTTTTAAATGTCTGGTTCTGAACCTGCTCCCATTCTTCCAAATGTTTTTACTTTTTATTGTTCAAGAATGTGCCAATGGCTGCACTCCTTGTGCCGGTTTGACTTTTTTGCAGCTTTATTTTTCTTCAAAGTGGATATAAATTTCTTTGTCTTCTCCATGGTGAGTAATTGAGCTCAGTCCAGCACGGAGCCAGAAAATAGAATGATCAATGTATCTTACACAGCGTTTTTATCCTAAAAATTGATTGCTGGTGCTCTGCTCACTCGAGCTTCTCAATAGCACGGGTTGGTAAATTTGCTAAGATTATCTCTGATTAGCTCCCCTGTTAAATTATATAAAATATTTGGAATACATGGGACAACAGGAAAAGATGAATAGACAAAAACCAGCTTGATCTGTCAAACCTGACCCTCTTGACTACATCCATTTGACGGTTGCGTCGGAGATGGGAGAAGATTCTTTTTGTTTAATTACCCAATTCAGTGAAAATAAATCTAGAATTTCTTCTCTGACATCTAAGCTTTTTACAATGTGTTCTAGGAGACTACTGTCACATGACCAAGTCCCAATGCCATAATTTCATTTCAGACTTTAGCAAGCTAAGCAGAACAGTGGTTAGCACTGCTGCCTCACAGCTCCAGGGACCCGGGCTCGATTCTGGCCTTGGGTGACTATGTGAAGTTTGCATGTTTTCCCCGTGTCTGCGTGGGTTTCCTCCGGGTGCTACGGTTTCCTCGCACAGTCCAAAGATGTGTGTAGGTTAGGTGGATTGGCCATGCTAAAATTGCCCTTAGTGTCCAAAGATATGCAGGTTGTGTGGGGTCACGGGGCTAGGGTGGGGGGTGGACATAGGGTGCTCTTTCAGAGAGTTGGTGCAGACTCGGGCTGAATGGCCTCCTGTACTGTAGGGATTCTAAGTAAGCGCGTTTTGGGTATGCGCCTCATTAAAGCATGTAAATCAAGGTCCTGTGTTATTCTGACCAGGATGGAATTTTAACAACTTGGATTTATAGGACGCCTTTTAGAGTCATAGAAGTCATAGAATTTTCAGTGCAGAAGGAGGCCATTCGGCCCGAGCCTGCAGCGGCCCTTGGAAAGAGCACCCCACCCAAGCCCACATCTCCACCCTATCCCAGTAACCCCACCTAACCTTTTGGACACTTAAGGGCAATTTAGCATGGCCAATCCACCTAACCTGCACATCTTTGGACTGTGGGAGGAAACCAGAGCACCCGGAGGAAACCCACGCAGACACGGGGAGGATGTGCAGACTCCGCACAGACAGTAACCCAAGGCGGGAATCGAAACTGGGACCCTGGAGCTGTGAAGCAACAGTGCTAGTGCCGTCCATAGCAGCCTAGAAGGTGGGAAGACCCACAATATTAATTCAGGTATCTGTCTTAATGGAGCCAGTTGTTGCAGCAATGCTTCCCCATCCCCTAACATGAATCTCGACCATGCTGCCTCCTGCTTCCTACCGATATTGTCACTATTCTCCCCTTGCTCGAGGAATTAAGGGCTATGGAGAGAGCGGGTAAATGGAGTTGAAATCAGCCATGATTGAATGGCGGAGTGGACTCGATGGGCCGAGTGGCCTTCCGCTCCTATGTCTTATGGTCTTGCTCCACCTAACCTAGGAGCCAGCAGGCAACCTCTGCGCCTCATGGTTTTGCCCTGTCCAAAGCCAGTTGCTAAGGATGCACGTGCTGCCCTGGTGTTTAAATGAAGGGTCTCAAACTGATGAAATTGGGTGTTTCTTCTATTCTTTCGCAGGGTGTGGGAATCACTGACTTACTGCTGCTGCTTGTAGCTACTCCTCCCAGAAGAACTGCTGTCATGATATGCCATGTTCCTCACACACACACTAGCTCATCAACAACTGCGCAGTGAAACCTCTCGCCCAACTACATCTCGTCTTGCCCTCCACTTTGTCTAAAATGCTGACATTTTCTTTTCCGGATGTCACTTCAGCCTTTTTGCTCTTGCTATTCCAATTACATTTCCTTTTGTATTATGCTCTACATATGGAATCTCTGACATCCACATTTGAAATGTGCCTGTTTTCAACCACTGATATAAATTTATTGTCCAGGTTTCTGAGGCACGGGGGAAATTGATAGAATGTAGCATCTCAATGTCTTGTCCTTGTTACAGACTTTAGTTTTATTGTTAACCCAACCGTCATCTTCACAAAATTACTTCTGATTATCTCTATCCTAACTTCTGCATCACATCTACCATCTTCTGTTATCATTTGGCTTAAATACACAAACTTATCTACTTATTCCAATAGTGTCCATACTCAATCCGCATTCTAAACTTCTGTTTTTTTACTTGATCCAAGGTATTTTATAGGACCCCCTCTGATTCTGCAAGTTGCGCTGTACTGTCAACGTACCACAAGTTGATTATGTTTTTCCAATTTCTACCCCTTGCAGTACACATAATTCTAGGCCAGCATTTGTTGCCCAGCCCAGATTCTCATTAGAATGCTGCCATTTTCAACTGCTCCGGTGCAGGTACACTCAAAGTGTTGTTCGGTAGGGAGTTCCAGACTTTGACAGAGAAGAAATAGCATTCAGGTTCTAAGTCAGCCTGGTATGTAACTTGGAGGTGGTAGGTTTGATGCATGTTTCCCACTCGTGCGTGCACACCCCAGCGCGGATTAAACCGTCTCTTTGATTTGATTTATTATTGTTACATAAGACCATAAGACATAGGAGCGGAAGTAAGGCCATTCGGCCCATCGAGTCCACTCTACCATTCAATCATGGCTGATTGCTATACAGTGAAAAGTATTGTTTCTTGCATGCTGTACAAACAATGCATGCCGTACATAGGGAAGGAAGGAGAGACTTGTTATGGGCGAAGCGTTTTCAGAACCCCAAAATGTATCATGGAGTTCAACCAACCTCTCCCTTTAATGCTATTGTTTCTTTTCCGAGCACATGGCTTGTTCTCCAGGTGTGGGATTACAATTATGGACACATGGGTTTTTAAACACAAGACGACGTTTATTCCATGAACACAACTTAACCTCTTTGAAATAAACATTGGATCTCTTAACACCCCTTACTTCAAAGATAACCCCAAAAATATTACAACACTAAATAATCCTTCAGTTATTCCTTTCAACATCCATGAGACTTAACACCTTTAAACAGAAACACATCAGGTTAAAGGCTTTACTATTATGAGTTTAAATCACCCAAATGAACCAGACATAGTCTTTCATGGCAGAGATCACAGCAGATCCAGCTCACTACAAACACGCACGCCCAAGCTCTTGCTCAAAACTGAAACTACAAAATGGCTGAACTGAACTCCGCTCCACCCACTCTCTGACATCACTGTTTTCTTAAAGGTACATTGCTTAAACATCCATTTCTTAAAGGTACTCTCACATGGCACCTTCCTCCCAAGAAAAAAAATAAACCATCAACTTCAAGATGGTTTCATTTTTGCACCATCCACTAAGAAATGCACACAGTAAAAATACTTTATCGTTTAACAAAAAAAACATGCAAACAGGCATAATAATATAGTCCATTTTTCTTTGTTCTTCCTCCAACCGAAATCCTTCTCGATTGACAGTCTCTTTTAACAAAGTCTCTGCACGATCCATCTATTCCTCTTCCTCCTCGGCATTTCTCTTTAGAATCAGATACGTTAGTTCAATCTGACATAAGAACTAGGAGCAGGAGTAGGCCATCTGGCCCCTCGAGCCTGCTCTGCCATTCAATGAGATCATGGCTGATCTTTTGTGGACTCAGCTCCACTTTCCAGCCCGAACACCATAACCCTTAATCCCTTTATTCTTCAAAAAAACTATCTATCTTTATCTTAAAAACATTTAATGAAGGAACCTCTACTGCTTCACTGGACAAGGAATTCCATAGATTCACAACCCTTTGGGTGAAGAAGTCCCTCCTAAACACAGTCCTAAATCTACTTCCCCTTATTTTGAGGCTATGCCCCCTAGTTCTGCTTTCACCCGCCAGTGGAAACAACCTGCCCGCATCTATCCATCTATTCCCTTCATAATTTTATATGTTTCTATCTGATCCCTCCTCATCCTTCTAAATTCCAACGAGTACAGTCCCAGTCTACTCAACCTCTCCTCGCAATCCAACCCCTTCAGCTCTGGGATTAACCTAGTGAATCTCCTCTGCACACCCTCCAGTGCCAGTACGTCCTTTCTCAAGTAAGGAGACCAAAACTGAACACAATACTCCAGGTGTGGCCTCACTAACACCTTATACAATTGCAGCATAACCTCCCTAGTCTTAAACTCCATCCCACTAGCAATGAAGGACAAAATTCCATTTGCCTTCTTAATCACCTGTTGCACCTGTAAACCAACTTTTTGTGACTCATGCACTAGCACACCCAGGTCTCTCGGCACAGCAGCATGTTTTAATATTTTATAATTTAAATAATAATCCATTTTGCTGTTATTCCTACCAAAATGGATAACCTCACATTTGTCAACATTGTATTCCATCTGCCAGACCCTATCCCATTCACTTAGCCCATCCAAATCCCTCTGCAGACTTCCAGTATCCTGCACTTTTTGCTTTACAACTCATCTTAGTGTCGTCTGCAAACTTGGACACATTGCCCTTGGTCCCCAACTCCAAATCATCTATGTCAATTATGGGCCCAACACTGATCCCTGAGGGACACCATTAGCTACTGATTGCCAACCAGAGAAACACCCATTAATCCCCAATCTTTGCTTTCTATTAATTAACCAATCCTCTATCCATTCTACTACTTTACCCTTAATGCCATGCATCTTTATCTTATGCAGCAACCTTTTGTGTGGCACCTTGTCAAAGGCTTTCTGGAAATCCAGATACACCACATCCATTGGCTCCCCGTTATCTACCGCACTGGTAATGTCCTCAAAAAATTCCACTAAATTAGTTAGGCACGACCTGCCCTTTATGAACCCATGCTGTGTCTGCCCAATGGGACAATTTCCATCCAGATGCCTCGCTATTTCTTCCTTGTTAGATTCCAGCATCTTCCCGACTACCGAAGTTAAGCTCACTGGCCTATAATTATTCGCTTTCTGCCTACCTCCTTTTTTAAACAGTGGTGTCACGTTTGCTAATTTCCAATCCGCCGGGACCACCCCAGAGTCTAGTGAATTTTGGTAAATTATCACTGGTGCATTTGCAATTTCCCTAGCCATCTCTTTTGCCACTCTGGGATGCATTCCATCAGGGCCAGGAGACTTGTCTACCTTTAGCCCCATTAGCTTGCCCATCACTACCTCCCTAGGTGATAACAATCATCTCAAGGTCCTCACCTGTCATAGCCTCATTTCCATCAGTCACTGGCATGTGATTTGTGTCTTCCACTGTGAAGACCGACCCAAAAAACCTGTTCAGTTCCTCAGCCATTTCCTCATCCCATTATTAAATCTCCCTTCTCATCCTCTAAAGGACCAATATTTACCTTAGCCACTCTTTTTTTTGTTTTATATATTTGTAGAAACTTTTACGATCTGTTTTTATATTCTGAGCAAGTTTACTCTCATAATCTATCTTACTCTTTATAGCTTTTTAGTAGCTTTCTGTTGCCCCCTAAAGATTTCCCAGTCCTCTAGCCTCCCACTAATCTTTGCTACTTTGTATGCTTTTTCCTTCAATTTGATACTCTCCCTTATTTCCTTAGATATCCACGGTCGATTTTCCCTCTTTCTACCGTCCTTCCTTTTTGTTGGTATAAACCTTTGCTGAGCACTGAAAAATTGCTTGGAAGGTTCTCCATTGTTCCTCAACTGTTTCACCATAAAGTCTTTGCTCCCAGTCTACCTTAGCTAGTTCTTCTTTCATCCCATTGTAATCTCCTTTGTTTAAGCACAAAACACTAGTATTTGATTTTACCTTCTCACCCTCTATCTGTATTTTAAATTCCACCATATTGTGATCGCTCCTTCCGAGAGGATCCCTAACTATGAGATCATGAATCAATCCTGTCTCATTACACAGGACCAGATCTAGGACCCCTTGTTCTCTCGTAGATTCCATTACAGACTGTTCTAGGAAACTATCGCGGATACATTCTATAAACTCCTCCTCAAGGCTGCCTTGACCGACCTGGTTAAACCAATCAACATGTAGATTAAAATCCCCCATGATAACTGCTGTACCATTTCTACATGCATCCGTTATTTCTTTGTTTATTGCCTGCCCCACCATAATGTTACTATTTGGTGGCCTATAGACTACTCCTATCAGTGACTTTTTCGCCTTACTAGTCCTGATTTCCACCCAAATGGATTCAACCTTATCCTCCATAGCACCGATGTCATCCCTTACTATTGCCCGGATGTCATCCTTAAATAACAGAGCTACACCACCTCCCTTACCATCCACTCTGTCCTTCCGAAAAGTTTGACACCCTCGGATATTTAACTCCCAGTCGTGACCATCCTTTAACCATGTTTCAGTCATGGCCACTAAATCATAGTCTTTCACGATGATCTACGCCATCAACTCATTTACCTTATTCCGAATACTACGAGCATTCAGGTAAAGTACACTTATGTTGGCTTTTTTTTACCTCTGTTTTGAATCTTAACACCTCGATCAGTAACCTATCCTAAGTTATATTTCCTCTTAATTTTTCTCCTAATTTTCCTTGTCGTTGAACCCATATCTTCATGTAACAACCTGTTGCATCGCTTACCATTAATGTTTTTACTTCCCGTTTTATTCCTTTTAGTATTCCTGGTCCTATTCACTGAGCTCCCCTCAGTCACTGTACCTTGTACCGTCGCCCTTTTTGATTTTTGACTATGGCTTCTCTGCCTTACACTTTCCCCCTTACTGCCTTTTGTTTCTGTCCCTGTTTTGCTACCTTCCAACTTCCTGCATCGGTTCCCATCCCCCTGACACATTAGTTTAAACTCTCCCCAACAGCTCTAGCAAACCCCCCCCCTGGCAGAGCCAGCCACGGTGCCATGAACCTGGCTGCTGCTGCCTTCCCCTGGTGAGTGAGCCATCTCCCTCAACAGTATCCAAAGCGGTATATCTGTTTTGCAGGGAGATGACAGCAGGGGACACCTGCACTGCCTTCCTACTCTTGCCCTGTCTTTTGGTCACCCATTTTCTATCTCCCTCAGTACCTTTCACCTGCAGTGAGAGCAACTCGCTAAACGTGCTATCCACGACGTCCTCAGCATCGTGGACGCTCCAAAGTGAGTCCAGCCGCAGCTCCAGAGCCGTCAAGCAGACTAACAGGTGCTCCAACTGGACACACTTCTTGCACGTGAAGGAGCCAGGGACAGTGGACGTGTCCCTGAGCTCCCACATTGCACACGAGGAGCATGACACGGGTCTGGGATCTCCTTCCATGTCTTAAACCTTCGGTGAACTTCAACAACTACAATTTCAAAAAACAAAGAAAAAATAAATAAATATACCAATGAAAAGAAAACAGAAAAACTACTTACCAGGGATAAAAACACCTCCTCCCCATCCAGCTTCGAATTTCCACCTAGATTCAAATTCCCAAACTCACTCTTTGCTGTCTCACTCTGGCTGTGTCTTCTCTGGCTCATTGGGAGAACTCTTGACCACAGAGTCCCTTGCAATTCTCCAATACAGGAGCATTGGTGATCACAGCTTTCAGGCAGTCAAATGCCTGTTGAAAGTCCGCTGTCCATTGAAGTTTTTTACGTTTCATCAGCAATTCCATCAGTGGAGTAATCACGCCACAAATCCTTTGCACAACTGTTCGATCAAATCCACTCATGCTAAGAAATTGCATCATTTCCCTTTGTCTTGAGGGTATTGGAAACTCCGCAAGGAAAGTGATTTGGACTTCTCCAAATTCATTTTCGGCTAGGTTCATCACCAAACCCGCCGCCTGAAGTCGATCGAAGAACTCCATACGATGTTTTAAATGTTCTTTCCATGTCTGGAAGTTGGAAATAAAAGCAGATTGTCCCACTTTCTCAATGCAATCCTCCAAACATGGGATAGGATAAGAGTCCATTCTTGTAACTGCATTCACCTTTCGATAGTCCACACACAACCGTAGGGTACCGTCTGGTTTAGGTACCATCACTATGGGTGAGCTCCATTGGCTGCAACCCACTTCAATTATGCCATTTGTAAGCATGCTCTCAATCTCTTTGTTAACCTGTGCCAATTTTAAAGGATTAAGTCTCTAAGGATGATGTTTGATAGGAACAGCATTTCCCACATCTACATCATGTATAGCCATTTTAGTACTTCCCAATTTATCTCTACAAACTTGCCCATGTGATATCAATAACTCTTTCAGGTCAGTTCGTTTTTCCTCTGGAAGATAACTTAATTCATCCCAATTTTTAAGAACATCCTCATTTTCCAATTTAATTTGAGATATGTCATATTAAAAGTCATCTGGATTTGGTTCGTCACTTTGAATTAGAATCATTAAAACCTCCTTTTTCTCTCCTTCCCTTTCAAAGTACCTTTTAAGCATATTCACATGACACACTCGGTGAGTCTTTCTATCTGGTGTTTTTACCACATAATTCACCTCACTTACTTACCTTTCAATCTGATACGGTCCACAAAACCTAGCTTTTAAAGGCTCACCTACCACTGGTAACAACACTAAAACTTTATCCCCACTGGCAAAACTACGAACTTTGGATTTCTTGTCCGCTATGCGTTTCACCACATTTTGTGCAACTTTCAAATGTTGTCTAGCCAATTCACCTGCTCTATTTAATCGTTCCCTAAAATTTGACACACAATCCAATAGTGTAATTTCCGATTTCTCACCCACCAATTTTTCCTTAATCAATTTAAGTGGTCCTCTTACCTCATGACCAAAAATTAGGTCAAAAGGACTAAATTTGGTAGACTCATAAGGTGCATCCATAATTGCAAACAATACGAATGGGATTCCTTTATCCCAATCCTCTGGATAATCTTGACAGTACGCTTTCAACATTGTCTTTAATGTCTGATGCCACCTTTCTAACGCTCCCTGCGATTCTGGATGGTACGCAGTTGATTTAAATTGTTTTATTCCTAAGCTATCTATAATATCTTTGAATAACTTTGAAGTAAAATTTGATCCTTGATCCGATTGAATTTCTGTGGGTAGTCCATATCTAGTAAAGAATTTAAGTAACTCCTCCACAATCCTTTTAGCTGTAATATTACGTACTGGAATGGCCTCTGGAAACCTAGTAGACATCCATTATAGTCAAAAGATATTGATTCACACTTTTTGTTTTAGGAAGCGGTCCTACACAATCAATTATGACCCTCGTAAAAGGTTTCTCAAATGCTGGAATGGGTATTAAGGGCGCTGGTTTTATCACTGCTTGAGGTTTCCCTATCACTTGACATGTGTGACATGAGTGACAAAATCTAACTACATCTTTATGTCGTCCAGGCCAATAAAAATGTTTCTGGATTTTAGTTTGAGTTTTCCTTATTCCCAAATGACCTCCCACTGGTACCTCATGTGCAACTCGCAACACCTCCTTTCTATACCCTGCCGGCAATACTACTTGATGAATTTCTGCCCACTTTTCACCCGCCTGCATATGTACAGGTCTCCATTTTCTCATCAAGACATCATTTTTACGGTAATAACACTCTGGTATACTCTCAGATTCCTCTTCCGTATATGCTTTCTGATATATCCGTTTTATTTCTACATCTTTCTGTTGTAACTCTGCCAATTTTCCTGAACTAAAAATATCCGCATCATCCTCCACCTATTCTTGTTCTTTTTCAACCATCTGATCAAAAATCGTTTCTGATAATTGCACTTCAACTTCATCTTCACTCTTTGATTTCTCCTCTTGTCTTAACCTGTGACTTTGTGACCTTGTTGCTACACAATCCAGAAAAATCCCAGGATATTCGTCCTTCAACACTTCAGTTGACTGATTTTCCACTGGCTTATCAACCACAGTAGGCATCACTCCCACCTGCGATCCAGCTATATCATTACCCAAGATAAACTGTATTCCTGGACAAGATAGTTTATCTATTACTCCTACTACCACTTCACCACTCTTCACTGGACTTTCCAACCTTACCTTATATAATGGAACGCTACTCCTCTCACCCTGAATTCCACATATCACCACCTTTTCTGGCAACATTCTTCTCAAACTACATTATTCCTCATCTCTTACCATTAAAGATTGACTAGCCCCTGTACCTCTTAAAATTGTGACTTCTTTTCCTGCTCCTCCTGATACACATGAGTAAACTTTACCCACACAAGTAAATTCTTTTAATACATCTGGCACCTTCTTAACAATTACTTCTGTACAGGCTGTACAATCGTTTGCACCTCCTTCGCTTCCCTTGGGCTTTCCTTTACCCCTCTAATAAACCCCGCTGTCTTATCCTGTTTTACCACATCAGCCTTCCCAGTGCTTTTCTTCATCCACCAACACTGTGACTTTACATGACTTTACAGTGAAAATATTTGAAACTTTTCAATTCTTTTCCACCCTCCTGGATTTCTTTTTTAATCTGAGGTACACTCTCTTTATTGTCTCCCATCAGATCACCTTTACTTTTACCACTTGAGTATTTCTCATGTCCCCAGTTTCTACCCCTCACCGGCTGAAACTGATGTCGGAAACCAATCTTTGATTTATGAACGAATTCATAATCATCTGCCATTTCTGCTGCTAATCTCGCAGTTTTAACCCTCTGCTCTTCCACATGAGTTCTCACTACATCAGGAATTGAATTTTTAAACTCCTCCAAAAGTATAATTTCTCTGAGAGCTTCATACGTTTGGTCTATTTTCAAAGCCCTTATCCACCTATCAAAATTACTCTGTTTGAGCCTTTCAAACTCCATGGATGTTTGACCAAATTCTTTCCTGAAATTTCTAAACCTTTGTCTGTAAGCTTCAGGCACTAGCTCATATGCACTTAAGATGGATTTCTTCACCACCTCATACGTTCCAGATACCTCCTCCGGTAGTGATGCAAACACTTCACTAGATCTACCTACCAGCTTTGTTTGAATCAGTTACGCCCACATGGCCTGTGGCCATTTCATTTGTTTAGCTACCTTCTCAAATGAAATGAAAAAGGCTTCCACTTCCTTCTCGTCAAACCTTGGCAATGCTTGGCAAATAGATTCCCACCAAACCTTCGACTATGACGCTCTTTCTCACTATCCTCATCACTATCATCCAACTGTACGTTTCCCTTTACGTCTGCCAATTTTAACTGATTGTCATGTTTCATGGCCATTTTCTGAAGTTCAAACTCCCTCTCTTTATCTTTTTCCCTGATTTGTATCTCTCTTTTTCTTTTTGTTCTGCTGGGGCTATTCTTTCTTTTCTCCTTTCTTCTCTCTCCTTTTCTTTTTCCTCTCTCTCTCTTTCTTATTCAAGCCGCTTTAACTCTTTCTCATGTTCCATTTGTTTCATTTGCAACTGAATTTTTGCCATTTCCCATGAGTCAAACTCTATCTCAGGCAACTTTAAATGCTTAACCACCGCCATAATTGCCTCATCTTTTCGCATTTTGTCAGGTAATGTTAACTGCAATGTTTTTGCCAAACCTAACAGTCTATTTTTACTCTCTGAAAGTAAGGTATCATGTCCACGTAAGTTATCGTGTCCACCCCTAAAAACTTCTGAGCCTCTGAAAGAGCCATTGTACACAACACACTCCCCAAATAAACTAAAATACCACACCGGAGAAGCAACAATCCTTCACTGTCTTTAAGTTCACAAAAGCCAATCCAATAGATAGACTTTTATCCCGGATGAGCTCCCAATTGTTATGGGCGAGGCGTTTTCAGAACCCCAAAATGTATCATGGAGTTCAACCAACCTCCCCCTTTAATGCTATTGTTGCTTTTCCGAGCCCACGGCTTGTTCTCCAGGTGTGGGATTACAATTATGGACACGTGGGTTTTTAAACCCAAAACAATGTTTATTCCATGAACTCAACTTAACCTCACTGCAAACACAGACGCGACCCCCAAGCTCTTTTCCTCAAAACTGAAACTACAAAATGGCTGAACTGAGCTCAGCTCCACCCACTCTCTGACACACTTTCACAGCGAAAACAGCGCCGGAGAAGAGAGCCGGGAGATTTAAAAAGCGCGGGAGGAGAGAGCCGGGACAGCGAAAACAGTGCCGGAGGAGAGAGCCGGGAGATTTAAAAAGCGCGGGAGCAGAGAGAGCCGAGACAGCGAAAACAGCGCCGGAGGAGAGAGCCGGGAGATTTAAAAAGCGCGGGAGGAGAGAGCCGGGACAGTGAAAACAGCGCCGGAGGAGAGAGCCAGGAGATTTAAAAAGCGCGGGAGGAGAGCCGGGACAGCGAAAACCACGCCGGAGGAGAGAGCCGGGAGATTTAAAAAGCGCGGGAGCAGAGAGAGCCGGGACAGCGAAAACAGCGCTGGAGGAGAGAGCCGGGAGATTTAAAAAGCGCGGGAGGAGAGAGCCGGGACAGAGAAAACAGCGCCGGAGGAGAGAGCCGGGAGATTTAAAAAGTGCGGGAGGAGAG
Source organism: Scyliorhinus torazame (assembly GCF_047496885.1). Taxonomy (NCBI): domain Eukaryota; kingdom Metazoa; phylum Chordata; class Chondrichthyes; order Carcharhiniformes; family Scyliorhinidae; genus Scyliorhinus; species Scyliorhinus torazame. The sequence continues at coordinate 10,221,393 of NC_092707.1, forward strand.
AGCCGGGACAGCGAAAACAGCGCCGGAGGAGAGAGCCGGGAGATTTAAAAAGAGCGGGAGGAGAGAGCCGGGATAGCGAAAACAGCGCCAGAGGAGAGAGCCGGGAGATTTAAAAAGCGCGGGAGCAGAGAGAGCCGGGACAGCGAAAACAGCGCCGGAGGAGAGAGCCGGGAGATTTAAAAAGCGCGGGAGGAGAGAGCCGGGACAGTGAAAACAGCGCTGGAGGAGAGAGCCGGGAGATTTTAAAAGCGCGGGAGGAGAGAGCCGGGACAGTGCTGGGAGAGGTGAGTGTACAAAAGGTGTGGCAGGAGTGCCTTTAGTCACGGAGTGCTGATTGGAACAGAGTGCATCTGAGTTTAGGTGAGTGACTGAGTTCGGGTGAGTGGCTGTGTTTTCGCTGGTGTTGATAGGTGAGGACCTTGAGATGATTGTAATCACTAAGGAGGTAGTATTGGGCAAGCTAATGGGGCTAAAGGTAGACAAGTCTCCTGGCCCTGATGGGATGCATCCCAGAGTGTTAAAAGAGATGGCTAGGGAAATTGGAAACGCACTAGTGATAATTTATCAAAATTCACTAGACTCTGGGGTGGTCCCAGAGGATAGGAAAGTAGCAAACGTGACACCACTGTTTAAAAAAGGAGGTCGGCAGAAAGTGGGTAATTATAGGCTGGTAAGCTTAACTTTGGTTGTAGGGAAAATGCTGGAATCTATCATTAAGGAGGAAATAGCAGGGCACCTGGAGTGAAATTGCCCCATTGGGCAGACACAGCATGGGTTCACAAAGGGTAGGTCGTGTCTGACTAATTTGGTAGAATTTTTTGAGGACGTTACCAATGCAGTAGATAACGGGGAGCCAATGGATGTGGTATATCTGGATTTCCAGAAAGCTTTTGACAAGGTGCCACACAAAAGGTTGCTGCATAAACTAAAGATGCATGGCATTGAGGGTAAAGTGGTAGCATGGGTAGAGGATTGGTTAACTAACAGAAAGCAGAGAGCGGGGATAAATGGGTGTTTCTCTGGTTGGCAACCTGTAACTAGTGGGGTCCCTCAAGGATCAGTGTTGGGCCCACAGTTGTTCACAATTTACATAGACGATTTGGAGTTGGGGACCAAGTGCAATGTGTCAAAGTTTGCAGACGACACTAAGATGAGTGGTAAAGCAAAAAGTGCAGAGGATTCCGGAAGTCTGCAGAAGGATTTGGATAGATTAGGTGAATGGGTTAGGGTCTGGCAGATGGAATTCAATGTTGCCAAGTGTGAGGCTATCCATTTTGGGAGGAATAACAGCAGAATGGATTATTATTTAAACGGTAAGATGTTAAAACATGCTGCTGTGCAGAGGGACCTGGGTGTGCTGGTGCACGAGTCGCAAAAAGTTGGTGTGCAGGTGCAACAGGTGATTAAGAAGGCGAATCGAGTTTTGTCTTTCATTGCTAGAGGGATGGAGTTCAAGACTAGGAAGTTATGCTGCAATTGTATAGGGTGTTGGTGAGGCCGCATCTGGAGTATTGTGTTCAGTTTTGGTCTCCTATCCTGAGAAAGGACATATTGGCACTGGAGGGAGTGCAGAGGAGATTCACTAGGTTTTTTCCCAGAGTTGAGGGGATTAGATTATGATGAGAGGTTGAGTAGACTGGGACTGTACTCATTGGAGTTTAGAAGGATGCGGGGGGGATCTTATTGAGACATAAAATTATGAAGGGAATAGAGAGGATAGATGCGGGCAGGTTGTTTCCACTGGCCGGGGAAAGCAGAACGAGGGGGCATAGCCTCAAAATAAGGGGAGGTAGATTTAGGACGGAGTGTATAGAATCATAGAAGTTTACAGCATGGAAACAGGCCCTTCGGCCCAACCAGTCCATGCCGCCCAGTTTTTACCATTAAGCTAGTCCCAGTTGCCCGCACTTGGCCCATAACCCTCTATACCCATCTTACCCATGTAACTATCTAAATGCTTTTTAAAAGACACAATTGTACCCGCCTCTACTACTACCTCTGGCAGCACATTCCAGACATTCACTACCCTCTGAGTGAAGAAATTGCCCCTCTGGGCCCTTCTGAATCTCTCCCCTCTCACCTTAAACCTATGCCCTCTAGTTTTAGACTCCCCTACCTTTGGGAAAAGATGTTGACTATCTACCTTATCTATGCCCCTCATTATTTTATAGACCTCTATAAGGTCACCCCTAAGCCTCCTACGCTCCAGGGAAAAAAGTCCCAGTCTATCCAGCCTCTCCTTATAACTCAAACCATCAAGTCCCGGTAACATCCTAGTAAATCTTTTCTGCACTCTTTCTAGTTTAATAATATCCTTTCTATAATAGGGTGACCAGAACTGCACACAGTATTCCAAGTGTGGCCGTACCAATGTCTTGTACAACTTCAACAAGACGTATGTATTCAATGTTCTGACCAATGAAACCAAGCATGCCAAATGCCTTCTTCACCACCCTGTCCACCTGCGACTCCACCTTCAAGGAGCTATGAACCTGTACTCCTTGATCTCTTTGTTCTATAACTCTCCCCAACGCCATACCATTAACTGAGTAGGTCCTGGCCTGATTTGATCTGCTAAAATGCATCACCTCACATTTATCTAAATTAAACTCCATCTGCCATTCGTCGGCCCACTGGCCTAATTGATCAAGATCCCGTTGCAATCCTAGATGACCTTCTTCACTATCCACTGTGCCACCAATCTTGGTGTCATCTGCAAACTTACTAACCATGCCTCCTAAATTCTCATCCAAATCATTACTATAAATCACAAATAACAGTGGACCCAGCACCGATCCCTGAGGCACACCACTGGTCACAGGCCTCCAGTTTGAAAAACAACCCTCTACAACCACCTTCTGTCGTCCAGCCAATTTTGAATCCAATTGGCAACCTCACCCTGGATCCCGTGAGCTTTAACCTTCTGCAACAACCTACCATGCGGTACCTTGTCAAAGGCTTTGCTAAAGTCCATGTAGACAACGTCTACCGCACTGCCCTCATCTACCTTCTTGGTCACCCCCTCAAAAAAACTCAATCAAATTTGTGAGACATGATTTTCCACGCACAAAGCCATGCTGACTGCCCCGAATCAGTCCTTGCCTCTCTAAATGCTTGTAGATCCTGTCTCTCAGAATACCTTCTAGCAACCTACCTACTACAGACGTTAGGCTCACCAGTCTGTAGTTCCCAGGCTTTTCCCTGCTGCCCTTCTTAAACAAGGGCACAACATTCGCTACTCTCCAATCTTCAGGCACCTCACCTGTGGCTGCCGATGATTCAAATATCTCTGTTAGGGGACCCGTAATTTCCTCCCTAGCCTCCCACAACATCCTGGGATACATTTCATCAGGTCCTGGGGATTTATCTAGCTTGATGCGCTTTAAGACTTCCAGCACCTTCTCCTCTGTAATATGCACACTTCTCAAGACATCACTATTTATTTCCCTTAGTTTCCTAACATCCATGCCTTTCTCCACCGTGAATACCGATGAGAAATATTCATTCAGGATCTCACCCAACTCTTGTGGCTCTGCACATAGATGTCCTTGTTGATCCTTAATAGGCCCTACTCTGTCCCTAGTTACTCTTTTTCCCTTTAAGTATCTATAGAAGCTCTTTGGATTCTCCTTTGCATTATTTGCCAAAGCAATTTCATGTCCCCTTTTTGCCCTCCTGATTTCCCTCTTAACTCTATTTCGACAATCTCTATACTCTTTAAGGGATCCACTTGATCCCAGTTGTTTATGTACGTCATATGCCTTCTTCTTCTTTTTGACCAGAGTCTCAATATCTCGAGTCATCCAGGGTTCCCTACTTCTACCAGCCTTGCCCTTCACTCTAAAGGGAATGTGCTTACCCTGAACCCTGGTTAACACATTTTTAGCCGTCCCTTTGCCTGCCAACAGTCTCCCCCAATCTACCTCTGAAAGTTCCTGTCTGATACCATCAAAATTGGCCTTGCCCCAATTAAGAATTTTAACTCTTGGGCCAGACCTATCATTCTCCATAGCTATCTTAAAACTAATGGAGTTATGGTCACTTGTCCCAAAGTGATCACTCACTAACACTTCTGTCACTTGCCCTTCCTTATTTCCCAAGACGAGGTCAAGTTTTGCCCCCTCTCTAGTCGGTCCATCCACATACTGAATGAGAAATTCCCCCTCCATCCAAGCCCCTAATGCTATGGCTGTCCCAGTCAATGTTGGGAAAGTTAAAGTCCCCTACTATTACCACCCTATTATTCTTGCAGCTATCTGTAATCTCCTGACATATTTGCTCCTCAATTTCCCGCTGACTATTTGGGGGCCTGTAGTACAGTCCTATCAAGGTGATCTCTCCCTTCTTATTTTTCAGTTCCACCCATATAGACTCAGTGGGTGAACCCTCGGATATATCCCCTCTAAGTACTGCCGTGATGTTCTCCCTAATCAAAAACGCCACTCCCCCTCTTACCTCCTGTTCTATCCTTTCTATAGCATCTGTACCCTAGCTATAATATCCCAGTCCCATGTGCCCATCCATGCCCTGAGTTCATCCGCTTTGCCCGTCAGGCCCCTTGCATTGAAATAAATGCAGTTTAATGTAGACTTTCCTTGCTCTCTGCCCTGCTTTCTCTGGTCATGCTTTACACACTCTCTCTTCCTGCCTTTTGTTTCCGTCCCCACTGGTTTCCTACATCGGTTCCCATCCCCCTGCCACATTAGTTTAAACCCTCCCCAACTGCACTAGCAAACACCCCCCCGAGAACATTGGTTCTGGTCCCACTCAGATGCAGACCGTCTGATTTGTACAGGTCCCACCTCCCCCAGAACAGGTCCCAATGTCCCAGGAATTTGAAACCCTCCCTCTTGCACCATCTCTCAAGCCACGTATTCATCCTAGCTATCCTGTCATTCCTACTCTGACTATCACGTGGCACTGGTGGAGGAGGAACTTCTTCACGCAAAGGGTTGTGAAACTCTGGAATTCCTTGCCCAGTGAAGCAGTTGAGGCTCCTTCTTTAAGCGTTTTTTTTTAAAAAAGATAGATGCCTTTCTAAAGAATAAAGGGATTTGGGGATATGGTGTACGGGCCGGAGAGTGGAGCTGAGTCCACAAAGATCAGCCATGATCTCATTAAATGGCGGAGCAGGCTCGAGGGGCCAGATGGCCTACTCCTGTTCTTATCACTGTTTTCTTAAAGGTACATTGTTTAAACATCCATTTCTTAAAGGTACTCTCACATGACAGACTGCAGAATGTAATGTTACAGTAATGAGCATAGAACGAGAGTAAGAATTAGAGGGTATGCCGAGCACAGCTTGCAAGAAGTCGCCTGGCTCCTGCGCCATCTTGAATTTTAATGTGATTTTCATAAAAGTGTGAAAGATGGAAATCACAATATTACTGTCAGTTGTGAGTTTGTGAAAGGGAACATGGGGATTCTTTTTTCTTTAAATTTAGAGCACAGAATTATTTTTTTTTCCAGTTAAGGGGCAATTTAGTGTGGCCAATCTACCTCACCTGTACATCTTTTGGGTTGTGGGGGTGAAACTCACGCAGACACTGGGAGAATGTGCAAACTCCACACGGGCAGTGACCCGAGGCTGGGATTTGAACCCGGGTCCTCAGCGCCGCAGCCCCAGTGCTAACCACTGCACCGCCGTGCTGCCCGAACATGGGGATTCTTCCCAAGGAAAAACAAATTGAGGATGATGGTCAGGGAATTCTTCACGTTAGGAGTAAGGTTCTGGGTATTGGAGGCAAAAACCTTGGACTAACTTATCCATTGCATGTTCAGTTGCCTATGGAGGCTGATATCAAGGGTGAATGAATTAAGATGGGGCAAATTGTTCCCCTAATCCGTCACTATCCTGTGATATGGCAGCAGCTATTGTTATTGGCGAAGGGCCTACTGACCACTCCAATTTGTGTATTTAGCCAACATATATCATAGAATCATAGAATTTGCAGTGCAGAAGGAGGCCATTCGGCCCATCGAGTCTACACTGGCCCTTACAAAGAGCACCCTACTCAAGCCTGTATCTCTACCCTATCCCTGTAACCCAGTGACCCCCACTTAACCTTTTTGGACACTTAAGGGCACTTTAGCATGGCCAATCCACCTAACCCGCACATCGTTGGACTGTGGGAGGAAACCGGAGCACCCGGAGGAAACCCATGCACACACGGGGAGAATGTGCAGACTCCGCACAGCCAGTGACCCAAGCCGGGAATCGAACCTGGGATCCTGGAGCTGTGAAGCAACTGTGCTAACCACTATGCTACCGTGCTGCCCTCAGTAGCATATGCTTTGGATAATACTGATACAGAAAGTAATGATGCTTTGGATAATACGCAATAGAGGCTATGGAATGAGATGAGGGCAGTCCCACCCAGCAGCACAATGGAGATGCTTGGAAGAGAATGGTGTACTCAAACCATGTCAAAGGTAGCAAACAGGTCAAATAGAATGAGGAAGGATAATGTGGAGCACAGTCACCAAGGCTACATTTGTGATTTTAATCAGGGCTATTTACTTGCTGCGGCAAGAGTGCAAAACGCACTGTGATTCTGAGTGCATAGATGGAGTTTGGGGAAAGATTTGGCACAGATTTGGGAGTCGCCATCATATTCAAGGAGTGTGGAGAGAAAAGGGAAGTTGGAAATCGGATAATAGTTTGCAACGACAGAGGGGTTAAGGTGAGTTTCCCAACGGAGGAGTTGATGACGTTAAGGAAAGGTGGGTGTTCAGCAATTTGATGGGAATAGCATCAGAGGAGGTTCTCATGGTGAATGAGCTTGGAGAGGGCAGATGGGGAAATAGGAAAGTAAAGAAAGATTTAAGTCAGGGCTAGGAAAGGAGGGATAAGCTACTACTGATTTAACATCAAAAGTGGCAGAATTCTGAAACAGCGGCGAGTTGTGAATTGTATTGTGCCATGGAATTGAAAAGAATTGCTTTTATATGGCCTAATTTTATTGAGCTGAGCTTAATGATAAAGCTAATATCAATTTCATGTCCCTTGAAGTCAAGTTGCTTCGAAGGATCACTTATCGTAAGGGTAATTAAGTTCCAACAACTGAAGTTCAGAATCCGATGCCAGAGGGAAATGTCCACGCTTAAAAAAAAAAAAAATTCTATAGTGCCTGAGCTGCAGTTATCGAAACAGCATGATTTTCAGCCTCGGTTGCCAGGTATTTCTTTCTGTGCCTCAGCAATTGGTCCCATGCAGAAACAGATTTAACTATATTTAATCTATATACTTTGTACAAAATACTCTCCTGCCAGCAATCCATCTCTTCATTTGTAACAAATGAGAAGAAAATAGTGAATCTGCTGCTTCCTGGAAACGGCAGAGAAATCTTTCACAGCAAGAACTAACGTTTGTGAGCATTAAAGATTTGCAATGATATATAAAATGGGGACATGGTTCATCTTTCTACTCACTTGTGCATTCTTTTACGGAATTTGCGTTCTGTTGGATGGATCCATAGGGCCTCCAATGATAAGGATGGGTCCAGAAGGTAGACTTTATTATTGCAGATGGTCTGGCTGCAATTGGATAGGTAAGACTGTAAGACTAGGCAAGGGCTGTCTGGAAAGATCGAATGACCAGAAGAGGCTCTGGTGGGGGAGGGGGGGGGGGGGGGGAGGGGGCGGCCGGCTGTGTCAACAGGAGGTTGAGAAGTATGAGGGGGAAAGTGTAACATGGTCATAGAATTTACAGTGCATAAGGAGGCCACCCGTCCCATCGAGTCTGCACCGGCTCCTGGAAAGAGCACCCTACCCAAGGTCAACACCTCCACCCTATCCCCACAACCCAGCAACCCCACCCAACACTAAGGGTAATTTTGGACACTAAGGGCAATTTATCATGGTCAATCCGCTTAACCTGCACATCTTTGGACTGTGGGAGGAAACCGGAGGACATGCAGACTCCGCACAGACAGTGACCCAAGCCGGAATCGAACCTGGAGCTGTGAAGCAATTGTGCTATCCACAATGCTACCGTGCTGCCCCTAATGTGGGATATCATTTGTGACTTGTTTTTTTGGCACTGGCGGACGTGGAAACCTGATTGGAAAGATTTGAGTATGGAGTTGGTGTTTAGATTCGCATTAATTTGAGAGGCCCACATGCAGAAACAACATGTTAGAACATATAGAACAATACAGCGCAGTACAGGCCCTTCGGCCCACGATGTTGCACCGAAACAAAAGCCATCTAACCTACACTATGCCATTATCATCATTATGTTTGTCCAATAAACTTTTAAATGCCCTCAATGTTGGCGAGTTCACTACTGTAGCAGGTAGGGCATTCCACGGCCTCACTACTCTTTGCGTAAAGAACCTACCTCTGACCTCTGTCCTATATCTATTACCCCTCAGTTTAAAGTTATGTCCCCTCGTGCCAGCCATTTCCATCCGTGGGAGAAGGCTCTCACTGTCCACCCTATCCAACCCCCTGATCATTTTAAATGCCTCTATTAAGTCTCCTCTTAACCTTCTTCTCTCCAACGAAAACAACCTCAAGTCCATCAGCCTTTCCTCATAAGATTTTCCCTCCATATCAGGCAACATCCTGGTAAATCTCCTCTGCACCCGCTCCAAAGCCTCCACGTCCTTCCTATAATGCGGTGACCAGAACTGTACGCAATACTCCAAATGCGGCCGTACCAGAGTTCTGTACAGCTGCAACATGACCTCCCGACTCCGGAACTCAATCCCTCTACCAATAAAGGCCAACACTCCATAGGCCTTCTTCACAACCCTATCAACCTGGGTGGCAACTTTCAGGGATCTATGTACATGGACACCTAGATCCCTCTGCTCATCCACACTTTCAAGAACTTTACCATTAGCCAAATATTCCGCATTCCTGTTATTCCTTCCAAAGTGAATCACCTCACACTTCTCTACATTAAACTCCATTTGCCACCTCTCAGCCCAGCTCTGCAGCTTATCTATATCCCTCTGTAACCTGCTACATCCTTCCACACTATCGACAACACCACCGACTTTAGTATCGTCTGCAAATTTACTCACCCACCCTTCTGCGCCTTCCTCTAGGTCATTGATAAAAATGACAAACCACAACGGCCCCAGAACAGATCCTTGTGGTACTCCACTTGTGACTGTACTCCATTCTGAACATTTCCCATCAACCACCACCCTCTGTCTTCTTTCAGCTAGCCAATTTCTGATCCACATCTCTAAATCACCCTCAATCCCCAGCCTCCGTATTTTCTGCAATAGCCTACCGTGGGGAACCTTATCAGACGCTTTGCTGAAATCCATATACACCACATCAACTGCTCTACCCTCATCTACCTGTTCAGTCACCTTCTCAAAGAACTCAATAAGGTTTGTGAGGCATGACCTACCATTCACAAAGCCATGCTGACTATCCCTGATCATATTATTCCTATCTAGATGATTATAAATCTTGTCTCTTATAATCCCCTCCAAGACTTTACCCACTACAGACGTGAGGCTCACCGGTCTATAGTTGCTGGGGTTGTCTCTGCTCCCCTTTTTGAACAAAGGGACCACATTTGCTGTCCTCCAGTCCTCTGGCACTATTCCTGTAGCCAATGATGACAGAAAAATCAAAGCCAAAGGTCCAGCAATCTCTTCCCTGGCCTCCCAGAGAATCCTAGGCTAAATCCCATCAGGTCCCGGGGACTTATCTATTTTCAGCCTGTCCAGAATTGCCAACACCTCTTCCCTACGTACCTCAATGCAATCTATTCTATTAGCCTGGGGCTCAGCATTCTCCACAACATTATCTTTTTCCTGAGTGAATACTGACGAAAAATATTCATTTAGTATCTCGCCTATCTCTTCAGACTCCACACACAATTTCCCATCCCTGTCCTTGACTGGTCCTACTCTTTCCCTAGTCATTCGCTTATTCCTGACATACCTATAGAAAGCTTTTGGGTTTTCCTTGATCCTTCCTGCCAAATACTTCTCATGTCCCCTCCTTGCTCGTCTTAGCTCTCTCTTTAGATCCTTCCTCGCTACCTTGTAACTATCCATCGCCCCAACTGAAACTTCACACCTCATCTTCACATAGGCCTCCTTCTTCCTCTTAACAAGAGATTCCACTTCCTTGGTAAACCACGGTTCCCTCGCTCGACGCCTTCCTCCCTGCCTGACCAGTACATACTTATCAAGAACACGCAGTAGCTGATCCTTGAACAAGCCCCACTTATCCAGTGTGCCCAACACTTGCAGCCTACTTCTCCACCTTATCCCCCCCAAGTCACGTCTAATGGCATCATAATTGCCCTTCCCCCAGCTATAACTCTTGCCCTGCGGTGTATACTTATCCCTTTCCATCATTAACGTAAACGTCACCGAATTGTGGTCACTGTCCCCAAAGTGCTCTCCTACCTCCAAATCCAACACCTGGCCTGGTTCATTACCCAAAACCAAATCCAACGTGGCCTCGCCTCTAGTTGGCCTGTCAACATATTGTTTCAGGAAACCCTCCTGCACACACTGTACAAAAAAACGACCCATCTATTGTACTCGAACTATATCTTTTCCAGTCAATATTTGGAAAGTTAAAGTCTCCCATAATAACTAGCCTGTTACTTTCGCTCTTATCCAGAATCATCTTCGCCATCCTTTCCTCTACATCCCTAGAACTATTAGGAGGCCTATAAAAAACTCCCAACAGGGTGACCTCTCCTTTCCTGTTTCTAACTTCAGCCCATACTACCTCGGAAGAAGAGTCCCCATCTAGCATCCTCTCCGCCACCGTAATACTGCTCTTGACTAGCAGCGCCACACCTCCCCCTCTTTTGCCTCCTTCTCTGAGCTTACTAAAACACCTAAACCCCGGAACCCGCAACATCCATTCCTGTCCCTGCTCTATCCATGTTTCCGAAATGGCCACAACATCGAAGTCCCAGGTACCAACCCATGCTGCCAGTTCCCCTACCTTGTTTCGTATACTCCTGGCATTGAAGTAGACACACTTCAAACCACCTACCTGAACACTGGCCCCCTCCTGCGACGTCAAATCTGTGCTCCTGACCTCTATACTCTCATTCTCCCTTACCCTAAAACTATAATCCAGGTTCCCATGCCCCTGCTGCATTAGTTTAAACCCCCCCAAAGAGCACTAACAAATCTCCCCCCCAGGATATTTGTGCCCCTCAGGTTCAGATGTAGACCATCCTGTCTGTAGAGGTCCCACCTTCCCCAGAAAGAGCCCCAGTTATCCAGAAATCTGAATCCCTCCCGCCTGCACCATCCCTGTAGCCACGTGTTTAAATGCTCTCTCTCCCTATTCCTCATCTCACTATCGCGTGGCACGGGCAACAACCCAGAGATAACAACTCTGTTTGTTCTAGTTCTGAACTTCCATCCTAGCTCCCTGAAAGCCTGCCTGACATCCTTGTCCCCTTTCCTACCTATGTCGTTAGTGCCAATGTGGACCACGACTTGGGGCTGCTCCCCCTCCCCCCTAAGGACCCGGAAAACACGATCCGAGACATCCCGTACCCTTGCACCTGGGAGGCAACATACCAAACGTGAGTCTCTCACGCTCCCACAAAATCTCCTATCTGTGCCCCTGACTATAGAGTCCCCAATTACTAATGCTCTGCTCCTCTCCCCCCTTCCCTTCTGAGCAACAGGGACAGACTCCGTGCCAGAGGCCCGTACCCCATGGCTTACCCCTGGTAAGCCCCCCCCCCCCCACCAGTATCCAAAGCGGTATACTTGTTTCTCAGGGGAACGACCGCAGGGGATCCCTGCACTGACTGCTTTTTCCGAGTCCCTCTTACAGTTACCCACCTATCTCAAATCTTTGGTGTAACTAATTCCCTGAAGCTGCTATCTATGTTCAAAGACTTTGGGAGAGTAAAGGGACATTGGAGATGGGATAGTAGTTCGAAAAGTGCCGAAATGTGTGGTTTTTATTTTGAAGAGCTAGTGATCAATGGTGATCATTTTGAGAGTGGTGGGGTGTACAGACAGCACCTGAGAAGAGTGAAGTCCTGCATGGTGCGCAGGAAGGCAAGCAGAATGGGAAGAGCAGCATGAGGTAAGCCTCTGGAGCAAATGGTCTCAAAGGACATCAGGGTGATGGGAGGAAATCAAGACAAAGATGCAGAATTGGGCTGAGGAAGAGGAAGCTTGAACGGGAATTTTACTTGGTGAGAAGGAAGAGGCCAGGTGTGCAGTATAGGCAGACAAACAGATGATCTCCATTTTGGTGAGTAAGAACTCCTGATATTATTTTTGGGCAGAGTAGAGGGCATTAAGAAGATGGATAATAATGGAGGGAAAAGAGCCCAAAGATGATCCTGAAGTAGTCGGATAGAGTGATGCCCATAGCTCTTCATCTGATCCAGTCAGATTTTGTAATGGATGGCCCAAGTAACTATAGGTCAGAATCGTGCCCAGGTTTGCGCCTTGAACTTGAGGGATTCTTCATTCTGACTAGGTGAGAGGAAGTGGGTTTTACTGGGAAAAAGATGCACCCTTTAATGCAGCAAAATGTTCTAAAGGTGAGTGCATTTGAGAAATGTTTTACTCCAAGATGCTGTAAGAATCCGGAATGTACCGTTGCTCATTTCACAGTTTTATAATCTTTATTCTTGTGACAAGTAGGCTGACATTAACGCTGCAATGAAGTTACCTAGTCATCACACTCCGGCGCCTGTTCGGGTACACAGAGGGAGAATTCAGACTGTCCAATTCACCTAGCAAGCATGTCTTTCGGGACTTGTGGGAGGAAACCGGAGCACCCGGAGGAAACCCACACGGACATGGGGAGAACATGCAGACTCCGCACAGGCAGTGACCCAAGCCAGGAATCGAACCCAAGACCCTGGCGCTGTGAAGCAACAGTGCTACCGTGCCAATGTGATGCAGATTGATGCCTCGAAAGATGCCTTTCCTGTCACCAATTGCACAGGCAAGTTTGCACAATGGCTCCAGTTCTGTTTGCCATCTACTTTTCAGCCATGCTTCTGTATATACCCTAGGTTCTCAACATTCCATTTAGGACATTCATACAACCATATAAAATAGGAGCAGGAGGAGACCATTCGGCCCTTCGAGCCTGCTCCACCATTTATTATGATCATGGCTGATCATCCAACTCAGTAACCTAATCCAGTTTTCCCCTCCTATCCTTTGATCCTCTCCGCCCCAAGTGCTGTATCTAACTGCTTCTTGAAAACATACACTGTTTTGGCCTTAAATACTTCCTGTGGTAATGAATTCCACAGGCTCACCACTCTTTGTGTGAAGAAACTTCTCATCTCTGTCCAAAATGGTCTACCCTGTATCCGCAGACTGTCACCCCTGGTTCTGGACACACCCACCATCGGGAACATCGTTCTTGCATCTACCCTGTCTAGTCCTGCTAGAATTTTCTAGATCCCTATGAACTCCCCCTCATTCTTCTGAACTCCAGCGAATATAATCTTAACCAACTCAATTTCTCCTCATTCGTCAGTCCCGCCATCCCAGAAATCAGTCTGGTAAACCTTCGCTGCACTCCCTCTATAGCAAGCACATTCTTCCTCAGATAAGGAGACCTAAACTGCGCGCACTATTCAAGGTGTGGCTTCACTAAGACCCTGTATAATTGCAACAAGACATCCCTGCTCCTGTACTCGAATCCTCTTGCAGTAAAGGCCAACATACCATTTACCGCCTGCTGCACCTGAATGCTCATCTTCAGTGACTTGTGTACAAGGACACCCAGGTCTTGTTGCACATTCCCCTCCTAATTTATGGCCATTCAAATGTCTGCCTTCCTGTTTTTGCCACCAAAGTGGGTAACTTTGCATTTATCCACATTATACTGCACCTGCCATTCATTTGCCCACTCACTGAAACTAGTCCAAATCACACTGAAGGATCACTGTGTCCTCCTCACAGCTCACCCTCCCACCCAACCTGTGTCATCTGCCGCTTTTTAGGTATTACATTTTGTTCTCTCATCTAAATCATTAATATGTAATGAATAGCTGGGGTCCTAGTATCAATCATTGTGGTACTCCACTAGTCGTTGCCTGCCAATTTGAAAAAGATGTGTTAATTCATACTCTTTGTTTCCTGTCTGCCGACCAGTTTCTATCCATCTCAGTACACTGCCCCTAATCCCATGCGCTTTAATTTTACAAACTAATCTCTTATGTGGGTCTTTGTCAAACGCCTTCTGAAAGTCCAAGTGATCCACATACACTGCCTTTCCCTCATCAACTCGACTAGTTACAGCCTCGAAGAATTCCAGTAGATTTGTCAAGTGTGATTTCCCCTTCATAAACCCATGCTGACTCCGTCCGATTGTACCACTGTTTTCTGAGTGCTCGGCTATAAAATCTTTGATAATGGATTCTAGAATATTCCCCACTACCGCCGTCAGGTATTACTGGCCTATAAATCCCTGGTCTACCTCCCTTTTTAAATAGTAGAGTTAAATTGGCTACACTCCAACCTGCAGGAACATTCAGCAACGTTTTCAATCTGCAAAGGCTCTGGACTCGCAAGAAATATCACAAAGCAGCTACTAAAATGAACTTTGCTGATGGCTGTGTTCGCTCGGCAAACACTCGTGGACATCTAGCTGCTTAATGCCAGAGCCTCAGAAAGCTTTGGTCTTCCAATAAGTTTGAGGTTTTGTACCAACCTGCCACTAACGAAAAACTCCCACGACGGGTTCACTATTAGAAATACACTGTTCACCTGCTATCTTGGCAATACCCTCTCCAACATCATCACATCGGATGATGAAGCCGGCATCACCTGGCAAAAGCAAGCTCCACATTTGGCAGGCTCACCCACAGGCTTCGGAAGGAGCACAGAGTTTGTCTCAAAACAGAGATCAAAGTCTACCGGGCAGTTCTCACATCACTTCTCTCGCGATGAGGAGACAACCTGCTGGTGTCACATAAAAACGAGGTAGATTCCACCTTTACTGCTTATCGTATTCCTGCAACATCATCAAGTGGCAGGACATAGCACCAAATTTTTTACAAGGTGCTACAGATCAAGAGCATGGGGCTGGTTTAGCACAGTGGGCTAAACAGCTGGCTTGTAATGCAGAGCAAGGCAGCAGTGCGGGTTCAATTCCCATACCGGCCTCCCCGAACAGGCGCCGGAATGTGGCGACTAGGGGCTCTTCACAGTAACTTCATTGAAGCCTACTTGTGACAATAAGCGATTATTATTATTTAAGAGCAGGTTTACCCAATGTCAACTTTGCTGCGTTGGTCGTGTGGTTTTCATGGAGAGTTCCCCCATGCCGAAGGGCATTGTACAGCCAGCTGCGCACAGGAACCCGCTCAGTAGGACATCCCAAACTCGTATGCAAAGACATTCTGAAAGCAAATTTCAGCCTTTTATGTTGAACCCCACTACATTAGTGGGGGAAAAAAACCCTTGAAAGATTAAGATGGAGAAGTCTTGTCACCAGGCAATTTCAACACTGAGAACCGAGGCGGGTCCCTTTCGCACAAGCGAGAACACGACAAAACTAATACCTCCACCTATCCGTCCCAACAATGGCTTCCTATGTAACATTTGCAACCAGATCTGCAAAGTCAAGGTTTGGTTTAATACCACACGCGGGAGGATGCCCACATAGATGGTGAACAATCTGTAGAGGCGATGGGAAAATCCATCACTGCCTAAGCACCGTAATGGAAACATCCAATAGTAACTTCCAAAAGGCAATTGGATAAATGTTTGAAGGAGAATAATTTAAGGGCTTTGGGGACATAGCAGAGGAGTGGGAATAATTGGGTAGCTGTTTGAAAGGGAAAAAATAATGTGCACAATATTTGCATAGCACCTATTACAACCTCAAGCCGTCCAAATTTGCTGTATAGCCAACTAAATACCTTGAAACAAATTGTAGAAAATGCAGCGGCAAGCTTCCACAGGCACCCATGTATTGATTGACCAGATATTCTGATTTTGTGATGTTGAGTGGGGGATAAATATTAGGAAAACCCCTAATATTTTTGAAATAGCGTCATGAGATATTTTGTGTCCATATGAGAGAGCAGTCAGAGCCTCGTTTAATAGTTGGATGGTAAGAAGCTTTTTCCCCAGGGTGGAAGAGTCAATTACTAGGGAACATAGGTTTAGGTGCGAGGGGCAAAGTTTAGAAGAGATGGGGCGTTTCTTTTACACAGAGGGTAGTGGGTGCCTGGAACTCGCTGCCGGAGGAGGTGGTGGAAGCAGGGACGATAGCGGCGTTTAAGGGTGTCGTGACAAATACATGAATAGGCTGAGAATAGAGGGATACGGACCCCGGAAGTGTAGAAGGAAAAGCTGGCAAACCGGCGGCCAAAACTCTAAGTAGTGGGGGGTTTGGAGGTGTAATTTATTGTGACGGGGTGGGGGGGGTCTTCAATCACCTTCGTCATCTTGTGACCATTAAAGAAACGAATAATCAAAAAAAGTAGGTGTGCTTCTGCTTTCGCGCATTTCCCTATTTTCATCTTTCATCCTCTATCAGTCACCTTGATATTGACAATGCCAACGATTGCTTTTCCCCAATGTGACCACTGGGTCGGAACCATCGGGAAGGCACTGGCCGAGTCAGTGGGTCAGCAATGCCCAAGCAGAAGGAACAATAGCTGCTATTAAATACAGTAAAATGTCTTACAACACCAGGTTAAAGTCCAACAGGTTTGTCTCGAATCACTAGCTTTCGGAGCACTGCTCCTTCCTCAGGTGAATGAAGAGGTGGGTTGCAGAAACATCTATACAGACAAGATGCAAGACCATACTTTGAATGCGAGTCTTTGCAGGTAATTAAGTCTTTACAGGTCCAGACGGAGCAACTGGAGAGAGGGATAATCACAGGGTAAAGAGGTGTGAATTGTCTCAAGCCAGGACAGTTGGTAGGATTTCGCAAGCTCAGGCCAGATGGTGTGTGTGGGGGGTGGGGGGGGGGTGAATGTAATGCGCCATGAATCCAACCTATTGTGCTATTAAATAGGTTAAGTAGGGCGCTCTTTCCAAGGGTCGGTGCAGACCCGATGGACCGAATGGCCTCCTTCCGCACTAGGGATTCTATGATTCTACAAATCTGGAAATAGATGTATTGACAGCAAAAGGGAGCCAGCAGAATAATCGGCAAGATGAAAGCAGGCTAGACACAAAACCGGTTCAAAAGTAAAAATGAACAAAACATATCCTCAAGTGCTTGGCACTCGAATTCCTGCTGCCGAGTGCATGAGTGTCATTGAAGCAGTGGTGTGGATGAAGCAGTGAAAACGTGTAACGTGGGTCTCCAAAGCAGAACATGTCACACAAGGTGGAACAGAATTTTTTTTCCCCATAGGCAGACAGTTAGGACACTCCTCAGTTTTCCTTTTCACGTCTCTGAATGTGAGTTGTTACCTTCTGACATCGACGAGGCATGTGTTTGTTTTCAATATGTGGGTCAGGGTTTTCATGCCGTGTGCTTGATCACCCTGTGCTTCTGTCCATTGAACTTCAGCAAAATTAAGCTCCAACCCTTTTAAATGTCGACATATTGTTGAAACCCGCACTGGGGAATCGCTTAAGCTAATCACATTTTGGAGCTTTCAGTGAAAATGACAGCCAGGTCTGAGGACACAAGCCTAGGAGTAAATGACTATCTATAAGCAGATCTGTTTTCAGTGAATCGGAACGAAATCCTGGGGGAGCTCCTCGAGCAAATAGATTTGATTTTAAAGTTCTGTGGGAAGAAGCTTTGATGAATTACCTTTGGCAAAGCTTTTATCATAATTCTCATCCACATTGCTTTCCTGAATCCTAATTTCTTTTTATGGTCATTTTCCTTGTTACTTCACTGTCATTGCAGAATATTTATTGCGGTCATTAGAAGCATAGCCACTGACTAGATGCCTGTCTGGATCAATAGATGCCATTTACAGCCCTCCCAGTCACAGCATCATTCCGTTGCAATCTAATTGGGAATACATATTCAGAACTTGCTGCTTCTATTCAGAAGTGACTGTAGTAGTTTTGGTAGCTCAGTGAAATCATCCTTGCCACTGAAGTCAGGAGTGTTATGGGTTCAATAACTTTTATTATGCACTTGGTCATGAATTTCATTTGTTGTCAACTGTATGTAGGTGTCAGCTGTAGTTTAGTGAGAGCACTCTCAGCTCAAATGCCACTTCAGAGATTTGAGCACATAATCTCTACTGATTATGGAGGGCACCTTTGACAACAAAGAACGCTATTGAAGGTCTTGTGGCACAGTGCCTCTCCCTCTGAGCCAGACGCTTGGGTTTGAGTCCCACCCCCAAAGGAAGGTGCATTAATAACATGGTCAATCAACATAATTAAAACTTCTTCTGCCCATTTGGTTCATTGCTGCTTTGCACAAATTAGCTGTCAATCCATAGACCACTGAGGCTCTTCCAAGCCCCAATCCCCTAAATTCCCTCATGTCCCCTGGTCCCTGACTCTTTTTTTTACCCCTGCCCATTGCTCCCTATTTGCCCTCCTCCAGGCCAGCCTTGTTCTGTACATCACTCCCTTGGTACGGCTGCACCATCGTGAATGGCGATCTGGAATCGAGAGTGATGCGATCACTGAGCTGCAGTTTATTGTGCGTTGGCAGCACATAGTGAGGGGCGGGAGGCCTGTACCTCATACCCATACATTGGTGTACCTCTGGAGCCTACCTAAAAGCAAAATGTGGCACCAATCAGCCTTCTGATGCTTGTAAAGTAAAGACTGCCCCCTGCAATTGGGGTATTGGCTTGCTGGGTTAATCAGTGTCAAGTAGACCAGTCCCTGATGGCAAGTATTCCTTTCCAGGTTTTACTAATGGGCAAGACCACCTGGCCATTCATCCGCAATGTCCGTTGTCCATACTGTTGCTCTGGAGAGGTAGGTTCCACTCAGAAAGCTAGTCTCTGTAATAGTGGGTGACAATGAAGCTATCACCAATTGTAAAAACTCATCTGATTTACTAATGTCCTTTAGGGAAGGAACTCTGCTGCATTTGTCCGGTCTGCCTACATGTGATTCCAGACCCACAGCGATGTAGTTAACTGATATTCTGTACTTATAGTGAAGTTCACACATAAATAATAATCTTTATTATTGTCACAAGTAGGCTCACGTTAACACTGCAATGAAGTTACTGTGAAAATCCCCTGGTCGCCACACTCCGGCACTTGTTCGGGTACACGGGGGGAGAAGTCAGAAAGTCCAATTCACCTAACAAGCACGTCTTTCGGGACATCTCGGGCGGGGGGGGGGGGGGGGGGGGGGGGGGGCGTTGAACATACGCACAGAAAAGTAGCTGGAGAAATCAGAGCAGAGCATTATTTTAATCACCAGTATCCTGCAATAGCACAAAAAAAAGCTGGATTTTCAAGACGCCAACTCTGCAATGACTCTGGACAGTAACTGTTGCCATTGGTATTAAAGCTTTCATTCTGGATTCTAACTTCAAACACTGTACGTCAAGGATTCAAATTTCAATTGTGCAGGGTAATTGAAACTCCGTTAAAGGCCTAGTAAAGCGCTCCACCCAAGAGCTCTTGCAGATGCGGGACAAACCTTGCCAGTGACACGCACATCCCTTCAAATAATAAAAAAGACACCAGCTTGCCAAATCTACCAGAGAGAATATAAGAACCAGGAGCAGGAGTAGGTAATTCAGCCCCTCGAGCCCTCTCCGCCGTTCAATACAATCCTGGCTCATCTCAACGCCACTGGCCTGCCCGTTCTCACTCACCCTGCAGCCCATTACTAATTTAAAAATCTGTCTATCTGCTCAAATCTATTCAATGTCGCGACATTCCCCGCACTCTGGGGTTGCGAATTCCACGGATTCACGACCCTTTGGGAGAAGTAATTTCTCCTCATCTCTGTTTTAAATCTGTTATCCTTTATCCTAAAACTATGACCGCTCGTTCTAGATTGTCCCACAAGGGGAAGCATCCGCTACGTCTACTTTGTCAATACCTTTTATTATTTTGCACACCTCAATTACATCTCTCATTCTCCTAAACCTGAGAGAGTAAAGGTCAAAACTGCTCAATCTCCCTTCGTGATGTGGAGATGCCGGCGTTGGACTGGGGAGGGCACAGTAAGAAGTCTCACAACACCAGGTTAAAGTCCAACAGGTTTATTTGAAATCACTAGCTTTCAGAGCGCTGCTCCTTCACCAGGCGAAGTCTCTCCACATGACAAACCACTCATCTCTGGAATCAACCTGGTGAACCTCCTCTGAACTTCCTCTAATACAACTACATCCCTCAAATAAGGGGACTAAAACTCCACATGCGGTCTCACCAGCGCCTGATGCAATTACAGCAACACCTCCCTACTCTGATACTCCTTTAGCTAGAAAGGCCTAAATTCCATTTGCCTTCCTTGACATCTGCCATACCTGCATGCGAGTTTTCTGCGATTCATGCACGAGTGCACACTGATCCTGCTGCACCAAAGCACTCAAACATCTCTCCATTCAGATAATAACGTGGATTGACTCAGAATTCCTGGTCTTGGGTGTGTCAATTTCCCCACAAAGAGACTACAAAAAAAGATCACTGGCTATTCATTGCATTGATACTGAGACTGTTCGCAAGAAAAGAGAAGACCTGGGAGGCGATCTGTTCAAGGGCTTTAATGGGTAGGGCTTCAAGAGAAAAATGTAGAAAAAATGTTTCTATTTGTGGGTTGGTCCAAAATTAGGGGTCATAAATATAACACAGTCACGAATAACACAAATTGGGAATTCGGGAGTAAAAGGTCTTTACGCAGAGCAGTTAGACTATAGACCTTGCTACAACATAAGAGTGGTTGAGGCCAACAGAGTAGCTTTTAAAAGGAAGCTGAATAAACGTGGGAGGAAGAAAGGAATAGAAGGATATGTTGATAGAGTGAGATGAAGAATAGATGGGAGGTAGCTCATGTGGAACGCAAAGATTTGTTGGGCCAAATGGTGTGCTTCTGTGCTGTGAAGTTCAAATATCTACAGTACATTCTTAAAAGAGCAATCATGTTTGTACGACAAAGGATACCTTTATACCCTGTCCACTGTTACAATATGTAGAAATGTAGAAACCTCTTAAATATATTCGCTCCTTGTGCGAGGATCCCGAGGATCCGAGGATCCTGTGAACCAATGTGCCACCTTATGGTAAGATGTCTGTTTAAGTACTGTTGCCGGAGGTTGAACAAACACCTGTTAATTTCTGATCTTTCATGTTCTGATGTCTCTATTTTTAGAAGACAGAAAACCTACACTGTGGTTGCATGGTGTACGCCAATCATTAACAACCAGGTATGTTGAAAGTTAAAATACATTAAACCAAAAAGACCCACATAGGATATTTTACTGGATTACAGCATTTAATGTGGTTATTAACGCTCAAAAATGAATTTGGATCACAGATTCTAATGCAGAATTTATATCTGAGGATGAACATAGAACATAGAACTGTACAGCACAGTGCAGGCCCTTCGGCCCACGATGTTGTGCTGAACTAGTCTGAAACTAAGATCAAATCAACCTACTCCCAATCATTCTAGTGCGCTCCATATGCCTATCCAATAACCGCTTGAAAGTTCCTAAAGTGTCCAACTCCACTACCATAGCTGGGAGTGCGTTCCACGCCCCAACCACTCTCTGAGTAAAGAACCTACCTCTGACATCCTTCCTATATCTTCCACCATGAACCTTATAGCTATGCCCCCTTGTAACAGCTGCATCCACCAGAGGAAAAAGTCGCTGAACGTCCACTCTATCTATCCCTCTCATCATCTTTACACCTCAATTAAGTCACCTCTCATCCTCCTTCGCTCCAATGAGAAAAGGCCGAGCTCCCTCAACCTTTCCTCATAAGACCCACCCTCCAATCCAGGCAGCATCCTGGTAAATCTCCTTTGCGCCCTTTCCAATGCTTCCACATTCTTCCCATAATGAGGTGACCAGAACTGCACACAATACTCCAAACGTGGTCTAACCAAGGTCCTGTACAGTTGCAGCATAATCTCACGGCTCTTAAGCTCAATCACCCTGTTAGTAAACGCTAACACACCATAGGCTTTCTTCACGGCTCTATCCACTTGGGTGGCAACTTTTAGAGATCTATGGGCATGAACTCCGAGATCTCACTGCTCCTCCACATTCTTCAGAACCCTGCCGTTAACCATGTAATCCGCTTTCAAATTTGTCCCACCAAAATGAATCACCTCACACTTATCAGGGTTAAACTCCATCTGCCACTTTTCAGCCCAGCTCTGCATCCTATCAATGTCTCTTTGCAGCCTACAACAGCCCTCCACATTATCCACTACTCCACCAATCTTGGAGTCATCAGCAAATTTACTAACCCAACCTTCAACTCCATCATCCAAGTCATTGATAAAAATCACAAATAGAACCTCTCATTAAATGACCTTTTGCTCACATCAGGGCTAATTAGCTAGCCTTTAAAGCAGAACAAGGCAGCCAGCAGCACGGTTCAATTCCCGTACCAACCCGACTAGGGGCTTTTCACAGTAACTTCATTTGAAACCTACTTGTGACAATAAGCGATTTTCATTTCATTTCATTTCATCTATTTAGGCCATAGAACAGGAACATCTGAAGATCAAGTTTAAAGTTGCCATCTGCTAATCTGGCACTATGGCATCTGAACATAAGAACTAGGAGCAGGAGTAGGCCATCTGGCCCCTCGAGCCTGCTCCACCATTCAATGAGATCATGGCTGATCTTTTGTGGACTCAGCTCCACTTTCCGGCCCGAACACCATAACCCTTAATCCCTTTATTCTTCAAAAAACTATCTATCTTTATCTTAAAAACATTTAATGAAGGAGCCTCAACTGCTTCACTGGGCAGGGAATTCCATAGATTCACAACCCTTTGGGTGAAGAAGTTCCGCCTAAACTCAGTCCTAAATCTATTTCCCCTTATTTTGAGGCTATGCCCCCTAGTTCTGCTTTCACCCGCTAGTGGAAACAACCTGCCCGCATCTATTCTATCTATTCCCTTCGTAATTTTATATGTTTCTATAAGATCCCCCTGCATCCTTCTAAATTCCAACGAGTACAGTCCCAGTCTACTCAACCTCTCCTCGTAATCCAACCCCTTCAGCTCTGGGATTAACCTAGTGAATCTCCTCTGCACACCCTCCAGCGCCAGTATGTCCTTTCTCAGGTAAGGAGACCAAAACTGAACACAATACTCCAGGTGTGGCCTCACTAACACCTTATACAATTGCAGCATAACCTCACTAGTCTTAAACTCCATCCCTCTAGCAATGAAGGACAAAATTCCATTTCCCTTTTTAATCATCTGTTGCACCTGTAAACCAACTTTTTGCAACTCATGCACTAGCACACCCAGGTCTCTGCACAGGAGCATGTTTTAATATTTTAGCATTTAAATAATAATCCCTTTTGCTGTTAAACCTACCAAAATGGACAACCTCACATTTGTCAACATTGTATTCTATCTGCCAGACCCTAGCCCATTCACTTAACCTATCCAAATCTCTCTGCAGACTTCCAGTATCCTCTGCACGTTTTGCTTTACCACTCATCTTAGTGTCATCTGTAAACCTGGACACATTGCCCTTGGTCCCCAACTCCAAATCGTCTATGTAAATTGTGAACAGTTGTGGGCCCAACACTGATCCCTGAGGGACACCACTAGCTACTGATTGCCAACCAGAGAAACACCCATTAATCCCCACTCTTTGCTTTCTATTAATTAACCAATCCTCTATCCATGCTACTACTTTCCCCTTAATGCCATGCATCTTTATCTTATGCAGCAACCTTTTGTGTGG
Source organism: Scyliorhinus torazame (assembly GCF_047496885.1). NCBI lineage: Eukaryota > Metazoa > Chordata > Chondrichthyes > Carcharhiniformes > Scyliorhinidae > Scyliorhinus > Scyliorhinus torazame. The sequence continues at coordinate 10,245,180 of NC_092707.1, forward strand.
CACCTTGTCAGAAGCAAGCATGGACGAAATAGGCCATTCAGTCCATCCAGGATCACATCCTGCAATTGGCCCCTCACAGCCATCTGTCTCCTGGGTGATTCCAAGTGTTCCTGCCTCTGTTGCCCCCTCGCCTTAAGTTCCTTGAGTTCAAGTTTTACATCAGGGTGAGATTGTCACTCATCAAGTATAAAATGTAATAGCGTCTCGCTGACTTTCTTGTATGAAGTCAGTCCTGATAGCTCAACCATTAGGCCTGTCAATATGCGTCTGAAATATCCTACTTGGGGTGATTGCATGAATAATTGAAACAGTTGAGGTGATTGCTTGCATAGTCCAGAATACTAAGTAGCAGGGTGAATCCCTATTATCGTCAAAGAGCAGATTTTAGGTCTGTTATATTAAGTACAGATGCGATTCTTATTGCATGGGAGGTGACACTTGACCCACCATGTCGGTGTTAGCCCTTTGAAATAACTATCTGATTAATCCCACACCCCTGCTCTTTAATAATAATAATCGCTTATTGTCACAAGTTGGCTTCAATGAAGTTAGTGTGAAAAGCCCCTAGTCGCCACATTCCGGCACCTGTTCGGGGAGGCTGGAACGGGAATTGAACCCGCGCTGCGGGCCTTGTTCTGCATTACAAGCCAGCTGTTTAGCCCACTGTGCTAAACCAGCCCCTCAGGTTCCCTATCGTCCTTCAAGTATTTATTTAATTCCCTTTTGAAAATAACTATTGAGTCCGTTTCCACCACCCTTTCAGGCAGCACGTTCCACATCTTAACTTGCTGCATCTAAAAGAAAGATTATGTGAACTACATGTATTTTGCATTCTGTGTACCAACATTCCAAAGTCAATGCATCCTCTCAACGTATGGACAATTCTGCAGAGCACAGCGGAACCCAGTTTGTCATTAATGTAAGTGCTCATCCATCCCTTGTCATGCTTTATAGCTTGAAGGTGGGTAGCCTGTGAGGTGATATTTTGTAGATTCCTGGTGTTAGTGACGCCCATGAATACAGCCTGTGGACGAGATTAATTCACCTCATCAGGATGATTACTCACGTTGGTGGAGTGAGTTACCACCGCTCCTACAGGGCGAAAATAGAACTGAGACTGATCATGAGCCTCTCTAGGGGTCTGACCTGAGATTACTGAATGTTCTCAGTAAGTCTTCGCACAACAAAGTAATCTAAATTCTCAATCTGTTTTACTAAACCGCACAAGCAGCTGATGTAAGGAATGGATATGTTGACACGCTGCTGTCAGAGGGGGAAGGGGTGAAGTAAAAGGCAACGGGCTGGATTCTCCGTTCTGGAGACTAAGTCCCCACGCCGGCGCGGAAACGATGTTTTACGGCAGGAAAAGTGGCGCCAAACAGCCACCGATTCCCTGCTCCGGGGGGGGTGTCTAGCATGGAGGCAGCGACCAGCTCTCAGCTCCAGCTGCTGATACGGCCGAGAGCATTGCCGGGTTCGTGGCCGCACATACGCATGGCGGCGCCGCGCCGCGCTTCATGACAGACGCAGCCCGCGGACCCGGACAGCAAAAATAGTCCCCCCCCCCCCTTTGGACGGCTAGCGCGCCCCGGATCACCCCCCCACGCAGTGCCCCCAGCCCCGAATAATGCCCACCCCTGCCCGCGGATAGGCCGTGGCCCCCCCCTGACTTTGGCGGCGCTGGACTGAGTCGGCAGCCGCCACGCTGAGTTCACGACGGGTGAGACCACACCGTCGGGAACTCGGCTGGGCGGGGATGGAGCATCGCGGGGTGGGCCGCAGGCAGTGGCCTGAGGCCGTGGAAACAGCGTGCGACATGCCCCTAGGAGTATTCCGCTTTTCAGGGGGCAGAGCATCGCGATTTTGCCATCATTGGGGATTGTCCGGGTTGGCACCATGGCACCATGGTCTCCACCATGGCGGAGGCAGAAGAGACTCCCTCCACTGCGCATGCGTGGGAAGCAGTCAGCGGCCGCTGACGCTCCCGCGCGTGCGCCGCCCGGAGATGTCATTTCCGCGCCAGCTGGCGGGGCACCAAAGGCCTTTTCCACCAGCTGGCGGGGCGGAAATTCGTCTGGCGCCGGCCTAGCCCCTCAAGGTTGGGGCTCGGCCCCCAAAGATGCGGAGCATTCCGCACCTTTGGGGCGGCGCGATGCCCGTCTGATTTGCGCCGTTTTGGGCGCCAGTCGGCGGACATTGCGCCGTTTCCGTAGAATTCCGCCCCAGATGTGAGAAATCTAAAGTCAATCTAGTTAAGGAAACCAGAGAAATGAAGGGAGGTTTCCAAGAAGTCTGAAGTAATAATAGTAAGAATCTTTATTGTCACAAGTAGGTAAACATTAACACAGGAAGAATTCAGAATGTCCAAAATACCTAACAGCAAGTCTTTCGGGACTTTTGGGAGGAAACTGGAGCACTCGGAGGAAACCAACGCAGGCACGGGGAGAACGTGCAGACTCCGCACAGACAGTGACCCAGCGGGGAATTGAACCTGGGACCCTGGAACTGTGAAGCAACTCTGCTAACCACTCTGCTGCTGTGCTGCCCAAAGGTAGCAAGCGTTAGAGAGAGGTGGCAAGGGCGATGTGTATGGAGAAGTGTTGATAGACTTATGTATGTTGTTTAATTTGTCGTTGTTGTAGAACCCAAAATACCTCAATAAAATTTTTATTAAGAAAAAATTTGCACAAGACATTGGTAAGACCACACATGGAATACTGTGTTCAGTTCTGGTCACCCTATTAGAGGAAGGATATTGTTAAACTAGACAGAGTGCAGGAGAGATTTACGAGGATGCTACCAGGACTTGATGGTCTGAGTTATAAGGAGAGGCTGGGACGTTTTTCCCTGGAGCGTGGGAGGCTTAGGGGTGATCTTAGAATCATCATAGAAGTTTCAATGCTGAAGGGGGCCACTCGGCCCATTGAGTTTGCACCGGCCCTTGGAAGAGAACTCAATTCAAGCCCACACCTCCACCCCATCCCCGTAACCCAGTAACCCTGCTTCACCTTTTTTTGGACACTAAAGGCAATTTAGCATGGCCAATCCACCTAACAATCCACCTCGGGGCTGGTTTCGCACAGTGGGCTACCGTGCCACCCGGAACAGCGGAAACTGGGAACTAGAACAGATTACTGTCCAGGGACGACAGACAGAGCTGAGAAGAAGGCTGAGACACCCAAAAGATATCAAGTGATTTTCAGGTTTGTGTGATTTTACTGCACCTTACACTTGAAGTTCAGAGTGTATTTGACCACCGCCATCTTGTGTATTTAAAGGGACATTGTGTTACTGAGATCTTTGCCGCTTCGGATATACTTCATAATCCGTGTTAATCTTAAAATATGTGTGTATTTGTTAAGCTAAGAGGGGAGTAAAGCAGTATTGTACCATCCAATTTTATCATGTTCAGGAAGTGTTCTTTTCCTCTTGTTAAAACTAATTAGTGACTGTTCCTCCACGTTTTATTAAAAAAGGACTTTTGAGCCAGGGTTCCATTCTGGAATCTTCCCGTCCAGTTATGGCAGCAACTGGGATCGTAACAATTTAATGTTTGACATATATGTATCAACCTTTAAAATAGTTATTCCAACTGCCAATGCATGTGGGGATAATGTGGGAATACATGTGCATGTATTTGGTAACAAGTGGCTCATTTCAGAGTTTTCAACTTGCGTTCTACTGAACTGAACTGTTTCGCTTGGGCAAAGGTGATTACTTCTGAATATTGACTCACAGCTTCTAAAATGTAGCCCCCTTAGCCCCCTACTCTACTCCCTGTACACACACGACTGCGTGGCAAAACTTGGTTCCAACTCCATCTACAAGTTTGCTGACGATACGACCACAGTGGGCCGGATCTCGAATAACGATGAGTCCGAATACAGGAGGGAGATAGAGAACCTAGTGGAGTGGTGCAGCGACAACAATCTCTCCCTCAATGCCAGCAAAACTAAAGAGCTGGTCATTGATTTCAGGAAGCAAAGTACTGTACACACCCCTGTCAGCATCAACGGGGCCGAGGTGGAGATGGTTAGCAGTTTCAAATTCCTAGGGGTGCACATCTCAAAATCTGTCCTGGTCCACCCACGCCGACGCTACCACCAAGAAAGCACAACAGCGCCTATACTTCCTCAGGAAACTAAGGAAATTCGGCATGTCCACATTGACTCTTACCAACTTTTACAGATGCACCATAGAAAGCATCCTATCGGGCTGCATCACAGCCTGGTATGGCAACTGCTCGGCCCAGGACCGCAAGAAACTTCAGAGAGTCGTGAACACAGCCCAGTCCATCACACGAACCTGCCTCCCATCCATTGACTCCATCTACACCTCCCGCTGCCTGGGGAAAGCGGGCAGTATAACCAAAGATCCCTCACACCCGGCTTACTCACTCTTCCAACTTCTTCCATCGGGCAGGAGATACAGAAGTCTGAGAACACGCACGAACAGACTCAAAAACAGCTTCTTCCCCGCTGTCACCAGACTCCTAAATGACCCTCCTATGGACTGACCTCATTAACACTACACCCTGTATGCTTCATTCGATGCCAGTGCTTATGTAGTTACATTGTATATGTTGTGTTGCCCTATTATGTATTTTCTTTTATTCCCTTTTCTTCTCATGTACTTAATGATCTGTTGAGCTGCTCGCAGAAAAATACTTTTCACTGTACCTTGGTACACGTGACAATAAACAAATCCAATCCAATCCAATCCAATGTACAAAGGTGACCAGAGGACTTTGCACTGAGCTGTGAGTGCAAATTTCTATAACTAATGAAGCAACTGGGTTCGCTGGTGGCCTGGTCGCTAAATCCAATGCAAAACATGGTGTGAACTACCCAAGCGGACAGGTTTTCGGGAGTGGATTCAATCCTCTATTGTCCGTCTAAGTGCATCGTTGGTAGGAATGCTAAATTTGCTTTCTGTTCCGCCCCCACGCCTTCCTTTTACAGATGCAATAGAATCAACTGCTGCTTGTGGTCATTGTTTAACATTCAGCGGCAAAGAATATGTGATGGCTCAGAACAGGATTTCATTCAGTTGGGATGATAATTGAATAACTTGGGGCGGTACACCAACTACAGCAACACCATTCCACAGAGGTTTACAGTGACAAAGATGGCCTTTAGCCCATTATGCCTGTGTTGTACAATCAGCCAAGTTGCTGTTCACCGATGTATTAAACTGGCAGCTAATAATGCCTTGCTCGGTTGGAGGAGGTGGGGGGGGGGGGGGGGGGCGCGGGGAGGATGTACACCTCCCACTGAACTGGCATTGGTAAATAAATCCTGTAGGGAACTAAAGAGAACACTTGTTATCCAGGGAACTGCTGTTAGAGTTCAGAACCTTTCACTACGTGGAGTGTCTGAGGAAATCAGATGTATTTGAGGGGGAAGATAAATAAGTATGTAAGGGAGCAAGGGATGGATAAGTATACTGATGAGAAGGCTCCTGTGGAGCATAAACTTCAGTGTGAACCTGTTGGACTAAATGGGCAATTTCCCGGCTGTAAGTTCCATTAATCTCAATACCCTGTTGTTTCCTCAGAACTGTATTTTTCCTCTGTTACAAATATCCACTGTTCCCTACAATTTGCCTCAACTGTTCCCTTTAGGAACGCATCCCTGTGCTCCAAAATCGAAGAAATATCTCCTCATTTCTCCCTGCGCTCTCCTCAATGTCAATCTTAAATTGATGCCACTTTGCCGAGCAGTGGAGATTGTCTTACCTTATTCATTCTAAAAGCATCATCATTTTAAATGCCAAATGTCATAGTGGAACCAATCCCAGCATTAAAGTTTCTTTGAAGAAGTGTAGTTTCCCCATCCTTAGTATCGGTCAGGCGAATCTATGTTGTAATCTATGTATGCCCTTTTTAATAATCTTTATTAGTGTCACAAGTCGGCTTACATTAACACTGCAATGGAGTTACTGTGAAAATCCTCCTAGTCACCACATTCCGACGCCTGTTCGGGTACACAGAGGGAGAATTCAGAATGTCCAATTCACCTAACAAGCACGTCTTTCGGGACTGTGGGAGGAAACAGGAGCACCCGGAGGAAACCCACACAGACACGGGGAGAACGTGCAGACTCCGCACAGACAGTGACCCAAGCCGGGAATCGAACCTGGGACCCTGGCGCTGTGAAGCAATAGTGCTAACCACTGTGCTGCCGTGCTGCCCTACAGCAATCCCAAAAGTGGCTTCATCAAGATTTTGTATAAATTTATTCTCGCAGCTTTACTCAGTCCCTCTATTTATGTGAAAGCAAAATACTGCGGATGCTGGAAACCTGGAATAAAAAGAGAACCTACTGGAAAAACACAGCAGGTCTGGCATGGCTGATGTTTCGGGTCAAAATGACCCTTGTAGAGAACTGGAGCAAGGTAGAAATGTACAGAATTATATAGTTGGAAAGGAGGCAGGAAAATAGAAGAGCAGGTATAGGGCGGGTCTTTTTCATGGCTTTATATATCTGCACACACAGTCAGACAATTATATATTTGAACGCCCTTGATCTCTGTACATTCACATTCTCCAGCATCTCTCCGTTTACTGTATATTCCTAATTCTTGTCTCCAACATTCACACTTTTTCACACTTGTCCATTCTCGTAACCTATGTGACTTCCAGTATTTTTTTCACAGTCCTGCCAAAGCCCTTACATTGGTATTGTGGGCACATTTCAAGACTGTTTTTATATACCTCAGTCCGATCATTCTTGTACACTGGGAACAAATGATCTCTTGTGTATACCAGATCAAATTGCTCTCCAATCCAAGCAGAAACACATTTATTCCAACTCTGTTTCCTGTCCATCAAAAATGAACAAAACACGCTTCTTAGATAAGAACACTGTCGTGTTATGTACTCTGGGATAACACTGGATGCAGCTTTAACCAAAAGATACTCCATACCTTGAAGTTAGTTCAATCTGAGTTATTGAACCAGTATCACAGTTGGCACAGTTCTCTGTGAGTTCGACTCTCTGCTAACCTAAGTGTGGTTACTCTGTCTGACTGGACCAGACTAGCTCTTAGCCACGTGCTGGAGGGGTGATACTGTACACACACCCTGACTCACTCTGTAGATGTTCATCAGTGGAAAGAGGCGGAGTGTGAGTGCCTCGTGCCTTTTATAGTGAGATACCACCCCTGAGTGTCCTGCCTGCTCATTGGTCATGTCCTGTTCTCTGTGTTCATTAGCTGCCTGTCTGTATATCATTAGCTGCCTGTCTGTATATCATGACAAACACAACATAAAAACCCGAAGCAGGACAATTCAGCCTGGGGAGGTGGTGGCGTAGCGGTATTGTCACTGGACTAGTAAACCAGACACCCAGAGTAATGCTCTGGGGATGCTGCTTCGAATCGCGCCTCTGCAGATTCAATAAGCATATGGAATTAAAAGTCTAATGATGACCATGAAACCATTGTCAATTGTCGTAAAAACCCATCTGGTTCACTCATGTCCTTTAGGGAAGGAAATCTGCCGCCCTTACCCGGTCTGGCCTACATGTGACTCCAGACCCACAGCAATGTGATTGACTCTGAACTGCCCCCTCAAGGGCAATTAGGGATGGGCAATAAATGCTGGCCCGGCCTGCGATGCCACATCCCATGAACACATTTTTTAAAAGCCTCTCGAGCCTTTGATACGATCATGGCTGGTCTAATTTCTGCCCACTCCCCATAATCCTTCATCCCGCTACTAATTAAAAAATCCTCAAATTTGTTAGCATCTGGGATGGAGAATTCCACAGATTCACAACCCTTTGAGTGCAGTAATTCCCCATTTCCATTTTAAATTTGTCACCCCTTCGTCTCAGTATGGCCTCTCGTTCTAGTGTGTCCAACATAGAGTCATAGATGTTTACAGCATGGAAACAGGCCCTTCGGCCCTTCTGGTCCATGCTGGCCAGTTTCTATCAACAAGGGGAAGCATCTTCTCTGTGACCCTTCTTCAAGTATGTGCTTGAATTTTTCTAACACCACTGTTCTGAGACCTTTTCAAATACCTTTCAAAAATCTATTTACACTGCCTCCTGTTGCATTCTCTTTCCTTATCCAATCATTGCTTCTTCAAAAACGAGATTGCAAATCCCATCTTCAGTAGAATTGCAATTTATCACAGTCTGAGCTGATGCCCATACATCTCTCTTTATCCTGGGTGTAACCTGGTTCAGGGAGGAACGTACAAGAGCCAGGACGAAGCTGAAAATGAGGAGCCAATCTGGCGGAGCAACAACACAGTATTACTTGCCAAATGTAGACAGAGCTACACAATCACACAACCTTCTTCAGCCAAAGCTGTCAAGACAGACTTTCAGAGGGCAGCACGGTGGCTCAGTGGTTAGCACTGCTGCCTCACGGCACCGAGGTCCCAGGTTCGATCCCGGCTCTGGGTCACTGTCCGCGTGGAGTTTGCACATTCTCCCAGTGTCTGCATGGGTTTCGCCCCCACAACCCAAAGGTGTGCCGGGTCGGTGGATTGGCCACGTTAAATTGCCCCTTAGTTGGAAAAAATGAATTGGGTACATAGAACACAGAACATAGTGCAGAAGGAGGCCATTCGGCCCATCGAGTCTGCACCAACCCACTTAAGCCCTCACTTCCACCCTATCCCCGTAACCCAATGAAATGAAAATCACTTATTGTCACAAGTAGGCTTCAAATGAAGTTACTGTGAAAAGCCCCTAGTCGCCACATTCTGGCACCTGTTCGGGGAGGCTGGTACGGGAGCTGGCCTGCCTTGGTCTGCTTTCAAAGCCGGCGATTTAGCCCTGTGCTAAACCAGCTCCTCCTAACCTTTTTGGTCACTAAGGGCAATTTATCATGGCCAATCCACCTAACCTGCACATTTTCGGACTGTGGGAGGAAACCGGAGCACCCGGAGGAAACCCACGCAGACACAGGGAGAAAGTGCAGACTCCGCAAGGACAGTGACCCAGTGGGGAATCAAACCTGGGTATTCGAATTTAGGGTACTCTAAATTTATTTTAAAAAAGAAAGACTTTCATTCTGAGCTCTCCTCCATTACAATTCTAGTCGTCGACAGTATCATTCAATCCATGTGACATCAACACATGACTGAATATGCTTAACGCAACATACTAGCTGTAATGCTGAGGACTATGCCTCCAGCTTGTCTGTTCATGTACAGATATAACGCTTGTACGCACATGACAATGTAGAGCATTGCTTGGGAATATCAAGCAAACCAACACAGCCAATTACTACTAAGTTGGCATACTGCCAATCATTAGTGAACAGAGAACAATACAACACAGGAACAGGCCCTTCGGCCCTCCAAGCCTGTGCCGGTCATGATACCACATTGGCTATAAAAATGCTTGACAGATGTTCTAAAGTGGTGAAAGGCGCCATATAAATTCAAATCTGGGTTTGTTGATTGCAGACGGTTCTGATGCTGGATGTAAGAATTCCGAGAGGGAAAATGGTCATAGTGAAATGAAATGAAAATCGCTTATTGTCACAAGTAGGCTTGAAATGAAGTTACTGTGAAAAGCCCCTAGTCGCCACATTCTGGCGCAGCTGGTACGGGACTTGAACCGTGCTGCTGGCCTGCCTTGGTCTGCTTTAAAAAGCCAGCGATTTAGGAAAGCTTCAGGTGGTGGAAAGCTTTGGAAAGCAGACTCCACTCACCGTATGTCAGGACTCAAGTTATATGTCTCAAGTATTCAAATGCTATTATCCGAAATAAATCGATCTGGTTTGTAATTGAACCAGTCAAAGCTTAACTGCTTTTGCTGTCTCTCCAAGAAGCTCATTTCATATCTTTATCTCTGAAATAATGTGCACGGTTTTCATTAAAAACCAGATCAGTCAGGTAAATAGAGTCGCAGAATGATACAGCACAGAAGGAGGCCGTTTGGCCCATCAATTCCCTGCTGGCTCTTAGAAAGAGCTGTCAGTTAAGCCTTACATCCCTGCCCTCTCCATAGCTCTTTACTTTTACCCAAATCCCTTTTTGAAGGTTGTTGAATCTGCTTCCATGGCCTTTGAGAGAGTGTAATCCAGATGATAACTCGCTGCGTAAGAATGTATTTCCTCATCTCCAAAGAGTAAATTAATAAATGGGATCAGGTTAAAGGAGGAAGCAATAGAGTCTAAATCAGGATTACTGTGCATGTATGGGAATGCACAGTGTGCGTTGAATGAGATTGGGGAGTTACAGGCACAGATTGCCATGTGGAAATATGGAGTGGGATTCTCCACCAGCAGCTTCCCCACCGGCAGCCGGATTCTCCGTCCCGCCAGCCGGCCAATGGGATTTCTCATTGTGGGCAGCCTCACACCGTCGGGAAATCCCCGGGCGTGGGCACGCTGCCGGCCAAACAGAGAGTCCCGACAGCGGAGAATCCAGCCCGTGACGTTGTGGCTATAACAGAGACCTGGCTCGTAGAAAGGTAGGACAAGGTTTTCATTCCTGGTGGAGGTTTTCAGGAGAGGAGGAGGGGTGGCGTATTAAAAAGAAAAACATGGTATTCCTGGACAAACGGGATGGCCCAGATGGATCAAGGACAGAATCTATTTCGCTAGAGCGGAGGAACAAAGGCGCAATTACATTGCTCGATGTAGTCCACAGGTTTCCTGTTAGTGAGAAGGATGCAGAGGAACAAATTTGCAAGGAACATATAGAGAGGTGCAAATATTATCAGATAATTATAATGGAGACTTTAATTATCCGAAAATAAACCGGGATAATAATAGGAGTGAGGAGCAGGAGTTGCTTGTGTGTGTTCAGGAGAATTTTCTAAAGCAGTGCCTTCCCAATGAGGGGCTGCTGGACCTGGTTCTTGGGAATGAGGTGGGCCAAGTAGGTCAAGCGGCAGGAGGAGGACAGCGATCCTTGTACCATAAGGTTTAGGCTGACTGTGGAAAAGGACAAAGAACAACCCAGAGTGAGGATAATCAACTGGAGGAAAACTAACTTCGATCGGGGTAAGAATGGGTCTGGGCCGAATAAATTGGAGCCAAAGGTTGGCAGGAAAAATGGTAGCTGAGCAATGGACTACCCTGGAGGTAGTTTAGGCACAGTCCATAAGACCATAAGACATAGGAGCGGAAGTAAGGCCATTCAGCCCATCGAGTCCACTCCACCATTCAATCATGGCTGATTTCAACTCCATTTACCCGCTCTCTCGCCATAGTCCTTAATTCCTCGAGGAATCAAGGTAAACTCCCTGTGGTAGGCTATATTAGGGGTATCGCGGTACCTCGGTGGGATGTACCTTATACTGTAGTATGAGTGGTAGAACCTGTCATGATATTCAGGTAAACATCATGGTACAAACATACATACATACTGATGGACAGATCAACGGACCAATCAACACACACACAACACCACAGCCAATCACAGGCAAGAGCATACACAGTACAAAACAGGGAACACAAAACTTCCTGGGGATTCCAGCAGGAGACAGCTCAGGGCACAGAGCTCACAGCAAGCCACTCAGACATCCACCATGTGCTGAGTGCCACTCAAAGATAGTATTAGGAATAGGTCCACAGATTAAAGGGTTATGATCGAACCTCAGTAACCAGTTTATCATTGTAAATAAATGTTAGTAATAAAACTGAGTTGTACCATTCGCAACCGTGTTGGTTCGTCTGTGTAGCAGAGTACCCAACACATCATAGTACCAGGAGTAACTGTGGGACCTACCTACGAATCCTCCGGAATCTGCCATCCTGCGCCATGGACACCGTCAGCACACCGCAGCCGCTACAAGTCGCTGGAAACCTCAGCGTCAATTGGAAGCTGTTCAAACAGCGCTTCCAGCTCTTCCTGGAAGCCAACGAAAAGGAAAGCGCCTCGGACACCAGAAAGATCACCATCCTCCTCTCCACGGCAGGTCAACACGCCATCCATGTCTACAACTCCCTGGTGTTCGCGGAAGGTGAGGACAAGACCAAGTACAAGACGGTCCTTCTCAAACTCGAGCAACACTTCAGCGTCGAGGTAACTGAGAGTTTCGAGAGGTATCTCTTCCAGCAACGCCTGCAGGGTAAGGATGAGCCCTTTCAGTCATTCCTTACTCATCTCCGTATCCTCGCGCAGTCCTGCGGTTACGTCACCACCTCAGATTCAATGATTCGGGACCAGATTGTTTTTGGGGTCGCCTCGGGCACCCTACGCCAGCAGCTCCTCAAAATTAAAGGCCTCACCCGAGCCTCCGCAATCGAAGCCTGTGTCCTTCATGAAAACGCGACTAGCCGCTACTCCCAATTTCAACCGGCCGAATCGGCGCGGCAGGGGTCCTACGCGGCCGGATCGGCGAGGCAGGGGTCCTACGAGGCCGAACGGGTCCAGGCGATCGAGTTCCTCCCGGCCCGCGGCCCGGAAGAGGGTGGCCATTTTGCGTGCTTTCTGGGGCCTCCCGCGCTTGTGCATGCCAAAAAAGACGTCGACGCAGAGGGACGTGATGCGCAGGTGCGCTCGACGCAAGACCGAACTGCGCATGCGCGGTGGCGCAACGAACGCCATGACATCACGACATACGGCAACTGCGGAGCCGCACATTTAAAGCGGCAATGTCCGGCAAGAAACCGACAATGCCTCCGCTGTGGCAGGATGGGCCACTACGCTGCTTGCTGTCGAGCAGCACAACCTGCCAATGTTCCCCAATTCCGACAACCTCGCAGGGACGTGCGGACCATTCAGCCTCCTTACTACGAGTCGTGCCCAGACGATATCCAGAACAGTAACACAGACGACCAGGACGCCTTCCGTGTTGCGGTCATTGATGGGAACCGGATATCTCCAGCCAGGACCCACCAGCCGGTGCAAGTTAACACGATCAATCCGGGTGATGAATGGTGTGCCACCCTAACGGTCAACCGATCACCGATAACATTCCGCCTGGACACTGGTGCCTCCGCCAACCTCATAGCATGGTCAGCCTTCTACGCCATGAAGGTCAGACCACCAATTCGGCCGTCCCGGTGCAGGATGGTCGACTACAATGGGAACGTTATCCCGGCTATGGGATCCTGCCAGCTCCAGGTGACACACACACATGCACGGCCACACTCTCCTTCGAGATAGTTGGATCCTCGAAGGACTCCCTGCTCGGCGCACAGGCATGCAAGATTCTCCACCTCGTGCAACGAGTCCACTCTCTCTCTCCAGACGGCACATCTGACTTCCCGGATGCAGAGTGCAGCGCACAGCTCCAATCGCTCCTCGCCCACAACCAGGAGGCATTCGAGGGCATGGGAACACTGCCCTACACCTACAGAATACGGCTCAAACCGGACGCCACCCCGGTCATTCACGCACCTCGCAGGGTCCCAGCGCCACTCAAAGACCGCCTCAAGCAGCAGCTGCAGGGTCTCCAGGACCAAGTGGTGCTATCCCGGGTCACGGAGCCCACGCCTTGGGTCAGCTCCATGCTGTGTGTTAAGAAGCTCTCCGGCGAGCTCCGGATCTGCATTGATCCAAAAGACCTCAACAACAACATAATGAGGGAACACTACCCCATACCCAAATGGGAAGAGATAACGAGCGAAATGGTCCGGGCTAAAATCTTCACAAAACTGGATGCCTCAAAGTGTTTTTCGCAGATCCAACTGGATCCGTCCAGCCGAAAGCTGTGCACCTTCAAAACCCCTTTCGACAGGTTCTGCTACAACCGAATGCCATTTGGCATCATCTCGGCATCCGAGGTCTTTCACAGGATCATGGAGCAGATGATGGAGGGCATCGAAGGGGTGCGCGTCTACGTGGACGACGTCATCATCTGGTCCACCACACCACAGGAGCACATCAATCGACTCCAGCGCGTCTTTGCGCGGATACGGGAAAACGGCCTGCGCCTCAACCGAGCCAAGTGTTCTTTCGGCCAAACCGAGCTGAACTTTCTGGGGGACCACATCTCCCGGTCAGGGGTCCGTCCGGATGCAGACAAGGTCAGCGCCATCACAGCCATGCCGCAGCCGGCAGACAAGAAAGCAGTGCTACGCTTCCTAGGCATGGTCAACTTCCTGGGGAAGTTCATTCCCAACCTTGTCTCCCACACGACGGCCTCTGCGCCACCTCGTCAAGAAGTCCACGGAGTTCCAGTGGCTACACACACACCAGCAGGAATGGGAGGAGCTCAAAATTAAGCTCACCACAGCCCCAGTATTGGCGTTTTTCGACACATCTCGTGACACTAACATTTCGACTGATGCCAGCCAGTCCGGCATTGGGGCGGTGCTCCTACAGCGGGATGACACTGCGTCATGGGCCCCGGTCGCCTATGCCTCGCGGGCCATGACCCCCACAGAACAGCGCTACGTGCAGATCGAAAAGGAGTGCCTGGGTTTGCTGACTGGAATAGACAAGTTCCATGACTATGTGTATGGTCTCCCCCAGTTTACCGTTGAGACTGACCATCGCCCCCTGGTCAGCATCATAAATAAGGACCTGAACGAGATGACACCTCGCCTCCAGCGCATCCTACTTAAACTCAGGAGGTGTGACTTCCAACTGGTCTACACCCCGGGAAAGGACCTTATCATTGCGGATGCCCTATCTAGAGCAGTGAGCACACCGCCCGATTCGGAGGGGTTCGTATGTCATGTCGAGGCGCAGGTGGCCTTCACATCGGCAAATCTGCCAGCTGACGACTCCAGTCTGGCCCGTATTCGCCGGGAGACTGCGGCTGACCCCCTTCTACAACGGGTGATGCACCACATGACGGGAGGGTGGCTCAAAGGGCAGTGCCCACAGTTCTACAATGTCCAAGACAACTTGGCCGTCATTGACGGTGTCCTTCTAAAGCTGGACCGGATTGTGATTCCGCACAGCATGCACAAGCTGGTCCTCGACCAACTACACAAAGGCCATCTGGGGGTCGAGAAGTGCAGACGGAGGGCCCGAGAGGCGGTATACTGACCGGGCATCAGTGACGATATTGCCAACATGGTGCTTAACTGTACAACCTGCCAAAGGTTTCAACCGGCGCAACCTCCTGAAACGCTTCTGCCCCATGAGCTGGTGACGTCCCCCTGGGCGAAGGTGGGTGTGGACCTTTTTCACGCGCTCAGCAGGGACTATGTAATCGTCATTGATTACTTTTCAAACTATCCAGAGGTCATACGCCTGCACGATTTGACATCGTCCGCTGTCATAAGGGCCTGCAAAGACACCTTCGCTCGCCGCGGCATTCCGATTACTGTCATGTCGGACAATGGGCCCTGTTTTGCCAGCCAGGAATGGTCGTCCTTGGCTGCTTCATATGGCTTCACACACGTGATGTCCAGCCCTCTGCATCCCCAGTCAAATGGAAAGGCGGAGAAGGGCGTTCACATCGTCAAGCGGCTCCTCTGCAAGGCTGCTGCTGCCGGATCGGATTTCTGCCTCGCCCTGCTGGCCTATCGCTCGGCCCCACTAGCCACTGGCCTCTCACCAGCCCAACTGTTGATGGGTCGCGCCCTCAGGACCACTGTGCCATCCATTCTGGTACCCACAACCAACCATGCTCCGGTACTACACAGAATGCAACAGCAGCGCGTTCGCCAGAAGATCGCATATTACACACGGGCAACTGATCTTCCCGCCCTGGCGCCTGGAGACGACGTCCGCATCCACCTACCAGAAGGTGGCTGGTCAGCAGCTGCTGAAGTTCTCCGCGTGTCTCCCCACTCGTTCCTGGTTCGTATGCCTGATGGATCCATTCGTAGGGGCTATCGCCGGGCTCTTTGCCTACTTCCACGCTCGCTACGGGAACTTACACCGACACCACGCCCTCCTGTTGTTCCTGATATTGACTTCGTGGAGCCCCTTCCGTCGTCGCCCGTGGCCAGGCCCATTCCTCAGCCGGTGGATCCAGACCCACCCTTGAGGCGGTCAACCTGAATTTGTCGCCCACCTACTAGACTGGACTTATGAGCCTGTTTGTACATTGAACTCATAATACCGCTGTGTTAATATGTTTCTGTTCTTCCTTGTCGTTACAGGAGTTCGTTTTGTCGTTCAACATTTCCCTGTCCTTTGTTTATGGTACAACCTCGTTGCTATGTCGCACCCAACATCGTCCCTTGTATATAGTTTAGCCCCATGTACATGCTGTAGATATTGCACACACACATCCAGCTGCACTCAGTACACATCTCTATTTATAACCACATAGGCACATGTTCTTGTAAAAAAGGGGGATGTCATGATATTCAGGTAAACATCATGGTACATACATACATACTGATGGACAGATCAACGGACCAATCAACACACACACAACACCACAGCCAATCACAGGCAAGAGCATACACACTACAAAACAGGGAACACGACACTTCCCGGGGATTCCAGCAGGAGACAGCTCAGGGCACAGAGCTCACAGCAAGCCACTCAGACATCCACCATGTGCTGAGTGCCACTCCAAGATAGTATTAGGAATAGGTCCACAGATTAAAGGGTTATGATCGAACCTCAGTAACCAGTTTACCACTGTAAATAAATGTTAGTAATAAAACTGAGTTGTACCATTCGCAACCGTGTTGGTTCGTCCGTGTAGCAGAGTACCCAACACATCAGAACCTGCCTGCTGGTTCCGCCCAGCAGGCGGAGCATAAGAGTCTGTGTTTCACCCACAGCAGTCATTCTATACCGGAGCTGCTGGGGTAATTACTTGTTCATTAAAGGCTGCAATTGGACTACAATCTCGCTTCAGTAGTGATTGATCGTGCATCACTCCCTCGAAAGGGAAAGGTAGGGCTAACAAATCCAGAGCTCTCTGGATGGCAAAAAGAGATTTAAGATAAAGAATAGAAAGTGTGCTTATAACAGATAGAAAATACAATTGAGAACTCGGCTGAGTATAGGAGGTTCAGGGAGCTGGAAAATTGCAAATGTTTACCCTTGTTCAAAAAAAGTGGTGTAGAGATGAGACCGGCAACTACAGGCCAGTCAGTTTGACCTCAGTGGTGGGGAAGCTTCTGGAAACAATAATCTGGGACAAGTAGTCACATGGACAAAAGCAGGTTGATTAAGGAAGAGCCAGCCTGGATTTCTTAAAGAAAGTCATGTTTGACTGACCTGGGGTTTTTGAAGAGGTAACACAGAGAGTTGAGGAGGCTAAAGCTGTTGATACGGTGTATATGAATTGCCAAAAGGCATTTGACGCAGTGCCACACAAAAGACTTGAGAAAAGTTACAGCTCGTGGAATAAAAGAGACGGTAACAACATCGATACAAAACTGGTTTAGAGTCCAGAGACAGAGAGTCGTGGTTAATGGATGTTTTTTGGGCTGGAGGAAGATGTGTAGTGGTGTTCCCTAGGGGTCAGTATTGGGACCCTTGCTTTCCCTGATGCATACCCAGGATCTAGACCTTTGTGTGCGAGGGCCAATTTCAAAACTTGCAGACGGTGCAAAGCTTGGAAGCATTGTGAACTATGAGGTGGACGGTGTAGAACTTCAAAAGAACATGGACAAGTGGTGGAATGGGCAGATGGGGGGCAGATTAAGTTGAATGTGGAGAAATGTGTGATCGATTTTGTTTGGAAGAACATAGAGGGACAGTGTGAAATAAAAGGTACAGTTCTAAAGGGGGAGCAGGAGCAGGGGGACAAATCATTGAGGGGGGGCAGGACAGGTTGCGAGTGTACAGTACCCTGGGCCTTAGAGACAGTTCTGGGGACCGCATTTTAAGGAATTAGGCAGAGTGCAGAAAGGATTCACATGAATAATTCCAGGGGTGAGAATCTTAGTTTACATTGATTGTAGAGGTTGGGACAGTTCCCCTCGGAGCAGAAAAGGCCGAGAGGAGATTTGATAGAGACGTTCAGGATCACAAGGGGGCTGGACAGAGTGCACAGGGAGAAAATGTTCGCGCTTGTGAGAGGATTGGGAATGACAGAGCACAGATTTACAGTAATTAGTAAAAGAAGCAAAAGTGGGGATACGAGGAGAGGTGTTTGTCACACAGCGAGGGGATCAGGTCTAGAATGCTCTGCCTGAGGGTGTGGTAGAGGCAGGTTCAATTGGGGCATTCAAGGGGGAAATTAGTCCGGAATCTGAAAAGGAAGAGTACGCAGGGCTATGGGGAGAAGGCAGGAGAATGGCACGATGTGAACAGCTCAGTCAGTGAGCCGGTGCCAATACGAATGAAAAATGAATGAAAATTAATGAAATGAAAATCGCTTATTGTCACAAGTAGGCTTCAAATGAAGTTACTGTGAAAAGTCCCTGGTCGCCTGATGCACTAAGCGTCAAGAACCACAAAGACATGTGAGACTTTAACCAAGGCTTTAATACACTACATAGGAAGCTTACCCGACACAGACGACCCCAGACAAAATGGGTCCGGTCTCAGAAGCTGGGTCTTATACCTAACTCCCGGGGGAGTGGCCAAGGCGGAGCTCTCCGTGGCCAAG
This sequence comes from Scyliorhinus torazame, assembly GCF_047496885.1. Classification (NCBI taxonomy): domain Eukaryota; kingdom Metazoa; phylum Chordata; class Chondrichthyes; order Carcharhiniformes; family Scyliorhinidae; genus Scyliorhinus; species Scyliorhinus torazame. Next base: position 10,263,578 of record NC_092707.1, read on the forward strand.
TCAGGTTACATACAGGTGACCGAACCTCTACAGAGCTACAGTACAACACACAGTACCATACACAGGATTACAGGGCCACGTTACACACAACTATTATATAACTATGTACAATGCGAGGGAAGTACAGTGGTGTATCACCACATTCACCCCTTGTTTAGAAGGAAGTCCGGGGTGAAAATGTGGAGTAGCAAACACAGTGAACAAACAGGGAGTAACGTACAGAGTCCATCAGGAGGTTCCGTGTCGTCAGAGGTCGAGACGAACGATGGGTTTGGTCGATCTCTTTGAACGTCGGAGCTGCGGCGCTGAGGTAGTGTCCGGCGGTATCCGTGCGGTCGGTGGTGCTGGGTCGCGAGGCAGCATGACGTCCCCCACAGCTTCGGCTGGCTCGAGGCGAAACTGCGGGATGACAGCGGCTGGCACGGAGTAGTAACAGGCCGAGGGATCGACGGGAGCAGAGAGGGAGCGGGGTGGAGGTTGCGGGGCGGGGGTGGCAGGGGCCCCAGAGGGGGCCAGGTCCTTGATGGAGACGGTCTCCTCACGCCCGTCGGGGTACGCTATGTACGCGTACTGTGGGTTGGCATGGAGGAGACGGACTCTCTCCACCAGAGGCTCCGCCTTAGAGGTCCGCACGTGCTTGCGGAGCAGGACGTCTCCCGGGGACAGAAGCCAGGACGGAAGCGATGTCACGGATGCCGATCTCCTGGAGAAGAGAAACATCCGCTCATGAGGGGTAGCATTCGTTGCAGTACACAACAGGGACCGGATGGAGTGGAGTGAGGCAGGGAGGGCCTCCTGCCAACGGGAGACTGGTAGGCCTTTGGACTTGAGGGCTAGCAGGACGGCCTTCCAAACTGTCGCGTTCTCCCTCTCCACCTGTCCGTTCCCCCGGGGGTTGTAGCTGGTCGTCCTGCTCGAGGCAACGCCCCTGGCGAGCAGGTACCGACGCAGCTCCTCACTCATGAAGGAGGAGCCCCGGTCACTGTGAATGTAATTGGGATAACCGAACAGCATGAAGAGGTCGTGCAACGCTTTGATAACGGTGGCAGAGGTCGTGTCGGGGCAGGGCATGGCGAAGGGGAACCGCGAGTACTCGTCGATGACATTGAGGAAGTACGTGGTGCGGTTGTGGGTGGGGAGGGGCCCTTTGAAGTCAATCCTGAGACGTTCAAAGGGGCGGGTAGCCTTGATTAGGTGCGCCTTGTCTGGCTTGTAGAATTGCGGCGTGCACTCCGCACAGACTTGGCAGTCCCTAGTCATGGCCTTGACCTCCTCGACTGAGAAGGGCAGGTTGTGGCCCTTGGTGTAGTGGTAGAACCGCCTGACGCCCGTGACAGAGGTCATTATGTAGTGCCCGCAGTCGGTCATCCTGTGCGTTGGCACAAGTACTACGGGACAGGGCATCAGGATGATCATTGAGCTTACCTGGCCGGTACAAGATACTATAATTGTAGGTGGAGAGTTCGATCCTCCACCGTAATATCTTATCATTTTTGATTTTACCTCGTTGTTTGTTGTCGAACATGAACGCAACTGATCGTTGGTCAGTAACGAGGGTAAATGGTTTTCCGGCGAGGTAGTGCCTCCACTGCCGGACGGCTTCCACTATGGCCTGTGCCTCCTTCTCAACAGAGGAGTGGCGGATCTCGGGGCCTTGGAGTGTGCGGGAAAAGAAGGCGATGGGCCTGCCCGCCTGGTTGAGGGTGGCACCCAGGGCAAAGTCGGAGGCATCGCTCTCGACTTGGAATGGTGCAGACTCGTCTACCGCATGCATGGCGGCTTTGGCGATAGCGGTTTTTAGGAGGTGGAAGGCCTGGCAGGCCTCGGGCGGGAGGGGGAATGAGGGGGAACGGAGGAGGAGTCGGGCCTTGTCAGCGTACTCGGGCACCCACTGGGCATAGTAGGCAAAAACCCGAGGCATCGCCTCAGTTCTTTGGGGCAGGTGGGAATGGGGAGTTCGAGAAGGGGGCGCAGACGGTCGGGATCGGGGCCGAGGACACCGTTCTCCACCACGTAGCCGAGTATGGCGAGGCGGGTGGGGCCGAAAACACATTTTGCCTCGTTGTACGTGAGATTGAGGCGTTTGGCAGTTTGGAGGAATTTAGTGAGGTTGATGTCATGGTCCTGCTGGTTGTGGCCACAGATGGTGACGTTGTCCAGATACGGGAAGGTAGCCCGCAGTCTGTTCTGGTCCACCATTCGGTCCATCTCCCGTTGGAAGACCGAGACTCCATTGGTGGCGCCAAAGGGGACCCTTAGAAAGTGGTAGAGGCGGCCGTCCGCCTCGAAGGCCGTGAAGTTACGGTCCTCCGGGCGGATAGGGAGCTGGTGGTAGGCGGATTTCAAGTCTATGGTGGAGAACACCCGGTACTGTGCAATCCGGTTGACCATGTCAGATATGCGGGGGAGGGGATACGCATCAAGCAGCGTGTACCGGTTGATGGTCTGACTGTAGTCAATGACCATGCGGTGTTTCTCGCTAGACTTGACTACCACCACTTGGGCTCGCCAGGGGCTGGTGCTGTGAGCAATGATCTTTTCCGAGAGAAGGCGCTTAATCTCCGCTCGAATGAATTGGCGGTCCCCAAAACTGTAACGCCGACTTTTAGTAGCCACGGGCTTGCAGTCGGGGGTGAGATTAGCAAACAGTGAAGGGGGGGGGATCCTGAGCGTGGAGAGACTACAGGTGGGACCCGGGGGGGGGGATCAGGGAAGAACTGGGGGTTGGAGACCGTGAGGGGGGGGGGGGAGGGGGCCGTTAAAATGCAAGGTGAGGCTGCGCAGGTGGCATTGGAAGTCCAGGCCGAGGATCGCGGCGGCGCAGAGGTGAGGGAGGACCATGAATTTGAAATCCTGGAACACCGCGCCGTTCACTGAGAGGGTGACGACGCAGTAGCCCGAAACCTCGGCCGACTGGGAGTTGGAGGCCATGGAAATATGCCAGCGCGTGGGTAGTACCTTGAGGGAGCAGTGGCGCACGGTGCCCGGGTGGAGGAAGCTCTCCATGCTGCCGCTGGCGAAGAGGCAGGTAACAGTGAAACAATTTACCTGAACCTCCATGGTGGATCTGGCGAGCTGATGCGGTCGGTCCTGGTCGAGGACGATGGATGCGATGGTGGAGCTGTTGGAGAAGGGTGCCGGATCTGGGGAGCGGCCTGTGGGAGAAGGTGGCGGCGCCCAGGCGTCATAGGCTGCTGTTGGAGGCCATGTTGCTGTCGTTGGCTGCATCTCCGTTGTTTGCAGCATTTCGGTCGAGTGCGCAGGTCCGAAAGTGACGATCGGCGGCGGGGCGGACCTGGAAGCGACGATCGGCGGCGGACCGGAAGTGACGTGCGGCGGACCGGAAGTGAAGGAAGCCGGGCCGGGGATAATCAAAGATGGCGGCGCCCTTGCGTCGCACGTGTCGAATAGCGAGCCGGGAACGGAGGATGGCGGCACCCAGGAGTAGCAGGTCGCGGTGTTGGACCCCGAGGCAGCGGTGGAGCGGCAGACGTTTGCAAAATGGCCTTTCTTGCCACAGGCTGAACAGGTAGCATCTCTAGCAGGGCAGCGTTTCCTGGGGTGTTTTGCCTGGCCACAAAAGTAACACTGGGGCCCAGGCATTATTTTTACTGCTGGTGTGGCTGGGTGGGCCGTGACTTGCAGGGATTGTTGCTGGGCGGGCGGCAGGGAGGTAGCGGCCACGTAGGGAACGTGGGCAGGCGCATAGGGAGTTTGGGCAGGCGTGTAGGACGCATTATTGTCATAGGCTGCCTGTTGGGCCTCTGCCATAGTGACTGCCGTGTCCAGAGTCAGGGTAGTTTGTGTCAGAAGGAGTTGGCGAATTGGGACGGAAGCGATGCCGGCTACAAAGGCATCGAGCGCCAGGGCCTCAGTGTTCTGCTCAGCGGAGACTGCTGGCGCGTTGCAGGTGAGCGCGAGGGCACGGAGGTCCCGAACGAACACGGATAGGGGTTCACCCGGCTGCTGGTGCCGGGAGGCGAGGCGGTGGCGGGCGTAAATAGAATTAACAGTTCGTGCATACCGGCTTTTGAGCTTCACGATGGCATCGGCGTAGGTCGTTGTTCCCGTGATGAGGTCGAAAAGCCCGTAGTCGAGCCGTGAGCACAGGAGGTTGAGTCGGTCGGCGTCCGTTTTGGCGAAGGCGGAGGATGCTTCCAGGTAGGCCTCGAAACACCGGAGCCAGCAGTTGAAAAGGTGATCCGCGCGTGGAGCATGGGGGTCGAGCGAGAGCTTGTCGGGTTTCAGAGCAGCCTCCATTATAACTGTAGTGTATTAAATTGATGCACTAAGCGTCAAGAACCACAAAGACATGTGGGACTTTAACCAAGGCTTTAATACACTACATAGGAAGCTTACCCGACACAGACGACCCCAGACAAAATGGGTCCGGTCTCAGAAGCTGGGTCTTGTACTTAACTCCCGGGGGAGTGGCCAAGGCGGAGCTCTCCGTGGCCAGGTCAGGTTACATACAGGTGACCGAACCTCTACAGAGCTACAGTACAATACACAGTACCATACACAGGATTACAGGGCCACGTTACACACAACTATTATATAACTATGTACAATGCTAGGGAAGTACAGTGGTGTATCACCACATCGCCACATTCCGGCGCCTGTTCGGGGAGGCTGGTACGGGAATCGAACCGTGCTGCTGGCCTGCCTTGGTCTGCTTTCAAAGCCAGCGATTTAGCCCAGTGTGCTAAACGATGGGATGAACAAAGAACAACAGAGCACAGGAACAGGCCCTTCGGCCCTCCAAGCCTGTACCGGTCATGATACTAACCTTGGCCAAAACCCTCAGCACTTCCTTGTGCCGTATCCCTCCATACCCATCCTGTCCATGTGTTTGTCAAGATGCCTTTTGAACGCCGTTAATGTATCTGTTTCCACAGCCTCCCTTGGCAACGCGTTCCAGGCACTCACCACCCTCTGCGCAAAAAATATGCCTCGCACATCGCCTCTAAACTCTGCCCCACGGACCTTAAACCTATGCCCCCTGGTGACTGACCCCTCCACCCTGGGAAGAAGTGCCTGCCCATCCACTCTGTCCATGCCCATCATAATCTTGTAGACCTCTATCAGGTCACCCCTCAATGGCCTCCTTCTGTGCTGTAACAATGCTGTGATCCTGTGGTTCTGTGACTCAGAGTCTGCAAAGGGATACAAACAGGAAGTAGGCAAACACATTGATCGATGGAGTTTAATAAAGGAAACTCTGAGGTTATCCCCTTTGGCAGTGAGAATGGAGCAGCAGAGTATTTAATTGGGTAAGAGGCATAATGCTGCAGGACAGAGGAGCTGAGTGCCCTCGAACATGTATCACAATGACAGCGTGCAGGTACAGCAAGTGATGAGGAAGGAAAATGGGCCTTTATTGCAACAGAAACTAAATATATAATGTAGATAAGTCTTGCTGCAACTGTACAGGACATCAGTGAGACCGCAACTCGAGTACTGGGTGCAGTTTTGGTCACCTTAATTAAGGAGGGATATACTTGCATTGGAAGCAGTTCAGAGAAGATTCACCAAGCTGATTCCTTCAGTGAAGGGTTTGTCTGAAGAGGAGAGAGGTTGAGTAGGCCGGGCCTACACTCATTGGAGTTGAGAAGAATGAGAGGTGACCTTATTGAACATATCGGATTCTGAGGCTCTGTGACAGGATAGACACTGAGAGGACATTTCTCCTCCTGGGGAACTTCGAACTCGGAGGCACTGTTTCAAAATGAAGAGTCTCTCATTTAAGATGGAGGTAAGCGGGAATTTCTTCTCCTGAAGGGTCTTTAGTGTTTAGAATTCTCTTCCTCGGGGAGTAGTGGAAGCTTGGGTCATTGAGTATATTCAAGGCCCAATTGGACAGATTTTTGTTTTTGACAGCTGAGCCACAGGACAGAACACAACCAATCACCAGGCAGAACACTAGAGGGTGGTCTCCCACTATAAAACACATGAGGCATCAACACTCTGCCTCTTTCCACTGGTGACAACTGTAGTGACAGTCAGGGTGTATATATCAGTTAGCACCTTCTACACGTGGCTCAGAGCTAGTCTGGTCTAGTTAGTTATAGTAAGCACGCTTAGATTAGTAGAGTGTCAAACCCACAGCGAACTGTGTGCATCGCTTAACAAGTTCAATAAAACGTATTGAACTAACATCACAGTTTGGTGTCTGCTTTCAAGTACAACTGCATCCAGTTGCAGTCCGTGTTACCCCAGGGTGAATAACATGACATGGTACCAGGAGTGGGGTCATGTCATGTTGTTCCCCCTGGGGTAACACGGAGAAGTGAGACTCGAAGGCCGAGGTGTTACAATAAAGTAGGACGCATTCATTCAGCTTGTTGGAAGTTGCGAAGAAAGCCCATGGGACTGGTGGGAGCTCAGAAGGAGGATTCTGAAAAGGGAACAAAAGTGAAAAATACGACAGGGCAGACTTCAGCTGGACTTAGGAGGCCTGAGGTAAACACTGCTGTGGGAGCAGGTGTGATGAATAAGGTCGATGAGAGATCGGCAGGGTTTTTGTCTCAGGGGTGGATCACTCCATTTTCATCAACTGATGCAGCCAAAGCCATGAGCATTAAGGGACCCATTAAGGTGCTATTCAAACTCTCTTACTGGAGAAGGAATTGGTTTTCCCTCCAGCGAGTTCAATGAAATTTAAGATATTAGTGAATGGGGTAAGCGCAAATTATAACCCAGTTCCATTGTATCAAGTACAATTGCCGTGTGATTTAGTGTCAGGTCCAGTCATTGTCGGAGTGGTTAAGAAGTTACCAATGGATGGAGTAGACTTACTTTTGGGGAATGATTTGGCAGGAGTGAAGGTTGTAGTTTCATCCATGATTACAGAGAGTCCGAGGGAAGATAAGGAGAGAGAATAGCTACAGGAGCAATTGCCAGATAATTTTTCATTGTGAGTGGTGACCAGTGCAGTGGCTAAACAAAATTCACTATCAAAGATTAAGATCACACCACAATCAGATGGGAGAGTAACCAAAACTATCCTTGAGCATGAGGATAATACCGATTAAGGGTTAGGTATGACTTCCTTCGTTGAGATCCAGAGATACATAGACTAACACAGTCAGCTCTCACACAATTTGAGGCTGAGGGGGTTCCAGAATGCTATTACATTAAGAAGAAAGTTCTGATGGGGAAGTGGAGACATCCTCAAGGATCTGCGGACGGGATTGGATGATTGGTCATCATATAGTGGTCCCGCCCAAATATCGTAGGGAAATACTGCGGGTACCACATGAGATACCAATGGGAGGACATATGGGAATTTGTCCTGACCAGAACTGCATAAGGGTGTAGTGCAGTCCTGTCGAACTTGTCATACTTGCCAGGTAATAGGTAAACCAAAACATGGGATTAAACCAGCACCTTTAATACCCATACCAATGTTGGAAGAACCATTTAGTCGGGTGTTGGTAGATTGCATAGGACCATTGCCTAAAACGCAGGCAAGACATCAGCACATTCTTACGGTCATGGATATGACCACCTAATTTCCGGAAGCTCTACCTCTGAGAACAGTTACAGCTAAGGTGGTAGTGGACAAGCTGACACAGTTTTTCACACACTATGGCCTAGCCTTAGAAGTACAAGCTGACCAGGGTTCTAGCTTTGGGCGCGATCTTACTAAACGGGAACTAAGTCCCATAGCGAGTGTGTTGAGACGCGTTTTTCCAGCGCTCATGGCGCTGAGAAACTCAAAGCTATAAAACGCGAGTCATGTTTGAAAAGGGGCCTCAATGGGGAAAGGTTGCACATTGCCTCATTTTGTTTATTGAGGACCTCAGCTCGCTGGAACTCCCCAGTGTAGCGAGAGGTTGGGTGGCATTTTTAAATGGTGTCCCGATCTCCAAAGTCCCCAAAGTGACCCCTCCCAATGCACTATGGGAGGGTCCACAGCCACTCCCCCTCCCAACACCCATGCAGGGCACCCCAGCCCAATCGCACCAATGCAATAAATGCCAGCTTGGCACCTTGGCAATGCCAACCTGTCAGTGCCCTTGCCAGCTGGCAGTGCCACCTGGGTACCTTAGCATTGCCAGGCTGGCACCAAGGTGGCTCAACAGTACCAGGGTACCACCCTGCCCAAAGGGCATGCACTTGGGGAACCTCCAATCGCCTGGGAGAGCCAAAAGAACAAAGAACAAAGAAATGTACAGCACAGGAACAGGCCCTTCGGCCCTCCAAGCCCGTGCCGACCATACTGCCCGACTAAACTACAATCTTCTACACTTCCTGGGTCCGTATCCCTCTATTCCCATCCTATTCATGTATTTGTCAAGATGCCCCTTAAATGTCACTATTGTCCCTGCTTCCACCACCTCCTCCGGTAGCGAGTTCCAGGCACCCACTACCCTCTGCGTAAAAAACTTGCCTCGTACATCTACTCTAAACCTTGCCCCTCACACCTTAAACCTATGCCCCCTAGTATTTGACCCTTCTACCCTGGGGAAAAGCCTCTGACTATCCACTCTGTCTATGCCCCTCATAGTTTTGTATACCTCTATCAGGTCTCCCCTCAACCTCCTTCGTTCCAGTGAGAACAAACCGAGTTTATTCAACCGCTCCTCATAGCTAATGCCCTCCATACCAGGCAACATTCTGGTAAATCTCTTCTGCACCCTCTCTAAAGCCTCCACATCCTTCTGGTAGTGTGGCGACCAGAATTGAACACTGACTGCGGTTCTGTCTGGTCTTCATTTGTGGAGACCAGTACTGAACGGCACTTGCCCGAGGTCTCCAAGGTGAGGGAGATTGATCTCATGCCTCGGGTAACCCGGGTATCTTCACATTATAGTGAGACTAGCTGTCTTGCTCTAATATGCAGATTTGCTAAAAAGTGATCGCACCCACAATGAGCGGGATTTACATCACAACGTCTTGCAAAATCGCGCTAGAATCCGCGAGGCGGATCGACCCTCATAATGAATCATCTCCGCCCAGATGTTGCATTCCTTTTCGGGATGGAGGAATATAAGGGGCCCATCCGGTAGATTCCGTTATTTCCCTTTTCTTTTACTTTGTGGTTACAGGTGCAACAGGTGATTAAGAAGGCAAATGGAATTTTGTCCTTCATTGCTAGAGGGATGGAGTTTAAGACTAGGGAGATTCTGCTGCAATTGTATAAGGTGTTAGCGAGGCCACACCTGGAATATTGTGTTCAGTTTTGGTCTCCTTACCTGAGAAAGGACGTACTGGTGTTGGAGGGTGTGCAGAGGAGATTCACTAGGTTAATCCCAGAGCTGAGGGGGTTGGATTACGAGGAGAGGTTGAGTAGACTGGGACTGTACTCGGAATTTAGAAGGATGATGGGGGATCTTATAGAAACATATAAAATTATGAAGGGAATAGATAGGCTAGATGCGGGCAGATTGTTTCCACTGGTCGGGGAAAGCAGAACTAGGGGGCATAGCCTCAAAATAAGGGGAAGTAGATTTAGGACTGAGCTTCGGAGGAACTTCTTCACCCAAAGGGTTGTGAATCTATGGAATTCCTTGCCCAGTGAAGCAGTTGAGGCTCCTTCATTAAATGTTTTTAAGATAAAGATAGATAGGTTTTTGAAGAATGAAGGGATTAAGGGTTATGGTATTCGGGCCGGAAAGTGGAGCTGAGTCCACAAGAGATCAGCCATGATCTCATTGAATGGCGGAGCAGGCTCGAGGGGCCAGATGGCCTACTCCTGCTCCTAGTTCTTATGGTCTTATGTTGTAATTATTTTGATCTCTGGATGTTTAATGGATATGTATACCTTGAAGTCGAGCAGAGGAAGTGAGGAACTAAAAAGTTGCAAAATAGTGTACTGTGCGAGCTATTGAACAGCATAACTCAGACTTTCTGGCACCTGAGAAATTGGAGGGATTTGGTTCGAGCTGTCTGGTGACCAATGAATTGACCAAAGGCCGTATTCTGCCTGGTGACAGATGGTGATAGGGTCCTACCTGAGTGGGATGGTTTTCAGAGGGTGCAAGAAGTGTCAGTCAGATCCTGGACGCTCAGAGGGGCAGCTGTGAGTATCTATCTCTCTTTCCATCTCTGTTACCCCAGTAATGCTGCCCTCTGCTGATCCCTGAACCTGCAGAGAGGTTCTTGATGAATTTGTAGTGAAAACCATTGCAGACTGAAAGGAAAAACCTCAAACTGAAAGCCTAGACTGAAGAAAGGTGAGCTGGAAGACATCCAGCTGCAACAAAGACTCCTATCCTCCTACTTTCATCATTATTTTTATACCCCTCTTTCCCCTCTGTGTTTGTTTGTCTATCTTGTGTGTGTGTGTGTGTGTGTGTGTGTATAGAGGGTGGGGGTGAGTTAAAGGGGGGGTTGGAATTAAATAATAGATAACCAGTTGTATTTTCTGCATGTTTAATAATAGTTATTGTTATTAATAATTAACTGAGTTTAAATTTACAAACCTGGTGACTGTAATTATTGGGCAAGCAAAGGCCAGAGACTGGGTATTTTCTAAGAATAATTTTTAATTTCAATTGTGTTGCGACTCTCGGTTAAGTGGGGCTGGAATTGACCACGCACTAGCCCAGGGGGGCCGTAACACTCACGGACCTTCACTCAAGTATCAGAACTGGATAAGTTGCCACCGTCACTGGGAAAATGTTCTCCTCATGTTAGTCTTATCAAAACCACTCATGTTTTTTGAGCGCTCCCTCTTAAACATCCTCTTCGCCTTCTCTGCTCGAAGGAGAACAACATCCCCTTCCACAGTCTCCCCACATTAACTGAAGTCCCCAGCCCGGGTCCCAACCCAGTAACTCTCCTCCGCATCCTCGCTAAGGCCTTGGCATCCTTCCTAAAGTGTGAAGCACCATTCTCCAATTGAGGTGTATCAGCGATCATACAATGATTCTTTTACTCTATATCTCTGCTTATAAACCCAAGGAACATTTCCACTTTTTCTTTTACACACTTCTCAACTTTGTATCCTTATTATAACAGACCTGTGTGCATACACCCCCAGGTCAGTGTTCCTGCAGCTATTTTAAAATTGCACCATTTAGTTCATGCCGTCTTTCCTTGCTGTTTGTACAGAAATAAATCCACCTTACACTTTTCTGCGTTAAATTCAACCTGCCATGTGTCTTCCTGTCAATGTCCTCCTGAGTTCTGTAACTGTCCACCTCCATTGCTCACTGCGTTTCTCAATCATGTGTCATCCGCAAACTTACAAATTATACTTTGTATTCCCAAGCTGTTATTATGGCTTACCTTGGGTGGCACGGTAGCACAGTGGTTAGCACTGTTGCTTCACCGCGCCAGGGTCCCAGGTTCGAATCCCAGCTTGGGTCACTGTCTGTGCGGAGTCTGCACATTCTCCCCCGTGGTGCGTGGGTTTCCTCCGGGTGCTCCGGTTTCCTCCCACAAGTCCCGAAAGACGTGCTGTTAGGTAATTTGAACATTCTGAATTCTCCCTCTGTACCCGAACAGGCGCCGGAGTATGGCGACTAGGGATTTTCACAGTAACTTCATTGCAGCGTTAATGTAAGTGGCACTAATAAGGATTGTTATTACAGGGCAGTACAGTAGCACAGTGGTTAGCACTGTGGCTTCAAAGTTCCAGGGTCACTGATTCGAGCGTGCCAGAGCGAGGCGACTCTCTGCGAGCTCTCCCCATCAGATCCACTTTTTACTTAACTTATACTCGTTCTAATCTTTAAAATTCAATTCTTGACTAACATTATTACTAACCTCTCTCTTTTATCTTTTCTTGCAGGCTTGAACATCCTCCGAGGCCCATGGAGACATTTTGACCTGACCTGACCTGACCTCCACAACCTGGAAATCGATCGGCCCCAAACTGGAAGTGAAGCCCCGAGCTCGATTTGGAGCCGACCTGGACCTCGGAGTTCCCAACCCGTCCGAACAACCGACGCCAGTCCCTGGATCGCCCGGCCCAGTCCCCAGAGCTCCCGACCCGACCAGACCCCCGACAATGAGACCCGGCCCAACTCAACCCTGAGAGACCTGCCCAGCGACCCGACCCGGAGAGGCCCCGCCCAGCAACTCAGAGAGGCCCCGCCCAGTGACCCGACCCGGAGAGGCCCCACCCAGTGACCCGACCTGTAGAGGCCCCACCCAGTGACCCAACCCGGAGAGGCCCCGCCCAGCGACCCGACCAGGAGAGGGCCCGCCCAGTAACCCATCCCCGAGAGGCCCCGCCCAGCGACCCGACCTGGCGAGGCCCCGCCCTGCGACCTGACCCAGTGAGGCCCCGCCCAGCGACCCGACCCGGAGAGGCCCCGCCCATCGACCCGACCCAGTGAGGCCCCGCCTAGCAACCCAACCCAGTGAGGCCCCGCCCAGCGACCTGACCCCGAGAGACCTGTCCAGCGACGCGACCCAGATACGCCCCGCCCAGCGACCCGATGTGGCGAGGCCCCGCCCAGCGACCTGACCCAGTGAGGCCCCGCCCAGCGACCCGACCCGGAGAGACCCCGCCCAGCGACCCGGCCCGGAGAGGCCCCGCCCAGCGACCCGACCCAGAGAGGCCCCGCCCAGCGACCTGACCCAGTGAGGCCCCGCCCAGCGACCTGACCCGGTGAGGCCCCACCCAGTAACCTGACCCCGAGAGACCTGTCCAGCGACCCGACCCGGAGAGGCACCGCCCAGCGACCCGACCCGGAGAGGCCCCGCCCACCGACCTGACCCGGAGAGGCTCCGCCCAGCGACCAGACCCGGAGAGGCCCCACCCACCGACCCAGAGAGGCCCAGTAACCTGACCCCGAGAGACCTGTCCAGCGACCCGACCCGGAGAGGCACCGCCCAGCGACCCGACCCGGAGAGGCTCCGCCCAGCAACCCGACCCGGAGAGGACCCGCCCAGCGCCCAGGTGGATTGGCCATGATAAATTGTCCTTAGTGTCCAAAATTGCCCTTGGTGTTGGGTGGAGGTGTTGAGTTTGGGTAGGGGGCTCTTTCCAAGAGCTGGTGCAGACTCAATGGGCCGAGTGGCCTCCTTCTGCACTGTAAATTCAATGATAATCTATGATTAATCTAGGACAAAGGTTCGGCACAACATCGTGGGCCAAAGGGCCTGTTCTGTGCTGTATTTTCTATGTTCTATGTTCCCATGTACTTAATGATCTGTTGAGCTGCTCGCAGAAAAATACTTTTCACTGTACACGTGACAATAAACAAATCCAATCCAATCCAATCCAATCGATTCCCGGCTTGGGTCACTGTCTGTGCGGAGTCTGCACGTTCTCCCCGTGTCTGCGTGGGTTTCCTCCGGGTGCTGCGGTTTCCTCCCACAAGTCCCGAAAGACGTGCTGTTAGGTGAATTGGACATTCTGAATTCCCCCTCCTTGTACCCGAATGTGGCGATTGGGGGCTTTTCACCGTAACTTCATTGCAGTGTTAATGTAAGCCTACTTGTGACAATAAAGATTGTTTTTAAAAATTTAAAAACATGTGATGGTTGCAACCATCACATTCTCCAATCACAGGTAGAACCGTCCACTGTCTCCATGGTGTCAGGTTCCAACACCACACCTGACCAGACCAAAATATGGCCATTAAAGCATTTCGTCATCTCACTCCTGTTAAGATGTCCCCTCCAAGATACAACAATCTTGTTGACTATTGGTGAATTCCTTTGCTTGTTAAAATGCAAATCACTGCTGCTGTTGACCCAATCTTCCAGATTCTTTGCGGAGTTGTGTCACAATATACGTGTGTCTTGCTGGTTTTTCTTTATTTAAGAATGATTGTTGCTGTGTGTTTGCTCGTTAATCATTCTCAACGGCCTGATGTGCTCAAACAAGGACATCATTGTAAAGATGCCCAGGCTCATCCTGCTGTTGGCATGGCTGTGTGCTGCACTGAGATACCGACTCACTTCCCAACACACTGAGACCTTTAATTTCAAACGCTGAGTAACTGCCTGCCTCATAGGAGCAAGGAATAAATGCAATTACGTTGCTGACTAATGTATTTATGATGCTCACGAGTGTGCGGTTGGTGAGCTCCTGTGTCGGGTATGGGTCCAGAACGTCACGCGGTGGAGAAATCTTCTGAACCGGTTGTTTGGATGCCCCACGCAAAACGCAGGGGACGGTGCTAAAGTTTTTCTTTTTAATCCGCTTTCTGCTTTGTGTTTTTATCAGCTGCAGGAGTAAAATGTTCTTTTCTTTCTCAAAGAACAGTTTGAGAGGGGGAGAGAGCGTAGCGTTCCCAGGGAGCTGCATCTTAACAGCTTGCAGTGCCAAGAGAGGTCGGCCGCAAAGCAGGGCAGGGTTAACCGTGCCCCTACATCACTGGAATCGCATCGGCAAAGGAAGACACCTGCTGGGTCAGGCGGGGGCAGGCGGACCGACAATCGGGAGGAACGGGGCTTTGTCTTTGCTTCGACACTTTAGCTAATCAATCTGGCTGAGAGGAGTGGGACGGCTGTGCTTTGTAAACTAACTTTCTCCAATGCATTAAGCAGCAGCCATGTGGGGCTAATTCGGGATCCAATTATATTTCTGATTAGGAAATAAAAACGGAATAATGAACACCATTACTGGGCCACATGACCTCAATTCTCCTGAACGCTCGGGCATTTTGTGCAGTTGTCGGTAAAATGGAAAGCAGAGTGTGCGGATGCTGTTATTTCATTGCTGTGAGTTTTATTTGAGCTTTCTCCTTGACTGGGCGGCGGGCATTGTTTGTTCAGTACATTCCCGCGTCTGGAGCACGCCTTTCCTCGGTGTGAGGGGGTTTCCCACTAAAATGGGTACATGTGGCCCAAACGGTGGCTAGACAATGGTTGGGGTTAAACATGGGGCCTGTAGAAAGTGGTTTTGTTCCTGGACAGGTGATCCAGAGGCCGACACGGGTGATCCAGAGGCTGACACAGGTGATCCAGAGACCGACCCAGGTGATCCAGAGACCGACACATGTGATCCAGAGACCGACGCAGGTGATCGGCTGACCACAGGTGATCCAGAGACCGACACAGGTGATCCAGAGGCCGATACAGGTGATCCAGAGACCGACACGGGTGATCCAGAGGCCGACACGGATGATCCAGAGACCGAGCACAGGTGATCCAGAGGCCGACACAGGTGATACAGAGGCCGACACGGGTGATCCAGAGGCCGACACGGGTGATCCAGAGGCCGACACAGGTGATCCAGAGGCCGACACGGGTGATCCAGAGACCGACCCAGGTGATCAAATCCCGCAGAAGCTGGGGAATTTAAACTCAATAATTAAATATCGCAGAATTGTTACAGTGCAGAAGGAGGCTCACCCAGTGACATCCGCCTGCCTTTTCCCCATAACGTTACATTTTGTTTCTTTTATTACTATTTTCAAATAATCATTAAGTTCCCCCTGGAAAGTCTCGATCATACCTGCCGCCACCTCGTTCTCAGGCAGTACATTCCAACCCCTAACCACTCGTTGTGTGAAAATGTTTTATCTCCCATCACGTATGCTTCTTTTGTCAATCACGAAATCTGTGCCCTCTCGTCCTTCATCCTTTTCCGAGCACGAACAGTTTCTCCCTATCTACTCCGTCCAGCCCCCGTCATGATTTTGAACATCTCTATCCAATCTCCTCTCAGCCTCCTTCTCTCCGCGGAGAACAGTCCCAGCCTCTCCAATCTATCCTCATAACTGAAGTCGCCCATTCCTGGAACCATTCTCGTAAACCTCATCTGCATCTCTCCAGTATCTCCATATTCTTCCTAAAATGTGGCAGCCAGAACACTCGCAATACTCCAGCTGACGTCTGACTGGAGACAGGAAGGGTCCCAGATGACTGGAAAGTGGCTGATGTAACACCGCTGCCTAAGAAGGGAGGGCACAGTCAGAAGTCTGACAACACCAGGTTAAAGTCCAACAGGTTTGTTTCGAATCACTAGCTTTCGGAGCACAGCTCCTTCCTCACCTGGTTTAGTTGAAAGAACAGTCTGTGACATTGACTGTTAATCCGATCATTGCCTCACTGGTGAGTTGTCTGAATTCACTGCATCACTTTTTTTTTCCAGCTTTATATTGTGTGTTTTTTCTTATCAACACACAGTTTGGGAGGGATTAAACCCTGTGGCTAAATTCAGGATGTCTTCTTCATGCGTTGGTGCAGCGGGTAGGTTTTGGATTGCAACAGAAGGAGCCTCAAGGGCCATTTTGTGCCGTGTTAACAACCAATTTGAGACAGGCTAAGGCGGAGGTCATGGATATGCTGCTAGACGAGTGACCCAAAGAATGAGGCATCAGATCTCACCACAGGCATTTGGACAACAGGAATTCAGCTTCAGAAATCAGAGAATTTACAGTGCTGAAGGAGGCCATTCGGCCCATTAAGTTGGCACCGGCTCTTGGAAAGAGCACCCTACCCAAGCCCACGCCTCCACCCTATCCCCCTAACCCAGAACCCAACTTAACCTTTGTGGGCACTAAGGGCAATTTATCACGGCCAATCCACCTAACCTGCACATCTTTGGACTTGTGGGAGGAAACCGGAGCACCCGGAGGAAACCCACGCAGACACGGGGAGAACGTGCAGACTCCGCACAGACAGTGACCCAAGCCGGGAATCGAACCCGGGACCCTGGAGCTGTGAAGCAACAGTGCTAACCACTATGCCACCGTGCTGCGTTAAAAGCTGACATCCATGAAAGTGACCAAGGCACTGTCAGATTGTCATTGAAACCCAGGATAAGAGCAAATTACCGCGGATGCTGGAATCTGAAACCAAAGAGAAAATGCTGGAAAATCTCAGCAGGTCTGGCAGCATCTGTCGGGAGAGAAAAGAGCGAACGTTTCGAGTCCAGGTGACCCTTTGTCATTAAAACCCAACTGGTTCGCAAATGTCTTTTCGGGAAGGAAATCTGCTGTCCTTACGCAGCTTGGTCTCCACGTGACTCCAGCCCCAAACCTATGTGCACAAAGTGACCCAGTAAAGTCACTCAGTCCAGGATGGGCAAGAACCATGGGGGGAAAGTCTCTGCCTGGCTCCGCCAGTAGCGGAGATCCCGGTGAGACGGAGAATCCGGCATCGGCGAGAAAGCAGGATCGGCGCCTGCAATGCTCGCTGGCGTCAGGAGGTTAGCGCCCGTGTGCCAGCGAGAGGATGCAAATTCATCACTCAGGCCAAGATCCAGGCCGGGCCCACGTCATTCTCTGCACCGGGAATCATGTGGGCAGGAATTACTACAGCTATGGACACGCGTGGCCCTGGCGTGGTGGACCTCACGGTGGGACAAGGGGGTAACTCTTTAATGGAGTTGCCTCAAAGTCCATCCTAAGGGGCAGCACGGTAGCATTGTGGATAGCACAATTGCTTCACAGCTCCAGGGTCCCAGGTTCGATTCCGGCTTGGGTCACTGTCTGTGCGGAGTCTGCACATCCTCCCCGTGTGTGCGTGGGTTTCCTCCGGGTGCTCCGGTTTCCTCCCACAGTCCAAAGATGTGCAGGTTAGGGGGATTGGCCATGATAAATTGCCCTTAGTGTCCAAAATTGCCCATAGTGTTGGGTGGGGTTACTGGGTTATGGGGATAGGGTGGAGGTGTTGACCTTGGGAAGGATGCTCTTTCCAAGAGCCGGTACAGACTCGATGGGCCAAATGGCCTCCTTCTGCACTGTAAATTCTATGAAATGGCCACCATCGCCCCCCACCACCAGACCCCCCCCTCCACCCAACCACACACCACGACAGAGACCCCCTAAATAAGGGGACCATGCTAATTAAAGAGACCCCCTCAATAAAGATACCCCCCCTCCCCCCCCCCCCCCCCCAGAAAAGAGACCTCTGTCAAGTTTCCCTTCATAACAGAGACTCCTGTGTGGAAGCTAAAGAGCAGTCCAGACAGAGGCAGTGAACAAAATCACTGTTTTAAAATTCACCTAGGCAATACACCTGCTGGCTCGGGCACAGGAAGCAGCAGCTGTCAATTCCTGGAAAGAGAAACCCAGTCAGCTGGGTTTAAACCCCCTCAGATCTTTGAGCTGCAAGCCATTCATTCATTATGTCACTGGGCTGTGATTGACAGCTTCCCCACACACACACAGCTGTCAACTTTGCTTCATTCATCTTCCTTCACGTTTGAGTAACTCTGAAATTCTCTAACCACAATGTTTATAAACATCAATCTTTGATTGACAGCTCCTGGTCCACTTCAAACAGAGTTAAGTGCTTTCCAATCACCTCCCTTCACGCTTGAGTAATTTTGAAGTGATCAGCTGGAGATTGACAGCACTTAACTCTGTTTCAGCCGGTCGAGATCCAGCCACGCATATTTAAATGAGCCATTAGGCTGATTTTAATATGCCCTGGCCCAATTCATCAGGGGCCCAGGATTCACCAGACGATCTCGCCATGGCACCGTGGACCAGTCCTAATGGCACCTGTTGGAGCCTGCTAGGCCATTGGAGACACCCAGGTGGTCGGGGACAGGGTAAGGTGGCACCCTGGCACTCCTGCTCGTACCTTGGCACTGCCACCCAGGCACTGCCAAGCTGGCAGGGGCACTGTCAGAGAGCCAGGTTGCCAGGGGCACTGTCAGAGTGCCAGGCTGGCAGAGTCCAGGTGCCAGGTTGCCTGTGCCAGGGGCTGGGCCTGGGGGAGGGGGGCCTTGCCCATGAGAGGTGGGGTGAGGAGGGGACCCTGTAAGAGGTAAGTTGGGAGAAGGTGGGGGGGGGGTCCGGAGGCCACGCTGAGGATGGGGGGGTTGAAAGATCGGTGCTGCCTTTAAAAATGGCGGCACTGTGGCACAGTGGTTAGCACTGTTGCTTCACAGCTCTAGGATCCCAGGTTCAATTCCGGCCTCGGGTGACTGTGCGGAGTCTGCACGTTCTCCCCGTGTCTGCGTGGGTTTCCTCCGGGTGCTCCGGTTTCCTCCCACCGTCCAAAGATGGGCAGGTTAGGTGGATTGGCCGTGCTAAATTGCCCCCTAGTGTCCAAATAGTTGGGTTGGGTTACTGGGTTACGGGGATAGGGTGGAGGGGTGGACTTCAGTAGGATGCTGTTTCCAAGGGCCGATGCAGACTCGATGGGCTGAATGGCCTCCTTCTGCACTGGCGAGCAGTGGACCTTTACTCCAGTCCGTTGAATCGCACCCGTTAACTCCCCACTGTATCTGCTGAGGGCCTCCCGTGCAACTACGTTGAATTTAAAGTACGGCTAGTGATAAATGGATTGCATTAAGATGCAAACAAGTTGACAAGAACAAATGATTCAGTGGAACTAATTTAATCATGTCGACTGTGGACATTGAAAGGATTAATAAACAACACACATAGTCTGTGTAGTCTGATCAAGGAGTTACAGAGGAAATGGAAAGGAATCGTTATCAAGTCAGCAAACAACGAATGGATTCAATGTTGGCGATGAGGGTCTAACCCGCCAGTCGGAGAACCATCAGGGGCCCCATGTTGCCTCCGCTGGGGCAGACCCTCTGGGTCAGAGGGTTAACTGAGCAGCGGCCAGTCTTCCCCGGGATTTGGGACACCAGGGGTGGAAATCCTGCTCCCCCCCCCCCACCCTCCTGTCCCTGATGCATCTGGTGGGCAGCGGGCAGAACAGGGTGGCACCACGCCAACCGGGATGCCCGAGCAGCGTCTGGGCCCATCCAGGCCGGGTCGCACCAGAAGGCAGCCGCCAGCGGGGGCCCAGGTCACAGGGCGGGAATCACAGCAGGCCGCCTCCACTCCTGCTGGACCATCTGGGGAACCACCTCGGCGGAGTGTTAGGGCCGGTAAGGCCAGAAAAGGAGACAACAGTTACGTTGGCACGGGTGCAGGGCACAGTTTAGTGATATGGGGGTAGGGCATGTACATGTATGTACGTTTTCACATTAAACACTTGTTCACAATGTTACAACCTGCCTCGGTGCTCTGGCCAGAGGGTGATCAGGTGGGGGGGGAATGGGCAAATGTTGTGGGTGGGCTTTGCTCAGGCCAACGCTCACCGCGCTGGTGTCCCCCACCCCCACCCCCATCCCCACCATCCTCACCTCCGCCACCCCAGGGATCCGGGGGCACCGTGTGACGAGATGGCCAGCTTGCATGCAGGGATCTCCCAGGCGGACGGTGGGAAGTGCTGCCGTGGGCAGGAGTCAGACATTGTCAAACGATGCGGAGTACCAGAGCTCATCGCAGAGCGGGTTGTCATCATCCTCCATCCCATGGACCTTCTCCAACACATGTTGTGGAGGACGCAGCAGGCCACCATGATGTGGGCAACTCTCTCAGCCTCGTACGGGAGGGCCTGTCCAGAGCGGTGCAGGCTCCTAAACCACATCTTCAGGAGGCCGAAGCACTGCTCGATCACACTCCTGGTCGCTGCAAGGGCATCGTTGTGGTGGGTCTCTGCATAGGTCTGTGGTACTCTTCGTCTGTTCCCAGCCTTCTAGCCCTGACAAATGCCTCCTTTTTCTTTTTGACGAGGCCTACAATATCACTCGTCATCCAAGGTTCCCGAAAACTGCCGTATTTATCCTTCTTCCTCACAGGAACATGTCGGTCCTGAATTCCTTTCAACTGCCACTTGAAAGCCTCCCACATGTCAGAAGTTGCCCTCAAACATCCGCCCCCAATCTAGGTTCTTCAGTTCCCGCCTAATATTGTTATAATTAGCCTTCCCCCAATTTAGCACATTCATCCTCGGACCACTCTTATCCTTGTCCACCAGTACTTTAAAACTTACTGAATTGTGGTCACTGTTACCGAAATGCTCCCCTACTGAAACATCTACCACCTGGCCGGGCTCATTCCCCAATACCAGGTCCAGTACCGCCCCTTCCCTAGTTGGACTGTCTACATATTGTTTTAAGAAGCCCTCCTGGATGCTCCTTACAAACTCCGCCCCGTCTAAGCCCCTGGCACTAAGTGAGTCCCAGTCAATATTGGGGAAGTTGAAGTCTCCCATCACCACAACCCTGTTGTTTTTACTCTTTTCCAAAATCTGTCTACCTATCTGCTCCTCTATCTCCCGCTGGCTGTTGGGAGGCCTGTAGTATACCCCCAACATTGTGACTGCACCCTTCTTATTCCTGATCTCTACCCATATAGCCTCACTGCCCTCTGAGGTGTCCTCTCGCAGTACAGCTGTGATATTCTCCCGAACAAGTAGCGCAACTCCGCCTCCCCTTTTACATCCCCCTCTATCCCGCCTGAAACATCTAAATCCTGGAACGTTTAGCTGCCAATCCTGCCCTTCCCTCAACCAGGTCTCTGTAATGGCAACAACATCACAGTTCCAAGTACTAATCCAAGCTCTAAGTTCATCTGCCTTACCCGTAATGCTCCTTGCATTAAAACATATGCACTTCAGGCCACCAGACCCGCTGTGTTCAGCAACTTCTCCCTGTCTGCTCTGCCTCAGAGCCACACTGTCCCTATTCCCTAGTTCTCCCTCAATGCTCTCACCTTCTGACCTATTGCTCCCGTGCCCACCCCCCTGCCATACTAGTTTAAACCCTCCCGTGTGACACTAGCAAACCTTGCGGCCAGGATATTTATGCCTCTCCGGTTTAGATGCAGCCCGTCCTTCTTATATAGGTCACACCTGCCCCGGAAGAGCTCCCAGTGGTCCAGATAACGGAAACCCTCCCTCCTACACCAGCTGTTTAGCCACGTGTTTAGCTGCTCTATCTTCCTATTTCTAGCCTCACTGGCACGTGGCACAGGGAGTAATCCTGAGATTACAACCCTAGAGGTCCTGTCTTTTAACTTTCTGCCTAGCTCCCTGAACTCCTGCTGCAGGACCTCATGCCCCTTCCTGCCTATGTCGTTAGTACCAATATGTACAACGACCTCTGCCTGTTTGCCCTCCCCTTCAGGATGCCCTCTACCCGTTCGGAGACATCCTGGACCCTGGCACCAGGGAGGCAACATACCATCCTGGAGTCTCTTTCACGTCCACAGAAGTGGCTATCTGTGCCCCTGACTATAGAGTCCCCTATTACTATTGCTCTTCTGCGCTTTGACCCTCCCTTCTGAACATCAGAGCCAGCCGTGGTGCCACTGCTCTGGCCGCTGCTGTTTTCCCCTGATAGGCTATCCCCCCCGACAGTATCCAAAGGCGTATACCTGTTCGAGATGGGGACAACCACAGGGGATTCCTGCACTGACTGCCTGCCCTTTCTGGTGGTCACCCATTTCTCTGCCTGCACCTTGGGTGTGACCACATTTACATAACTGCGATCTATGACGCTTTCCGCCACCTGCGTGCTCCTAAGTGCATCCAATTGCTGCTCCAACCGAACCATGCGGTCTGTGAGGAGCTCCAGTTGGGTGCACTTTCTGCCAATGAAGTCATCCGGGACGCTGGAAGCCTCCCGGACCTGCCACATCTCACAGTCAGAGCACTGCACCCCTCTAACTGACATTGCATCAATTAATTAAAATTTAAATTAAAAAAAACATTAAAAAATATATATATATTTTAAAAAATTTCAAAGTTACTGTTAACTATCTGTTTCCTAGCACTAGATTTCTAATAGAAATGCGAAAGCTAAATATAGTACTCTCCGATCTCTGGCTTAGATATCCCTCTAAATTATAATTAAGTAATTATGTTTAATTAGTTACCAATGCTTAATTTTTTTAATTTAGTGTAGATTCCCAACCAGCTACTCAGGCCACAGCTTTTCTGTGATGTCACTTCAGTTTCCCTCCGACACACACACTTTGAAAAAGGTATGAAAGTAAAAATGAGTAAAAATCACTTACTTACCTTCTTACCTTCTGAGTGTCTTGGATGTTCTCAGGTTCTCTCCCTGACAGAGACTGCTCCTCCACCTCCGAACCTTGACCTGCACAATGCTAATAATATAATAATAATATAATATGGCACTTACCTCACACCAATGGGTCTTATTATTAGGTTAGAGGAGGAGGGCGGGTGGGAGACACTACACGTGTAGTGTCTCGGGTTTCCTCTCCACCAGAATTTATTGGTTGGGGGGGGGGGGGGGGCTTCCCAGAAGTCCGCGGGCCGAAAAAAATAAAACAGAACAGAAGTGTTTTTTTAAAAGGATAAACTTACCTCCCAGAAATCACTTGCGCACCGCTCCCGCTGAAATCGACTGGCCTGTTCCTGTGAAGGTAAGTGTTTTTAAAGGATAAACTTACCTCCCAGAAATCACTTGCGCACCGCTCCCGCTGAAATCGACTGGCCTGTTCCTGTGAAGGTAAGTGTTTTTAAAGGATAAACTTACCTCCCAGAAATCACTTGCGCACCGCTCCCGCTGAAATCGACTGGCCTGTTCCTGTGAAGGTAAGTGTTTTTAAAGGATAAACTTACCTCCCAGAAATCACTTGCGCACCGCTCCCGCTGAAATTGACTCCAGTTTAGCTCGGGCTCCTTGATGCCACACTCGGTCAAATGCTGCCTTGATGCCAAGAGCATCAAGAACACCTCGGGCATTCAGCTCTTTTGTCCATGTTTGAACCAAGGCTGTAATGAGGTCAGGAGCTGAGTGACCCAGGCAGAACTGAGCATCATAGAGCAGGTTATTGCTGAGTAAGTGCCGCTTGATAGCATTGTTGATGACACCTCCCATCACTTTGCTGATGATGGAGAGGAGACCGATAGGGCGGGAATTGGCTGGGTTGGATTTGTTCTGTTTCTAGTGTACAGGCACATCTGAGCAATTTCCACATTGCTGGGTAGATGCCAGTGTTGTAGCTGACCTGGAACAGCTTGGCTAGGGGTGCGGCAAGTTCTGGACCACAAGTCTTCAGTACTATTGTCGGAATATTGTCAGAGATCACAGCCTTTGCAGTATCCACTGCCTTCAGCCATTTCATGATATCACGTGGAGTGAACCATATTGGCTGCAGACTGACATCTGTGATACTGGGGACCTCCGGAGGAGACCGAGATGGATCATCCAGTTGACTTTTCTTTTCTTTTATAAATTTAGAGTATCCAATTATTTATTTTTTCCAATTAAGGGCCAATTTAGCGTGGCCAATCCTGGGTTGCACATCTTTGGGTTGTGGGGGTGCGACCCACGCAGACACGGGGAGACTGTGCAAACTCCACATGGACAGTGACCCAGGGCCGGGATTCGAACCCGGGTCCTCCGTGCCAACCCACTGCGCCACATGCTGCCCCACTTGGCACTTCTGGCTGAAGATTGTTATGAATGGGCCAAATGCTGGGACGTGGGATGAGTGTAGATTTTGAGTAGTTGTTTGTTGGCACAGTTCTTGATGTGCCGAACGGCCTTTTCTGTCCTGTATGAGTCTGTGAATGCTAATTATGAGCACACTGAGGATTATTTAGCAAATGTGCAATCGCAGAATCACATCTAATGTTGGACACTGTGTTTTGAGTTTTGCAAGCACGGGTTGACTGCGTTCGATCAGTACCTTGCCTATTGCGAACAGCGACTGGGACATGCTGTTTGATGGGATCCACCAGTCTACATACTGAGCACCACACTGGCAGTGAAATCCATTTCCCACATTGCTCATTGTGTGATTGGCAAACATTTTTGTTGGGTTCCATTCGAAACGAGTCTTCAATTGAATGAGACCTAACTTCCTACCCCTCACATTTCTGATATGTGGATGGTACATTTACTGTATTTAAATCTGTAGCTGCATGCAATAATTTCCTTGTCTCCACCCTGCCCTCAAATTCTCCTTTGAAATGGAGCTGTCAAATGAACGCCCTTTCCTTGACAAACTAGTTGAGGAATCTGCCATTGAGTCGCCGTTGGAAACCTGGGAAGCCTGGTTCTCCACCTCAGAATCCGAGTCCACCACCTGTCGCATCTCGGTATCGGGGCCCCCAGGGAGCGAGACCCCCCCCCGGGGCTAAGAGCTCTTTCAGCTGGAATCAGATAGGTGGATCCACATCAGGAGCAGCACGAGAACAGCATGTGTTGTTCGAGATTGCTTCCCCATGCAGATTGATCCTGGTGGATCGTTCTTTGCACCCCAATCACCACTCACCCACAGAAACCCCATATCCAGTGACCTCTTTATCACCCCGAATTATATTGAGGTTACTTTAGAGTCCTTTCATTGAGATTTACTCACCTGTACTGTAGGGTGCTGACAGCCATCCACTCACAACCCTCCAATTGCAGAGAGTCCTACACATCTCAATCCCAGATGACTTTGAGACTGATCCATCATTCAGGACACCTTGGCCAAGGTAAACATCTTTCCTGCACAGACCCTGCATGGCCCTGTCAGAGCTATACATCCTTCACGTGGATATCTCTCCGGTCCCTGTAGCGCCCAGCATGCAGGCCCTCTCTACCCTCTCTCTCACCTCCTGGGATAATATTCTAGCCCTTCAATTCTGCCTGGTGCACTTTAGTTGCAGTTCAAGGTCTATTGCTACTCTTGATATGGAGACAAAAAGGCCAAACAATTCTCCATACGAGATCTCTCAGAGGCTTCAGTCAACTGCACACATACCTCTTTAATCCCACACTCAATTCCTCTTGCCCATTGAATCCTTCCTTGCCGCTTTCACCTGCATGTTAGCTCAATATTACATTGGAACTGTGGAAGGAAACCGGAGCACCCGGAGGAAACCCACACAGACACGGGGAGAACGTGCAGACTCCGCACAGACAGTGACCCAGCGGGGAATCGAACCTGGGACCCAGGCGCTGGAAAGCCACAAAAATAGCCACGTGTGCTATCGTGCTGCCCTGTGTAGTAGTGAGTGAACAGCTGTCCGGGCATCCTTTAAATATAACGCACAGACCTTCACCCCCATGAGGTAATGGCAGCGATGATGACTTCCTGCCGGCCCACCACGGAAATCAACAACCTCCTCAAGGAGGTGTGTGCAAAAATCGAACCGGTGCAAGAACGTTCCACACACACAGCGTTTGGTCAACTATCCAACCTGAGCAGAAATCACACTCGTTTCTGCTCTCGCCACCCAACCCTACTGCAGGCTGGCAGGATCCGCCCAAAGTAACTTTTGGGTACCCAAAGGTTCTTCTTCAAGAGTTGCTGGGGCAACCGGCGATCTGAGCTGGATTCTCGCAACACTTTGGCTGCTGCAGTGGGAGGTTGAAGGTTCCAGTCTTCCTCACCCGAATTCATCGAGATCACAATTGAACAATGATACTGTCAATTCCAGGCAACAATAAATGACCTGAGGTTCCCTCTGGTTTTCTCGAAGATGAGACCTTTTGAAATCAACGGTCACAACAGTGGAACATGTACGCTGAATTGGCCCTTGCTGCAAAGTGCAACTTATCGAGAAAATCAGAGGGGCTTTTGAAGTTTGAGCAGTAACACCACAGTCTGACACTGTGTTGAAAACACAGCAACACCATCATTGCAATTCCAAATATTCTTCGCCTCCAGGTAAATGCATTTCCCAAGGTTAGTTAATTAAACTCGGTTTGAATTTATCTTTTAGCACATGATGCCAGCACACTGATTAATGCAGAAACTAATGAATTCCTGTCATGGCTAATTTGAAGTTGTTGCCTTGCTACGTTCCTCAGTCTCCCAGTGTGCGTGATTTCAGACCAAACATTCAGCTGCCCCATGGCTCCTTACTTAACCGTTTTGGAATGATCACTTCCTGTTTTCACAACAAATATCAAGTCACCCTCAAGAGGATACTGCAAGTTGCATTAATGAAGCACATTTAACAGAGGCTAAGATAGAATCATAGAATCGTTACAGTGTAGAAGGAGGCCAGTCGGCCCATTGAGTCTGCACTGACCGTCTGAAAGAAAAGCGCCCCACACCCCCGCCCTATCCCCATAAGCCCACCTGACCTAGACATCCCTGGACACTGAAGGGCAATTTTAGCGTGGCCAATCCACCTGACCTGCACATAATAATAATCATTTATTGTCACAAGTAGGCCTCAATGAAGTTCCTGTGAAAAGCCCCTAGTCACCACATTCCGGCACCTGTTCGGGGAGGCCGGTACGGGAATTGAACCCGTGCTGCTGGCCTTGCTCTGCATTACAAGCCAGCTGTTTAGCCGACTGTGCCAAACCAGCTCCGAGGTTGGTTTACATCTCTAGGCTGCAGGAGGAAACCGGAGGCTCCGAAGGAATCCCACGCAGACTCGGGGGAGAAAGTGCAAACTCCACACCGACAGTCACCGAAGGTCGGAATTGAACCCGGGTCCCTGGGGCTGTGAGGCAGCGGTGCTAACCACTGTGCCACCGCGCCGCTCCCAGATCTCAAGGCGATGTGTGGGGAACAGCAACATCCATGGGAAAACATATTAGAAGCTGAGTCAGAGATGTGTTGTCTTTAGGAAGGTGAGGTAGGGGTAGGGGACATTCGAGAGGGAGTTCAAAAGTGTGCGTCCTAGGCAGCTGAGGGTACAGTGGACAAAGGTTAGGGGGTTGGGAATTCAGAAGAGTTCAGAGGTGAAGGAATGGAGAATCAGCTGACTGGGGTTATCAGACTGAGGACAATAGAGATACAAACATACATATTAGGAGCAGGAGGGGGCCATTCGGCCCTTCGAACCTTCTCCGCCATTCATTACGATCATGGCTGATCTGAAAGTGGTCTCAACTCCACATTCTGTCAAGACCCAATAACCTTTGACTCCCTTAGAACATAGAACGATACAGCGCAGTACAGGCCCTTCGGCCCACCGAAACAAAAGCCATCTAACCTACACTATGCCCTTATCATCCATATGCTTATCTATTTTCAGCCTGTCCAGAATTGCCAACACCTCTTCCCTACGTACCTCAATGCCATCTATTCTATTAGCCTGGGTCTCAGCATTCTCCTCCACAACATTATCTTTTTCCTGAGTGAATACTGACGAAAAATATTCATTTAGTATCTCGCCGATCTCTTCAGACTCCACACACAACTTCCCATCCCTGTCCTTGACTGGTCCTACTCTTACCCTAGTCATTTGCTTATTCCTGACATACCTATAGAAAGCTTTTGGGTTTTCCTTGATCCTACCTGCCAAATACTTCTCATGTCCCCTCCTTGCTCGTCTTAGCTCTCTCTTTAGATCCTTCCTCGCTACCTTGTAACTATCAATCGCCCCAACTGAAACTTCACACCTCATCTTCACATAGGCCTCCTTCTTCCTCTTAACAAGAGATTCCACTTCTTTGGTAAACCACGGTTCCCTCGCTCTACGCCTTCCTCCCTGCCTGACCGGTACATACTTATCAAGAACACGCAGTAGCTGATCCTTGAACAAGCTCCACTTGTCCAGTGTGCCCAACACTTGCAGCCTACTTCTCCAACCTATCCTCCCCAAGTCACGTCTAATGGCATCATAATTGCCCTTTCCCCAGCTATAACTCTTGCCCTGCGGTATATACTTATCCCTTTCCATCATTAACGTAAACGTCACCGAATTGTGGTTACTGTCCCCAAAGTGCTCTCCTACCTCCAAATCCAACACCTGGCCTGGTTCATTACCCAAAACCAAATCCAACGTGGCCTCGCCTCTTGTTGGCCTGTCAACATATTGTATCAGGAAACCCTCCTGCACACACTGTACAAAAAACGACCCATCTAATGTACTCGAACTATATCTTTTCCAGTCAATATTTGGAAAGTTAAAGTCTCCCATAATAACTACCCTGTTACTTTCGCTCTTATCCAGGATCATCCTCGCCATCCTTTCCTCTACATCCCTCGAACTATTTGGAGGCCTATAGAAAACTCCCAACAGGGTAACCTCTCCTTTCCTGTTTCTAACCTCAGCCCATACTACCTCGGAAGAAGAGTCCCCATCTAGCATCCACTCCGCCACCGTAATACTGCTCTTGACTAGCAGCGCCACACCTCCCCCTCTTTTGCCTCCTTCTCTGAGCTTACTAAAACACCTAAACCCCGGAACCTGCAACATCCATTCCTGTCCCTGCTCTATCCATGTCTCCGAAATGGCCACAACATCGAAGTCCCAGGTACCAACCCATGCTGCCAGTTCCCCGACCTTGTTTCGTATACTCCTGGCATTGAGATAGACACACTTCAAACCACCTACCTGAACACTGGCCCCCTCCTGCGACGTCAAATCTGTGCTCCTGATACTCTCATTCTCCCTTACCCTAAAACTACAATCCAGGTTCCCATGCCCCTGCTGCATTAGTTTAAACCCCGCCAAAGAGCACTAACAAATCTCCCCCCTTGTTAGTCAAGAATCTGTCTACTTCTGTCTTAAAAGTATTCATTTATTCCTGCCTCTACCACACTCTGGGGAAGAGAGTTCGACAAACACACGAGGGTTCACGACTCTCTTGGAGAAATACCTCCACTGCTCAATCCTCCATTTATCCAACTGACGTGATCCAGCCAGCGCCGAGCATCACTGGCTTAACAATGGGTGTACGTTGAGAGAATTGGCACACTCTGAGTTGGTGACCTTGTCCTGCCAAAGGTGCTATATAAATGCAAGTCTTTCTTTCCATCATTCCCTGTTACCGACACTCCTCATTTGCCCTTATCTCTGTCTTCACCGATTCATTTATTCGCCCTGGCTTTCACTGCGATTAAATAAATTTGACCGAGAAAGGACATGACGTGAGGCAGGCCAGAAAGACTGAAGGTGGTGGGGAAAACAGAAAACCATCAGGGGGCCACATCCATCTTTAGAATTCATCTGTCAGCTATCAGAAAAAATATAAATAGTCTCTTGCTTTCCTTGGCATTTTTGTCTTTAACAATTGGCTATTCACATCAGGCTGAGTGCGTCAACAGAGGCACTGGAATAAACCCGAAGGTTTCATCTTAAACATTGTGCATTCCTTTTTCTAAGAACACATTTCCTCTGGGAACGAACCGAGATTTTCCTGCGGTTTCCAGGAATTAAAGACCAGAGTGCAGAACACTGCTGTCAGCAAACGCCCGCTGGAGGAAAACTCATAGAGATATTATAAGAATCGTATTTCTCAAAAACTCCTTTGACCAACTTTTATTTGCCTGTTCAAAAAATATCAGACATGGGGAACCGGCCCTATTTGACCGAGAGTCAAGAATCATCTACAGGATCTGTTCACCTGCCAATTGAGCATGGGAAGGCAGCACAAAGTGGGTATTGGCATCTCTATTTTTGGTCATTGGTGGGGTGCGGGCGGCTTTGGCTCCGCCATCATTTGCTGTCCTTCACTGATTTCCCTTGAGAAGGTGCTGGTTAACCATGTTCCTGAAACACTGCAGTCCGTGTGTTGTCGGTCTATTCAGAGTGCTGTTAGGGAGGGAGTTGGATCATGTGACCATAAGACGTAGGAGCAGACGGCCCATCGCATTCAATGAGATTATGGCTGATCTGATGTGGTAATCCTCACTTTCCCGCCTTATCCCCATAACCCTCGATTCCCTCACTGATTAAAAACCTGTCTCTCTCGGCCTTGAACATACTGAACGACCCAGCCTCTACAGCTCTCTGCGGTAAATAACTCCAGAGATTCACTCCCCCCTGAAAGAAGAAATTCCTCCTCATCTCTGTTTCAAATGTGTGAGCCTTAACTCTGAGATTCTACCCTCTGGTCCGAGACTCTCCCACCAGAGGAAACAAACTCTCAGCATCGACCCTGTCAAATCCCCTGTGAATCCGATATGTCTCAATAAGGTCACCTCTCGGCCTCCTGAATGGCAGTGAGCACAGACCCAACCTACTCAACCTCTCCTCATAAGAAAATACCTCCAAACCCGGGATCAACCTAGTGAACATCTCTGGACAGCCTCCAACGCCAATATAACTGGGCAGCACGGTAGCACAGTGGTTAGCACTGTTGCTTCACAGCACCAGGGTCCCAGGTTCGATTCCCGGCTTGGGTCACCGTCTGTGCGGAGTCTGCACGTTCTCCCCGTGTGTGTGCGTGGGTCTCCTCCGGGTGCTCCGGTTTCCTCCCACAAGTCCCAGAAGACGTGCTTGTTAGGTGAATTGGACATTCTGAATTTTCCCTCTGTGTACCCGAACAGGCGCCGGAGTGTGGCGACTAGGGGATTTTCACAGTAACTTCATTGCAGCGTTAATAAGTCTGCTTGTGACTCTAATAAAGATTATCGTTCCTTAGATAAGGGGACTAAACTGCTTACCGTATTGGTCTAGGTAGTGCCTTGTATAGTTTTAGCACGACTTCTCTATTTTTCTGTTCCATTCCCTGTGAAATAAAGGTCAACATTCCATTTTCCTTCTGAACTTATGATTTTGCATGAGGACCTCCAAATCCCTCTGTGCTGCAGCTTTCTGCAGTCTTTCTCCATTTAAATAATACTCAGCTCCTTTATTCTTCCTACCAAAGTGTGTCACTTCACATTTTCCTGCATTATTCCATCCTCCAAGTTTTTGCCCATTCATCTAACCTGTCTATGTCCCTCTGAGTGTCATCCTCACCATTCGCCTCGCACCTGTTTCTGTGTTATCCTCAACCATGGCAATAGTACGTTCACATCCCTCATCCAAGTCATTAATATATATTGTAAATAATTGTGGTCCCAGCACTGATCCCTGTGGCACTCCACTAGCTACAGGTTGCCATCCTGAAAATGCCCCTCTTATCCCAACTCTCTGCCTTCTATTATTTAGCCAATCCTCTCGCTATGTTATAAACTAGGGGGGGGGGGGGCGCCATTCACGCGATGCCGCTCCGACGCCGGTCCACCGATTCTCCGGTGATCAGAGAATCACCGCCATTGGCGCCGGCACAGTCGGGGGGCCGCGTAGAGCGGCCCTCCCGGCGATTCCCCACACGGGATGGCCCAAGTGGCCCCTGAGATAGGCCGAGTCCCCCCGGCGCCGTTGACGTGTGGTCCTACCCGGCGGGACCTTGCCGTCCATCCTGCGAGGGGGGGGGGCGGCCTGGTGGCAGGGGGGGGGGGGGGGGTGTCCGACCATGGCCTGGCCCGCGATCCGGGCCTACCGATCGGCGTAAGCGTTTACGATGGTGTCAACACTTAGCCTCAGGATCAGAGAATCCCGTCTCCTATCTATACCCCTCATCGCTTTATAAACTTCTACCAGGTCGCCCCTCAGCCTCCATCTCTCTCTGGGGAGAACAATCCCAGTTTATTCAATCTCTCCTCATAGCTAATACCCTCCATACCAGGCCCGTTAGCCCCGTCAGTTTCCCTGGTACTTTTTCTCCAGTTATTTGGTTCTTTCCTCCCCCACTTCTGCCCCTTGGTTATTTAATATTTAGCAATACTATTAGTGTCGTCTCTGGTGAAGATTGACGGAAATTATTTATTTAACTCCTCTGCCATTTCCCGTTCCCCATTATTATTTACATTATTTATATGTTTAAAGAAGTTCTTATTGTTCGTTTTTATATTACTTGCTAGTTTACCCCCACAGTTTATCTTCTCACTCGCTTTTTTTTGGCCATCTTTTGTTTGCTTTCAAACTTTCCCAATCCCCTGGTTTACCTCTAATGCAGGGGCTGGTTTAGCACAGTGGGCTAAACAGCTGACGTTTAATGCAGAACAAATGCCAGCAGCCCGGGTTCAATTCCCGTAACAGCCTCCCCGAACAGGCGCCGGAATGTGGCGACTAGGGGCTTTTCACAGTAACTTCATTGAAGCCGACTTGTGACAATAAGCGATGATTATTATTAATGCTTGCCACATTATATGTTTTTTTCGTTCAGTTTAATACTATCCTTAACTTCCTTGGTTAACCTTGATTGATTTATCCCCTTCCTATAATTTTTCTTCCTCACTGGGATATATCTTTGTTGTGGGTCATTAAAAAATTTCATAAATATCTGCCAGGGGCTGGTTTAGCACACAGGGACTTGTTTAGCACACAGGGGCTGGTTTAGCACACAGGGGCTGGTTTAGCACACAGGGACTTGTTTAGCACACAGGGGCTGGTTTAGCACACTGGGCTAAATCGCTGGCTTTGAAAGCAGACCAAGGCAGATCAGCAGCATGGTTCAATTCCCGTACCAGTCTCCCCGAACAGGCGCCGGAATGTGGCGACTAGGGGCTTTTCACAGCCTACTTGTGACAATAAGCGGTTTTCATTTGTTTCTGCTAAACTCCTTTCCCAGTGCACCCCAATCAACTCTGCTCTTGTTCCTTTGTAATTCCCTTTATTTAAGTTTGACACAGATGTTTCTGAACCATGTTTCTCACTCTCAAACTGAACATTAAATTCTACCATGTTATGGTCGCTGTTTCCCAGTGGATCTTTTGCTCTGAGATTATTCATTCAACCTACCTCATTATACATTACCAGATCCAAAACAGCCTGACCCTTAGTTGTATCCACAGCATATTGGCCAGAATTCTCCTTCCATTGCGATTCAATTTTCCCGCTGACATTGGATTTCCCGGCGTGGCACGGTCACAATGGGAAATCCCGTTGGCAATCAGCGGGAAGATAGAATCCTGCTGCCAGCAAATGGTGCGCGGCCAAGAAACATGCGGCTAGTGGACCAGAGAATCCCGCCCATTATTCTGGGAAACTGACCCGAATACACTCTATGGAGTCTTCCTCGGCCAATTTGGTTTTCCTAATCCACATGAAGATTAAAGACACCCATTATTAATGTACTGCTTTTATTACATGCCTTCATTATTTCCTGATTTATTCCAGGATAGCTGCTCTCGGGGGGCTGGAAGGCCTCTCCCATGAATGTCTCCTTACCCTCGTTATTTCTGACCTCCACCCATATGTATTCTACATCTTCCCATCCAAGTTCATATCTTGCTATCGTACTTACTCCATCTGATACTAACAAAGCTACCCCACCACCCTTTCGCTCCTGCCTTCCTTTGTGAAAAATCGCATACTCCTGAATATTTAGTTCCCAGTTTTGATGCCCCTGTAACTACATCGCTGTAATGGCGATAGGATTATACCCATTAGCCTCAATTTGTGCTGTTAATTCTTTTATTTTGTGCTGAATAGGGGCAGCACAGTGGTTAGCACTGCTGCCTCACAACGCTGAGGTCCCAGGTTTGGTCCCGGCTCTGGGTCACTGTCCGTGTGGAGTTTGCACATTCTCCCCGTGTCTGCGTGGGCTTCGCCCCCACAACCCAAAGATGTGCAGTGTAGGTGGATTGGCCACACTAAATTGGCCCTTAATTGGAAGAAAGGCAGCACGGTAGCATTGTGGATAGCACAATTGCTTCACAGCTCCAGGGTCCCAGGTTCGATTCCCGGCTTGGGTCACTGTCTGTGCGGAGTCTGCACATCCTCCCCGTGTGTGCGTGGGTTTCCTCCGGGTGCTCCGGTTTCCTCCCACAGTCCAAAGATGTGCAGGTGAGGTGGATTGGCCATGATAAATTGCCCTTAGTGTCCAAAATTGCCCTTAGTGTTGGGTGGGGTTACTGGGTTATGGGGACAGGGCGGAGGTGTTGACCTTGAGTAGGGTGCTCTTTCCAAGAGCCGGTGCAGATTCGATGGGCCGAATGGCCTCCTGCACTGTAAATTCTATGATATCTATGAAATGAATTGAATATATATTTTGTGCTGAATGTTACATGCAAAGAGGCATTAACTTTGCCTTTTTACTATTTTTGTCCCCTCTGATCCTGTGTGCTGCTTTTAAAAAATATTTGTACACTCTGTCCCTTCCTGTCATACTCTGTCTGTCACCCAGGACCGGTTTAGCTCAGTGGGCTGGACAGCTGGTTCGTGATATCGAGCGAGGTTAACAGAGTGGCATCAATTCCCGTACCGGCTGAGGTTATTCATGAAGGCCCCCGCCTTCTCAACCTTGCCCCTCGCCTGAGGTGTGGTGACCCTCAGGTTAAACCACCACCAGTCAGCTCTCCCCCCCCCCCCAAAGGGGAAAGCAGCCTCTGGTCACCTGGGACTGTGGCGACTTTACTTTACTTATTTATCATTAACTTGTGATGCTGCCATTTCCTTTTTGCTTCGTAAACCTACATATCCCACCACCACCACCACCCCCTCCCCGCACTGCCCTAGTTATGCAGTTTGCAAGAACACGTGTCCCAGTTTAGATATCGCCCGTCCCAACGGTACAGGTGCCACTTTCCCCAGTACGGACGCCAGTGCCCCATGATCTGAAGTGCAAATCTCCCACACCAGCCTTTCAGCCAATTTTATGTACCGTTGCCAGTTTGTGTATAGCCCAGATAATAATTGAAAGTAATCAGTAAAGATGACCATGAAACTATTGTCGACTGTTGTAAAAACCCATCTGGTTCACTAACGTCCGTTAGGGAAGGAAACCTGGCGCCTGTTATGTTCTTGTACAGAGACAATTACTGAGTCGGCGTATTAAAGAACACTGTGGTAGTATGCATTAGGGGTCATGTGGGGCTGTGAAGCCGTGATGCTGTTGGCTGACAGATCCCGGGTCCTGGTTGGCTGTTGATCCCTAGCTCCGCCTTGAAGGCGGAGTATAAGAACCTGGGCTTCTCCCCACAGCTCCAGTCTGTTGCTGAACTGCGGGGAACAAGTCACGCTTAATAAAGCCTCATCGACTTCACCTCTATTCGTCTCTCTCGTAAGTCATTGTGCGCTACAACTTATTAAGCGTGCTTAAAGGACTATGGAGCTCAGGATCGCCTCGGAATGCCTGCGGATCAGCCCCCACGCAGTGAACGCGGCAGCAGTTTTTAAACACTGGCAGACTTGTTTCGAAGGCTACCTCCGAACGGCCCCCGGCCGGATCACAGAAGACCAGAAACTACAGGTCCTGCACTCAAGGGTAAGCCCGGACATTTTCCCTCTCATAGAAGACGCAGAGGATTTCCCGACGGCGCTCGCAGCACTAAAGAGCGTCTACGTTCGTCCAGTGAACCAGGTCTACGCACGCTACCAACTCGCAACGAAACGGCAAAGTCCCGGAGAATCGTTAGAGGAATTCTATGCCGCGCTGCTAATTTTGGGACGGGGCTGCGGCTGCCCGCCGGTAAACACGACGGAACACACGGACATGTTAATTCGCGATGCGTTTGTGGCAGGTATGAACTCTCCCCAAATCCGCCAAAGACTCTTAGAAAAAGAGTCGCTAGGACTCTCAGTGGCACGGGCCCTTGCAGCTTCCCTAGATGTGGCCGCGCGAAATGCCCGCGCGTACGGCCCCGACCGCGCGGCAGCCCCTTGGGTTCCGTGGGCCCCCGTCGCGACAAACCCCCTCCCCCCCTCCCTCACAGGCTTGCGCGGTTAAGACGCCAGACCATCCCGGGGGGGCCCGCTGCTATTTCTGCGGCCAGGCGAAACACCCCCGGCAGCGCTGCCCGGCCCGCGCAGCAACTTGCAAGAGCTGCGGGAAAAAGGGCCATTTCGCGGCTGTGTGCCGGTCCCGGGGGGTCGCCACTGTCCCCGGGGAAGAAAGAGTCCAGCGCATCCCAAACGCTCCCCAACCCCCCCAGCGCCCCATGTGCGACCCGCGGGCGCCGCCATTTTGGGTCCCGGCCACCACGAGGGGAGGATGGGCGCCGCCATCTTGTGACCCCCCAGCCATGTGTGATGCATGGGGGTGGCCATTTTGTCCACCCCTGACCGTGTGCGATCCGTGGGGGCGGCCATTTTGTCCACCCCCGGCCGCGTGCGATTCATGGATGCCGCCATCTTGGATGACAACAATGGACCCCAGCATCGACGGCTCCACGGGGTCCGAAGAAGACGCTGAGACACTACGACCATATCTGGCCTCGGTGACGCTGGATCAAGCACGGCCCCGGACGCTCCAGACGACAACAACAACGGTGCTGATCAACGGACACGAGACACCATGCCTGATCGACTCCGGGAGCACCGAAAGCTTCATCCACCCCGACACGGTAAGACGCTGTTTTTTGACCAACCGTCCCAGTACGCAAAAGATTTCCCTAGCTGCAGGATCCCACTCCGTAGAGATCAAAGGGTTCTGCATAGTGACCCTAACGGTGCAAGGAAGGGAGTTTAAAAACTACAGGCTCTACGTCCTTCCCCAACTCTGCGCGCCCACATTACTGGGATTAGATTTCCAGTGCAACTTGCAGAGCCTAACGTTTCAATTCGGCGGCCCAATACCCCCACTCACTATCTGCGGCCTCGCAACCCTCAAAGTTGAACCGCCATCCTTGTTTGCAAACCTCACCCCGGATTGCAAACCCGTCGCCACTAGGAGCAGACGGTACAGTGCCCAGGACCGGACATTTATCCGGTCCGAAGTCCAGCGGTTGCTGAAGGAAGGCATAATCCAGGCCAGCAATAGTCCCTGGAGAGCACAGGTGGTAGTAGTAAAGACCGGGGAGAAGCAAAGGATGGTCATAGACTATAGCCAGACCATCAACAGGTACACACAGCTAGATGCGTACCCTCTCCCCCGCATATCCGACATGGTAAATCGGATTGCCCAATATAAGGTCTTCTCCACCGTGGACCTCAAGTCCGCCTATCACCAGCTCCCCATCCGCCCAAGTGACCGCAAGTACACAGCCTTCGAGGCAGATGGGCGACTATACCACTTCCTAAGGGTCCCATTTGGCGTCACAAACGGGGTCTCGGTCTTCCAACGGGAGATGGACCAAATGGTTGATCAACACGGGTCACAGGCCACGCTCCCGTATCTCGACAACGTAACCATCTGCGGCCACGATCAACAGGACCACGACGCCAACCTCCAAAAATTCCTCCAGACCGCAAACGCCTTGAACCTCACATACAACGAGGACAAGTGCGTGTTTAGCACAAACCGGCTAGCCATCCTGGGATACGTAGTGCGCAATGGGATAATCGGCCCCGACCCCGAACGCATGCGCCCCCTTATGGAATTTCCCCTTCCCCACTGCTCTAAAGCCCTGAAACTATGCCTGGGGTTTTTTTCATACTATGCCCAGTGGGTCCCCCAGTACGCAGACAAGGCCCGCCCACTGATACAGACTACTACCTTCCCTCTGTCGACAGGGGCTTGCCAGGCCTTCAGCCGCATCAAAGCGGATATCGCAAAGGCCACGATGCGCGCCATCTACGAGTCCCTCCCCTTCCAGGTCGAGAGCGACGCCTCCGATGTAGCTCAAGCGGCCACCCTTAACCAAGATGGCAGACCCGTGGCCTTCTTCTCCCGAACCCTCCACGCCTCAGAAATCCGCCACTCCTCAGTGGAAAAGGAAGCCCAAGCCATAGTGGAAGCTGTGCGACATTGGAGGCATTACCTGGCCGGCAGGAGATTCACTCTCCTCACGGACCAACGGTCGGTAGCTTTCATGTTCGATAATGCACAGCGGGGCAAAATTAAAAATGACAAGATCTTAAGGTGGAGGATCGAGCTCTCCACCTTCAACTACGAGATCTTGTACCGTCCCGGAAAGCTGAACGAGCCGTCCGATGCCCTATCCCGCGACACATGTGCCAACGCACAAATAGACCGTCTCCAAACCCTCCACGAGGACCTCTGCCACCCGGGGGTCACTCGGTTCTACCATTTTATAAAGTCCCGCAACCTCCCCTACTCCGTGGAGGAGGTCCGTACAGTCACCAGGAACTGCCACATCTGCGCTGAGTGCAAACCGCATTTTTTCAGTCCAGATAGAACGCACCTGATCAAGGCTTCCCGCCCCTTTGAACGCCTCAGTCTGGATTTCAAAGGGCCCCTCCCCTCCACCGATCGAAACACATACTTCCTGAACGTGGTGGACGAGTACTCCCGTTTCCCTTTCGCCATCCCCTGCCCCGACATGACAGCGGCCACAGTTATTAAAGCCCTTAGCACTATATTCACACTGTTTGGTTGCCCCGCATATATCCATAGCGACAGGGGGTCCTCCTTCATGAGTGACGAGCTGCGCCAGTTCCTGCTCAGCAAGGGCATAGCCTCGAGCAAGACGACCAGCTACAACCCCCGGGGGAACGGGCAAGTAGAGAGGGAGAACGGCACGGTTTGGAAGACCGTCCTACTGGCCCGACGGTCCAGGGATCTCCCAGTTTCACGGTGGCAGGAGGTCCTCCCGGACGCTCTCCACTCCATCCGGTCGCTGCTGTGTACCACCACTAACCAAACGCCTCATGAGCGCCTCCTTGTCTTCCCCAGGAAGTCCTCCTCCGGAACATCGCTGCCGACCTGGCTGGCGGCCCCAGGACCCATCTTGCTCCGGAAACATGTGCGGGCGCACAAGTCGGACCCGTTGGTCAAGAGGGTTCATCTCCTCCACGCGAACCCGCAGTACGCCTACGTGGAGTACCCCGACGGCCGACAGGACACGGTCTTCCTGCGAGACCTGGCGCCCGCCGACAACACGCACCCCCCCCCCCCCGACACCGATCACCCCCTCCCTGCCACCGGCACACCCCGCTTCCCGGGAGGATCGGTCCTCCTCCCATGCCCGACCAGGAGTGAAACAAAAGCAGACACCGAAAAGCTCCCGGAGACGACAACGCGGGAACAAGCACCTGCACCAACACCGGGGCTGAGGCAATCGACAAGGAAGACCAGACCGCCCGCTCGACTCGTGGCATCGGTGTAACACAAGAATGTTGTGGACTTTAACGAGAATGTTCTTTTCCTCTTACGAATATTGTAAATAATTCACAAACCCTGTACATAGCCCAATGTAGGGCAAAGTGTAGAGCATTGAAAGGACATGCCAAAAATTTTCTCCTCCCAGGACCAGCCTTGTAAACCCCTACCACCATGCGAAGCACCACCCCGCCGGGTTCATTTTTAACAAGGGGTGAATGTGGTAGTATGCATTAGGGGTCATGTGGGACTGTGAAGCCGTGATGCTGTTGGCTGACAGATCCCGGGTCCTGGTTGGCTGTTGATCCCTAGCTCCGCCCTGAAGGCGCAGTATAAGAACCTGGGCTTCTCCCCGCAGCTCCAGTCTGTTGCTGAACTGCTGGGAACAAGTCACGCTTAATAAAGCCTCATCGACTTCACCTCTATTCGTCTCTCTCGTAAGTCATTGTGTGCTACAAACACCTAGTTAATACCGGTCACTTTTATTATTGTATAATAAACTGTGGGTAGGAAACGAACGCTATCAAACTGGAACTAATACAAACACGGCTGACCACGACCATTTCTCCTTCCGACTCCCCCCCGGTTACAGTGTCACCTGCTATTACTTGCCTGACACCTACTGGTTGGAGGGTATACATATTTATACGTACGCTTGTTTATGTATATCACTACACCGCCCTTTACCTGGTCTGGCCCCACAGCAATGTTTTTGACTCTTAACTGTCCTCCGTTAAGTTGAAGGGCAATTCGGAGTGGGCAAGGAAGGAATAAATGAAATGATAGCATGCGCACTGCTGCCAAAAGGAATGGATGTTTCAGATGGCCGATGGGGTGCTGATCAAGTGGAACATTTGTGGGACCTTTCAGTGGACGAGACAGTTTCACCAATTGCCTCCAAATCAACTTCAGATCAATATAATTAATTAGCTGTGAAATATTTTGGGCGTCATGTGTGATGTAAATATGTACCTGCTTCCTTCACTGCATAGCACGGCCTGGGAGGTTAGTGACAGTGTTGCAAATACGAGGATAGCAGTCTCCATTGGTGCATGTTTCTGTGCGAGACTTTATTCAACAGATATTAAGATGTCTGCCTCTCGTGTCATGGTCACGTGACTACAGAAAGCCTGAGGTAGCAACCAGATTGATTACATTTCAAAACCCAAACAGGGAGAGAGTCAAAATGAAGGGAATGTTGCCTGATCGATGGGATGTGACAATGGAGGTTCCCATGGATCTTTATTGGGGACTCTGCCTTTCACCAGACATAATATACCAATGTCGATGTCATACTAACAGGCAGTAAGGTTTGTGGATGGAAGCGGAATGTTGCAAAGGGATGGATTAAGCTACAACTGACAGGTGGAAGAGCGTAATGTGGGAATCATCCACTTTGGACCCAAGAGAGTCGGATCGGAGTGTTTTCAAATGCAAAGGAAATAAAATGTCAAATCCATGTACACAAATAACCAACGCTAGTAGACAAGTAAGAAATTAGAGTCATAGATGTTTACAGCACGGAAACAGGCCCTTCGGCCCAGCCTGTCCATGCCGCCCCGTTTCTATCATGAAACTAGTCCCACTTGCTCCCATTTGGACCACATCCCTCTATACCCACCCTGCCCATGTAACTGTCAAACTTTTTTAAAGAACAAAATTGTACTCGCCTCTACCACTGCCTCTGGCAGCTCGTTCCAGATGTTCCCCACCTTCTGTGTGAAGAAATTTCCCCTCTGGTCTCTTTTGCATCTCCCCCCTCTCACCTTAAACTTATGTCCCCTGGTTCTAGACTCCTCCACCTTGGGGAAAAGATGTTGACTATCGACCTTATCTTTGCCCCTCATTATTTTATAGACCTCTATAAGATCACCCCAAAGCCTCCTACGCTCCAGGGAAAAAAGTCCCAGCCTATCCGGCCTCTCCTTATAACTCAATCCATCAAGTCCTGGTAGCATAGATGTAGATTTTGAAATGATTCAAAAATATCAATGGAGTGTTGGCCTTTTACTCCAGGAGGCTGCGAAAGAAGAGGTGTTAGTTACGTTACAACTTTACAGAGATCTGGTCCAACCCCGTCAGAATACCGCGTATAGTCTGCGCGGCAATCGTTAAAATGGCCTTGAAAAGGTTGCAGCGAGGATTTACTGAAATGGTTCCAGCGCCAAAAGGGTTAAATCCGAGGAAAGGTTACATAGGCCAGGCTTGTATCCCCCCGAGCAGAGAAGCTGAGGGTTGATCAAGTCACAATGATGAAGGTCTCAACAGAGAAAATGTTTCAACATAGAAAGCAAACAAAGAAAAAAGACAGAGCGCTGTGGAATTGTAATCCCTCCGCAACTCCTCTGTCTCGTATTCTGTCGCCTTTTGAATCGTGCTTTACTCTGCAACTCCCTAACAGTGGCAACTGTGGTCAGAATGTTGTACCTTCAGATTGCACTCCATATACGTGGGGGCAGAAGTGCCAGGGAGGTAGACCTAAATGTTTTTTTTTTAACAAACAATTTTATTGAGGTATTTTAGGCATATAGAAAAAATGACATTGTACAGTACAAAAAAACCCAAGTCAAGACACAAATTAAACATAGTGCAAATCACGGCTCTGTTCACGCACGGACCAGCCTCAATATCCCCCTACTCTACTCTACTCTACCCTAGCCCCGTAGACCTAAATGTTAAACCAACACCCTGCCTGCCGCCTTAACATAGATGTAGATAAGAAGATCCCAGACACTATTGCGAAGAAGACTAGGGGAGTTCTGGCCAATATTTATCCTTTTAGCTACATCAATAAAAATTGATTATCTGTGTCATAATATCCACTCATGTATATAATGAGATGCAGACAGGCAGTGATTGACACATAGGATGACCAGTAAGCATACAACACAGTGCAGCCAATCACCAGACAGGACACTACCACTATAAAGCCAGAGGGCACTAGGTTTCCCGCTCTCTCGGGACCCAGCCACTGAGACAGTCAGACTCCACGAGCTAGCACAGTGCAAACACCATGCGGTAGCTAGTAAGTCTGGTCAGGCTACTACAAGGTCACTAGTTAGATCAGTATAGTGTCGATCCACAGCTGAATATGTACAGCAATTCATCTGGTTGAATAAAACAGTGTTGGATCTTCTCCAGTGTTAGACGTCTGTTTCTAGCTTCCCTGCATCGAGTGCACTCCACATCGAACCAGCCTGCCAAACACATCAATCTGGTTTGCCTGTGGCATATTACTGTGTACAAATTTATTGCTATATTTGGCTATGTTACTACACTGCTGAAAACAGAAATATATCGCCTGTTCCTTCACTGTCTCTGGGTCCTAAATCCTGGGCCGAGATTCTCCGTCTTGCCGCACCAGAAGATTGGTGTGGCGCGCCCATGCTGCCAGTGTGTCCTCTATCCTGCCAGCCGGCCAACTGGGTTTCCCATTGTGGGCAGTCCCACGCCATCGGAAAATCCCCGGGCGGGGTGTGCTGCCGGCATAGCGGGGAACCCGCCAGCAGAGATTCCAGCCCCTGGGAATCCCTCCCGAACAGCACAGTGGGTGTGCCTACCCCACTTGGACTGCCGCGGTTCAAGAAAGCAAGCTCACCTCCACCTTCTCAAGGGCAATTAGGGATGGGCAATAAATGCTGATCTAACCGGCGACGCCCACACATCCCGTGAATGAATTAGAAAATGAGCATAAGGAAGACGGGAGTGAAAGGGGACGTCAGTGACATGACGGAGAGCAGGAGAGATTAGGTGGCAAAACCGATGATGGCGCAAGACAAAAGGAGATGGTAATGGAACAAGTAAAGGAAGGATGGATGGGTCCAGAGGAGGTTCGGGGGGCAGCATAGCAGGAAAGCGCAGGCAGAGGGAAGTTTGGAAAATTGGAAAAGAGGTAAAGGCTCCTGCAGCCTGGGAATGTGGAGAGGCCCCAGGAAGTGTGGACCACGCCCACTGACAGGGAATTCCCACTGCAGGCACCGGGCTGCAGGCACCGGGCTGCAGCCCTACTATCCTGAATCATAGACCAAGAGCAAACCCACAACCCCAGGCACCGAGCCACAAACACCCCATTCCCACCGATTCTGGTGGAGCCATCCTCCTTCACCGACACCAACTGAGCCAGAAAGACCGTAGGAAATACGAGCGGGAATGGACCCTACTCTCCTTGAGTTGATCTGCCATGGCCGATCATCGATCTTAACTCCACTTTCCCGCCCACGCCCCTTACTTCCTGGAGAGACCAGAAATCTATCCATCCTCAGCCTTAAATATATTCAAGAACGACTTCCGGGTGCGGCAATGACCAGCTAAGTCGCACGTTTCGGCACCTCCCGTTTTAACGGACTTTTGGGCTCTTATCGGGAGCCCCAACGGCAATTTTCGAAGGCTAAACCCACTGTGAGGCAACATAGAAGGGAGTCCCCCCGGATGTGAATGGACAGAAGAGATAATAGTGGCCAGATTGCGGAGGATCCTCTGGAGCAGCGGCAAAGAAGGGAAGTTAGAAGCAAGATGGCGGCGGAGGGAGGCCAGTTGGTATGGGGCCTGGAAAAGCAGGAGTTCCTCCGGCGATGTGTGGAGGAGCTCAAGAAGGAGGTGCTGGCGCCGATGCTGCAGGCGATTGAGGAGTTAAAGGAGGCAAAGAAGACCCAAGAGATGGAGCTCCGTGGAGTGAAGGCAAAAGCTGCCGAAAATGAGGACGAGATACAGGGCTTGGTGGTGAAGACGGAGACGCACGAGGCGCTACACAAGAGGTGTATGGAGTGACTAGAAGCCCTGGAAAATAGCTCGAGGAGGAAGAACTTAAGAATCTTGGGTCTTCCCGAAGGGGCAGAGGGAGCGGACGTTGGGGC
The DNA here is from genome assembly GCF_047496885.1 of Scyliorhinus torazame. Taxonomy (NCBI): domain Eukaryota; kingdom Metazoa; phylum Chordata; class Chondrichthyes; order Carcharhiniformes; family Scyliorhinidae; genus Scyliorhinus; species Scyliorhinus torazame. Next base: position 10,307,753 of record NC_092707.1, read on the forward strand.
GTATGTGAGCACGATGCTCCATACCTTAATGGGAGCTGAGGCCCCGACGGGCCCCCTGGAAGTGGAGGGAGCGTATCGAGTCCTCGTGAGAAGACCAAAGGCAGGAGAAATACCTCGAGCAATAGTGGTGAGGTTCCACCGCTCCAAGGACAGGGAGATGGTCCTGAGATGGGCGAAAAAGACACGGAGCAGCAGGTGGGAGAACGCGGTGATCCGCGTGTATCAGGATTGGAGTGCGGAGGTGGTGAGAAGAAGGGCGAGTTTCAATCGGGCCAAGGCGGTGCTCCACAAGAGGAAAGTGAAGTTCGGAATGTTGCAGCTGGCAAGACTGTGGGTTACACACCAGGGTAAACACCACTACTTCGAGACGGCAGAAGAGGCGTGGACATTTATTGAAGAGGAGAAGTTGGACTAGATTGGAGAAAGAGTATTTGAAATGAAGTAGTGAGGTGGTGGCAAGGGACTGTGAATCAGATGGGGGAAAATTCTCTTTCCCCTCGAAGGAGGGGGACACGAAGAAATGTGGACGCCGGTGGGGAAGGGGAGGGGGAAGGAGAGAGGGAGCTGCGCCATCAGGGGCGGGGCCGAGAGGGAAGTGCGGGCTTTGTTCCCGCGCTATGGAAATTGTGGCGGGGAAAGGGGGCGCAGGAAGGAGGGGGCCTCACATAATGGGAGGCTAAGGATAAACGGGGGAAGCCGAGGTCAGCCAGAGTTTGCTGACTTCCGGAAGCAATATGGGGGGAGCAACTAAGCTAGAGAGGGATCTAGCCGGGGGGGGGGGGGGGGGTTAACTGGGTTGCTGCTGCTAAGGGGAAGGGGGAGCTGTTACGGGATGGGATGGTCGGGACGGGAGGGCGCCGTTGGGGGAATAAGCGGGTGCGTGGGAACCGGGTGAGGAGCTGGTCTAAAAAAGGGGATGGCTAGTCGACGAGTGGGGGGGGGGGGGTAAAGAGCCCCCCAACCCGGTTGATCACGTGGAATGTGAGAGGGTTGAACGGGCCGATTAAGAGGGCAAGGGTACTTGCGCACCTAAAGAAGCTAAAGGCAGACGTGGTCATGCTTCAGGAGACGCACCTGAAACTGGCGGATCAGGTCAGATTAAGAAAAGGATGGGTGGGACAGGTATTCCACTCGGGCTTGGATGCGAAAAATAGAGGGGTGGCAATACTGGTGGGGAAACGGGTATTGTTTGAGGCAAAGACCATAGTGGCGGACAGTGGGGGCAGGTACGTGATGGTGAGTGGCAGATTGCAAGGTGAGGCGGTGGTGCTGGTGAATGTATATGCCCCGAACTGGGATGACGCGAACTTTATGAAGCGTATGTTGGGGCGCATCCCGGACCTGGAGATGGGAAATTTGGTAATGGGGGGGGGGGGACTTCAACACGGTGCTGGACCCAGGGCTGGACCGGTCCAGATCTAGGACCGGGAGGAGGCCGGCAGCGGCCAAGGTGCTTAAGGGCTTTATGGAGCAGATGGGAGGAGTAAAATTTAATTTAAATTTTAATTTTAATTTTAATTTTAATTAATTGCCGCAATGTCAGTTAGAGGGGTGCTGTGCTCTGACTGTGAGATGTGGCAGGTCCGGGAGGCTTCCAGCGTCCCGGATGGCTTCATCTGCAGAAAGTGTACCCAACTGGAGCTCCTGGTTCGGTTGGAACAGCAATTGGATGCACTTAGGAGCATGCAGGTGGCGGAAAGCGTCATAGATCGCAGTTATGTAAATGTGGTCACACCCAAGGTGCAGGCAAAGAAATGGGTGACCACCAGAAAGGGCAGGCAGTCAGTGCAGGAATCCCCTGTGGTTGTCCCCCTCTCGAACAGATATACCCCTTTGGATACTGTCGGGGGGGATAGCCTATCAGGGGAAAACAGCAGCAGCCAGAGCAGTGGCACCACGGCTGGCTCTGATGTTCAGAAGGGAGGGTCAAAACGCAGAAGAGTAATAGTAATAGGGGACTCTATAGTCAGGGGCACAGATAGGCGCTTCTGTGGACGTGAAAGAGACTCCAGGATGGTATGTTGCCTCCCTGGTGCCAGGGTCCAGGATGTCTCCGAATGGGTAGAGGGAATCCTGAAGGGGGAGGGCAAACAGGCAGAGGTCGTTGTACATATTGGTACTAACGACATAGGCAGGAAGGGGCATGAGGTCCTGCAGCAGGAGTTCAGGGAGCTAGGCAGAAAGTTAAAAGACAGGACCTCGAGGGTTGTAATCTCGGGATTACTCCCTGTGCCACGTGCCAGTGAGGCTAGAAATAGGAAGATAGAGCAGATAAACACGTGGCTAAACAGCTGGTGTAGGAGGGAGGGTTTCCATTATCTGGACCACTGGGAGCTCTTCCGGGGCAGGTGTGACCTGTATAAGAAGGACGGGTTGCATCTAAACCGGAGAGGCATAAATATCCTGGCCGCGAGGTTTGCTAGTGTCACACGGGAGGGTTTAAACTAGTATGGCAGGGGGGTGGGCATGGGAGCAATAGGTCAGAAGGTGAGAGCATTGAGGGAGAACTAGGGAATAGGGACAGTGTGGCTCTGAGGCAGAGCAGACGGGGAGAAGTTGCTGAACACAGCGGGTCTGGTGGCCTGAAGTGCATATGTTTTAATGCAAGGAGCATTACGGGTAAGGCAGATGAACTTAGAGCTTGGATTAGTACTTGGAACTATGATGTTGTTGCCATTACAGAGACCTGGTTGAGGGAAGGGCAGGATTGGCAGCTAAACGTTCCAGGATTTAGATGTTTCAGGCGGGATAGAGGGGGATGTAAAAGGGGAGGCGGAGTTGCGCTACTTGTTCGGGAGAATATCACAGCTGTACTGCGAGAGGACACCTCAGAGGGCAGTGAGGCTATATGGGTAGAGATCAGGAATAAGAAGGGTGCAGTCACAATGTTGGGGGTATACTACAGGCCTCCCAACAGCCAGCGGGAGATAGAGGAGCAGATAGGTAGACAGATTTTGGAAAAGAGTAAAAACAACAGGGTTGTGGTGATGGGAGACTTCAACTTCCCCAATATTGACTGGGACTCACTTAGTGCCAGGGGCTTAGACGGGGCGGAGTTTGTAAGGAGCATCCAGGAGGGCTTCTTAAAACAATATGTAGACAGTCCAACTAGGGAAGGGGCGGTACTGGACCTGGTATTGGGGAATGAGCCCGGCCAGGTGGTAGATGTTTCAGTAGGGGAGCATTTCGGTAACAGTGACCACAATTCAGTAAGTTTTAAAGTACTGGTGGACAAGGATAAGAGTGGTCCGAGGATGAATTGGGGGAAGGCTAATTATAACAATATTAGGCGGGAACTGAAGAACATAGATTGGGGGCGGATGTTTGAGGGCAAGTCAACATCTGACATGTGGGAGGCTTTCAAGTGGCAGTTGAAAGGAATACAGGACCGGCATGTTCCTGTGAGGAAGAAAGATAAATACGGCAATTTTCGGGAACCTTGGATGACGAGTGATATTGTAGGCCTCGTCAAAAAGAAAAAGGAGGCATTTGTCAGGGCTAAAAGGCTGGGAACAGACGAAGCCTGCGTGGAATATAAGGAAAGTAGGAAGGAACTTAAGCAAGGAGTCAGGAGGGCTAGAAGGGGTCACGAAAAGTCATTGGCAAATAGGGTTAAGGAAAATCCCAAGGCTTTTTACACGTACATAAAAAGCAAGAGGGTAGCCAGGGAAAGGGTTGGCCCACTGAAGGATAGGCAAGGGAATCTATGTGTGGAGCCAGAGGAAATGGGCGAGGTGCTAAATGAATACTTTGCATCAGTATTCACCAAAGAGAAGGAATTGGTAGATGTTGAGTCTGGAGAAGTGGGTGTAGATAGCCTGGGTCACATTGTGATCCAAAAAGACGAGGTGTTGGGTGTCTTAAAAAATATTAAGGTAGATAAGTCCCCAGGGCCTGATGGGATCTACCCCAGAATACTGAAGGAGGCTGGAGAGGAAATTGCTGAGGCCTTGACAGAAATCTTTGGATCCTCGCTGTCTTCAGGGGATGTCCCGGAGGACTGGAGAATAGCCAATGTTGTTCCTCTGTTTAAGAAGGGTAGCAAGGATAATCCCGGGAACTACAGGCCGGTGAGCCTTACTTCAGTGGTAGGGAAATTACTGGAGAGAATTCTTCGAGACAGGATCTACTCCCATTTGGAAGCAAATGGACGTATTAGTGAGAGGCAGCACGGTTTTGTGAAGGGGAGGTGGTGTCTCACTAACTTGATAGAGTTTTTCGAGGAGGTCACTAAGATGATTGATGCAGGTAGGGCAGTAGATGTTGTCTATATGGACTTCAGTAAGGCCTTTGACAAGGTCCCTCATGGTAGACTAGTACAAAAGGTGAAGTCACACGGGATCAGAGGTGAGCTGGCAAGGTGGATACAGAACTGGCTAGGCCATAGAAGGCAGAGAGTAGCAATGGAGGGATGCTTTTCTAATTGGAGGGCTGTGACCAGTGGTGTTCCACAGGGATCAGTGCTGGGACCTTTGCTCTTTGTTGTATATATAAATGATTTGGAGGAAAATGTAACTGGTCTGATTAGTAAGTTTGCAGACGACACAAAGGTTGGTGGAATTGCGGATAGCGATGAGGACTGTCGGAGGATACAGCAGGATTTAGATTGTCTGGAGACTTGGGTGGAGAGATGGCAGATGGAGTTTAATCCGGACAAATGTGAGGTAATGCATTTTGGAAGGTCTAATGCAGGTCGGGAATATACAGTGAATGGTAGAACCCTCAAGAGTATTGAAAGTCAAAGAGATCTAGGAGTACAGGTCCACAGGTCATTGAAAGGGGCAACACAGGTGGAGAAGGTAGTCAAGAAGGCATACGGCATGCTTGCCTTCATTGGCCGGGGCATTGAGTATAAGAATTGGCAAGTCATGTTGCAGCTGTATAGAACCTTAGTTAGGCCACACTTGGAGTATAGTGTTCAATTCTGGTCGCCACACTACCAGAAGGATGTGGAGGCTTTAGAGAGGGTGCAGAAGAGATTTACCAGAATGTTGCCTGGTATGGAGGGCATTAGCTATGAGGAGCGATTGAATAAACTCGGTTTGTTCTCACTGGAACGAAGGAGGTTGAGGGGAGACCTGATAGAGGTATACAAAATTATGAGGGGCATAGACAGAGTGGATAGTCAGAGGCTTTTCCCCAGGGTAGAGGGGTCAATTACTAGGGGGCATAGGTTTAAGGTGAGAGGGGCAAGGTTTAGAGTAGATGTACGAGGCAAGTTTTTTACGCAGAGGGTAGTGGGTGCCTGGAACTCGCTACCGGAGGAGGTAGTGGAAGCAGGGACGATAGGGACATTTAAGGGGCATCTTGACAAATATATGAATAGGATGGGAATAGAAGGATACGGACGCAGGAAGTGTAAAAGATTGTAGTTTAGTCGGGCAGCATGGTCGGCACGGGCTTGGAGGGCCGAAGGGCCTGTTCCTGTGCTGTACATTTCTTTGTTCTTTGTTCTTTGAGTGGATCCATGGAGATTTACTAGGCCAAGGAGTAAAGAGTTTTCCTTCTTCTCCCATGTCCACAAAGTGTACTCCCGGATAGACTTCTTTGTCCTGGGAAGGGCGCTGATCCCGAAGGTGGCAGGAACGGAATATTCGGCTATAGCCATTTCAGATCATGCCCCACATTGGGTAGATCTGGAAGTAGGAGAGGAAAAGGAACAGCGCCCACTCTGGAGATTAGATATGGGACTGTTGGCGGACGAGGGGGTATGTGTAAGGGTGAGGGGATGTATTGAAAGGTACCTTGAGATTAATGATGACGGAGAGGTCCAGGTGGGAGTGGTCTGGGAGGCGCTGAAGGCGGTGGTTAGAGGGGAGCTGATCTCCATAAGGGCCCATAAGGGGAAACAAGAGGGTAAAGAAAGGGAGAGATTGTTGAGGGAGATTTTGAGGGTGGATAGGCAATATGCGGAGGCTCCAGATGAAGGGCTATACAGGGAAAGACGGAGATTACACACGGACTTTGACTTGTTGACCACGGGTAAGGCGGAGGCACAACGGAGGAAGGCACAGGGAGTGCAGTATGAATATGGAGAGAAGGCGAGCCGGCTGCTGGCCCAACAACTTAGGAAGAGGGGGGCGGCGAGAGAGATCGGAGGGGTTAGAGACGAGGAGGGAAAGATGGAACGGGGAGCGGAGAGGGTGAACGGGGTGTTTAAGGTATTTTACGAGAGGCTATATAAGGCTCAACCCCCGGAAGGGAAAGAGGGAATGATGCGTTTCCTAGACCAGCTGGAGTTCCCGAAGGTTGAGGAACAGGAGATGACAGGACTGGGAGCGCAGATTGAGGTGGAGGAGGAGGTAAAAGGAATTGGGAACATGCAGGCAGGGAAGGCCCCGGGACCGGATGGGTTCCCGGTGGAGTTCTATAGGAAATACGTGGACCTGCTGGCCCCACTTCTGACGAGAACTTTTAATGAGGCTAGGGAAAGGGGGACACTACCCCCGACGATGTCGGAGGCGACGATATCGCTGATCCTGAAAAGAGACAAAGACCCGCTGCAGTGCAGGTCATACAGGCCTATTTCCCTCTTGAACGTAGATGCCTAGCTTTTGGCCAAGGTGATGGCGACGAGGATAGAGGACTGTGTCCCGGGGGTGGTGCATGATGGTCAAACGGGGTTTTTTAAAGGGAGGCAATTGAATGCTAACATACGGAGGCTGCTGGGGGTGATGATGATGCCCCCACCGGAGGGGGAGGCGAAGATAGTGGTGGCGATGGATGCAGAGAAAGCATTTGATAGAGTGGAGTGGGACTACCTGTGGGAAGTACTGAGGAGATTTGGATTTGGAGAGGGGTTTATTAGATGGGTTCAGCTCCTATACAGGGCCCCGGTGGCAAGTGTGATCACAAATAGGCAACGATCTGACCACTTCCGACTATATAGGGGTACAAGACAGGGTTGTCCCCTGTCCCCGTTACTGTTTGCGGTGGCAATTGAGCCACTGGCCATAGCGCTGAGAGGCTCTAGGAAGTGGAGGGGGTACTTAGAGGAGGAGAAGAGCATCGGGTGTCATTATACGCGGATGATTTGTTGTTGTATGTCGCGGACCCAGTGGAGGGAATGCCTGAAATAATGCAGACACTCAGGGAGTTTGGAGAATTTTCAGGATATAAATTGAATATGGGGAGGAGTGAACTGTTTGTGATGCACCCCGGGGAACAGGGCAGGGGAATAGATGATTTACCGCTGAGGAGGGTAACAAGGGATTTCCGGTATTTAGGGATCCAGGTGGCCAGGAACTGGGGAACCTTGCATAAGCTTAACTTGGCACGACTGGTAGAGCAGATGGAAGAGGACTTTAGGAGGTGGGACATGGCGCCCCTGTCATTGGTGGGCAGGGTGCAGGCGGTCAAAATGGTGGTCCTCCCAAGGTTTCTTTTTGTGTTCCAGTGCCTCCCTGTACTGATTACAAAGGCCTTTTTTAAGAAGGTGGACAAGAGTATTATGAGCTTTGTGTGGGCTGGAAAGACCCCAAGAGTAAAGAGGGGGTTCCTGCAGCACAGTAGGGACAGAGGGGGACTGGCACTGCCGAGTCTAAGTGATTATTATTGGGCCGCCAACGTGTCAATGATATGTAAGTGGATGAGGGAAGGGGAAGGAGCGGCGTGGAAAAGACTGGAGATGGCGTCCTGTAGGGGAACCAGCCTAAAAGCACTGGCGACAGCGCCTTTACCGTTCTCCCCGAAAAAGTACACCACAAGTCCAGTGGTGGTGGCAACTCTGAAAATTTGGGGGCAGTGGGGACGACATAAGGGAGTGACGGGTGCCTCAGTGTGGTCCCCGATAAGGAACAACCATAGGTTCGTCCCGGGAAAGATAGATGGGGGATTAAAATCTTGGCAGCGAGCAGGAATTGCGAAATTGAAGGACTTGTTCTTAGACGGGACGTTCGCGAGTCTGGGAGCACTGACAGAAAAATATGGGTTGCCACCTGGGAATGCATTTCGCTATATGCAAGTGAGGGCATTTGTGAGGCAACAGGTGAGGGAATTTCCGCGGCTCCCGGCGCAAGAGATCCAGGACAGAGTGATTTCGGGGGCATGGGTGGGTGATGGTAGGGTGTCAGATATATATAGGGAAATGAGAGACGAGGGGGAGACGATGGTAGAGGAGCTGAAGGGAAAATGGGAGGAGGAGCTGGGGGAAGAGATTGAGGAGGGGCTGTGGGCAGATGCCCTAAGTAGGGTAAACTCTTCGTCCTCGTGTGCCAGGCTCAGCCTGATACAATTCAAGGTTCTACACAGGGCGCATATGACGGGAGCAAGGCTGAGTAGATTTTTTGGAGTGGAGGATAGGTGCGGGAGATGCGGGAGAAGCCCGGCGAACCACACCCACATGTTTTGGTCATGTCCGGTATTGCATGGGTTCTGGGTGGGTGTGGCAAAAGTGATTTCAAAGGTGGTGGGGTCTGGGTCGAACCAGGCTGGGGGTTGGCTATACTTGGGGTTGCAGAAGAGCCGGGAGTGCAGGAGGCGAGAGAGGCCGATGTTTTGGCCTTTGCGTCCCTAGTAGCCCGGCGAAGGATTCTACTTATGTGGAAAGAAGCTAAACCCCCGGGCGTGGAGGCCTGGATAAACGACATGGCAGGGTTCATAAAATTGGAGCGGATAAAATAAGCACTAAGAGGTTCGGCTCAGGGGTTCACCAGGCGGTGGCAACCGTTCCTCGACTATCTCGCAGAGCGATAAGGGAAAATAGGAAAGGCAGCAGCAGCAGCCCAGGAGGGAGGGGAGGGGGGGTGGGGGGACTCATTTGGGTCCTCAGGGGTTCTATGTGTGTGTTTATATATTAGTTATTTATATTAGATGTTACGAAGTTACTATTTTAGTTATTATTTCTGTTGTTTCTTATTTTGTTGTTGGCAGTTGCCGTTCGTTAGCATATTATCTATTTAAAAAACGATCAATGTATATATTATTCCAAAGTTGTAAAATGGGAAAATTTTGTTTCTGTTTGATCGAAAAACTTTAATAAAATATATTTATTTTAAAAATATATATATTCAAGAACGGAGCATCCACAACTCTCGGGATAGAGAATTCCAAATATTCGCAACCCTTTGAGGGAAGGAATTTCTCCTCATCTCAGTCCCAAATGATCGGCCCCTTATCCTGGGGCTCTTCCTCCCCCCCCTCCCCCCCCCCCCCCCCCCCCCACACACACACACACACCATGTTTTAGATTCCCCTATCAGGGAAAACAACCATTCTGTGTCCACCCTGTCAACAGGAGAGTTAAGATCTAGTTGTTAAACTCAATGTCAAGGCCTATCTCATTCTCCACAAAACACGAGGGTTTTTACAGTCTTTTAGTTCTGCTAAACACCAGCTAAAGTCGACTCATTCAGTCTGTGCACAAGTGGCAATGATTCATTTTACATAATTAAGTTTCACTTCATGAATATCAACTCCCTTACCGCCTCACAGGCCTTGCTCCTCGGTTATGGTATAATGTCATTGTTTCCACACTCCCCGGCCTCCTGACAGTGCACGGGTTGTGAGAATGAGAAAATAATTGTATTTACGTAATTCCTTTCTGTGCTAATAACGTTCCAGAACTAATTAGGGGCACTAAAACATAAGCAAAATACTCCAGATGCGGCAATTGTGAAACAGAAACAACAAAATGATAGGCGTACACAGCAGGCCGGGCAGCGTCTGTGGAGAGAGACGCAGAGTTAATGGGTGGGATTCTTTGTTTGGGAGACCACCGTTTTCCCACTGGAGGTAAATTGCAACCGGTTTATAATCCCCCTGGGATCACTAACCGGCAAGCAATTGCGGATTCTTTGCCATGCAAATTTATACATGCTGTGGAATGCGAGGGATTCCCGAGGGAATCCCAATATCAGGCCGCCATTCTGAGTGGGCGGTCCGATAACAAGGACCCGGGGCCAGTAACTGTAAGATCTACCATGCGGATTTAGTGGCACTTTGCGATCACTAAAACTCAGTAGAAATTTGAGTTAAAACTTCTCAGGTGCAAATAAGAATCTGGGGCGAAATTCTCCCGAATTCCCAAAACGGCGCCAATCAGACGGGCATCGCGCCGCCCCAAAGGTGCGGAATGCTCAACATTGAGGGGCTAGGCCGACGCCGGAGGACTTTCCGCCCCGCCAGCTGGCGGAAACGGCCTTTGGTGCCCCGCCAGCTGGCGCAGAAATGACATCTCGGGGCGGCTCATGCGCGGGAGCGTCAGCGGCTGCTGACAGTTTCCCGCGCATGCGCAGTGGAGGGAGTCTCTTCCACCTCCGCCATGGTGGAGACCGTGGCGGAGGCGGAAGGGAAAGAGTGCCCCCACAGCACAGGCCCGCCCGCGGATCGGTGGGCCCCGATCGCGGGCCAGGCCACCGTGGGGGCACCCCCCGGGGCCAGATCGCCCTGCGCCCCCCCCCAGGACCCCGCCCACGCCGCCTTGTCCCGCCGGTAAGGTAGGTGATTTAATTTACGCCGGCGGGACAGGCATTTTAGCGGCGGGACTTCGGCCCATCCGGGCCGGAGAATCGAGCGGGGGGGGGCCCGCCAACCGGCGCGGCCCGATTCCCGCCCCCGCCGAATCTCTGGTGCCGGAGACTTCGCCAACCGGCGGGGGCGGGATTCACGCCAGCCCCAGGCGATTCTCCGACCCGGCGGGGGGTCGGAGAATGTCGCCCCTGTTATATTTGTCTCTATTGATTACAATTGAGAATCATTTAAAGTCTTATCCTCTAATAAGCCCAGCTAGCAAAGGACTGAAAGAGAAGCAATCTTGTAGACAATTCAACTTTTAAGTATTACAGAAATGATTTTCTTGCTTACAGCAAACAGCTCGCAATAACTTCAAAAAGTCAAAGTCAGAAAATGAAATATGAAAGACAGAAAGACAGCGAGTAAGTTAAGTCAAAGTATAGATGATCCATAAAGTAAGAAATGGCCGTACGATCCAGCACGGTTATACTAAATCATATCAGACTTTAGCCATCAATCTACACCCCAATGTAATCCGAATTGGCTTGAGTTAGAATCAAATAAGTTTGATTCGACGCTCAGCCGTCTGTCATTAATAGGCAACATTAACCTAAAATGGATTCTTGTATGAGCTTATGGAATGTGTGTCGGTTCCTTATCGCATAAACTTGCTTGTTAGGACAATGGTCTCTATGCTGTTGCCATGGAGCTTGCCTTGTCCTTGGGTTACTTTATCTTGGAATTGTATTTGTTAGCGGCATAGGAAACTGCTGTTCTGTGTTCTGTTTGCAGCTATGTTCTGAAATGCTGAATGTGTGTTTTGAAGTGACCTGAGGTTATGAGTGAGTTTTAAAATGGTATTTAATAGACTCGGGGCTTAATGCTAAATAGCTATCTTTTACCTATATAAAATAGCTGGCTTCTACAGTCATCCACCCACCCTGCACCGCACAGCAGCCACCCACCCCTGGATTGCATGGGTGCCACCCCCCCCACCCCCAAGTATGGGGATGACCCAACCCCTCCCCCTCCCCGAGGGACCCCTGTAATAGGGAGACCCCACAAAGGGACCCCTGTAATAGGTGGACCCCCACAGATATCTCTGTAATCGGGAGACCCCTTTCAGGTACCCTGTAATTGGGAGCCCCCGACAGGGACATTGTAACTCCTTGTGTGTTACCCCCTTGGCCCACCACAAGGTTCACCGTGCCAGGGCAATACTGGTAGAGACCACAAGTGATCCGCGCCCACGTGATTCCCGGCCACAGGGACTGGGGAATCACGGATGGCTGGAGCACAGGACGCTGGGCCCGCCAAATAGAATTAAATGGGTCATTAAGACTTTGCATTCATTTACACGCTCCCGCTGGCGCGCGGCATGGACCTAGATTCTGGGGATCAGAGCATTGCGTTTAGGTCAATGACCGGTGCCGATCCCGATGCCCGATTCTCTACCCCAACGGGAAACGCGACCCGGGCGTCCCGGGACAGAGATTCACAAAGTTCCGGGTTGACAGCTGAATATTCCCAGCATTTTCTCCTTTTCATTTTGTTCATCCATGGGATGTGGGCGTTGCCGGCGAGGCCAGCAATTGCTGCCCATCCCTAATTGCCCTTGAGAAGGTGGTAGTGAGCCGCCTTCTTGGACCGCTGTGGTGTAGGTGCACCCACTGTGCTGTTAGGGAGGGAGTTCCAGGACAGTGAAGGAACGGCCGATACATTTCCAAGTCAGGGTGGTGAGTGGCTTGGAGGGGAACCTCCAGGCGGTGGGGTTCCCATGAGTATGGTGTCCTCGTCCACGCCGTCGGTCGGTTGCCGCTTTGGAAGGTGCTGGTCCGAGATGTTTTGGTTTCATGGTTATCATCAGACTTTTAATGACAGATTCTTTGCTAAAATTAAAATTTCACCATCTGTCATGGTGGGTCTCAATCCTAGGTCGATGATCCCACTATCCGATTGTCTTGATCTGCTCTGGTGGCCACAGTATTTATGCCTGATCCAGTTAAGTTTCTGGCCCATGCCGACCCAGGATTTTGTTGGTGAGGGAGCTGATAGTGTAGAATGGTAGTCACGTTGGATTCTCTCCTGTTGGACATGGTCATTGCCTGGCACTTGTGTGATGCGACTATTACTTGCCACTTGTCAGCCCAAGTCTGAACGTCATCAAAGTCTTGCTGCTTGTGGGCATGCACTGCCTCAGCGCCTGAGGAGTTGGGGATGGAACTGAACCCTGTAAACATCATCAGCGAAAATCCCCATTCGAATGTTAGACTATCGAGAAGTTTGATGAAGCAGCTGGAGATGGTTGGGCCCAAGACATTGCCCTGAGCAATCGCTGCAATGGTATTCTGGAACTTGGATGATTGACCTCCAACATCCACAATCCTTTGTGCCAGGTATGATTCCAACCAGCGGACAGTAATCTCATTGACACCAGTTTTGTTAGGGTTATTTGATGCCACATTTGGTCAAATACAGGAGAATAAGCCTTCTGTAGCTGGGACCTTATCCTTTGTGCTATCCAATGCATTCAAACATTTTGAAATATTGGATTTGTTTATTGTCACGTGTACCGAGGTACAGTGAAAAGTATTTTTCTGCGAGCAGCTCAACAGATCATTAAGTACATGAGAAGAAAAGGGAATAAAAGAAAATACATAATAGGGCAACACAAGGTACACAATGTAACTACATAACACCGGCATCGGGTGAAGCATACAGGGTGTAGTGTTAATCAGGTCAGTCCATAAGAGGGTCATTTAGGAGTCTGGTGACAGTGGGGAAGAAGCTGTTTTTGAGTCTGTTCGTGCGTGTTCTCAGACTTCTGTATCGCCTGCCCGATGGAAGAAGTTGGAAGAGTGAGTAAGCCGGGTGTGAGGGATCTTTGATTATGCTGCCCGCTTTCCCCAGGCAGCGGGAGGTGTAGATGGAGTCAATGGATGGGAGGCAGGTTCGTGTGATGGACTGGGCGGTGTTCACGACTCTCTGAAGTTCCTCACGGTCCTGGGCCGAGCAGTTGCCATACCAGGCTGTGATTCAGCCTGATAGGATGCTTTCTATGGTGCATTTATAAAAGTTGATAAGAGACAGTCTGGACATGCTGAGTTTCCTTAGTTTCCTGAGGAAGTATAGGCGCTGTCGTGCTTTCTTGGTGGTAGCTTCGACGTGGGTGGACTGTGGTAGTATGCATTAGGGGTCATGTGGGACTGTGAAGCCGTGATGTCATTGGCTGACAGATCCCGGGTCCTGGTTGGCTGTTGACCTCTAGCTCCGCCCTGAAGGCGGAGTATAAGAACCAGGAGTTCTCCCCCGCAGGCTAAGTCTGTTACTGAACTGCGGGGAACAAGTCACGCTTAATAAAGCCTCATCGACTTCATCTCTATTCGTCTCTCGTGAGTCTTTGTGCGCTACAATTTATTAAGCGTGCTTAAAGGACTATGGAGCTCAGGGTCATCCCGGAATGCCTGAGGATCAGCCCCCACGCAGTGAACTCAGCAGCAGTTTTCAAGCACTGGCAGACTTGTTTCGAGGCCGACCTCAGAACGGCCCCCGGCCGGGTCACAGAAGACCAGAAACTACAGGTCCTGCACTCGAGGGTAAGCCCGGAAATTTTCCCTCTCATCGAAGACGCAGAGGATTTCCAGACGGCGTTCGCAGCACTAAAGAGCATCTATATTCGCCCAGTGAACCAGATCTACTCACGCTACCAACTCGCAATGAGACGGCAAAGTCCCGGAGAATCGCTGGACGAATTCTACGCCGCGCTGCTAATTTTGGGACGGGCCTGCAGCTGCCCGCCGGTAAACGCGATTGAACACATGGGCATGTTGATGCACGATGCTTTTGTCGCAGGTATGAACTCCTCCCAAATCCGCCAAAGACTTTTGGAAAAAGAGTCGCTGGGACTCTCAGAGGCACGGGCCCTTGCAGCCTCCCTGGATGTAGCCGCGCGAAACGCCCGCGCGTACGGCCCCGACCGCGCGGCAGCCCCTTGGGCTCCGTGGACCCCCGTCGCGACAAACCCCACCCCCCCCCCACCCCACAGGCTTGCGCGGTTCAGACTCCAAGTCGTCCCGGGGGAGCCCGCTGCTATTTCTGCGGCCAGGCGAAACACCCCCGGCAGCGCTGCCCGGCCCGCACAGCGATTTGCAAGAGCTGCGGGAAAAAGGGCCATTTCGCGGCTGTGTGCCGGTCCCGGGAGGTCGCCGCTGTCCCCGGAGAAGAAGGACTCCTGCGCGTTTCTAACGCTCCCCAACCCCCCCAGAGCCCCATGTACGACCCGCAAGCGCAGCAATTTTGGGTCCCGGCCACCGCTGTCCCCGGAGAACAAGGAGTCCTGCGCGTTTCAAACGCTCACCAACCCCCCCAGCGCCCCATGTGCGACCCGCAGGCGCCGCCATTTTGGGTCCCGGCCACCACGAGGGGAGGAGGGGCGCCGCCATCTTGGGAACCCCCAGCCCTGTGCGACGCATGGAGGCGGCCATTTTGTCCACCCCCGCCGCCATCTTGTGACCCCCAGCCATGTGCGATGCATGGGGGCGGCCATTTTGTTCACCCCCGCCGCCATCTTGGACGGCAACAACGGACCCCAGTGTCGACGGCTCCACGGGGTTCGAGGAAGACGCTCAAGCACTACGATCACGTCTGGCCTCAATGACGCTGGACCAAGCACGGCCCCGGACGCTCCAGACGACGACAACAACGGTGCTGATAAACGGGCACGAGACACCATGCCTGCTCGACTCCGGGAGCACAGAAAGTTTCATCCACCCCGACACGGTAAGACGCTGTTTTTTGACCATCCGTCCCAGTGCGCAAAAGATTTCCCTAGCTGCAGGATCCCACTCCGTACAGATTAAAGGCTTCTGCATAGTAACCCTAACGGTGCAAGGGAGGGAGTTTAAAAACTACAGGCTCTACGTCCTTCCCCAACTCTGCGCGCCCACATTACTGGGATTAGACTTCCAGTGCAATCTGCAGAGCCTAACCTTCCAATTCGGCGGCCCAATACCCCCACTCACTATCTGCGGCCTCGCAACCCTCAAGGTTGAGCCCCCATCCTTGTTTGCAAACCTCACCCCAGATTGCAAACCCGTCGCCACTAGGAGCAGACGGTACAGCGCCCAGGACCGGACA
Organism: Scyliorhinus torazame; assembly: GCF_047496885.1. Taxonomy (NCBI): domain Eukaryota; kingdom Metazoa; phylum Chordata; class Chondrichthyes; order Carcharhiniformes; family Scyliorhinidae; genus Scyliorhinus; species Scyliorhinus torazame. The sequence goes on from NC_092707.1 coordinate 10,323,341, forward strand.
TTCATTCGGTCCGAAGTCCAGCGGCTACTGAAGGAAGGCATAATCCAGGCCAGCAATAGTCCCTGGAGAGCACAGGTGGTAGTAGTAAAGACAGGGGAGAAGCAAAGGATGGTCATAGACTATAGCCAGACCATCAACAGGTACACACAACTAGATGCGTACCCTCTCCCCCGAATATCCGACATGGTCAATCGGATTGCCCAATATAAGGTCTTCTCCACCGTGGACCTCAAGTCCGCCTACCATCAGCTCCCCATCCGCCCAAGTGACCGCAAGTACACAGCCTTCAAGGCAGACGGGCGATTATACCACTTCCTAAGGGTCCCATTTGGCGTCACAAACGGGGTCTCGGTCTTCCAACGAGAGATGGACCGAATGGTTGATCAACACGGGTTGCAGGCCACGTTCCCGTATCTCGACAACGTAACCATCTGCGGCCACGATCAGCAGGACCACGACGCCAACCTCCAAAAATTCCTCCAGACCGCTAAAGCCTTGAACCTCACATACAACGAGGACAAGTGCGTTTTCAGCACAAACCGGCTAGCCATCTTGGGATATGTAGTGCGCAATGGGATAATAGGCCCCGACCCCGAACGCATGCGCCCCCTCATGGAATTTCCCCTCCCTCACTGCTCAAAAGCCCTAAAACGCTGCCTGGGGTTCTTTTCATATTACGCCCAGTGGGTCCCCCAGTACGCAGACAAGGCCCGCCCCCTAATACAGACCACGACCTTCTCCCTGTCGACAGAGGCTCGCCAGGCCTTCAGCCGCATCAAAGCGGATATCGCAAAGGCCACGATGCGCGCCATCTACGAGTCCCTCCCCTTCCAGGTCGAGAGCGACGCCTCCGACGTAGCTCTAGCGGCCACCCTTAACCAAGCGGGCAGACCCGTGGCCTTTTTCTCTCGAACCCTCCACGCTTCAGAAATCCGCCACTCCTCAGTGGAAAAGGAAGCCCAAGCCATAGTGGAAGCTGTGCGACATTGGAGGCATTACCTGGCCGGTAGGAGATTCACTCTCCTCACGGACCAACGGTCGGTAGCCTTCATGTTCGATAATGCACAGCGGGGCAAAATTAAAAACGACAAGATCTTAAGGTGGAGGATCGAGCTCTCCACCTTCAACTATGAGATCCTGTACCGTCCCGGAAAGCTGAACGAGCCGTCCGATGCCCTATCCCGCGGCACATGTGCCAACGCACAAATTAACCGCCTCCAAACCCTCCACGAGGACCTCTGCCACCCGGGGGTCACTCGGTTCTACCACTTTATAAAGTCCCGCAACCTCCCCTACTCTGTGGAGGAGGTCCGTACAGTCACAAGGAACTGCCACATCTGCGCAGAGTGCAAACCGCACTTTTTCAGGCCGGATGGTGCGCACCTGATCAAGGCTTCCCGTCCCTTTGAACGCCTTAGTCTGGATTTCAAAGGGCCCCTCCCCTCCACCGACCGCAACACATACTTCCTGAATGTGGTGGACGAGTACTCCCGTTTCCCCTTCTCCATCCCCTGCCCTGACATGACAGCGGCCACAGTCATTAAAGCCCTTAACACCATATTCACACTGTTTGGTTGCTCTGCATACGTCCACAGCGACAGGGGGTCCTCCTTAATGAGTGCCGAGCTGCGCCAGTTCCTGCTCAGCAACGGTATAGCCTCGAGCAGGACGACCAGCTACAACCCCCGGGGGAAAGGGCAAGTAGAGAGGGAGAACGGCACGGTCTGGAAGACCGTCCTACTGGCCCTACGGTCCAGGGACCTCCCAGTTTCACGGTGGCAGGAGGTCCTCCCGGACGCTCTCCACTCCATCCGGTCGCTACTGTGTACTAGCACTAACCAAACGCCTCATGAGCGCCTCCTTGTCTTCCCCAGGAAGTCCTCCTCTGGAACGTCGCTGCCGACCTGGCTGGCGGCCCCAGGACCCATCTTGCTCCGAAAACATGTGCGGGCGCACAAGTCGGACCCGTTGGTCGAGAGGGTTCACCTCCTCCACGCGAACCCGCAGTACGCTTACGTGGAGTACCCCGACGGCCGACAGGACATGGTCTCCCTGCGAGATCTGGCGCCCGCCGGCAACACGCACACCCCCCCGACACCAATCACCCCCTCCCTGCCACCGGCGCACCCCGCCACCGCCCCCTTCCCGGGATGATCGGTCCTCCTTCCAGGTCCGACCATAAGTGAAGCTGAAGCAGAAACCGTAAGGCTCCCGGAGACGACAACACGGGAACAAGCACCACCACCGGGTCCGAGGCGATCGACAAGGACGACCAGACCGCCCGACCGACTCGTGGCATGGATGTAACACTACAATGTTGTGGACTTTAACGAGAACTTTTTTCTTTTCCCCCTTACGACTACTGTAAATAGTGCAAAACAAAAAAAACCCTGTACATACTGTGATGACAAGCAAAAGTTTTCCTCCCAGGACCAGCCTTGTAAACCCTTACCACCATGCGAAGCACCACCCCGCCGGGTTCATTTTAACAAGGGGTGAATGTGGTAGTATGCATTAGGGGTCATGTGAAGCCGTGAAGACAGAATTTTGGTGACATGCACACCTAGGAGTTTGGAGATATCACGTGGAGTTAATCAAATGAGCTGAAAACTGGTATTCTGCAATAGTGAGGGCCTCAGGAAGTTGAGATGGAGCATTCGATTAGCATTTCTGCATGAACATGCTCGCAAACGCTTCAACCCTTGTGTTTTGCATGCTGGACTCTGCCATCAGGAGTGACAGCTAAAGTTAGTTCATTTGGTAGCGAGTTTGAACTAGTTTCTCCAGAGAACAGTGCTGACTCATCCCCGTCAAATTTCAGCTCGTATAAATAGAGGCAGTCTTGTTAAATGCACAAAGAGAGCAGCTCATCACCGAGTGGCACTTGTGTAAATTTGGGAATTTGGTGACTAAGGGATTTGGGTGCAGTGAGGGAAGGGGGAATTGGATAAGTAATTGGTTGTTGAGTATTTAGCTCGTTTAGCCGGGTATTTTTTAAAAAAATAATCTTTATTGTCACAAGTAGGCTTACATTAACACTGCAATGACGTTACTGTGAAAATCCCCGAGTCGCCACATTCCGGCGCCTGTTCAGGTACACAGAGGGAGAATTTAGCAGTAATTCTAAGGTTTTGTTCGTAGTGGTAAAGTCCACTGGCACTGTACCTTGGTCATGACAATAAACAAATCCATCCATCTCCATCTCTCTCAAATCCATCTCATTGGGAAAAGTAGGGTTTATTAATTATAAATGAATTAAGAAAATAACAATTAATGAAAACATAATAAAGGTGGCAGGGCAGGTGTGTTGCAACGGCCGAATGTGGGAGCTCCTGGATACCACTGTCATCTAGGGCACACATATCAATGGCTTGAGGAATTTAATAATAATAATCTTTATTGTCACAAATAGGCTTACATTAACACTGCAATGAAGTTACTGTGAAAAGCCCCTAGTCCGGCGCCTATTCGGGTACACTGAGGGAGAATTCAGAATGTCCAATTCACCAAACAGCTCAGAGCAATACACTCCAATGGACCAGGGAGGGAGAAAGTTACAAGGGCACGTTGTTCAAGGAAGTGGTCTTCTGACTTGGCCGGAGGTCAGGGGTAGAATGGTGTGAATGCAAATGAGGGAGCCTCAACCCTTTGATTCTTCCTGTAGGTTTGAGGTTCTTGCATGTTGTGGGAACAAAAGGGGAAGAGGAGTTAAAAGGAATGTAGTGATAGCAGGGTACAGTTTAGCCTGGGGGATTGACACAACTCTCTGTGCCCAAGAGCATGGCTGTGTCACTGCCAGGGGCCGAGTTACAATAAGTATTGAAGAAAAGGGTAACTAAGGCCAGTGGTGGTCCCCCTGGAGATGAGTCTGGGGAATTAATGGAAAAGAAGGAAGTGACAGAGGAATTGAACCGATATTTTGTGTCTGTCTTCACTGTAGAAAACCTCCCAAATATATTTGATACTCACAAGGTGAACGGGAGGGTGGAACTTAAAACAATCACCATAGATTTAAAAACTCAATTTTTTTTCCAATTATGGAGCAATTGAGCGCGGCCAACCAGCCTAACCTGCACATCTTTGGGTTGTGGGGGTGAAACCCACGCAGACACGGGGAGAATGTGCAAACTCCACACGGACAGTGACCTGGGGCCTGATTTCTGACCCTAAGCCCTTGCTGCAAGTTCCATCTCTACAGACCCCAGATGCAAAGCTCCGTCGAACGTCCCGAAGGGGAATGAAACGAGTCTTGATTAAGCCACGCAGGGATCCCCGGGAGCACCTGGTACGGAGCTCCGACAGGAAGGCGGCGGAAGACCAGGTCCCAGGTAGACAGGGCCTGCCCACTTAAATAAATCACCACCTCGGGGAGAATGCAGGGACCCTACCATCCCGAGTTGTAAATAAAATGTGCAGTGTTCGTTCCCCGTGAACAGCCTCTTGTCTTCCTTCCTTCATTCACACTTGCTTGATGCACACTTCATCTCGTCCTTTGATCTCACTGAGGAAAATCTCTGTGGGACGGCTGCAGATATTGGTTCTGCTCAATGAATAAACATCCTCCCCTGGGTACAGGTTTCCATTGATTTTTACGTAAGCTGTGACTTTGGGAGGTCAGTATAAACCTCCACGAGCTTCCACTGCAGTGCCATCCCCCAGATATGATTGGTATCAATTACCAGCACGCCGCATTGCAAGACAGTATGATTGGTAACCACCAGCAACCACATACCCTCAAATAACGTTCGTCATCACCCTGCACTCTGCCCAGGCCTGCCATCTTCTCGCGCGCACACCTTCCGGTGTAACGCTGCGTTGAGGTATTAACCACACAACACATTGTCCCCAGAAGGCGCTAAATTAAACATGGAACCCTGGCCACCTCAGATTCTTGAGATATTGGAAAAGGGAGGTCAGTAAAGACTGTGAGCCAGCATCTGGTGGGAGGGATAAAGGGAAGAAGGAATCAAATATTGGGGAATATTATCAGATGCCACCCTGATGGCTTCTCAGAATATATTACCCACTCGCGGTGTGCTGCCTCCGATGCTTCACCCTGGAATGGACACGAGGATACAGAGCCACAGGAGAAAGGACCCGCAACAGGAAGATCAAATTAACAGACGCTGGAGAAGGAACTAACAGGGCGCCTGGATGTGGAAACCGTGAACCTACTCCGCGACCATTGGATATGTTAAGGACCCTCGACGCCGAAAGTTTTTTTGTTGTGTTTCTCTGTTTTTGCATTTATCTGTATTTCCCGCAGTTTACTTTGATATATGAGCAGTCTAATTCTGTATTATAGTTAAGATGCCTACAGAATGTATATATGTTGGGTTAGGGATTAGGATTGTTTGCCGGGGATTCTGATACTTGCCCACCCGGAGACTCAGTTAGAGTCATGTGATCCGGTTCGCTCAATGGATCAAGAGGAGGGACTGTGGTAAAGTGGCCAAAGACCTGAAACTTAGGCCCGATACAGAATTGGACACTTTAAATTAAAGCCACAGTCAGAACCACAGACAGGCCTGATGGGAAGTCAAACAGCCAAACTCGAATTCACTGGACAGAGACTGATAGCTGTGGCAAGTCTGGACTGCCCATTCAAATGGATCGATCATTGTGAATTGCCCAGAGGAAGTCAGACTTTCTGGCACCTAGGTTTCCTGCCGTCACCTTATATGGGATAAGGTTACATGTGAACAATGCACCTTGGGATGGACCCTTGGTGGGGAAGGTCCTGGTGTCCTGCAGAGTTGCAATCAGCAACTCCATTGGGTGTTGCCACCCCTGCCCCGCGACCTCATTGACTGAGGGCCAGAGAAATTTCTGGAAGGGCATGAAGAAGGTGATGTGAAGAGACACCCAGAGACCGTCTCCAGTGAAGATTAGATGCAGAGGCAGCAGAGAAGACTCAACGGCAGACCACAGAACGGACGGAAGGGGGCGTGCGAGACCCACCTTCGCAGATGAGAGTCCTGAGATGATTGAGGCTCAGAGATGTGGACCCGCTGCTCAATCCAGTTCATCGGTATTGGAATCTTAGGCGGATTACATTTGGAATGATTTGGGGAGAATAACTGTTCCTCCCCCCACCTCCCGTTCACTCGCTGAAACTTTACAGCGCGCAAAGGGACCCCCCCCCGCACCCAGGGTATATGCTCAAAGAACAAAGACTACACACCCTAGTTCATTCCAGCTACGAAATAGTAACCAAAATCCAACACCCTTACAATACATAAACTCACCTCAGGGGCCAGATATTCCCCATACTGTTTTTTATTTAATTATAAATTTAGAATATCCAATTCATTTTGTTTTTCCAATTAAGGGGCAATTTAGCGTGGCCAATCCACCTACCCTGCACATCTTTGGGTTGTGGGGGCGAAACCCACGCAAACACGGGGAGAATGTGAAAACTCCACACTGACAGTGACCCAGAGCCGGGATCGAACCTGGGACCTCGGCGCCGTCAGGCAACCGTGCTAACCACTTGCGCCACCGTCCTGCCCTCCCATACTGTTACCCTGACCACTACCCCCCGAAACCATCGTCCCCTCAGTCCCAAACATACAACAGATCCAAACTACAACACATCTCAATCAAACCCCTCACTACCGTCCCCATTAAAGTCCCATCGAACCCATTTAATCAAGTCCTAATCGATGCTCCTTGACAAAAGCCTCCGCCTCCTCCGACGAATCGGAAAAATGATCCATCGACCGAAAAGTCATTCTCCGCCTCGCCCGCGGGGTACCCCACACTAAACCTGACTCCACTCCGGAACAGAGCTGACTTTGCCTCATTACAAATCGCACGCCGCTTCGCCAACTCCGCTCCAACATCTTGGTATATCCGGATGATGCTTCCTTCCCACCTCGAGTCCCGATTCACTTTGGCCCATTGCAGAACCCGCTCCTTTTCCTGGAAGCTGTGGAATCCAATCATCACCGCCTGCGGCGGCTCATTCGCTCGAGGCTTCCGCCGGCGTGCTCGGTGAGCCCCATCCAACTCTGGAGAGGACCCTCTCCAACAGCTTGACACAAATCTGAGAAAAGCGCTCAGTCAGTTTCAGACCCTCCACCCCCTTCCGGTAACCCCACGATTCTGAGGTTCTGCCTCCTCGACCTGTTCTCCGGCTCATCCACCTTTGCCCCTCAGCGTCTTGTTCCTCTCCTCCACCAGCATCAACTCAGCTTCCAACGAGGTGGTTCGATCCCCCTGCCACAACAGGGCAGCCCCCACACCCTTCAGCTCCTCTCCGTGCTCCTTCACCACCTCCGAGGTTTTTCCCAGCTTCTTCTGAATCGGGCAGAGTGTCTCCACAACTGATCGCTTCAGGGTTTCCATCATTGCCCTGCTCCTCATATTGCAGCTGTATCGAACCTTAGTTAGGCCACACTTGGAGTATAGTGTTCAATTCTGGTCGCCACACTACCAGAAGGATTTGGAGGCTTTAGAGAGGGTGCAGAAGAGATTTACCAGGATGTTGCCTGGTCTGGGGGGCATTAGCTATGAGGAGCGGTTGAATAAACTCGGTTTGTTCTCACTGGAACGACAGAGGTTGAGGGGCGACCTGATAGAGGTCTACAAAATTATGAGGGGCATAGACAGAGTGGATAGTCAGAGGCTTTTCCCCAGGGTAGAGGGGTCAATTACTAGGGGGCATAGGTTTAAGGGGCGAGGGGCAAATTTTAGAGGAGATGTACGAGGCAAGTTTTTTTACACAGAGGGTAGTGGGTGCCTGGAACTCATTACTGGAGGAGGTAGTGGAAGCAGGGACGATAGGGCCATTTAAGGGGCATCTTGACAAATATATGAATAGGATGGGAATAGAAGGATACGGACCCAGGAAGTGTAGAAGATTGTAGTTTAGTCGGGCAGCATGGTCGGCACGGGCTTGGAGGGCCGAAGGGCCTGTTCCTGTGCTGTACATTTCTTTGTTCTTTGTTCTTGTTCAAAACGCTTCGCAAACTGTTTCTCAAGCTCCTGCGCCATCACCCAAGTCAGAGTTTCCACGGTGATACGAGCAGCACCCCCCCCCCCATCCTCCGCCTTCCCTCCTGCTCAGCTTCGTGGGGTTTCTGGATCCATTGAAGGATTATCCCTTGTCACCTTCTTACCACCAACCTTCTTCATAGATTCCGACATATTTTGGCCGACAAATTCCTTATCCCACAGGATGGGCCGGATTTGATGACCCAAATCCCCGGGAGAGGGGTTAATAGTCCAATAAACAAAAACCACGGTGGGAGCCACGTGTGTGCGACCTTCCCCTCAGTGAACAGGTGATTGTTCGCACCGAGGTATTATGTAAATATTTCATCAGACGCCAAACATGTGGCCCGTGTGGAAGGAAAAATGGGGGAGTTAGCTTTGGACTGCCTGACAGGTAGCAATAGAATATTTAAATCGATGAAAAATTAAGAGTTAGATCGATGAGTGACTTGACATTTTGGTTGTGATTGTAGGAAAAGGTTTCTTAATGAATCAGCCCCCTCAGATGGATAGAAGAGATCCCAAAGGCACTATTTGGAAAATTAATTCCCCCCCCCCGGTGTTCAGGTTAATAGTTAGCCCATAACCAGCATCACTTTAGCAACTTGAGGAAGCAGGTGACAATTTTAACCATGCGCAAAGGTCAGCGTGAAGCAGCATCTCGCTCCCGGTACTGTCCTTGCTGCGAGGACCAGTGTGCCCAGGCCCCGCTTTCGGCCGGCTTTTATATCAGTACGAGGCCAGCCCCAGGCGGGCGACCTCCGCCACCTATCTGGGGAGCTGGTACTGCGCGAGCCCCGGGAGGCGCGGGGGGGGGGAGGGGGTGGGGAGGCAGTGACGGTTTCCCCGTGATCGTGGTGGGGGTTGTGCCAACCCCTGAAACAGTTTATCTGGGATTTACCGTACCGCCCTTTATAGGACCTCGCTGAATTTACGTAGCGCCTTTAACACAGGAAAAAAACCACGAGGCACTTCAACTAAAAAAAAATCAATGCGAGTGTTCTGCTGAGCATTGCAATGTTACCTCCTGTCTAATTACTGTTTGAACTGAATATATCTTAAACTGACGCCTGAGCAGTGCTCTTTGCTGGCGGGTGGGAGGGTGGGGGTGAGAGAAGGTTAAGCTCTCACCATCGGGAAATTCAATTCTATTCCTTTAAACTCCCAGGTTCAGAAATCGGGCCACGGACGAGAATCCAACAAAAGAGGGTTTGGGGGTTGGGGTGAGGGGTTTGGGTGAGGTGGGGGGGGGGGTTGGTGGTGGGGGGGAGGTGGTGGTGGGGGAAGGGGGAGGGGGAGGAGGTGGGGGTGTAGTAGTGGGGGGAGGGTGTGGGGGTGTGGAGGTATAGTAGTGGGGGGAGGGGGTGGGGGGTGGTGGTGGCGAAGGGGGAGGAGGTGTAGTAGTGGGGGGAGGGGGTGGGGGTGTGGTAGTGGGGGGAGGGGGTGGGGGGGGGCTAATAAACACACCAAAATCACAGTGACATAATAATCTTTATTGTCACAAGTAGGCTTACATTAAAACTGCAATGAAGTTACTGTGAAAAGCCCCTAGTCGCCACATTCCGGCACCTGTTCGGGTACACAGAGGGAGAATTCAGAATGTCCAATTCACCTAACAGCACATCTTTCGGGACTTGTGGGAGGAAATCGGAGCACCCGGAGGAAACCCACGCAGACACGGGGAGAACGTGCAGACTCCGCACAGACAGTGACCCAGCGGGGAATCGAACCTGGGACCCTGGAGCTGTGAAGCAACAATGTTAAGCACTCTGCTACCGTGCTGCACCCATTGCGTGACTTAAATTTGCTGCATTTGCTTCAGAATTCGGACTATTTTCAATCCTTTTCTTCCTTTGTAATAAAGCCGCTATGAAACGGTGATGCTGATTGGCAGATGATGTCACTTCAGGCATTGGACCAATTGCTGCTGGAAGAAACTTGGTTCGTGCGTAATAATTGAGCACAATTAATTTAGCAAATATGTTTACAATGCAATGCTAATGAATAGGATCCTTTTACAGAGGGATGGATGCTGTGGTTAAATAAACAGTGTCTGCCACTCTCTTCTAATTCTCTATCCCAGCAGGGGTCACATTTCAATACCCTGACATCATCAGTTAGAGTCATTAAACAAATGGGAATAAAATTACACTTCCAATATTATTTGCATTGTTCGTAAAATCAAAAATAAATCTGTCCTATCCCACAATGTCCCATAGTGCCTCACAGCCGGTGAAGTACTTTTCGAAGTGTGCCACTGTTGTAATGTAGGGAACGCAGACGTGAATCTGCACACAGTAAGTTCCGACAAACAGCGACATGTTTGTCTCTTTACGAAGATAACCTGAGCAAACAGACAGGACCCCAGGTTAACACTTCATCTGAAAGACAGCGGCTCTGACAGTGCAGCTCCCTCAGTACTGACCCTCTGACAGTGTGGCACTCCCTCAATGCTGACCCTCCGACAGTGCAGAGCTCCCTCAGTACTGACCCTCCGACAGTGCAGAGCTCCCTCAGTACTGACCCTCTGACAGTGCGGCATTCCCTCAGTACTGACCCTCCGACAGTGCAGAGCTCCCTCAGTACTGACCCTCTGACAGTGCGGCACTCCCTCAGTACTGACCCTCTGACAGTGCGGCATTCCCTCAGTACTGACCCTCTGACAGTGCGGCACTCCCTCAGTACTGACCCTCTGACAGTGCGGCACTCCCTCAGTACTGACCCTCTGACAGTGCAGCACTCCCTCAGTACTGACCCTCTGACAGTGCAGCACTCCCTCAGTACTGACCCTCTGACAGTGCAGCATTCCCTCAGTACTGACCCTCTGACAGTGCAGCACTCCCTCAGTACTGACCCTCTGACAGTGCAGCACTCCCTCAGTACTGACCCTCCGACAGTGCAGTACTCCCTCAGTACTGACCCTCTGACAGTGCGGCACTCCCTCAGTACTGACCCTCCGACAGTGCAGCACTCCCTCAGTACTGACCCTCTGACAGTGCAGCACTCCCTCAGTACTGACCCTCTGACAGTGCAGCACTCCCTCAGTACTGACCCTCTGACAGTGCAGCACTCCCTCAGTACTGACCCTCTGACAGTGCAGCACTCCCTCAGTACTGACCCTCTGACAGTGCAGCACTCCCTCAGCACTGACCCTCTGAGAGTGCAGCACTCCCTCAGTACTGACCCTCCAACAGCGCTGCACTCCCTCAGTACTGACCCTCTGACAGTGCGGCACTCCCTCAGTACTGACCCTCTGACAGTGTGGCACTCCCTCAGTACTGACCCTCCGACAGTGCAGTACTCCCTCAGTACTGACCCTCTGACAGTGCGGCACTCCCTCAGTACTGACCCTCTGACAGTGTGGCACTCCCTCAGCAGCGTGAAGTGTCATTCTGAATTTTGTGCTCAAGTTTCTGAATGGAGGCCACAACCTTCTGACTATTACGATCGCAGACCCCAACTGGGGCTAGGATTCGAGACACAAACCCCAATATTTTATGTTCATTGTGAGGAAAGGATACCTCGCTCCGGGAGTGATTCCACGCACAAATAGGGATATGGTATATTAAAACAAACTTTATTATTAACATGGTATTCATAGAATCATAGAAATTACAGTGCAGAAGGAGGCCATTCGGCCCATCGAGTCTGCACCAGCTCTTGGAAAGAGCACCCTACTTTAGCCCACACCTCCACCCTATCCCCGTAAACCAGTAACCCCACCTAACCGAAGAGCAATTTATCATGGCCAATCCACCTAACCTGCACATCTTTGGACTGTGGGAGGAAATCGGAGCACCCGGAGGAAACCCACACAGACACGGAGAGAACGTGCAGACTCCGCACAGACAGTGACCCAAGCCGGGAATCAAACCTGGGACCCTGGAGCTGTGAAGCAACAGTGCTAACCACTGTGCTAACGTGCCGGCCCTATTAAAATCTTTAACATCATAAAGACAAATAGCTTTAAATTACCAGTTAAACAATGCCTCACAAGACTAACTGCTACCTGGCCCCAGTTAAATTGTTAACTGAATGCACCTCCAGAAACTGCTCGCCTGTCCACAGATAGATCTCAACTCACTGTATTGAGATCAGCCACTTGTCTGCTCACATCCCAATCTGAAACTGAATTGAAAACCTCAACACCTGACTGCTTCTGCTCCCGGCTCCTCCCATTAACTCCATCACCTTGCTAAAACTAAACATGATGGGCGTGATTCTCTGTTCCTGAGGATAAGTGTTGACGCTGACACGGAATTCATGGGCTTCATGACAGCAAAACTGGTGCCGAACAAGGAACGATTCAGCTCCTGCGGAGGGGCAGCACCGGGGCCGCGTGGAACACAATCCATTCCAATGGGAAACGGGGCCGGATTGGCCGGGTCCGGGATTGACACTCGGGAGGCTGACAGGCTGCAGCCGCGCAGACACATTACACTCCCCACACACGCTCATCCCAGCCACACACACACATTACACTCCCCACACACACTCATCACAGCCGCACACACACATTACACTCCCCACACACACTCATCACAGCCGCACACACACATTACACTCCCCACACACACTCATCCCAGCCGCACACACATTACACTCCCCACACACACTCACCCCAGCCGCACACACACATTACACTCCCCACACACGCTCATCCCAGCCACACACACACATTACACTCCCCACACACACTCATCACAGCCGCACACACACATTACACTCCCCACACACACTCATCCCAGCCGCACACACATTACACTCCCCACACACACTCACCCCAGCCGCACACACACATTACACTCCCCACACACGCTCATCCCAGCCACACACACACATTACACTCCCCACACACACTCACCCCAGCCGCACACACACATTACACTCCCCACACACACTCATCCCAGCCACACACACACATTACACTCCCCACACACACTCATCACAGCCGCACACACACATTACACTCCCCACACACACTCATCCCAGCCGCACACTCATTACACTCCCCACACACACTCAGCCCAGCCGCACACACACATTACACTCCCCACACACACTCACCCCAGCCGCACACACACATTACACTCCCCACACACACTCACCCCAGCCGCACACACACATTACACTCCCCACACACACTCATCACAGCCGCACACACACATTACACTCCCCACACACACTCAGCCCAGCCGCACACACACATTACACTCCCCACACACACTCACCCCAGCCGCACACACACATTACACTCCCCACACACACTCACCCCAGCCGCACACACACATTACACTCCCCACACACACTCACCCCAGCCGCACACACACATTACACTCCCCACACACACTCACCCCAGCCGCACACACACATTACACTCCCCACACACACTCATCCCAGCCGCACACACACATTACACTCCCCACACACGCACATCCCAGCCGCACACACACATTACACTCCCCACACACGCACATCCCAGCCGCACACACACATTACACTCCCCACACACACTCATCCCAGCCGCACACACACATTACACTCCCCACACACGCACATCCCAGCCGCACACACACATTACACTCCCCACACACGCACATCCCAGCCGCACACACACATTACACCCCCCACACACACTCCTCCCAGCCGCACACACACATTACACTCCCCACACACACTCATCCCAGCGGCACACACACATTACACTCCCCACACACACTCATCCCAGTCGCACACACACATTACACTCCCCACACACACTCATCCCAGCCGCCACACACATTACACTCCCCACACACACTCATCCCAGCCGCACACACACATTACACTCCCCACACACACTCATCCCAGCCGCACACACACATTACACTCCCCACACACACTCATCCCAGCCGCACACACACATTACACTCCCCACACACACTCATCCCAGCCACACACACACATTACACTCCCCACACACACTCATCCCAGCCACACACACACATTACACTCCCCACACACACTCATCCCAGCCTCACACACACATTACACTCCCCACACACACTCATCCCAGCCGCACACACACATTACACTCCCCACACACACTCATCCCAGCCGCACACACACAGTACACTCCCCACACACACTCATCCCAGCCGCACACACACATTACACTCCCCACACACACTCATCCCAGCCGCACACACACATTACACTCCCCACACACACTCACCCCAGCCAACACACCCATTACACTCCCCACGCACACTCATCCCAGCCGCACACACACATTACACTCCCCACACACACTCATCCCAGCCTCACACACACATTACACTCCTCACACACACTCATCCCAGCCGCACACACACATTACACTCCCCACACACACTCACCCCAGCCAACACACCCATTACACTCCCCACGCACACTCATCCCAGCCGCCACACACATTACACTCACCACACACACTCATCCCAGCCGCACACACACATTACACTCCCCACACACACTCATCTCAGCCGCACACCACATTACACTCCCCTCACACACTCATCCCAGCCGCACACACACATTACACTCCTCACACACACTCATCCCAGCCGCACACACACATTACACTCCCCACACACACTCATCCCAGCCGCACACACACATTACACTCTCCACACACACTCATCCCAGCCGCACACACACATTACACTCCCCACACACACTCATCCCAGCCGCACACACACATTACACTCTCCACACACACTCATCCCAGCCGCACACACACATTACACTCCCCACACACACTCACCCCAGCCAACACACCCATTACACTCCCCACGCACACTCATCCCAGCCGCCACACACATTACACTCACCACACACACTCATCCCAGCCGCACACACACATTACACTCCCCACACACACTCATCCCAGCCGCACACCACATTACACTCCCCTCACACACTCATCCCAGCCGCACACACACATTACACTCCTCACACACACTCATCCCAGCCGCGCACACACATTACACTCCCCACACACACTCATCCCAGCCGCACACACATTACACTCTCCACACACACTCGACCCAGCCGCACACACACATTACACTCCCCACACACACTCATCCCAGCCGCACACACACATTACACTCCCCACACACACTCATCCCAGCCGCACACACACATGACACTCCCCACACACACTCATCCCAGCCGCACACACACATTACACTCCCCACACACACCATCCCAGCCACACACACACATTACACTCCCCACACACACTCATCCCAGCCGCACACAAACATTACACTCCCCACACACACTCATCCCAGCCGCACACACACATTACACTCCCGACACACACTCATCCCAGCCGCACACACACATTACACTCCCCACACACACTCATCCCAGCCGCACACACACATTACACTCCCCACACACACTCATCCCAGCCGCACACACACATTATACCCCCCACAAACACTCATCCCAGCCGCACACACACATTACACACCCCACACACACTCATCCCAGCCGCACACACACATTACACACCCCACACACACTCAAACCAGACACACACACATTACACTCCCCACACACACTCATCCCAGCCGCACACACACATTACACTCCCCACACACACTCATCCCAGCCGCACACACACATTACACCCCCCACACACACTCATCCCAGCCGCACACACACATTACACTCCCGACACACACACATTACACTCCCCACACACACTCATCCCAGCCGCACACACACATTACACTCCCCACACACACTCATCCCAGCCGCACACACACATTACACCCCCCACACACACTCATCCCAGCCGCACACACACATTACACTCCCGACACACTCTCATCCCAGCCGCGCACACACATTACACTCCCCACACACACTCATCCCAGCCGCACACACACATTACACTCCCCACACACACTCATCCCAGCCGCACACACACATTACACTCCCCACACACACTCATCCCAGCCGCACACACACATTACACTCCCGACACACACTCATCCCAGCCGCACACACACATTACACTCCCGACACACACTCATCCCAGCCGCACACACACATTACACTCCCCACACACACTCATCCCAGCCGCACACACACATTACACTCCCCACACACACTCATCCCAGCCGCACACAAACATTACACTCCCCACACACACTCATCCCAGCCGCACACACACATTACACTCCCCACACACACTCATCCCAGCCGCACACACACATTACACTCCGCACACACACTCATCCCAGCCGCACACACACATTACACTCCCCACACACATTCATCCCAGCCGCACACACACATTACACCCCCCACACACACTCATCCCAGCCGCACACACACATTACACACCCCACACACACTCATCCCAGCCGCACACACACATTACACACCCCACACACACTCAAACCAGACACACACACACATTACACTCCCCACACACACTCATCCCAGCCGCACACACACATTACACTCCCCACACACACTCATCCCAGCCGCACACACACATTACACCCCCCACACACACTCATCCCAGCCGCACACACACATTACACTCCCGACACACACACATTACACTCCCCACACACACTCATCCCAGCCGCACACACACATTACACTCCCCACACACACTCATCCCAGCCGCACACACACATTACACCCCCCACACACACTCATCCCAGCCGCACACACACATTACACTCCCCACACACACTCATCCCAGCCGCGCACACACATTACACTCCCCACACACACTCATCCCAGCCGCACACACACATTACACTCCCCACACACACTCATCCCAGCCGCACACACACATTACACCCCCCACACACACTCATCCCAGCCGCACACACACATTACACTCCCCACACACACTCATCCCAGCCGCACACACACATTACACTCCCCACACACACTCATCCCAGCCGCACACACACATTACACTCCCCACACACACTCATCCCAGCCGCACACACACATTACACTCCCCACACACACTCATCCCAGCCGCACACAGACATTACACTCCCCACACACACTCATCCCAGCCGCACACCCACATTACACTCCCCACACACACTCATCTCAGCCTCACACACACATTAAACTCCCCACGCACACTCATCCCAGCCGCACACACACATTACACTCCCCACACACACTCATCCCAGCCGCACACACACATTACACTCCCCACACACACTCATCCCAGCCGCACACACACATTACACTCCCCACACACACTCATCCCAGCCGCACACCCACATTACACTCCCCACTCACACTCATCCCAGTCGCACACACACATTACACTCCCCACACACACTCATCCCAGCCGCACACACACATTACACTCCCCACACACACTCATCCCAGCCGCACACACACATTACACACCCTACACACACTCATCCCAGCCGCACACACACATTACACTCCCCACACACACTAATCCCAGCCGCACACACACATTACACTCCCCACACACACTCATCCCAGCCGCACACACACATTACACTCCCCACACACACTCATCCCAGCCACACACCCACATTACACTCCCCACACACACTCATCCCAGCCGCACACACACATTACACACCCCACACACACTCAAACCAGACACACACACATTACACTCCCCACACACACTCATCCCAGCCGCACACACACATTACACTCCCCACACACACTCATCCCAGCCGCACACACACATTACACCCCCCACACACACTCATCCCAGCCGCACACACACATTACACTCCCGACACACACACATTACACTCCCCACACACACTCATCCCAGCCGCACACACACATTACACTCCCCACACACACTCATCCCAGCCGCACACACACATTACACTCCCCACACACACTCATCCCAGCCGCGCACACACATTACACTCCCCACACACACTCATCCCAGCCGCACACACACATTACACTCCCCACACACACTCATCCCAGCCGCACACACACATTACACTCCCCACACACACTCATCCCAGCCGCACACACACATTACACTCCCCACACACACTCATCCCAGCCGCACACACACATTACACTCCCGACACACACTCATCCCAGCCGCACACACACATTACACTCCCCACACACACTCATCCCAGCCGCGCACACACATTACACTCCCCACACACACTCACCCCAGCCGCACACACACATTACACTCCCCACACACACTCATCCCAGCCGCACACACACATTACACTCCCCACACACACCATCCTAGCCACACACACACATTACACTCCCCACACACACTCATCCCAGCCGCACACAAACATTACACTCCCCACACACACTCATCCCAGCCGCACACACACATTACACTCCCCACACACACTCATCCCAGCCGCACACACACATTACACTCCGCACACACACTCATCCCAGCCGCACACACACATTACACTCCCCACACACATTCATCCCAGCCGCACACACACATTACACCCCCCACACACACTCATCCCAGCCGCACACACACATTACACACCCCACACACACTCATCCCAGCCGCACACACACATTACACTCCCCACACACACTCATCCCAGCCGCGCACACACATTACACTCCCCACACACACTCATCCCAGCCGCACACACACATTACACTCCCCACACACACTCATCCCAGCCGCACACACACATTACACTCCCCACACACACTCATCCCAGCCGCACACACACATTACACTCCCGACACACACTCATCCCAGCCGCACACACACATTACACTCCCCACACACACTCATCCCAGCCGCGCACACATATTACACTCCCCACACACACTCACCCCAGCCGCACACACTAATTACACTCCCGACACACACTCACCCCAGCCGCACACACACATTACACTCCCCACACACACTCATCCCAGCCGCACACACACATTACACTCCCCACACACACTCATCCCAGCCGCACACACACATTACACTCCCCACACACACTCATCCCAGCCGCACACACACATTACACTCCCCAGACACACTCATCCCAGCCGCACACACACATTACACTCCCCACACACACTCATCCCAGCCGCACACACACATTACACTCCCCACACACACTCATCCCAGCCGCACACCCACATTACACTCCCCACACACACTCATCCCAGCCGCACACACACATTACACTCCCCACACACACTCATCCCAGCCGCACACCCACATTATACTCCCCACACACACTCATCCCAGCCGCACACACACATTACACTCCCCACACACACTCATCCCAGCCGCACACACACATTACACTCCCCACACACACTCATCCCAGCCGCACACACACATTACACACCCTACACACACTCATCCCAGCCGCACACACACATTACACTCCCCACACACACTCATCCCAGCCGCACACACACATTACACTCCCCACACACACTCATCCCAGCCGCACACACACATTACACTCCCCACACACACTCATCCCAGCCACACACCCACATTACACTCCCCACACACACTCATCCCAGCCGCACACACACATTACACACCCCACACACACTCAAACCAGACACACACACATTACACTCCCCACACACACTCATCCCAGCCGCAGACACACATTACACTCCCCACACACACTCATCCCAGCCGCACACACACATTACACCCCCCACACACACTCATCCCAGCCGCACACACACATTACACTCCCGACACACACACATTACACTCCCCACACACACTCATCCCAGCCGCACACACACATTACACTCCCCACACACACTCATCCCAGCGGCACACACACATTACACCCCCCACACACACTCATCCCAGCCGCACACACACATTACACTCCCGACACACACTCATCCCAGCCGCACACACACATTACACTCCCCACACACACTCATCCCAGCCGCGCACACACATTACACTCCCCACACACACTCATCCCAGCCGCACACACACATTACACTCCCCACACACACTCATCCCAGCCGCACACACACATTACACTCCCCACACACACACATTCCAGCCGCACACACACATTACACTCCCCACACACACTCATCCCAGCCGCACACACACATTACACTCCCGACACACACTCATCCCAGCCGCACACACACATTACACTCCCCACACACACTCATCCCAGCCGCGCACACACATTACACTCCCCACACACACTCACCCCAGCCGCACACACACATTACACTCCCCACACACACTCATCCCAGCCGCACACACACATTACACTCCCCACACACACCATCCCAGCCACACACACACATTACACTCCCCACACACACTGATCCCAGCCGCACACAAACATTACACTCCCCACACACACTCATCCCAGCCGCACACACACATTACACTCCCCACACACACTCATCCCAGCCGCACACACACATTACACTCCGCACACACACTCATCCCAGCCGCACACACATTACACTCCCCACACACATTCATCCCAGCCGCACACACACATTACACCCCCCACACACACTCATCCCAGCCGCACACACACATTACACACCCCACACACACTCATCCCAGCCGCACACACACATTACACACCCCACACACACTCAAACCAGACACACACACACATTACACTCCCCACACACACTCATCCCAGCCGCACACACACATTACACTCCCCACACACACTCATCCCAGCCGCACACACACATTACACCCCCCACACACACTCATCCCAGCCGCACACACACATTACACTCCCGACACACACACATTACACTCCCCACACACACTCATCCCAGCCGCACACACACATTACACTCCCCACACACACTCATCCCAGCCGCACACACACATTACACCCCCCACACACACTCATCCCAGCCGCACACACACATTACACTCCCCACACACACTCATCCCAGCCGCGCACACACATTACACTCCCCACACACACTCATCCCAGCCGCACACACACATTACACTCCCCACACACACTCATCCCAGCCGCACACACACATTACACTCCCCACACACACTCATCCCAGCCGCACACACACATTACACTCCCGACACACACTCATCCCAGCCGCACACACACATTACACTCCCCACACACACTAATCCCAGCCGCACCCACACATTACACTCCCCACACACTCTCATCCCAGCCGCACACACACATTACACTCCCCACACACACTCATCCCAGCCACACACCCACATTACACTCCCCACACACACTCATCCCAGCCGCACACACACATTACACACCCCACACACACTCAAACCAGACACACACACATTACACTCCCCACACACACTCATCCCAGCCGCACACACACATTACACTCCCCACACACACTCATCCCAGCCGCACACACACATTACACCCCCCACACACACTCATCCCAGCCGCACACACACATTACACTCCCGACACACACACATTACACTCCCCACACACACTCATCCCAGCCGCACACACACATTACACCCCCCACACACACTCATCCCAGCCGCACACACACATTACACTCCCGACACACACGCATCCCAGCTGCACACACACATTACACTCCCCACACACACTCATCCCAGCCGCGCACACACATTACACTCCCCACACACACTCATCCCAGCCGCACACACACATTACACTCCCCACACACACTCATCCCAGCCGCACACACACATTACACTCCCCACACACACTCATCCCAGCCGCACACACACATTACACTCCCCACACACACTCATCCCAGCCGCACACACACATTACACTCCCGACACACACTCATCCCAGCCGCACACACACATTACACTCCCCACACACACTCATCCCAGCCGCGCACACACATTACACTCCCCACACACACTCACCCCAGCCGCACACACACATTACACTCCCCACACACACTCATCCCAGCCGCACACACACATTACACTCCCCACACACACCATCCCAGCCACACACACACATTACACTCCCCACACACACTCATCCCAGCCGCACACAAACATTACACTCCCCACACACACTCATCCCAGCCGCACACACACATTACACTCCCCACACACACTCATCCCAGCCGCACACACACATTACACTCCGCACACACACTCATCCCAGCCGCACACACACATTACACTCCCCACACACATTCATCCCAGCCGCACACACACATTACACCCCCCACACACACTCATCCCAGCCGCACACACACATTACACACCCCACACACACTCATCCCAGCCGCACACACACATTACACTCCCCACACACACTCATCCCAGCCGCGCACACACATTACACTCCCCACACACACTCATCCCAGCCGCACACACACATTACACTCCCCACACACACTCATCCCAGCCGCACACACACATTACACTCCCCACACACATTCATCCCAGCCGCACACACACATTACACTCCCGACACACACTCATCCCAGCCGCACACACACATTACACTCCCCACACACACTCATCCCAGCCGCGCACACACATTACACTCCCCACACACACTCACCCCAGCCGCACACACTAATTACACTCCCGACACACACTCACCCCAGCCGCACACACACATTACACTCCCCACACACACTCATCCCAGCCGCACACACACATTACACTCCCCACACACACTCATCCCAGCCGCACACACACATTACACCCCCCACACACACTCATCCCAGCCGCACACACACATTACACTCCCCACACACACTCATCCCAGCCGCACACACACATTACACTCCCCACACACACTCATCCCAGCCGCACACACACATTACACTCCCCACACACACTCATCCCAGCCGCACACACACATTACACTCCCCACACACACTCATCCCAGCCGCACACACACATTACACTCCCCACACACACTCATCCCAGCCGCACACCCACATTACACTCCCCACACACACTCATCTCAGCCTCACACACACATTAAACTCCCCACACACACTCATCCCAGCCGCACACACATTACACTCCCCACACACACTCATCCCAGCCGCACACACACATTACACTCCCCACACACACTCATCCCAGCCGCACACACACATTACACTCCCCACACACACTCATCCCAGCCGCACACCCACATTACACTCCCCACACACACTCATCCCAGCCGCACACCCACATTACACTCCCCACACACACTCATCCCAGCCGCACACACACATTACACTCCCCACACACACTCATCCCAGCCGCACACACACATTACACTCCCCACACACACTCATCCCAGCCGCACACACACATTACACTCCCCACACACACTCATCCCAGCCGCACACACACATTACACTCCCCACACACACTCATCCCAGCCACACACCCACATTACACTCCCCACACACACTCATCCCAGCCGCACACACACATTACACACCCCACACACACTCAAACCAGACACACACACATTACACTCCCCACACACACTCATCCCAGCCGCACACACACATTACACTCCCCACACACACTCATCCCAGCCGCACACACACATTACACCCCCCACACACACTCATCCCAGCCGCACACACACATTACACTCCCGACACACACTCATCCCAGCCGCACACACACATTACACTCCCCACACACACTCATCCCAGCCGCGCACACACATTACACTCCCCACACACACTCATCCCAGCCGCACACACACATTACACTCCCCACACACACTCATCCCAGCCGCACACACACATTACACTCCCCACACACACACATCCCAGCCGCACACACACATTACACTCCCCACACACACTCATCCCAGCCGCACACACACATTACACTCCCGACACACACTCATCCCAGCCGCACACACACATTACACTCCCCACACACACTCATCCCAGCCGCGCACACACATTACACTCACCACACACACTCACCCCAGCCGCACACACACATTGCACTCCCCACACACACTCATCCCAGCCGCACACACACATTACACTCCCCACACACACCATCCCAGCCACACACACACATTACACTCCCCACACACACTCATCCCAGCCGCACACAAACATTACACTCCCCACACACACTCATCCCAGCCGCACACACACATTACACTCCCCACACACACTCATCCCAGCCGCACACACACATTACACTCCGCACACACACTCATCCCAGCCGCACACACACATTACACTCCCCACACACATTCATCCCAGCCGCACACACACATTACACCCCCCACACACACTCATCCCAGCCGCACACACACATTACACACCCCACACACACTCATCCCAGCCGCACACACACATTACACACCCCACACACACTCAAACCAGACACACACACACATTACACTCCCCACACACACTCATCCCAGCCGCACACACACATTACACTCCCCACACACACTCATCCCAGCCGCACACACACATTACACCCCCCACACACACTCATCCCAGCCGCACACACACATTACACTCCCGACACACACACATTACACTCCCCACACACACTCATCCCAGCCGCACACACACATTACACTCCCCACACACACTCATCCCAGCCGCACACACACATTACACCCCCCACACACACTCATCCCAGCCGCACACACACATTACACTCCCCACACACACTCATCCCAGCCGCACACACACATTACACTCCCCACACACACTCATCCCAGCGGCACACACACATTACACCCCCGACACACACTCATCCCAGCCGCACACACACATTACACTCCCGACACACACTCATCCCAGCCGCACACACACATTACACTCCCCACACACACTCATCCCAGCGGCACACACACATTACACTCCCGACACACACTCATCCCAGCCACACACACACATTACACTCCCCACACACACTCATCCCAGCCGCGCACACACATTACACTCCCCACACACACTCTTCCCAGCCACACACACACATTACACTCCCCACACACACTCATCCCAGCCGCACACACACATTACACTCCCCACACACACTCATCCCAGCCGCACACACACATTACACTCCCCACACACACACATTCCAGCCGCACACACACATTACACTCCCCACACACACTCATCCCAGCCGCACACACACATTACACTCCCCACACACACACATCCCAGCCGCACACACACATTACACTCCCCACACACACTCATCCCAGCCGCGCACACACATTACACTCCCCACACACACTCACCCCAGCCGCACACACACATTACACTCCCCACACACACTCATCCCAGCCGCACACACACATTACACTCCCCACACACACCATCCCAGCCACACACACACATTACACTCCCCACACACACTCATCCCAGCCGCACACAAACATTACACTCCCCACACACACTCATCCCAGCCGCACACACACATTACACTCCCCACACACACTCATCCCAGCCGCACACACACATTACACTCCGCACACACACTCATCCCAGCCGCACACACACATTACACTCCCCACACACATTCATCCCAGCCGCACACACACATTACACCCCCCACACACACTCATCCCAGCCGCACACACACATTACACACACCACACACACTCATCCCAGCCGCACACACACATTACACACCCCACACACACTCAAACCAGACACACACACACATTACACTCCCCACACACACTCATCCCAGCCGCACACACACATTACACTCCCCACACACACTCATCCCAGCCGCACACACACATTACACCCCCCACACACACTCATCCCAGCCGCACACACACATTACACTCCCGACACACACACATTACACTCCCCACACACACTCATCCCAGCCGCACACACACATTACACTCCCCACACACACTCATCCCAGCCGCACACACACATTACACCCCCCACACACACTCATCCGAGCCGCACACACACATTACACTCCCCACACACACTCATCCCAGCCGCGCACACACATTACACTCCCCACACACACTCATCCCAGCCGCACACAAACATTACACTCCCCACACACACTCATCCCAGCCGCACACACACATTACACTCCCCACACACACTCATCCCAGCCGCACACACACATTACACTCCCCACACACACTCATCCCAGCCGCACACACACATTACACTCCCCACACACACTCATCCCAGCCGCGCACACACATTACACTCCCCACACACACTCACCCCAGCCGCACACACTCATTACACTCCCGACACACACTCACCCCAGCCGCACACACACATTACACTCCCCACACACACTCATCCCAGCCGCACACACACATTACACTCCCCACACACACTCATCCCAGCCGCACACACACATTACACCCCCCACACACACTCATCCCAGCCGCACACACACATTACACACCCCACACACACTCATCCCAGCCGCAGACACACATTACCCTCCCCACACACACTCATCCCAGCCGCACACACACATTACACTCCCCACACACACTCATCCCAGCCGCACACACACATTACACTCCCCACACACACTCATCCCAGCCGCACACACACATTACACTCCCCACACACACTCATCCCAGCCGCACACCCACATTACACTCCCCACACACACATCTCAGCCTCACACACACATTAAACTCCCCACACACACTCATCCCAGCCGCACACACACATTACACTCCCCACACACACTCATCCCAGCCGCACACACACATTACACTCCCCACACACACTCATCCCAGCCGCACACACACATTACACTCCCCACACACACTCATCCCAGCCGCACACCCACATTACACTCCCCACACACACTCATCCCAGCCGCACACACACATTACACTCCCCACACACACTCATCCCAGCCGCACACACACATTACACTCCCCACACACACTCATCCCAGCCGCACACACACATTACACACCCTACACACACTCATCCCAGCCGCACACACACATTACACTCCCCACACACACTCATCCCAGCCGCACACACACATTACACTCCCCACACACACTCATCCCAGCCGCACACACACATTACACTCCCCACACACACTCATCCCAGCCACACACCCACATTACACTCCCAACACACACTCATCCCAGCCGCACACACACATTACACTCCCCACACACACTCATCCCAGCCGCACACACACATTACACTCCCCACACACACTCATCCCAGCCACACACCCACATTACACTCCCCACACACACTCATCCCAGCCGCACACACACATTACACTCCCCACACATACTCATCCCAGCCGCACACACACATTACACCCCCCACACACACTCATCCCAGCCGCACACACACATTACACTCCCCACACACACTCATCCCAGCCGCACACACACATTACACTCCCCACACACACTCATCCCAGCCGCACACACACATTACACTCCCCACACACACTCATCCCAGCCGCACACACACATTACACTCCCCACACACACTCAGCCCAGCCGCTCACACACATTACACTCCCCACGCACACTCATCCCAGCCACACACCCACATTACACTCCCCACACACACTCATCCCAGCCGCACACACACATTACACTCCCCACACACACTCATCCCATCCGTACACCCACATTACACTCCCCACACATACTCATCCCAGCCGCACACACACATTACACTCCCCACACACACTCATCCCAGCCGCACACACACATTACACTCCCCACACACACTCATCCCAGCCGCACACACACATTCCAGCCCCCACACACACTCATCCCAGCCGCACACACACATTACACACCCCACACACACTCAAACCAGACACACACACACATTACACTCCCCACACACACTCATCCCAGCCGCACACACACATTACACTCCCCACACACACTCATCCCAGCCGCACACACACATTACACCCCCCACACACACTCATCCCAGCCGCACACACACATTACACTCCCGACACACACACATTACACTCCCCACACACACTCATCCCAGCCGCACACACACATTACACTCCCCACACACACTCATCCCAGCCGCACACACACATTACACTCCCCACACACACTCATCCCAGCCGCACACACACATTACACTCCCGACACACACTCATCCCAGCCGCACACACTCATTACACTCCCCACACACACTCATCCCAGCCGTGCACACACATTACACTCCCCACACACACTCATCCCAGCCGCACACACACATTACACTCCCCACACACACTCATCCCAGCCGCACACACACATTACACTCCCGACACACACTCATCCCAGCCGCACACACACATTACACTCCCCACACACACTCATCCCAGCCGCACGCACACATTACACTCCGGACACACACACATCCCAGCTGCACACACACATTACACTCCCCACACACACTCATCCCAGCCGCACACACATTACACTCCCCACACACACTCACCCCAGCCGCACACACACATTACACTCGCCACACACACTCATCCCAGCCGCAAACACACATTACACTCCCCACACACACTCACCCAGCCAACACACCCATTACACTCCCCACGCACACTCATCCCAGCCGCACACACACATTACACTCCCCACACACACTCATCCCAGCCTCACACACACATTACACTCCCCACACACACTCATCCCAGCCGCACACACACATTACACTCCCCACACACACTCATCCCAGCCGCATACACACATTACACTCCCCACACACACTCATCCCAGCCGCACACACACATTACACTCCCCACACATACTCGTCCCAGCCGCACACACACATTACACTCACCACACACACTCATCCCAGCCGTACACACATTACACTCCCCACACACACTCATCCCAGCCGCACACCACATTACACTCCCCTCACACACTCATCCCAGCCGCACACACACATTACACTCCCCACACACACTCATCCCAGCCGCACACACACATTACACTCCCCACACACACTCATCCCAGCCGCACACACACATTACACCCCCCACACACACTCATCCCAGCCGCACACACACATTACACTCCCGACACACACACATTACACTCCCCACACACACTCATCCCAGCCGCACACACACATTACACTCCCCACACACACTCATCCCAGCCGCACACACACATTACACCCCCCACACACACTCATCCCAGCCGCACACACACATTACACTCCCGACACACACTCATCCCAGCCGCACACACACATTACACTCCCCACACACACTCATCCCAGCCGCGCACACACATTACACTCCCCACACACACTCATCCCAGCCGCACACACACATTACACTCCCCACACACACTCATCCCAGCCGCACACACACATTACACTCCCCACACACACTCATCCCAGCCGCACACACACATTACACTCCCCACACGCACTCATCCCAGCCGCACACACACATTACACTCCCGACACACACTCATCCCAGCCGCACACACACATTACACTCCCCACACACACTCATCCCAGCCGCGCACACACATTACACTCCCCACACACACTCACCCCAGCCGCACACACACATTACACTCCCCACACACACTCATCCCAGCCGCACACACACATTACACTCCCCACACACACCATCCCAGCCACACACACACATTACACTCCCCACACACACTCATCCCAGCCGCACACAAACATTACACTCCCCACACACACTCATCCCAGCCGCACACACACATTACACTCCCCACACACACTCATCCCAGCCGCACACACACATTACACTCCGCACTACACACTCATCCCAGCCGCACACACACATTACACTCCCCACACACATTCATCCCAGCCGCACTCACACATTACACCCCCCACACACACTCATCCCAGCCGCACACACACATTACACACCCCACACACACTCATCCCAGCCGCACACACACATTACACACCCCACACACACTCCAACCAGACACACACACACATTACACTCCCCACACACACTCATCCCAGCCGCACACACACATTACACTCCCCACACACACTCATCCCAGCCGCACACACACATTACACCCCCCACACACACTCATCCGAGCCGCACACACACATTACACTCCCGACACACACACATTACACTCCCCACACACACTCATCCCAGCCGCACACACACATTCAACTCCCCACACACACTCATCCCAGCCGCACACACACATTACACCCCCCACACACACTCATCCCAGCCGCACCCACACATTACACTCCCCACACACACTCATCCCAGCCGCGCACACACATTACACTCCCCACACACACTCATCCCAGCCGCACACACACATTACACTCCCCACACACACTCATCCCAGCCGCGCACACACATTACACTCCCCACACACACTCATCCCAGCCGCACACACACATTACACTCCCGACACACACTCATCCCAGCCGCACACACACATTACACTCCCCACACACACTCATCCCAGCCGCGCACACACATTACACTCCCCACACACACTCACCCCAGCCGCACACACTCATTACACTCCCGACACACACTCACCCCAGCCGCACACACACATTACACTCCCCACACACACTCATCCCAGCCGCACACACACATTACACCCCCCACACACACTCATCCCAGCCGCACACACACATTACACTCCCCACACACACTCATCCCAGCTGCACACACACATTACACTCCCCACACACGCTCATCCCAGCCGCACACACACATTACACTCCCCACACACACTCATCCCAGCCGCACACACACATTACACTCCCCACACACACTCATCCCAGCCGCACACACACATTACACTCCCCACACACACTCATCCCAGCCGCACACCCACATTACACTCCCCACACACACTCATCTCAGCCGCACACACACATTAAACTCGCCACACACACTCATCCCAGCCGCACACACACATTACACTCCCCACACACACTCATCCCAGCCGCACACACACATTACACTCCCCACACACACTCATCCCAGCCGCACACACACATTACACTCCCCACACACACTCATCCCAGCCGCACACACACATTACACACCCTACACACACTCATCCCAGCCGCACACACACATTACACTCCCCACACACACTCATCCCAGCCGCACACACACATTACACTCCCCACACACACTCATCCCAGCCGCACACACACATTACACTCCCCACACACACTCATCCCAGCCGCACACCCACATTACACTCCCCACACACACTCATCCCAGCCGCACACACACATTACACTCCCCACACACACTCATCCCAGCCGCACACACACATTACACTCCCCACACACACTCATCCCAGCCACACACCCACATTACACTCCCAACACACACTCATCCCAGCCGCACACACACATTACACTCCCCACACACACTCATCCCAGCCGCACACACACATTACACTCCCCACACACACTCATCCCAGCCACACACCCACATTACACTCCCCACACACACTCATCCCAGCCGCACACACACATTACACTCCCCACACATACTCATCCCAGCCGCACACACACATTACACTCCCCACACACACTCATCCCAGCCGCACACACACATTACACTCCCCACACACACTCATCCCAGCCGCACACACACATTACACTCCCCACACACACTCATCCCAGCCGCACACACACATTACACTCCCCACACACACTCATCCCAGCCGCACACACACATTACACTCCCCACACACACTCATCCCAGCCGCACACACACATTACACTCCGCACTACACACTCATCCCAGCCGCACACACACATTACACTCCCCACACACATTCATCCCAGCCGCACTCACACATTACACCCCCCACACACACTCATCCCAGCCGCACACACACATTACACACCCCACACACACTCATCCCAGCCGCACACACACATTACACACCCCACACACACTCCAACCAGACACACACACACATTACACTCCCCACACACACTCATCCCAGCCGCACACACACATTACACTCCCCACACACACTCATCCCAGCCGCACACACACATTACACCCCCCACACACACTCATCCGAGCCGCACACACACATTACACTCCCGACACACACACATTACACTCCCCACACACACTCATCCCAGCCGCACACACACATTCAACTCCCCACACACACTCATCCCAGCCGCACACACACATTACACCCCCCACACACACTCATCCCAGCCGCACCCACACATTACACTCCCCACACACACTCATCCCAGCCGCGCACACACATTACACTCCCCACACACACTCATCCCAGCCGCACACACACATTACACTCCCCACACACACTCATCCCAGCCGCGCACACACATTACACTCCCCACACACACTCATCCCAGCCGCACACACACATTACACTCCCGACACACACTCATCCCAGCCGCACACACACATTACACTCCCCACACACACTCATCCCAGCCGCGCACACACATTACACTCCCCACACACACTCACCCCAGCCGCACACACTCATTACACTCCCGACACACACTCACCCCAGCCGCACACACACATTACACTCCCCACACACACTCATCCCAGCCGCACACACACATTACACCCCCCACACACACTCATCCCAGCCGCACACACACATTACACTCCCCACACACACTCATCCCAGCTGCACACACACATTACACTCCCCACACACGCTCATCCCAGCCGCACACACACATTACACTCCCCACACACACTCATCCCAGCCGCACACACACATTACACTCCCCACACACACTCATCCCAGCCGCACACACACATTACACTCCCCACACACACTCATCCCAGCCGCACACCCACATTACACTCCCCACACACACTCATCTCAGCCGCACACACACATTAAACTCGCCACACACACTCATCCCAGCCGCACACACACATTACACTCCCCACACACACTCATCCCAGCCGCACACACACATTACACTCCCCACACACACTCATCCCAGCCGCACACACACATTACACTCCCCACACACACTCATCCCAGCCGCACACACACATTACACACCCTACACACACTCATCCCAGCCGCACACACACATTACACTCCCCACACACACTCATCCCAGCCGCACACACACATTACACTCCCCACACACACTCATCCCAGCCGCACACACACATTACACTCCCCACACACACTCATC
Organism: Scyliorhinus torazame; assembly: GCF_047496885.1. Lineage (NCBI taxonomy): Eukaryota > Metazoa > Chordata > Chondrichthyes > Carcharhiniformes > Scyliorhinidae > Scyliorhinus > Scyliorhinus torazame. The sequence goes on from NC_092707.1 coordinate 10,356,518, forward strand.
CCAGCCGCACACCCACATTACACTCCCCACACACACTCATCCCAGCCGCACACACACATTACACTCCCCACACACACTCATCCCAGCCGCACACACACATTACACTCCCCACACACACTCATCCCAGCCACACACCCACATTACACTCCCAACACACACTCATCCCAGCCGCACACACACATTACACTCCCCACACACACTCATCCCAGCCGCACACACACATTACACTCCCCACACACACTCATCCCAGCCACACACCCACATTACACTCCCCACACACACTCATCCCAGCCGCACACACACATTACACTCCCCACACATACTCATCCCAGCCGCACACACACATTACACTCCCCACACACACTCATCCCAGCCGCACACACACATTACACTCCCCACACACACTCATCCCAGCCGCACACACACATTACACTCCCCACACACACTCATCCCAGCCGCACACACACATTACACTCCCCACACACACTCATCCCAGCCGCACACACACATTACACTCCCCACACACACTCAGCCCAGCCGCTCACACACATTACACTCCCCACGCACACTCATCCCAGCCACACACCCACATTACACTCCCCACACACACTCATCCCAGCCGCACACACACATTACACTCCCCACACACACTCATCCCATCCGCACACCCACATTACACTCCCCACACATACTCATCCCAGCCGCACACACACATTACACTCCCCACACACACTCATCCCAGCCGCACACACACATTACACTCCCCACACACACTCATCCCAGCCGCACACACACATTCCAGCCCCCACACACACTCATCCCAGCCGCACACACACATTACACACCCCACACACACTCAAACCAGACACACACACACATTACACTCCCCACACACACTCATCCCAGCCGCACACACACATTACACTCCCCACACACACTCATCCCAGCCGCACACACACATTACACCCCCCACACACACTCATCCCAGCCGCACACACACATTACACTCCCGACACACACACATTACACTCCCCACACACACTCATCCCAGCCGCACACACACATTACACTCCCCACACACACTCATCCCAGCCGCACACACACATTACACTCCCCACACACACTCATCCCAGCCGCACCCACACATTACACTCCCGACACACACTCATCCCAGCCGCACACACTCATTACACTCCCCACACACACTCATCCCAGCCGTGCACACACATTACACTCCCCACACACACTCATCCCAGCCGCACACACACATTACACTCCCCACACACACTCATCCCAGCCGCACACACACATTACACTCCCGACACACACTCATCCCAGCCGCACACACACATTACACTCCCCACACACACTCATCCCAGCCGCACGCACACATTACACTCCGGACACACACACATCCCAGCTGCACACACACATTACACTCCCCACACACACTCATCCCAGCCGCACACACATTACACTCCCCACACACACTCACCCCAGCCGCACACACACATTACACTCGCCACACACACTCATCCCAGCCGCAAACACACATTACACTCCCCACACACACTCACCCAGCCAACACACCCATTACACTCCCCACGCACACTCATCCCAGCCGCACACACACATTACACTCCCCACACACACTCATCCCAGCCTCACACACACATTACACTCCCCACACACACTCATCCCAGCCGCACACACACATTACACTCCCCACACACACTCATCCCAGCCGCATACACACATTACACTCCCCACACACACTCATCCCAGCCGCACACACACATTACACTCCCCACACATACTCGTCCCAGCCGCACACACACATTACACTCACCACACACACTCATCCCAGCCGTACACACATTACACTCCCCACACACACTCATCCCAGCCGCACACCACATTACACTCCCCTCACACACTCATCCCAGCCGCACACACACATTACACTCCCCACACACACTCATCCCAGCCGCACACACACATTACACTCCCCACACACACTCATCCCAGCCGCACACACACATTACACCCCCCACACACACTCATCCCAGCCGCACACACACATTACACTCCCGACACACACACATTACACTCCCCACACACACTCATCCCAGCCGCACACACACATTACACTCCCCACACACACTCATCCCAGCCGCACACACACATTACACCCCCCACACACACTCATCCCAGCCGCACACACACATTACACTCCCGACACACACTCATCCCAGCCGCACACACACATTACACTCCCCACACACACTCATCCCAGCCGCGCACACACATTACACTCCCCACACACACTCATCCCAGCCGCACACACACATTACACTCCCCACACACACTCATCCCAGCCGCACACACACATTACACTCCCCACACACACTCATCCCAGCCGCACACACACATTACACTCCCCACACACACTCATCCCAGCCGCACACACACATTACACTCCCGACACACACTCATCCCAGCCGCACACACACATTACACTCCCCACACACACTCATCCCAGCCGCGCACACACATTACACTCCCCACACACACTCACCCCAGCCGCACACACACATTACACTCCCCACACACACTCATCCCAGCCGCACACACACATTACACTCCCCACACACACCATCCCAGCCACACACACACATTACACTCCCCACACACACTCATCCCAGCCGCACACAAACATTACACTCCCCACACACACTCATCCCAGCCGCACACACACATTACACTCCCCACACACACTCATCCCAGCCGCACACACACATTACACTCCGCACTACACACTCATCCCAGCCGCACACACACATTACACTCCCCACACACATTCATCCCAGCCGCACTCACACATTACACCCCCCACACACACTCATCCCAGCCGCACACACACATTACACACCCCACACACACTCATCCCAGCCGCACACACACATTACACACCCCACACACACTCCAACCAGACACACACACACATTACACTCCCCACACACACTCATCCCAGCCGCACACACACATTACACTCCCCACACACACTCACCCCAGCCGCACACACACATTACACCCCCCACACACACTCATCCGAGCCGCACACACACATTACACTCCCGACACACACACATTACACTCCCCACACACACTCATCCCAGCCGCACACACACATTCAACTCCCCACACACACTCATCCCAGCCGCACACACACATTACACCCCCCACACACACTCATCCCAGCCGCACCCACACATTACACTCCCCACACACACTCATCCCAGCCGCGCACACACATTACACTCCCCACACACACTCATCCCAGCCGCACACACACATTACACTCCCCACACACACTCATCCCAGCCGCGCACACACATTACACTCCCCACACACACTCATCCCAGCCGCACACACACATTACACTCCCGACACACACTCATCCCAGCCGCACACACACATTACACTCCCCACACACACTCATCCCAGCCGCGCACACACATTACACTCCCCACACACACTCACCCCAGCCGCACACACTCATTACACTCCCGACACACACTCACCCCAGCCGCACACACACATTACACTCCCCACACACACTCATCCCAGCCGCACACACACATTACACCCCCCACACACACTCATCCCAGCCGCACACACACATTACACTCCCCACACACACTCATCCCAGCCGCACACACACATTACACTCCCCACACACGCTCATCCCAGCCGCACACACACATTACACTCCCCACACACACTCATCCCAGCCGCACACACACATTACACTCCCCACACACACTCATCCCAGCCGCACACCCACATTACACTCCCCACACACACTCATCTCAGCCGCACACACACATTAAACTCGCCACACACACTCATCCCAGCCGCACACACACATTACACTCCCCACACACACTCATCCCAGCCGCACACACACATTACACTCCCCACACACACTCATCCCAGCCGCACACACACATTACACTCCCCACACACACTCATCCCAGCCGCACACACACATTACACACCCTACACACACTCATCCCAGCCGCACACACACATTACACTCCCCACACACACTCATCCCAGCCGCGCACACACATTACACTCCCCACACACACTCATCCCAGCCGCACACACACATTACACTCCCCACACACACTCATCCCAGCCGCACACACACATTACACTCCCCACACACACTCATCCCAGCCGCACACACACATTACACTCCCGACACACACTCATCCCAGCCGAACACACTCATTACACTCCCCACACACACTCATCCCAGCCGCGCACACACATTACACTCCCCACACACACTCATCCCAGCCGCACACACACATTACACTCCCCACACACACTCATCCCAGCCGCACACACACATTACACTCCCGACACACACTCATCCCAGCCGCACACACACATTACACTCCCCACACACACTCATCCCAGCCGCACGCACACATTACACTCCGGACACACACACATCCCAGCTGCACACACACATTACACTCCCCACACACACTCATCCCAGCCGCACACACATTACACTCCCCACACACACTCACCCCAGCCGCACACACACATTACACTCCCCACACACACTCATCCCAGCCGCACACACACATTACACTCACCACACACACTCATCCCAGCCGCACACACACATTACACTCCCCACACACACTCATCCCAGCTGCACACACACATTACACACCCAGCACACACTCATCCCAGCCGCACACACACATTACACTCCCCACACACACTCATCCCAGCCGCACACACACATTACACTCCCCACACACACTCATCCCAGCCGCACACACACATTACACTCCCCACACACACTCATCCCAGCCGCCCACACACATTACACTCCCCACACACACTCATCCCAGCCGCACACACACATTGCACTCCCCACACACACTCATCCCAGCCGCACACACACATTACACTCCCACACACACACTCACCCCAGCCGCACACACACATTACACTCCCCACACATACTCATCCCAGCCGCACACACACATTACACTCCCCACACACACTCATCCCAGCCACACACACACATTACACTCCCCACACACACTCATCCCAGCCACACACACACATTACACTCCCCACATACACTCATCCCAGCCGCACACACACATTACACTCCCGACACACACACATTACACTCCCCACACACACTCATCCCAGCCGCACACACACATTACACTCCCCACACACACTCATCCCAGCCGCACACACACATTACACCCCCCACACACACTCATCCCAGCCGCACACACACATTACACTCCCCACACACACTCATCCCAGCCGCGCACACACATTACACTCCCCACACACACTCATCCCAGCCGCACACACACATTACACTCCCCACACACACTCATCCCAGCCGCGCACACACATTACACTCCCCACACACACTCATCCCAGCCGCACACACTCATTACACTCCCGACACACACTCATCCCAGCCGCACACACACATTACACTCCCCACACACACTCATCCCAGCCGCGCACACACATTACACTCCCCACACACACTCACCCCAGCCGCACACACTCATTACACTCCCGACACACACTCACCCCAGCCGCACACACACATTACACTCCCCACACACACTCATCCCAGCCGCACACACACATTACACCCCCCACACACACTCATCCCAGCCGCACACACACATTACACTCCCCACACACACTCATCCCAGCCGCACACACACATTACACTCCCCACACACACTCATCCCAGCCGCACACACACATTACACTCCCCACACACACTCATCCCAGCCGCACACACACATTACACTCCCCACACACACTCATCCCAGCCGCACACACACATTACACTCCCCACACACACTCATTCCAGCCGCACACCCACATTACACTCCCCACACACACTCATCTCAGCCTCACACACACATTAAACTCGCCACACACACTCATCCCAGCCGCACACACACATTACACTCCCCACACACACTCATCCCAGCCGCACACATACATTACACTCCCCACACACACTCATCCCAGCCGCACACACACATTACACTCCCCACACACACCCATCCCAGCCGCACACCCACATTACACTCCCCACACACACTCATCCCAGCCGCACACACACATTACACTCCCCACACACACTCATCCCAGCCGCACACACACATTACACTCCCCACACACACTCATCCCAGCCGCACACACACATTACACACCCTACACACTCTCATCCCAGCCGCACACACACATTACACTCCCCACACACACTCATCCCAGCCGCACACACACATTACACTCCCCACACACACTCATCCCAGCCGCACACACACATTACACTCCCCACACACACTCATCCCAGCCACACACCCACATTACACTCCCCACACACACTCATCCCAGCCGCACACCCACATTACACTCCCCACACACACTCATCCCAGCCGCACACACACATTACACTCCCCACACACACTCATCCCAGCCGCACACACACATTACACTCCCCACACACACTCATCCCAGCCGCACACACACATTACACTCCCCACACACACCCATCCCAGCCGCACACACACATTACACTCCCCACACACACTCATCCCAGCCGCACACACACATTACACTCCCCACACACACTCATCCCAGCCGCACGCACACATTACACTCCCCACACACACTCAGCCCAGCCGCTCACACACATTACACTCCCCACGCACACTCATCCCAGCCACACACCCACATTACACTCCCCACACACACTCATCCCAGCCGCACACACACATTACACTCCCCACACACACTCATCCCATCCGCACACCCACATTACACTCCCCACACATACTCATCCCAGCCGCACACACACATTACACTCCCCACACACACTCATCCCAGCCGCACACACACATTACACTCCCCACACACACTCATCCCAGCCGCACACACACATTACACCCCCCACACACACTCATCCCAGCCGCACACACACATTACACACCCCACACACACTCAAACCAGACACACACACACATTACACTCCCCACACACACTCATCCCAGCTGCACACACACATTAGACTCCCCACACACACTCATCCCAGCCGCACACACACATTACACCCCCCACACACACTCATCCCAGCCGCACACACACATTACACTCCCGACACACACACATTACACTCCCCACACACACTCATCCCAGCCGCACACACACATTACACTCCCCACACACACTCATCCCAGCCGCACACACACATTACACTCCCCACACACACTCATCCCAGCCGCCCACACACATTACACTCCCGACACACACTCATCCCAGCCGCACACACTCATTACACTCCCCACACACACTCATCCCAGCCGCGCACACACATTACACTCCCCACACACACTCATCCCAGCCGCACACACACATTACACTCCCCACACACACTCATCCCAGCCGCACACACACATTACACTCCCGACACACACTCATCCCAGCCGCACACACACATTACACTCCCCACACACACTCATCCCAGCCGCACGCACACATTACACTCCGGACACACACACATCCCAGCTGCACACACACATTACACTCCCCACACACACTCATCCCAGCCGCACACACATTACACTCCCCACACACACTCACCCCAGCCGCACACACACATTACACTCCCCACACACACTCATCCCAGCCGCACACACACATTACACTCACCACACACACTCATCCCAGCCGCACACACACATTACACTCCCCACACACACTCATCCCAGCTGCACACACACATTACACACCCAGCACACACTCATCCCAGCCGCACACACACATTACACTCCACACACACACTCATCCCAGCCGCACACACACATTACACTCCCCACACACACTCATCCCAGCCGCACACACACATTACACTCCCCACACACACTCATCCCAGCCGCACACACACATTACACTCCCCACACACACTCATCCCAGCCGCACACACACATTACACTCCCCACACACACTCATCCCAGCCGCACACACACATTACACTCCCACACACACACTCACCCCAGCCGCACACACACATTACACTCCCCACACATACTCATCCCAACCGCACACACACATTACACTCCCCACACACACTCATCCCAGCCACACACACACATTACACTCCCCACACACACTCATCCCAGCCACACACACACATTACACTCCCCACATACACTCATCCCAGCCGCACACACACATTACACTCCCACACACACATTCATCCCAGCCGCACACACACATTACACTCCCCACACACACTCATCCCAGCCGCACACACACATTACACTCACCACACACACTCATCCCAGCCGCACACACACATAACACTCCCCACAAACACTCATCCCAGCCGCACACACACATTACACTCCCCGCACACACTCATCCCAGCTGCACACATACATTACACTCCCCACACACACTCATCCCAGCCGCACACACACATTACACTCCTCTCACACACTCATCCCAGCCGCACACACACATTACACTCCCCACACACACTCATCCCAGCCGCACACACACATTACACTCCCCGCACACGCTCATCCCAGACGCACACACACATTACACTCCCCACACACACTCATCCCAGCCGCACACACACATTACACTCCCCGCACACGCTCATCCCAGCCGCACACACACATTACTCTCCCCACACAAACTTATCCCAGCCGCGCACACACATTACACTCCCCTCACACACTCATCCCAGCCGCACACACACATTACACTCCCCACACACACACATCCCAGTCACACACACACATTACACTCCCCACACACACACATCCCAGCCGCACACACACATTACACTCCCCACACACACTCATCCCAGCCGCACACACACATTACACTCCCCGCACACACTCATCCCAGCCGCACACACTCATTACACTCCCACACACACTCAACCCCGCCGCACACACGCATTACATTCCCCACACACACTCATCCCAGCCGCACACCCACATTACACTCCCCACACACACTCACCCCAGCCGCACACACACATTACACTCCCCACACACACTCATCCCAGCCACACACACACATTACACTCCCCACACACACTCATCCCAGCCACACACACACATTACACTCCCCACACACACCATCCCAGCCGCACACACACATTCCAGTCCCCACACACACTCATCCCAGCCACACACACACATTACACTCCCCACACACACTCATCCCAGCCGCACACACACATTACACTCCCCGCACACACCCATCCCAGCCGCACACACACATTACACTCCCCACACAAACTTATCCCAGCCGCACACACACATTACACTCCCCACACACACTCATCCCAGCCGCACACACACATTACACTCACCACACACACTCATCCCAGCCGCACACACACATTACACTCCCCACACACACTCATCCCAGCTGCACACACACATTACACACCCAACACACACTCATCCCAGCCGCACACACACATTACACTCCCCACACACACTCATCCCAGCCGCACACACACATTACACTCCCCACACACGCTCATCTCAGCCGCACACACACATTACACTCCCCACACACACTGATCCCAGCCGCACACACACATTACACTCCCCACACACACTCATCCCAGCCGCGCACACACATTACACTCCACACACACACACATCCCAGCCGCACACACACATTACACTCACCAGACACACTCATCCCAGCTGCACACACACATTACACTCCCCACACACACTCATCCCAGCCGCACACACACATTACACTCCCCACACACACTCATCCCAGCCGCACACACACATTACACTCCCCACATAAACTCACCCCAGCCAACACACCCATTACACTCCCCACGCACACTCATCCCAGCCGCCACACACATTACACTCACCACACACACTCATCCCAGCCGCACACACACATTACACTCCCCACACACACTCATCCCAGCCGCACACCACATTACACTCCCCTCACACACTCATCCCAGCCGCGCACACACATTACACTCCCCACACACAATCATCCCAGCCGCACACACACATTACACTCTCCACACACACTCGTCCCAGCCGCGCACACACATAACACTCCCCACATACACTCAACCCAGCCGCACACACACATTACACTCCCCACACACACTCATCCCAGACGCACACACACATTACACTCCCCACACACACTCATCCCAGCCGCACACACACATTACACTCCCCACACACACTCATCCCAGCCGCACACACACATTACACTCCCCACACACACCATCCCAGCCGCGAACACACATTACACTCCCCTCACACACTCATCCCAGCCGCACACACACATTACACTCCCCACACACACACATCCCAGTCACACACACACATTACACTCCCCACACACACACATCCCAGCCGCACACACACATTACACTCCCCACACACACTCATCCCAGCCGCACACACACATTACACTCCCCGCACACACTCATCCCAGCCGCACACACTCATTACACTCCCACACACACTCATCCCCGCCGCACACACGCATTACATTCCCCACACACACTCATCCCAGCCGCACACCCACATTACACTCCCCACACACACTCATCCCAGCCGCACACACACATTACACTCCCCACACACACTCATCCCAGCCGCACACACACATTACACTCCCCACACAAACTTATCCCAGCCGCACACACACATTACACTCCCCACACACACTCATCCCAGCCGCACACACACATTACACTCACCACACACACTCATCCCAGCCGCACACACACATTACACTCCCCACACACAATCATCCCAGCTGCACACACACATTACACACCCAACACACACTCATCCCAGCCGCACACACACATTACACTCCCCACACACACTCATCCCAGCCGCACACACACATTACACTCCCCACACACACTCATCTCAGCCGCACACACACATTACACTCCCCACACACACTGATCCCAGCCGCACACACACATTACACTCCCCACACACACTCATCCCAGCCGCGCACACACATTACACTCCACACACACACTCATCCCAGCCGCACACACACATTACACTCACCAGACACACTCATCCCAGCTGCACACACACATTACACTCCCCACACACACTCATCCCAGCCGCACACACACATTACACTCCCCACACACACTCATCCCAGCCGCACACACACATTACACTCCCCACACACACTCACCCCAGCCAACACACCCATTACACTCCCCACGCACACTCATCCCAGCCGCCACACACATTACACTCACCACACACACTCATCCCAGCCGCACACACACATTACACTCCCCACACACACTCATCCCAGCCGCACACCACATTACACTCCCCTCACACACTCATCCCAGCCGCGCACACACATTACACTCCCTACACACAATCATCCCAGCCGCACACACACATTACACTCTCCACACACACTCGTCCCAGCCGCGCACACACATAACACTCCCCACATACACTCAACCCAGCCGCACACACATTACACTCCCCACACACACTCATCCCAGACGCACACACACATTACACTCCCCACACACACTCATCCCAGCCGCACACACACATTACACTCCCCACACACACTCATCCCAGCCGCACACACACATTACACTCCCCACACACACCATCCCAGCCACACACACACATTACACTCCCCACACACACTCATCCCAGCCGCACACAAACATTACACTCCCCACACACACTCATCCCAGCCGCACACCCACATTACACTCCCCACACACACTCATCCCAGCCGCACACACAGATTACACTCCGCACACACACTCATCCCAGCCGCGCACACACACATTACACTCCCCACACACACTCATCCCAGCCGCACACACACATTATACCCCCCACACACACTCATCCCAGCCGCACACACACATTACACACCCCACACACACACATTACACACCCCACACACACTCAAACCAGACACACACACACATTACACTCCCCACACACACTCATCCCAGCCGCACACACACATTACACTCCCCACACACACTCATCCCAGCCGCACACACACATTACACCCCCCACACACACTCATCCCAGCCGCACACACACATTACACTCCCGACACACACACATTACACTCCCCACACACACTCATCCCAGCCGCACACACACATTACACTCCCCACACACACTCATCCCAGCCGCACACACACATTACACTCCCCACACACACTCACCCCAGCCAACACACCCATTACACTCCCCACGCACACTCATCCCAGACGCCACACACATTACACTCACCACACACACTCATCCCAGCCGCACACACACATTACACTCCCCACACACACTCATCCCAGCCGCACACCACATTACACTCCCCTCACACACTCATCCCAGCCGCACACCCACATTACACTCCCCACACACACTCATCCCAGCCGCACACACACATTACACTCCCCACACACACTCATCCCAGCCGCACACACACATTACACTCCCCACACACACTCATCCCAGCCGCACACACACATTACACTCCCCGCACACACTCATCCCAGCCGCACACACACATTACACTCCCCACACACACTCATCCCAGCCGCACACACACATTACACTCCCCGCACACACTCATCCCAGCCGCACACACACATTACACTCCCCACACAAACTTATCCCAGCCGCACACACACATTACACTCCCCACACACACTCATCCCAGCCGCACACACACATTACACTCACCACACACACTCATCCCAGCCGCACACACACATTACACTCCCCACACACACTCATCCCAGCTGCACACACACATTACACACCCAACACACACTCATCCCAGCCGCACACACACATTACACTCCCCACACACACTCATCCCAGCCGCACACACACATTACACTCCCCACACACACTCATCTCAGCCGCACACACACATTACACTCCCCACACACACTGATCCCAGCCGCACACACACATTACACTCCCCACACACACTCATCCCAGCCGCGCACACACATTACACTCCACACACACACACATCCCAGCCGCACACACACATTACACTCACCAGACACACTCATCCCAGCTGCACACACACATTACACTCCCCACACACACTCATCCCAGCCGCACACACACATTACACTCCCCACACACACTCATCCCAGCCGCACACACACATTACACTCCCCACACACACTCACCCCAGCCAACACACCCATTACACTCCCCACGCACACTCATCCCAGCCGCCACACACATTACACTCACCACACACACTCATCCCAGCCGCACACACACATTACACTCCCCACACACACTCATCCCAGCCGCACACCACATTACACTCCCCTCACACACTCATCCCAGCCGCGCACACACATTACACTCCCCACACACAATCATCCCAGCCGCACACACACATTACACTCTCCACACACACTCGTCCCAGCCGCGCACACACATAACACTCCCCACATACACTCAACCCAGCCGCACACACACATTACACTCCCCACACACACTCATCCCAGACGCACACACACATTACACTCCCCACACACACTCATCCCAGCCGCACACACACATTACACTCCCCACACACACTCATCCCAGCCGCACACACACATTACACTCCCCACACACACCATCCCAGCTGCGAACACACATTACACTCCCCTCACACACTCATCCCAGCCGCACACACACATTACACTCCCCACACACACACATCCCAGTCGCACACACACATTACACTCCCCACACACACACATCCCAGCCGCACACACACATTACACTCCCCACACACACTCATCCCAGCCGCACACACACATTACACTCCCCGCACACACTCACCCCAGCCGCACACACTCATTACACTCCCACACACACTCATCCCCGCCGCACACACGCATTACATTCCCCACACACACTCATCCCAGCCGCACACCCACATTACACTCCCCACACACACTCATCCCAGCCGCACACACACATTACACTCCCCACACACACTCATCCCAGCCGCACACACACATTACACTCCCCACACAAACTTATCCCAGCCGCACACACACATTACACTCCCCACACACACTCATCCCAGCCGCACACACACATTACACTCACCACACACACTCATCCCAGCCGCACACACACATTACACTCCCCACACACAATCATCCCAGCTGCACACACACATTACACACCCAACACACACTCATCCCAGCCGCACACACACATTACACTCCCCACACACACTCATCCCAGCCGCACACACACATTACACTCCCCACACACACTCATCTCAGCCGCACACACACATTGCACTCCCCACACACACTGATCCCAGCCGCACACACACATTACACTCCCCACACACACTCATCCCAGCCGCGCACACACATTACACTCCACACACACACTCATCCCAGCCGCACACACACATTACACTCACCAGACACACTCATCCCAGCTGCACACACACATTACACTCCCCACACACACTCATCCCAGCCGCACACACACATTACACTCCCCACACACACTCATCCCAGCCGCACACACACATTACACTCCCCACACACACTCACCCCAGCCAACACACCCATTACACTCCCCACGCACACTCATCCCAGCCGCCACACACATTACACTCACCACACACACTCATCCCAGCCGCACACACACATTACACTCCCCACACACACTCATCCCAGCCGCACACCACATTACACTCCCCTCACACACTCATCCCAGCCGCGCACACACATTACACTCCCTACACACAATCATCCCAGCCGCACACACACATTACACTCTCCACACACACTCGTCCCAGCCGCGCACACACATAACACTCCCCACATACACTCAACCCAGCCGCACACACACATTACACTCCCCACACACACTCATCCCAGACGCACACACACATTACACTCCCCACACACACTCATCCCAGCCGCACACACACATTAAACTCCCCACACACACTCATCCCAGTCGCACACACACATTACACTCCCCACACACACCATCCCAGCCACACACACACATTACACTCCCCACACACACTCATCCCAGCCGCACACAAACATTACACTCCCCACACACACTCATCCCAGCCGCACACACACATTACACTCCCCACACACACTCATCCCAGCCGCACACACACATTACACTCCGCACACACACTCATCCCAGCCGCGCACACACACATTACACTCCCCACACACACTCATCCCAGCCGCACACACACATTATACCCCCCACACACACTCATCCCAGCCGCACACACACATTACACACCCCACACACACACATTACACACCCCACACACACTCAAACCAGACACACACACACATTACACTCCCCACACACACTCATCCCAGCCGCACACACACATTACACTCCCCACACACACTCATCCCAGCCGCACACACACATTACACCCCCCACACACACTCATCCCAGCCGCACACACACATTACACTCCCGACACACACACATTACACTCCCCACACACACTCATCCCAGCCGCACACACACATTACACTCCCCACACACACTCATCCCAGCCGCACACACACATTACACTCCCCACACACACTCACCCCAGCCAACACACCCATTACACTCCCCACGCACACTCATCCCAGCCGCCACACACATTACACTCACCACACACACTCATCCCAGCCGCACACACACATTACACTCCCCACACACACTCATCCCAGCCGCACACACACATTACACTCCTCACACACACTCATCCCAGCCGCGCACACACATTACACTCCCCACACACAATCATCCCAGCCGCACACACACATTACACTCTCCACACACACTCGTCCCAGCCGCGCACACACATAACACTCCCCACATACACTCAACCCAGCCGCACACACACATTACACTCCCCACACACACTCATCCCAGACGCACACACACATTACACTCCCCACACACACTCATCCCAGCCGCACACACACATTACACTCCCCACACACACTCATCCCATCCGCACACACACATTACACTCCCCACACACACCATCCCAGCCACACACACACATTACACTCCCCACACACACTCATCCCAGCCGCACACAAACATTTCACTCCCCACACACACTCATCCCAGCCGCACACACACATTACACTCCCCACACACACTCATCCCAGCCGCACACACACATTACACTCCGCACACACACTCATCCCAGCCGCACACACACATTACACTCCCCACACACACTCATCCCAGCCGCACACACACATTATACCCCCCACACACACTCATCCCAGCCGCACACACACATTACACACCCCACACACACACATTACACACCCCACACACACTCAAACCAGACACACACACACATTACACTCCCCACACACATTCATCCCAGCCGCACACACACATTACACTCCCGACACACACTCATCCCAGCCGCACACACACATTACACTCCCCACACACACTCATCCCAGCCGCGCACACACATTACACTCCCCACACACACTCATCCCAGCCGCACACACACATTACACTCCCCACACACACTCATCCCAGCCGTACACACACATTACACTCCCCACACACACTCATCCCAGCCGCACACACACATTCCACTCCCCACACACTCTCATCCCAGCCGCACACACACATTACACTCCCGACACACACTCATCCCAGCCGCACACACACATTACACTCCCCACACACACTCATCCCAGCCGCGCACACACATTACACTCCCCACACACACTCACCCCAGCCGCACACCCACATTACACTCCCCACACACACTCATCCCAGCCGCACACACACATTACACTCCCCACACACACCATCCCAGCCACACACACACATTACACTCCCCACACACACTCATCCCAGCCGCACACAAACATTACACTCCCCACACACACTCATCCCAGCCGCACACACACATTACACTCCCCACACACACTCATCCCAGCCGCACACACACATTACACTCCGCACACACACTCATCCCAGCCGCACACACACATTACACTCCCCACACACACTCATCCCAGCCGCACACACACATTACACCCCCCACACACACTCATCCCAGCCGCACACACACATTACACACCCCACACACACTCATCCCAGCCGCACACACACATTACACACCCCACACACACTCAAACCAGACACACACACACATTACACTCCCCACACACACTCATCCCAGCCGCACACACACATTACGCTCCCCACACACACTCATCCCAGCCGCACACACACATTACACCCCCCACACACACTCATCCCAGCCGCACACACACATTACACTCCCGACACACACACATTACACTCCCCACACACACTCATCCCAGCCGCACACACACATTACACTCCCCACACACACTCATCCCAGCCGCACACACACATTACACCCCCCACACACACTCACCCCAGCCGCACACACACATTACACTCCCGACACACACTCATCCCAGCCGCACACACATTACACTCCCCACACACACTCATCCCAGCCGCGCACACACATTACACTCCCCACACACACTCATCCCAGCCGCACACACACATTACACTCCGCACACACACTCATCCCAGCCGCACACACACATTACACTCCCCACACACACTCATCCCAGCCGCACACACACATTACACCCCCCACACACACTCATCCCAGCCGCACACACACATTACACACCCCACACACACTCATCCCAGCCGCACACACACATTACACACCCCACACACACTCAAACCAGACACACACACACATTACACTCCCCACACACACTCATCCCAGCCGCACACACACATTACGCTCCCCACACACACTCATCCCAGCCGCACACACACATTACACCCCCCACACACACTCATCCCAGCCGCACACACACATTACACTCCCGACACACACACATTACACTCCCCACACACACTCATCCCAGCCGCACACACACATTACACTCCCCACACACACTCATCCCAGCCGCACACACACATTACACCCCCCACACACACTCACCCCAGCCGCACACACACATTACACTCCCGACACACACTCATCCCAGCCGCACACACATTACACTCCCCACACACACTCATCCCAGCCGCGCACACACATTACACTCCCCACACACACTCATCCCAGCCGCACACACACATTACACTCCCCACACACACTCATCCCAGCCGTACATACCCATTACACTCCCCACACACACTCATCCCAGCCGCACACACACATTACACTCCCCACACACACTCATCCCAGCCGCACACACACATTACACTCCCGACACACACTCATCCCAGCCGCACACACACATTACACTCCCCACACACACTCATCCCAGCCGCCCACACACATTACACTCCCCACACACACTCACCCCAGCCGCACACACACATTACACTCCCGACACACACTCACCCCAGCCGCACACACGCATTACACTCCCCACACACACTCATCCCAGCCGCACACACACATTACACTCCCCACACACACTCATCCCAGCCGCAGACACACATTACACTCCCCACACACACTCATCCCAGCCGCACACACACATTACACTCCCCACACACACTCATCCCAGCCGCACACACACATTACACTCCCCACACACACTCATCCCAGCCGCACACACACATTACACTCCCCACACACACTCATCCCAGCCGCACACACACATTACACTCCCCACACACACTCATCCCAGCCGCACACACACATTACACTCCCCACACACACTCATCCCAGCCGCACACCCACATTACACTCCCCACACACACTCATCCCAGCCGCACACACACATTACACTCCCCACACACACTCATCCCAGCCGCACACACACATTACACTCCCCACACACACTCATCCCAGCCGCACACACACATTACACTCCCCACACACACTCATCCCAGCCGCACACACACATTACACTCCCCACACACACTCATCCCAGCCGCACACCCACATTACACTCCCCACACACACTCGTCCCAGCCGCACACACACATTACACTCCCCACACACACTCATCCCAGCCGCACACACACATTACACTCCCCACACACACTCATCCCAGCCGCACACACACATTACACTCCCCACACACACTCATCCCAGCCGCACACACACATTACACTCCCCACACACACTCATCCCAGCCGCACACACACATTACACTCCCCACACACACTCATCCCAGCCGCACACACATATTACACTCCCCACACACACTCATCCCAGCCGCACACACACATTACACTCCCCACACGCACTCATCCCAGCCGCACACACACATTACACTCCCCACACACACTCAGCCCAGCCGCTCACACACATTACACTCCCCACGCACACTCATCCCAGCCACACACCCACATTACACTCCCCACACACACTCATCCCAGCCGCACACACATTACACTCCCCACACACACTCATCCCAGCCACACACCCACATTACACTCCCCACACACACTCATCCCAGCCGCACACACACATTACACTCCCCACACACACTCATCCCAGCCGCACACACACATTACACTCCCCACACACACTCATCCCAGACGCACACACACATTACACCCCCCACACACACTCATCCCAGCCGCACACACACATTACACACCCCACACACACTCAAACCAGACACACACACACATTACACTCCCCACACACACTCATCCCAGCCGCACACACACATTACACTCCCCACACACACTCATCCCAGCCGCACACACACATTACACCCCCCACACACACTCATCCCAGCCGCACACACACATTACACTCCCGACACACACACATTACACTCCCCACACACACTCATCCCAGCCGCACACACACATTACACTCCCCACACACACTCATCCCAGCCGCACACACACATTACACTCCCCACACACACTCATCCCAGCCGCACACACACATTACACTCCCGACACACACTCATCCCTGCCGCGCACACACATTACACTCCCCACACACACTCATCCCAGCCGCACACACACATTACACTCCCCACACACACTCATCCCAGCCGCACACACACATTACACTCCCGACACACACTCATCCCAGCCGCACACACACATTACACTCCCCACACACACTCAACCCAGCCGCACACACACATTACACTCCCGACACACACTCATCCCAGCCGCACACACACATTACACTCCCCACACACACTCATCCCAGCCGCACACACAAATTACACCCCCCACACACACTCATCCCAGCCTCACACACACATTACACTCCCGACACACACACATTACACTCCCCACACACACTCATCCCAGCCGCACACACACATTACACTCCCCACACACACTCATCCCAGCCGCACACACACATTACACCCCCCACACACACTCACCCCAGCCGCACACACACATTACACTCCCGACACACACTCATCCCAGCCGCACACACATTACACTCCCCACACACACTCATCCCAGCCGCGCACACACATTACACTCCCGACACACACTCATCCCAGCCGCACACACACATTACACTCCCCACACACACTCATCCCAGCCGCACACACACATTACACTCCCCACACACTCTCATCCCAACCGCACACACACATTACACTCCCCACACACACTCATCCCAGCCGCACACACACATTACACTCCCGACACACACTCACCCCAGCCGCACACACGCATTGCACTCCCCACACACACTCATCCCAGCCGCACACACACATTACACTCCCCACACACACTCATCCCAGCCGCATACACACATTACACTCCCCACACACACTCATCCCAGCCGCACACACACATTACACTCCCCATACACACTCATCCCAGCCGCACACACACATTACACTCCCCACACACACTCATCCCAGCCGCACACACACATTACACTCCCCACACACACTCATCCCAGCCGCACACACACATTACACTCCCCACACACACTCATCCCAGCCGCACACACACATTACACACCCCACACACACTCATCCCAGCCGCACACCCACATTATACTCCCCACACACACTCATCCCAGCCGCACACACACATTACACTCCCCACACACACTCATCCCAGCCGCACACACACATTACACTCCCCACACACACTCATCCCAGCCGCACACACACATTACACTCCCCACACACACTCATCCCAGCCGCACACACACATTACACTCCCCACACACACTCATCCCAGCCGCACACCCACATTACACTCCCCACACACACTCATCCCAGCCGCACACACACATTACACTCCCCACACACACTCATCCCAGCCGCACACACACATTACACTCCCCACACACACTCATCCCAGCCGCACACACACATTACACACTCTGCACACACTCATCCCAGCCGCACACACACATTACACTCCCCACACACACTCATCCCAGCCGCACACACACATTACACTCCCCACACACACTCATCCCAGCCGCACACACACATTACACTCCCCACACACACTCATCCCAGCCACACACCCACATTACACTCCCCACACACACTCATCCCAGCCGCACACACACATTACACTCCCCACACACACTCATCCCAGCCGCACACACACATTACACTCCCCACACACACTCATTCCAGCCACACACCCACATTACACTCCCCACACACACTCATCCCAGCCGCACACACACATTACACTCCCCACACACACTCATCCCAGCCGCACACACACATTACACTCCCCACACACACTCATCCCAGCCGCACACACACATTACACTCCCCACACACACTCATCCCAGCCACACACACACATTACACTCCCCACACACACTCATCCCAGCCGCACACACACATTACACTCCCCACACACACTCATCCCAGCCGCACACACACATTACACTCCCCACACACACTCAGCCCAGCCGCTCACACACATTACACTCCCCACGCACACTCATCCCAGCCACACACCCACATTACACTCCCCACACACACTCATCGCAGCCGCACACACACATTACACTCCCCACACACACTCATCCCAGCCGCACCCCCACATTACACTCCCCACACATACTCATCCCAGCCGCACACGCACATTACACTCCCCACACACACTCATCCCAGCCGCACACACACATTACACTCCCCACACACACTCATCCCAGCCGCACACACACATTACACCCCCCACACACACTCATCCCAGCCGCACACACACATTACACACCCCACACACACTCAAACCAGACACACACACAAATTACACTCCCCACACACACTCATCCCAGCCGCACACACACATTACACTCCCCACACACACTCATCCCAGCCGCACACACACATTACACCCCCCACACACACTCATCCCAGCCGCACACACACATTACACTCCCGACACACACACATTACACTCCCCACACACACTCATCCCAGCCGCACACACACATTACACTCCCCACACACACTCATCCCAGCCGCACACACACATTACACTCCCCACACACACTCATCCCAGCCGCACACACACATTACACTCCCGACACACACTCATCCCTGCCGCACACACATATTACACTCCCCACACACACTCATCCCAGCCGCGCACACACATTACACTCCCCACACACACTCATCCCAGCCGCACACACACATTACACTCCCCACACACACTCATCCCAGCCGCACACACACATTACACTCCCGACACACACTCATCCCAGCCGCACACACACATTACACTCCCCACACACACTCATCCCAGCCGCACACACACATTACACTCCCGACACACACTCATCCCAGCCGCACACACACATTACACTCCCCACACACACTCATCCCAGCCGCACACACAAATCACACTCCCCACACACACTCACCCCAGCCGCACACACACATTTCACTCCCGACACACACTCACCCCAGCCGCACACACACATTACACTCCCCACACACACTCATCCCAGCCGCACACACACATTACACTCCCCACACACACTCATCCCAGCAGCACACACACATTACACTCCCCACACACACTCATCCCAGCCGCACACACACATTACACTTCCCACACACACTCATCCCAGCCACACACACACATTACACTCCCACACACACACTCATCCCAGCCGCACACACACATTACACTCCCCACACACACTCATCCCAGCCGCACACACACATTACACTCCCCACACACACTCATCCCAGCCGCACACACACATTACACTCCCCACACACACTCACCCCAGCCGCACACACACATTACACTCCCCACACACACTCATCCCAGCCGCACCCACACATTACACTCCCCACACACACTCATCCCAGCCACACACACACATTACACTCCCCACACACACTCATCCCAGCCGCACACACACATTACACTCCCCACACACACTCATCCCAGCCGCACACACACATTACACTCCCACACACACATTCATCCCAGCCGCACACACACATTACACTCCCCACACACACTCATCCCAGCCGCACACACACATTACACTCCCCACACACACTCATCCCAGCCGCACACACACATAACACTCCCCACAAACACTCATCCCAGCCGCACACACACATTACACTCCCCGCACACACTCATCCCAGCCGCACACACACATTACACTCCCCACACACACTCACCCCAGCCGCACACACACATTACACTCCCCACACACACTCATCCCAGCCGCACCCACACATTACACTCCCCACACACACTCATCCCAGCCACACACACACATTACACTCCCCACACACACTCATCCCAGCCGCACACACACATTACACTCCCCACACACACTCATCCCAGCCGCACACACACATTACACTCCCACACACACATTCATCCCAGCCGCACACACACATTACACTCCCCACACACACTCATCCCAGCCGCACACACACATTACACTCCCCACACACACTCATCCCAGCCGCACACACACATAACACTCCCCACAAACACTCATCCCAGCCGCACACACACATTACACTCCCCGCACACACTCATCCCAGCCGCACACACACATTACACTCCCCACACACACTCATCCCAGCCGCACACACACATTACACTCCCCTCACACGCTCATCCCAGCCGCACACACACATTACACTCCCCACACACACTCATCCCAGCCGCACACACACATTACACTCCCCGCACACACTCATCCCAGCCGCACACACACATTACACTCCCCACACAAACTTATCCCAGCCGCGCACACACATTACACTCCCCTCACACACTCATCCCAGCCGCACACACACATTACACTCCCCACACACACACATCCCAGTCACACACACACATTACACTCCCCACACACACACATCCCAGCCGCACACACACATTACACTCCCCACACACACTCATCCCAGCCGCACACACACATTACACTCCCCGCACACACTCATCCCAGCCGCACACACTCATTACACTCCCACACACACTCATCCCAGCCGCACACACACATTACATTCCCCACACACACTCATCCCAGCCGCACACCCACATTACACTCCCCACACACACTCATCCCAGCCGCACACACACATTACACTCCCCACACACACTCATCCCAGCCGCACAAACACATTACACTCCCCACACACACTCATCCCAGCCGCAGACACACATTACACTCCCCGCACACACTCATCCCAGCCGCACACACACATTACACTCCCACACCCACGCATCCCAGCCGCACACACACATTACACTCCCCACACACACTCATCCCAGCCGCACACACACATTACACTCCCCCCACACACTCATCACAGCCGCACACACACATTACACTCCCCACACAAACTTATCCCAGCCGCACACACACATTACACTCCCCACACACACTCATCCCAGCCGCACACACACATTACACTCGCCACACACACTCATCTCAGCCGCACACACTCATTACACTCCCCACACACACTGATCCCAGCCGCACACACACATTACACTCCCCACACACACTCATCCCAGCCGCGGACACACATTACACTCCACACACACACTCATCCCAGCCGCACACACACATTACACTCACCAGACACACTCATCCCAGCCGCACACACACATTACACACCCCACACACACCCAAACCAGACACACACACACATTACACTCCCCACACACACTCATCCCAGCCGCACACACACATTACACTCCCCACACACACTCATCCCAGCCGCACACACACATTACACCCCCCACACACACTCATCCCAGCCGCACACACACATTACACTCCCGACACACACACATTACACTCCCCACACACACTCATCCCAGCCGCACACACACATTACACTCCCCACACACACTCATCCCAGCCGCACACACACATTACACTCCCCACACACACTCATCCCAGCCGCACACACACATTACACTCCCGACACACACTCATCCCAGCCGCACACACATATTACACTCCCCACACACACTCATCCCAGACGCGCACACACATTACACTCCCCACACACACTCATCCCAGCCGCACACACACATTACACTCCCCACACACACTCATCCCAGCCGCACACACACATTACACTCCCGACACACACTCATCCCAGCCGCACACACACATTACACTCCCCACACACACTCATCCCAGCCGCACACACACATTACACTCCCGACACACACTCATCCCAGCCGCACACACACATTACACTCCCCACACACACTCATCCCAGCCGCACACACACATTACACTCCCCACACACACTCATCCCAGCCGCACACACACATTACACTCCCACACACACACTCATCCCAGCCGCACACACACATTACACTCCCCACACACACTCATCCCAGCCGCACACACACATTACACTCCCCACACACACTCATCCCAGCCGCACACACACATTACACTCCCCACACACACTCACCCCAGCCGCACACACACATTACACTCCCCACACACACTCATCCCAGCCGCACCCACACATTACACTCCCCACACACACTCATCCCAGCCATACACACACATTACACTCCCCACACACACTCATCCCAGCCGCACACACACATTACACTCCCCACACACACTCATCCCAGCCGCACACACACATTACACTCCCACACACACATTCATCCCAGCCGCACACACACATTACACTCCCCACACACACTCATCCCAGCCGCACACACACATTACACTCCCCACACACACTCATCCCAGCCGCACACACACATAACACTCCCCACAAACACTCATCCCAGCCGCACACACACATTACACTCCCCGCACACACTCATCCCAGCCGCACACACACATTACACTCCCCACACACACTCATCCCAGTCGCACACACACATTACACTCCCCTCACACACTCATCCCAGCCGCACACACACATTACACTCCCCACACACACTCATCCCAGCCGCACACACACATTACACTCCCCGCACACACTCATCCCAGCCGCACACACACATTACACTCCCCGCACACACTCATCCCAGCCGCACACACACATTACACTCCCCACACAAACTAATCCCAGCCGCGCACACACATTACACTCCCCTCACACACTCATCCTAGCCGCACACACACATTACACTCCCCACACACACACATCCCAGTCACACACACACATTACACTCCCCACACACACACATCCCAGCCGCAAACACATTACACTCCCCACACACACTCATCCCAGCCGCACACACACATTACACTCCCCGCACACACTCATCCCAGCCGCACACACTCATTACACTCCCACACACACTCATCCCAGCCGCACACACACATTACATTCCCCACACTCACACTCATCCCAGCCGCACACCCACATTACACTCCCCACACACACTCATCCCAGCCGCACACACACATTACACTCCCCACACACACTCATCCCAGCCGCACACACACATTACACTCCCCACACACACTCATCCCAGCCGCACACACACATTACACTCGCCGCACACACTCATCCCAGCCGCACACACATATTACACTCCCACACCCACTCATCCCAGCCGCACACACACATTACACTCCCCACACACACTCATCCCAGCCGCACACACACATTACACTCCCCGCACACACTCATCCCAGCCGCACACACACATTACACTCCCCACACAAACTTATCCCAGCCGCACACACACATTACACTCCCCACACACACTCATCCCAGCCGCACACACACATTACACTCACCACACACACTCATCCCAGCCGCACACACACATTACACTCCCCACACACACTCATCCCAGCTGCACACACACATTACACACCCAACACACACTCATCCCAGCCGCACACACACATTACACTCCCCACACACACTCATCCCAGCCGCACACTCACATTACACTCGCCACACACACTCATCTCAGCCGCACACACACATTACACTCCCCACACACACTGATCCCAGCCGCACACACTCATTACACTCCCCACACACACTCATCCCAGCCGCGCACACACATTACACTCCACACATACACTCATCCCAGCCGCACACACATTACACTCACCAGACACACTCATCCCAGCTGCACACACACATTACACTCCCCACACACACTCATCCCAGCCGCACACACACATTACACTCCCCACACACACTCATCCCAGCCGCACACACACATTACACTCCCCACACACACTAATCCCAGCCGCACACACACATTACACTCCCCACACACATACATCCCAGCCACACACACACATTACACTCCCCACACTCACTCATCCCAGCCGCACACACACATTACACTCCCCACACACACACATTACACTCCCCACACACACATTACACTCCCCACAC
This sequence comes from Scyliorhinus torazame, assembly GCF_047496885.1. Taxonomy (NCBI): domain Eukaryota; kingdom Metazoa; phylum Chordata; class Chondrichthyes; order Carcharhiniformes; family Scyliorhinidae; genus Scyliorhinus; species Scyliorhinus torazame. Next base: position 10,384,536 of record NC_092707.1, read on the forward strand.
ACACTCATCCCAGCCGCACACACACATTACACTCCCCACACACACTCCCCCCAGCCGCGCACACATACACTCCACACACACACTCATCCCAGCCGCACACACATTACACTCCCCACACACACTCATCCCAGCCGCACACACACATTACACTCCCCACACACACTCCCCCCAGCCGCGCACACATACACTCCACACACACACTCTTCCCAGCGGCACACACACATTACACTCCCCACACACACACATTACACTCCCCACACACACATTACACTCCCCACACACACTCATCCCAGCAGCGCACACACATTACACTCCCCACACAGACTCATCCCAGCCGCACACACACATTACACTCCCCACACACACTCATCCCTGCCGAACACACACATTACACTCCCACACACACTCATCCCAGCCGCGCACACACATTACACTCCCCTCACACACTCATCCCGGCCGCACACACACATTTCACTCCCCACACACACTCATCCCAGCCGCACACACACATTACACTTCCCACACACACCCCTCCCAGCCGCACACACACATTACACTCCCCACACACACTCATCCCAGCCGCACACACACATTACACTCCCCACACACACTCATCCCACCCGCACACACACATTACACTCCCCACACACACTCATCCCAGCCGCACACACACATTACACTCCCCACACACACTCATCCCAGCCGCACACACACATTACACTCCCCACACACACTCATTCTAGCCACACACACACATTACACTCCCCACACACACTGATCCCAGGCGCACACACACATTACACTCCCCACACACACTCCTCCCAGGTGCACACATACATTGCACTCACCACACACACTCATCCCAGCCACACACACACATTACACTCCCCACACACACTCATCCCAGCCACACACACACATTACACTCCCCACACACACTCATCCCAGCCACACACACATATTACACTCCCACACACACACTCATCCCAGCCACACACACACATTACACTCCCCACACACACTCCTCCCAGCCGCACACACACATTACACTCCGCACACACACTCATCCCAGCCGCACACACACATTACACTCCCCACACACACTCATCCCAGCCACACACACACATTACACTCCCTACACACACTCATCCCAGCCGCACACACACATTACACTCCCCACACACACTCATCCCAGCCGCACACACACATTACACTCCCCACACACACTCATTCTAGCCACACACACACATTACACTCCCCACACACACTGATCCCAGGCGCACACACACATTACACTCCCCACACACACTCCTCCCAGGTGCACACATACATTGCACTCACCACACACACTCATCCCAGCCACACACACACATTACACTCCCCACACACACTCATCCCAGCCACACACACACATTACACTCCCCACACACACTCATCCCAGCCACACACACATATTACACTCCCACACACACACTCATCCCAGCCACACACACACATTACACTCCCCACACACACTCCTCCCAGCCGCACACACACATTACACTCCGCACACACACTCATCCCAGCCGCACACACACATTACACTCCCCACACACACTCATCCCAGCCACACACACACATTACACTCCCCACACACACTCATCTCAGCCGCACACACACATTACACTCCCCACACACACTCATCCCAGCCACACACACACATTACACTCCCCACACACACTCATCCCAGCCGCACACACACATTACACTCCCCACACACACTCATCCCAGCCGCACACACACATTACACTCCCCACACACACTCATCCCAGCCACACACACACATTACACTCCCCACACACACTCATCCCAGCCGCACACACACATTACACTCCCCGCACACACTCATCCCAGCCGCACACACACATTACACTCCCCGCACACACTCATCCCAGCCGCACACACACATTACACTCCCCACACACTCATCCCAGCCGCACACACACATTACACTCCCCACACACTCATCCCAGCCACACACACACATTACACTCCCCACACACACTCATCCCAGCCGCACACACACATTACACTCCCCACACACACTCATCCCAGCCACACACACACATTACACTCCCCACACACACTCATCCCAGCCGCACACACACATTACACTCCCCACACACACTCATCCGAGCCGCACACACACATTACACTCCCCACACACACTCATCCCAGCCGCACACACACATTACACTCCCCACACACACGCATCCCAGCCACACACACATTACACTCCCCACACACACTCACCCCAGCCGCACACACACATTACACTCCCCACACACACTCATCCCAGCCGCACACACACATTACACTCCCCGCACACACTCATCCCAGCCGCACACACACATTACACTCCCCACACACACTCATCCCAGCCGCACACACACATTACACTCCCCACACACACTCATCCCAGCCGCACACACACATTACACTCCCCACACACACTCATCCCAGCCGCACACACACATTACACTCCCCACACACACTCATCCCAGCCGCACACACACATTACACTCCCCACACACACTCATCCCAGCCGCACACACACACAGGAATAAGGTGGGTGAATTTAAGGCATGGATCGGTACTTGGGACTACGATGTGGTGGCCATCACGGAAACTTGGATAGAAGAGGGGCAGAAATGGTTGTTGGAGGTCCCTGGTTATAGATGTTTCAATAAGATTAGGGAGGGTGGTAAAATAGGTGGGGGGGTGGCATTATTAATTAGAGATAGTATAACAGCTGCAGAAAGGCAGTTCGAGGAGTATCACCCTATTGAGGTAGTATGGGTTGAAGTCAGAAATAGGAAAGGAGCAGTCACCTTGTTAGGAGTTTTCTATAGGCCCCCCAATAGTAGCAGAGATGTGGAGGAACAGATTGGGAAACAGATTTTGGAAAGGTGCAGAAGTCATAGGGTGGTAGTCATGGGCGACTTTAACTTCCCAAATATTGAGTGGAAACTCTTTAGATCAAATAGTTTGGATGGGGTGGTGTTTGTGCAGTGTGTCCAGGAAGCTTTTCTAACACAGTATGTAGATTGTCCAACCAGAGGAGGGGCAATATTGGATTTAGTACTGGGTAATGAACCAGGGCAAGTGATAGATTTGTTAGTGGGGGAGCATTTTGGAGATAGTGACCACAATTCTGTGACTTTCACTTTAGTAATGGAGAGGGATAGGTACGTGCAACAGGGCAAGGTTTACAATTGGGGGAAGGGTAAATACGATGTTGTCAGACAAGAATTGAAGTGCATAAGTTGGGAACATAGGCTGGCAGGGAAGGACACAAGTGAAATGTGGAACTTGTTCAAGGAACAGGTGCTACGTGTCCTTGATATGTATGTCCCTGTCAGGCAGGGAAGAGATGGTCGAGTGAGGGAACCATGGTTGACAAGAGAGGTTGAATGTCTTGTTAAGAGGAAAAAGGTGACTTATGTAAGGCTGATGAAACAAGGTTCAGACAGGGCATTGGAGGGATACAAGATAGCCAGGAGGGAACTGAAGAAAGGGATTAGGATAGCTAAGAGAGGGCATGAACAATCTTTGGCGGGTAGGATCAAAGAAAACCCCAAGGCCTTTTACACATATGTGAGAAATATGAGAATGACTAGAGCGAGGGTAGGTCCGATCAAGGACAGTAGCGGGAGATTGTGTATTGAGTCTGAAGAGATAGGAGAGGTCTTGAACGAGTACTTTTCTTCTGTATTTACAAATGAGAGGGGTGATATTGTTGGAGAGGACAGTGTGAAACAGATTGGTAAGCTCGAGGAAATACTTGTTAGGAAGGAAGATGTGTTGGGCATTTTGAAAAACTTGAGGATAGACAAGTCCCCCGGGCCTGACGGGTTATATCCAAGGATTCTATGGGAAGCAAGAGATGAAATTGCAGAGCCGTTGGCAATTATCTTTTCGTCCTCACTGTCAACAGGGGTGGTACCAGGGGATTGGAGAGTGGCGAATGTCGTGCCCCTGTTCAAAAAAGGAACTAGGGATAACCCTGGGAATTACAGGCCAGTTAGTCTTACTTCGGTGGTAGGCAAAGTAATGGAAAGGGTACTGAAGGATAGGATTTCTGAGTATCTGGAAAGACACTGCTTGATTAGGGATAGTCAGCACGGATTTGTGAGGGGTAGGTCTTGCCTTACAAATCTTATTGAATTCTTTGAGGAGGTGACCAAGCATGTGGATGAAGGTAAAGCAGTGGATGTAGTGTACATGGATTTTAGTAAGGCATTTGATAAAGTTCCCCATGGTAGGCTTATGAAGAAAGTAAGGAGGCATGGGATAGTGGGAAATTTGGCCAGTTGGATAACGAACTGGCTAACCGATAGAAGTCAGAGAGTGGTGGTGGATGGCAAATATTCAGCCTGGATCCCAGTTACCAGTGGCGTACCGCAGGGATCAGTTCTGGGTCCTGTGCTGTTTGTGATTTTCATTAATGACTTGGATGAGGGAGTTGAAGGGTGGGTCAGTAAATTTGCAGACGATACGAAGATTGGTGGAGTTGTGGATAGTACGGAGGGCTGTTGTCGGCTGCAAAGAGACATAGATAGGATGCAGAGCTGGGCTGAGACGTGGCAGATGGAGTTTAACCCTGAAAAGTGTGAGGTTGTCCATTTTGGAAGGACAAATATGAATGCGGAATACAGGGTTAACGGTAGAGTTCTTGGCATTGTGGAGGAGCAGAGAGACCTTGGGGTCTATGTTCATACATCTTTGAAAGTTGCCACTCAAGTGGATAGAGCTGTGAAGAAGGCCTATGGTGTGCTCGCGTTCATTAACAGAGGGATTGAATTTAAGAGCCGTGAGGTAATGATGCAGCTGTACAAAACCTTGGTAAGGCCACATTTGGAGTACTGTGTACAGTTCTGGTCGCCTCATTTTAGGAAGGATGTGGAAGCTCTGGAAAAGGTGCAAAGAAGATTTACCAGGATGTTGCCTGGAATGGAGAGTAGGTCTTACGAGGAAAGGTTGAGGGTGCTAGGCCTTTTCTCATTAGAGCGGAGAAGGATGAGGGGCGACTTGATAGAGGTTTATAAGATGATCAGGGGAATAGATAGAGTAGACAGTCAGAGACTTTTTCCCCAGGTGGAACACACCATTACAAGGGGACATAAATTTAAGGTGAATGGTGGAAGATATAGGAGGGATATCAGAGGTAGGTTCTTTACCCAGAGAGTAGTGGGGGCATGGAATGCACTGCCTGTGGAAGTAGTTGAGTCAGAAACATTAGTGACCTTCAAGCAGCTGTTGGATAGGTACATGGATTACGGGAAAATGATATAGTGTAGATTTATTTGTTCTTAAGGGCAGCACGGTAGCATTGTGGATAGCACAATTGCTTCACAGATCCATGGTCCCAGGTTCGATTTCGGCTTGGGTCATTGTCTGTGTGGAGTCTGCACGTCCTCCCCGTGTCTGCGTGGGTTTCCTCCGGGTGCTCCGGTTTCCTCCCACAGTCCAAAGATGTGCGGGTTAGGTGAATTGGCCAATGATAAATTGCCCTTAATGTCCAAATTGCCCTTGGTGTTGGGTGGAGGTGTTGAGTTTGGGTAGGGTGCTCTTTCCAAGAGCTGGTGCAGACTCAGGGGGCCGAATGGCCTCCTTCTGCACTGTAGATTCAATGATAATCTATGATTAATCTAGGACAAAGGTTCGGCACAACATCGTGGGCCGAAGGGCCTGTTCTGTGCTGTATTTTCTATGTTCTATGTTCTATTACACTCCCCACATACACTCATCCCAGCCATACACACACATTACACTCCCCACACACACTCGTCCCAGCCGCACACACACATTACACTCCCCACACACACTCGTCCCAGCCACACACACACATTACACTCCCCACACACACTCATCCCAGCCACACACACACATTACACTCCCCACACACACTCATCCCAGCCGCACACACACATTACACTCCCGACACACACTCATCCCAGCCGCACACACACATTACACTCCCCACACACACTCATCCCAGCCACACACACACATTACACTCCCCACACACACTCATCCCAGCCCCACACATACATTACACTCCCCACACACACTCATCCCAGCCGCACACACACATTACACTCCCGACACACACTCATCCCAGCCGCACACACACATTACACTCCCCACACACACTCATCCCAGCCACACACACACATTACACTCCCCACACACACTCATCCCAGCCGCACACACACATTACACTCCCCACACACACTCATCCGAGCCGCACACACACATTACACTCCCCACACACACTCATCCCAGCCGCACACACACATTACACTCCCCACACACACGCATCCCAGCCACACACACACATTACACTCCCCACACACACTCATCCGAGCCGCACACACACATTACACTCCCCACACACACTCATCCCAGCCGCACACACACATTACACTCCCCACACACACGCATCCCAGCCACACACACATTACACTCCCCACACACACTCACCCCAGCCGCACGCACACATTACACTCCCCACACACACTCATCCCAGCCGCACACACACATTACACTCCCCGCACACACTCATCCCAGCCGCACACACACATTACACTCCCCACACACACTCATCCCAGCCGCACACACACATTACACTCCCCACACACACTCATCCCAGCCACACACACACATTACACTCCCCACACACACTCATCCCAGCCGCACACACACATTACACTCCCCACACACACTCATCCCAGCCGCACACACACATTACACTCCCCACACACACTCATCCCAGCCGCACACACACATTACACTCCCCACACACACTCATCCCAGCCGCACACACACATTACACTCCCCGCACACACTCATCCCAGCCGCACACACACATTACACTCCCCACACACACTCATCCCAGCCGCACACACACATTACACTCCCCACACACACTCATCCCAGCCACACACACACATTACACTCCCCACACACACTCATCCCAGCCGCACACACACATTACACTCCCCACACACACTCATCCCAGCCGCACACACACATTACACTCCCCACACACACTCATCCCAGCCGCACACACACATTACACTCCCCACACACACTCATCCCAGCCGCACACACACATTACACTCCCCACACACACTCATCCCAGCCGCACACACACATTACACTCCCCACACACACTCATCCCAGCCATACACACACATTACACTCCCCACACACACTCGTCCCAGCCGCACACACACATTACACTCCCCACACACACTCATCCCAGCCACACACACACATTACACTCCCCACACACACTCATCCCAGCCACACACACACATTACACTCCCCACACACACTCATCCCAGCCGCACACACACATTACACTCCCGACACACACTCATCCCAGCCGCACACACACATTACACTCCCCACACACACTCATCCCAGCCACACACACACATTACACTCCCCACACACACTCATCCTAGCCCCACACATACATTACACTCCCCACACACACTCATCCCAGCCGCACACACACATTACACTCCCGACACACACTCATCCCAGCCGCACACACACATTACACTCCCCACACACACTCATCCCAGCCAACAAGGTGGCACTGGTTGTGCTGGAGCGCGTCCGTACAGCTGATGGGTCAGCTGGGGCCAGAGGGCACCCGGGGGGGTGGGTTCCCTGGGGGGACCCATACGACCCGTGGCCCTAGGTTCACAGTGGGCTGTTAACGATGTGCGCAGCTGCATGGCTGCCTTTCCGGCTGCGGCAATGGTGTTCTGTGCCCGTCCACCCTGACGGCCGCCTCCTGGCCACCCCCTTCTACTCCCCCCCCCCCCCCCCGGTCCTGGCAGAAGCCCCCCCACACCCAGCAGCATAACTGCCGGCAAACTATAGCCATGTTGGGACACTCTCCGTACCCCCTCTCTCCCCCTCAGCAGCCGCCGCGCCGGTTTCACGATTTTTAAAAGCACAAGTGACCCTCACCGTCGGGGACTTGGCCCATCAGAGGCGGAGCTTCACAGAGGCCCCGGAGAATTCGGGGTTGGGCCCGCTAATGATATGCAAACGGTGTTAATAGTACGTGCGTTCCGGAACACATTGATGCCGCTGACGAGGTGATGGAGAATAGCGATTTGGCGTCAAATCGGCACCCGCTGCAATTTTAGTGTCAGAACCTATTCTCCGCCCTATCGCATTTTGCGATTCCCCCTTCAGCCAACAGAGAATCCCACCCCATGTCTCTAATTACCTACTCCCCAGGAATCCTCTTAATATAAACAAAATTTCATCAGCCCAACTTCACCAAACAATATCCGTGGCTGGAATAAATTATCACTTATATTTACGATGCTTTATTTTCACTTCTGACTCCAAAAGGTCTAGCTGCCTGGCAAACCAGGATTTTTAAAAACATGACTGCAGCAGTCGTACACTAACCCAGGCTTTAACTCATTACTGCGCCAAATACATACAATACACCTGAAATACCCACATTCATCACACAACTCAGAGGCAAGACCCACGGAACCACAGCCAACCCCTGAGGTTTAAGATAAGTGGAAGATTGGAAAACCAAAGCCACCTCAGGGAGGCCTGCCTATGGAGAGGCGGGCTGCACTTGGAGTGAACTTGCTGCACGTTGGGTGATTAAACCATTTCCAACCTCACTAGCTCACCTTCGCAAGGTGTCAATGAGCGGAAACGTTCTTCAGTTAAACACCAGGAAGACTGTTGCCGAGCCAATCAACTCCGACCCTGTCCCTGAGAACCGACTGCGGCTAAACCAACCTGTTCACAATCCTGACTCTGTTACATCTGACTCTTGAGATGAGCTTCCCGCCAACGTCACTGAGACCGATTACTTCCACCTTTGTAACACCTTTAGGTTTGACTATTCCAATGCACTCCTGGCTGGTCTGCTATACTCTATCCTGAAAACCTGAGATCATTGAAAACCTGTCGCCCATGTGCTCTCCGGCCTTCATTGGCTCTTGATAAAGCAATGACTTGGCGTTAAAATCCACGATCCTGTTTTCAAGCCACCCCATTGTCTAGCCCCTCCCTGTCTCTCTATCCTCCTCCAGCTCTGCAAACATTCCTGAAGGGGGCGGGGTTGCCTTGTTAATTAGGAATGAAATTAAATGGGACTTCCGGGTGCGGCGATGACCAGCTGAGTCGCACGTTTCGGCACCTCCCGTTGGAACGGACTTTTGGGCTCTTATTAGGAGCCCCAACGGCAATTTTTGACGGCTAAAACCATTGTGCGGTGAAATAGAAGGGAATCCCCCCGGATATATATGGAGAAAGAAGAGAGTAGCGGCTGGATTGCAGAGGATCCTCAGGAGCAGCGGCAAGGAAGGGAAGCTCGAAGCAAGGTGGCAGCGGAAGGAGGCCGTTCGGTGTGGGGCCCGGAACAGCAACAGTTCCTGCGGCGCTGTGTGGAGGAGCTGAAGAAGGAGGTGTTGGCCCCGATGCTACAGGCGATTGAAGGGCTAAAGGAGGCAAAGAAGACCCAGGAGTTGGAGCTTCGTGATGTGAAGGCAAAGGCTGCCGAGAATGAGGATGAAATACAGGGCCTGGTGGTGAAGACAGAGACGCACGAGGCACACCATAAAAGGTGTGTAGAGAGGCTGGAAGCCCTGGAGAATAACTCGAGGAGGAAGAACTTAAGAGTTTTGGGTCTTCCCGAAGGTGCAGAGGGGGCGGACGTCGGGGCATATGTGAGCACATTGCTTCACTTGTTAATGGGACCGGAGGCCCCGACGGGCCCCTTGGAAGTGGAGGGAGCCTATCGAGTCCTTGCGCGAAGACCAAAGGCAGGAGAAATACCTCGAGCCATAGTGGTGAGGTTTCACCGCTATAAAGACAGGGAGATGGTCCTGAGATGGGCGAAAAAGACACGGAGCTGCAGGTGGGAGAACGCGGTGATCCGCGTGTACCAGGATTGGAGTGCGGAGGTGGCGAGAAGGAGGGCGAGTTTCAATCGGGCCAAGGCGGTGCTACATAGAAAGAAAGTGAAATTTGGAATGCTGCAGCCAGCGAGACGGTGGGTTACACACCAAGGGAAACATCACTACTTCGAGACGGCTGAAGAGGCGTGGACATTTATTATAGAGGAGAAGTTGGACTAGACTGGAGAGAGAAAGAGTTTCTGTAATAAAGTAGTGGGGGGATTGTATGGGACGGGGAAGGGGGAAGGGGGGGGAAATTTTCTCTATTCCCCTCGTTGGGGGGGGGGGGGGGGGTATGGTGAACTGCGGGCGCCGGTGGGGAAGGAGAAGGAGAGGGGGAAGGAGAGAGGGAGCTGCGCCATTAGGGGCGGGTCCGAGTGGGAAACGCGGGCTTTGCTCCCGCGCTATGGTAATTGCGGCGGGAAAGGGAGCGTAGGAAGGAGGGGGGCCTTACACAATGGGGGGCCAAGGATAAACGGGGCAAGCCGAGGTCAGTCAGAGTTTGCTGACTTCTGGGAGTAACATGGGGGGAGCAACTACGCTAGAAAGGGATCTAGCGGACGGGGGGGGGGGGGGGGGGGTTAACTGGGTTGCTGCTGCTAAGGGAAAGGGGGAGCTGTTATGGGGCGGGGTGGCCGGGACGGGAGGACACCGTCGGGGGGACAAACGGGAGCGTGGGAACCGGGTGAGGAGCTGGTCTAAAAAAGGGGATGGCTAGTCGACATGGGGAGGGGGGGTAAAGAGCCCCCTGACCCGGTTGATCACGTGGAATGTGAGAGAGCTGAATGGGCCGATTAAGAGGGCAAGGGTACTCGCGCACCTAAAGAAATTAAAGGCAGATGTGGTCATGCTACAGGAGACGCATCTGAAACTGACGGATCAGGTCAGATTACGTAAAGGATGGGTGGGACAGGTATTTCATTCGGGCTTGGATGCGAAAAATAGAGGGGTGGCTATATTAGTGGGGAAACGGGTAGTGTTTGAGGCGAGGACCATAGTAGTGGACAGTGGGGGTAGATACGTGATGATGAGCGGCAGATTACAAGGGGAAGCGGTGGTTCTGGTGAACGTATATGCCCCGAACCGGGATGATGCAAACTTCATGAAGCGTATGCTGGGGCGTATCCCGGACCTGGGGCGGGAAAGTTGGTAATGGGGGGAGATTTCAACACGGTGCAGGACCCAGGGCTGGACCGGTCAAGGTCTAGGACCGGGAGGAGGCCGGCAGCGGCCAAGGTGCTTAAGGACTTCATGGAGCAGATGGGAGGAGTAGACCCCTGGAGATTCACTAGGCCCAGGAGTAGGGAGTTTTCCTTCTTCTCCCATGTCCACAAGGTGTATTTACGGATTGACTTCTTTGTCCTGGGAAGGGCACTGATCCCGAAGGTGCCAGGGACGGAGTATTCAGCCATAGGCATCTCGGACCATGCCCCACATTGGGTAGATCTGGTAGTAGGAGAGGAAAAGGAACGGCACCCACTCTGGAGATTAGATATGGGACTGTTGGCGGATGAGGGGGTATGTGTAAGGGTGAGGGGATGTATCAAAAGGTGCCTGGAGATTAACGATGATGGAGAGGTTCAGGTGGGAGTGGTCTGGGAGGCACTGAAGGCGGTGGTCAGAGGGGAACTGATTTCCATAAAGGCCCATAAGGGGAAACAAGAGAGTAAAGATAGGGAGCGATTGTTGAGCGAAATTTTGAGGGTGGATAGGCAATATGCAGAGGCTCCGGATGAGGGACTGTACAGGGAAAGACGAAGGTTGCATACGGAATTTGACTTGCTGACCACGGGCAGGGCAGAGGCACAGTGGAGGAAGGCACAGGGAGTACAGTACGAGTACGGAGAGAAGGCGAGCCGGTTACTGGCCCAACAATTGAGGAAGAGAGGGGCGGCGAGGGAGATAGGTGGGGTGAGGGACGAGGGGGGTGAGATGGAACAGGGAGCAGAGAGGGTGAACGGGGTGTTTAAGGCATTTTATGAGAGGCTGTATAAGGCTCAACCCCCGGAAGGGAAGGAGGGAATGATGCACTTCCTGGATCAGCTGGAATTCCCGAAGGTGAAGGAGCAGGAGAGGACAGGATTGGGAGCACAGATTGAGGTGGAGGAGGTGGTAAAAGGGATTGGGAGCATGCAGGCAGGGAAGGCCCCGGGACCAGATGGGTTCCCGGTGGAATTTTATAGGAAATACATGGACCTACTAGCCCCGCTTCTGACGAGAACCTTTAACGAGGCCAGGGAAGGGGGGACGTTGCCCCCGACGATGTCGGAGGCGACGATATCGTTGCTCCTGAAGAGGGACAAAGACCCGCTGCAGTGCGGGTCTTACAGGCCTATCTCCCTTCTGAATGTAGATGCCAAGCTCTTGGCCAAGGTGATGGCGACGAGGATCGAGGATTATGTTCCAGGGGTGGTTCACGAGGATCAAACTGGGTTTGTTAAGGGGAGACAGTTGAACACTAATATACGGAGGCTGCTAGGTGTGCTGATGATGTCCCCGCCGGAGGGAGAGGCGGAGATAGTGGTGGCGATGGACGCTGAGAAAGCATTTGATAGAGTGGAGTGGGATTACCTGTGGGAAGTGTTGAGGAGATTTGGATTTGGAGAGGGGTTTATTGGGTGGGTTCAGCTTTTATATAGGGTCCCGGTGGCAAGTGTGATCACAAACAGGCAGAGATCTGACTACTTCCGTCTATATAGAGGGACAAGACAGGGGTGTCCCCTGTCCCCGATACTGTTTGCGTTGGCAATTGAGCCACTGGCCATAGCGCTGAGGGGCTCTAGGAAGTGGAGGGGAGTACTTAGGGGAGGAGAAGAGCACCGGGTGTCATTATACGCGGATGATTTGTTGTTGTATGTCGCGGACCCAGTGGAGGGGATGCCCGAGATAATGCAGACACTCAGGGAGTTTGGGGAATTTTCGGGATATAAACTGAATATGGGGAAGAGTGAGCTGTTTGTGATGCACCCTGGGGAACAGAGCAGGGGAATAGATGATTTGCCGCTGAGGAGAGTAACAAGGGATTTTCGGTACCTAGGGATCCAGATAGCCAGGAACTGGGGAACCTTGCATAAGCTTAATTTAGGAAGATTGGTGGAGCAGATGGAAGAGGATTTTAGGAGATGGGACATGGCGCCCCTGTCACTGGTGGGCAGGGTGCAGGCGGTCAAAATGGTGGTCCTTCCGCGATTTCTTTTTGTGTTCCAGTGCCTCCCTGTGATGATTACCAAGGCTTTTTTCAAAAAAGTGGATAAGAGCGTTCTGAGCTTTGTGTGGGCTGGGAAGACCCCAAGAGTGAAGAGGGGGTTTCTGCAGCGTAGCAGGGATAGGGGGGGACTGGCACTGCCGAGCTTAAGTGACTATTATTGGGCCGCCAATATATCAATGGTATGCAAGTGGATGAGGGAAGGGGAAGGAGCGGCGTGGAAAAGACTAGAGATGGCGTCCTGTAGGGGAACCTGCCTGCAAGCATTAGCGACAGCGCCTTTACCGTTCTCCCCGAAAAAGTACACCACAAGTCCAGTGGTGGTGACAACACTGACAATTTGGGGGCAGTGGAGACGACATAAGGGAGTGACGGGTGCCTCAGTGTGGTCCCCGATAAGGAACAACCATAGGTTCGTCCCGGGAAGGATAGATGGGGATTTTAAATCTTGGCAGCGAGCAGGAATTGCGAAATTGAAGGACTTGTTCTTAGATGGGACGTTCGCGAGTCTGGGAGCACTGACAGAAAAATATGGGTTGCCACCTGGGAATGCATTTCGCTATATGCAAGTGAGGGCATTTGTGAGGCAACAGGTGAGGGAATTTCCGCAGCTCCCGGCGCAAGAGATCCAGGACAGAGTGATTTCGGGGACATGGGTGGGTGATGGTAGGGTGTCAGAAATATATAGGGAAATGAGAGATGAGGGGGAGACGATGGTAGAGGAGCTGAAAGGAAAATGGGAGGAGGAGCTGGGGGAAGAGATTGAGGAGGGGCTGTGGGCAGATGCCCTAAGTAGGGTAAACTCTTCGTCCTCGTGTGCCAGGCTCAGCCTGATCCAATTCAAGGTTCTACACAGGGCGCATATGACGGGAGCAAGGCTGATTAGATTTTTTGGGGTGGAGGATAGGTGCGGGAGATGCGCGGGAAGCCCGGCGAACCACACCCACATGTTTTGGTCATGTCCGGTATTGCATGGGTTCTGGGTGGGTGTGGCAAAAGTGATTTCAAAGGTGGTGGGAGTCCGGGTCGAACCAGGCTGGGGGTTGGCTATACTTGGGGTTGCAGATGAGCCGGGAGTGCAGGAGGCGAGAGAGGCCGATGTTTTGGCCTTTGCGTCCCTAGTAGCCCGGCGAAGGATTCTACTAATGTGGAAAGAAGCTAAACCCCCGGGCGTGGAGGCCTGGATAAACGACATGGCGGGGTTTATAAAATTGGAGCGGATAATGTACCACTAAGAGGTTCGGCTCAAGGGTTCACCAGGCGGTGGCAACCGTTCCTCGACTACCTCGCAGAGCGATAAGGGAAATGGAGAAGGTAGCAGCAGCAACCCGGGGGGGAGGGGGGAGGGGGGGGGAGGGCCCACGCGGGCCCTCAGGGGTTTCCTATAGTTGTTTGTATATTAGTTATTTATACTGGCATGTGGGACTTTATTGTCTTGGAGAGTTATTATTTTGTTGTGGGCAGTTGTCGTTTAGTTAATATATTATTTATTTGTTTAAAAAAAAACGGTCATTATTATTTATATTGTTTTAAAGTTGTAAAAAGGGGAAAATCCTCTACTGTTCTTGTTTGACCAAAAAAAATTTGAATAAAATATATATTTTTAAAAAGGAATGAAATTAAATCAATAGCGCTAAACAACATAGGGTCAGATGATGTGGAGTCTGTGTGGGTAGAGTTGAGGAACCACAAAGGCAAAAAAACCATAATGGGAGTTATGTACAGGCCTCCTAACAGTGGTCAGGACTGGGTGCACAAAATGCACCACGAAATAGAAAGTGCATGTCAGAAAGGCAAGGTCACAGTGATCATGGGGGACTTCAATATGCAGGTGGACTGGGTAAATAATGCTGCCAGTGGACCCAAGGAAAGGGAATTTATTGAATGTTTACAGGAGGGCTTTTTGGAACAGCTTGTGATGGAGCCCACGAGGGAACAGGCCATTCTGGACTTAGTGTTATGTAATGAGCCAGACTTGATTAAAGATCTTAAAGTAAGGGAACACTTAGGAGGCAGTGATCATAATATGGTAGAATTCAATCTCCAATTTGAAAGAAAGAAGGTAGAATCAGATGTAAAGGTGTTACAGTTAAATAAAGGTAACTACAGGGGCATGAGGGAGGAACTGACGAAAATCGACTGGGAGCAGAGCCTAGTGGGAAAGACAGTAGAACAGCAATGGCAGGAGTTTCTGGGAGTAATTGAGGACACAGTACAGAGGTTCATCCCAAAGAAAAGAAAGGTTATCAGAGGGGGGATTAGGCAGCCATGGCTGACAAAGGAAGTTAGGGAATGCGTCAAAGCAAAAGAGAAAGCCTATAATGTGGCAAAGAGTAGTGGGAAGTCAGAAGATTGGGAAGGCTACAAAAACAAACAGAGGATAACAAAGAGAGAAATAAGGAAAGAGAGAATCAATTATGAAGGTAGGCTAGCCAGTAACATTAGGAATGCTAGTAAAAGTTTCTTTAAATACATTAAAAACAAACGGGAGGCAAAAGTAGACATTGGGCCGCTCCATAATGACGCTGGTAATCTAGTGATGGGAGACAAGGAAATAGCTGAGGAACTAAATAAGTACTTTGCGTCAGTCTTCACAGTAGAAGACATGAGTAATATCCCAACAATTCAGGAGAGTCGGGGCAGAGTTGAATATGGTAGCCATCACAAAAGAGAAAGTGCTAGAGAAACTAAGAGGTCTAAAAATTGATAGATCTCCGGGCCCAGATGGGCTACATCCTAGAGTTCTAAAGGAGATAGCTGAAGAAATAGTGGAGGCATTAGTTATGATCTTTCAAAAGTCACTGGAGCCAGGGAAAGTCCCAGAGGATTGGAAAATCGCTGTTGTAACCCCCCTGTTCAAGAAGGGAACAAGGAAAAAGATGGAAAATTATAGGCCAATTAGCCTAACCTCGGTTGTTGGCAAGATTCTAGAATCCATTGTTAAGGATGAGATTTTTAAATTCTTGGAAGTGCAGGGTCGGATTAGGACAAGTCAGCATGGATTTAGTAAGGGGAGGTCATGCCTGACAAACCTGTTAGAGTTCTTTGAAGAGATAACAAATAGGTTAGACCAAGGAGAGCCAATGGATGTTATCTATCTTGACTTCCAAAAGGCCTTTGATAAGGTGCCTCACGGGAGACTGCTGAGTAAAATAAGGGCCCATGGTATTCGAGGCAAGGAACTAACATGGATTGACGATTGGCTGTCAGGCAGAAGGCAGAGAGTTGGGATAAAAGGTTCTTTTACGGAATGGCAACCGGTGACGAGTGGTGTCCCGCAGGGTTCAGTGTTGGGGCCACAGCTGTTCTCTTTATATATTAACAATCTAGATGACGGGACTGGGGGCATTCTGGCTAAGTTTGCCGATGATACAAAGATAGGTGGAGGGGCAGGTAGTATGGAGGAGGTGGGGAGGCTGCAGAAAGATTTAGACAGTTTGGGAGAGTGGTCCAAGAAATAGCTGATGAAATTCAACGTGGGCAAGTGCGAGGACTTGCACTTTGGAAAAAAGAATAGAGGCATGGACTATTTTCTAAATGGTGACAAAATTCATAATGCTGAAGTGCAAAGGGACTTGGGAGTCCTAGTCCAGGATTCTCTAAAGGTACACTTGCAGGTTGAGTCCGTAATTAAGAAAGCAAATGCAATGTTGTCATTTATCTCAAGAGGCTTGGAATATAAAAGCAGGGATGTACTTCTGAAGCTTTATAAAGCATTAGTTAGGCCCCATTTAGAATACTTTGAGCAATTTTGGGCCCCACACCTCAGGAAGGACATACTGGCACTGGAGCAGGTCCAGCGGAGATTCACACGGATGATCCCAGGAATGGTAGGCCTAACATACGATGAACGTCTGAGGATCCTGGGATTATATTCATTGGAGTTTAGGAGGTTGAGGGGAGATCTAATAGAAACTTACAAGATAATGAATGGCTTAGATAGGGTGGATGTCGGGAAGTTGTTTCCATTAGCAGGGGAGACTAGGACCCGGGGGCACAGCCTTAGAATAAAAGGGAGTCACTTTAGAACAGAGATGAGGAGAAATTTCTTCAGCCAGAGAGTGGTAGGTCTGTGGAATTCATTGCCACAGAGGGCGGTGGAGGCCGGGACGTTGAGTGTCTTTAAGACAGAAGTTGATAAATTCTTGATTTCTCGAGGAATTAAGGGCTATGGAGAGAGAGCGGATAAATGGAGTTGAAATCAGCCATGATTGAATGGTGGAGTGGACTTGATGGGCCGAATGGCCTTACTTCCGCTCCTATGTCTTATGGTCTTATGAATCTCCGAGCTCCGCCTGGTTTGGCCTTCTGAGCTTTCCCGATTTTAATGGCTCCACCGCTGGTTTGGCATGTTTTCAGTTGCCTGGATCCCGGGATCGGGAATTCTCTCCCTATCACCTCCAACTCTTTGTCTCTCTTTGCTCCTGAAAACCTACCTCCTTCACCAAGCTTCCAGTCACTTGTTCTGGTTAATGTCTCTTTCTGTAGCTCGGTGTCGAAGGTTATTCCACACTCCTGTCTTGAGATGTTTTGCTGCTTCAAATATACTGCTGTATGAATACAAATTGTCCTTGTTGTTGACAAATAACCTTTAGTAATGATTTGATGCAACTGTTTCCCACCAGTTTCTAGTCTACTGATTTCATGTCATTTCTACAAATAAATATAAATACTTAACCTGAAGTTCTTTCTAAATCTCTGGTCAGTTGTTTTCTGAAATCCTGCTAACTTCTGAGTTCAGAGTGTTTGGGAGTGTGCAGTTGGGTTTGCAGCATAATTGAAGATGGTGCAAGAGAGGAATGGACTCTGTCAGCTTGCTAAATATTTACTTCAATGTATTTGCATTTGCGACTCAGTACCAATCCAAAACTCCTTCAGTGATTGAATGGGAATATTGTTCTGATGTCCGGTATTTTGGATGGCCACTGGTTGATAGAACATTCACCTTGGGCGGCAGAGTAGCACAGTGGTTAGCACTGTTGCTCCACAGCGCCAGGGTCCCGGGTTTGATTCCCGGCTTGGGTGACTGTCTGTGTGGAGTCTGCACGTTCTCCCCGTGTCTGCGTGGGTTTCCTCCGGGTGCTCCGGTTTCCTCCCACAAGTCCCGAATGACGTGCTTGTTAGGTGAATTGGACATTCTGAATTCTCCCTCAGTGTACCCGAACAGGCGCCGGAGTGTGGCGACTAGGGGATTTTCACAGCCACTGGCCCCGGGGGGTGCCCCCACGGTGGCCTGGCCCGCGATCGGGGCTCACCGATCCGCGGGCGGGCCTGTGCCGTGGGGGCACTCTTTCCCTTCCGCCTTCGCCACGGTCTCCACCATGGCGGAGGCGGAAGAGACTCCCTCCACAGCGCATGCGCGGGGATGCTGTGAGCGGCCGCTAACGCTCCCGCGCATGCGCCGCCCGGAGATGTCATTTCCATGCCAGCTGGCGGGGCGCCAGAGGCCTTTTCCGCCAGCTGGCGGGGCGGAAATTAGTCCGGCGCGGGCCTAGTCCCTTAAGGTTGGGGCTCGGCCCCCCAAGATGCGGAGGATTCCGCCCCTTTGGGGCGGCGCGATGCCCAACTGATTTGCGCCATTTTGGGCGCCGGTCGGCGGACATCGTGCCGATACCGGAGAATTTTGCCCAATAAGCGATTATTATTATTATTATTATTGATACCTTCATGGCTGAATGTGGGTCCCACTTTCCTGCCTTCCCCCATTACCCTTCATTCCCATCATGTCCATAAATCTATCAATCTCAGTCTTTAATACACAAAACCTTTGTTCATTCACAGCTCTCTGGCGGGGGGGGCGGGGGGGGGGGGAGGGGGGGGCGGTGGGGGGGGGGGGGTGGGAGGGGGAGAATTATCAGGGAAAACAGTCTCTTAGTATCCACCCTGTTTAGTCCTCTCAGATTCGATTATGTTTCAATGAGATAAGAAGTTCTCCCTAACATTCATACACTTTAATTATACAGATGTGAATTTATTAAGCACTGTGCCCGGTCACTGTTGGTGAGGTATATGCAAGTAGCCTTCTGTGGGTAAAATATATTTGATTTAGTCAACATTAATGAATTGGCAGAGAGCAGAGACTCTGAGAACCGTGTTTACTTTGAGTGCCGACAATTGAATTACGTGAAATTGACAAAAGAGAATCGAGTCATTCAATCCAACCATTCTCTGCTGCTGTCTGTGTTCAACATGAGACCCCTCCGATCACCATCAGGGATTAACTCAGGAAAGGATCCCATAACATTGACACAAAGATAGTTCATAAGGAAACTACCAATTTATTCATATCAGTGTTAATAATAAGTGAGAAAGCAAATCAGTTTAATCTCTGACCTCGTTACACTCAAGAGGCCTGAACATTGAATTTGCCTCCAATCCAAAACTCCCCCACGGTCGAATTCCCAGATTCCAACCCTCTTAAACTTCAGTTAATCTCCAAACTCCCCATACCCTCCCTCCCATACCCTAACTCACTTCAAGTCCCATCGCCCCCTGCACTCACTGATCAACACAGTCCACCAATGCCACAATTTTAAAATTCTCAGACTTGCGTTCAATCCTTTTCTCGTCCTCCCTAACTCCAGTTCGAAGTCCCTCCCAGCTCTATGTCCTTCACAAAATCTGGCCTCTGAGGCATCCTCTGTCTCCCTTCACCTTTGGCGGCCTTGCCTTCAGCTGACTGAACCCTAATCTCTGGAATTCCGTCCCTAAATCTCCCTCTCCTCCATTAGGATCCCCCTTAAAATCTACTGAAACATTTCACCCACCTGTCCTAATATCTCCTTATATATAACATACAATCTTTATTATTCTCACAAGTAGGCTTACATTACACTGCAATGAAGTTACTGTGAAAATCCTCTAGTCGCCTCATTTCGGCGCCTGTTTGGGTACACAGAGGGAGAATTCAGAATGCACAATTCACATAATAGCAGGTCTTTCGGGGCTTGTGGGAGGAAACCGGAGCACCCGGAGGAAACCCACGCAGACACGGGGAGAACGTGCAGACTCCGCACAGACAGTGACCCAAGCTGGGAATCGAACCTGGGACCCTGGAGCTGTGAAGCAGCAGTGCGAACCACTGTGCTACCGTGCCGCCCCATACAGCTTAGTGCCAATTCAATGTCTGGTTCTGCTTCTGTGTTGCATCTTGGAATGTTTTACTCTAAATGCACGTTTTCAACATTTGACAATCCAGCTCTCCCTAGATAATAATAACATAACGTCCACTCACCTCTGAATCAGCACGCAGTAGATTCCAGTCCCACACAAGAGACTTGAGCTCAAAGGTCCAGACTGAGACTCCCCGAGCAGTGCTCATGGAGTGCTGCACTGTCAGAGGTGCCACCTTTGGATGTGACATGAAATGAAGAATGAAGATCACTTATTGTCACAAGTAGGCTTCAAATTTGTACCCACTCATTTAACCTCGCTATATCCCTTTGCAGATCCGTGTCCTGCCCACAATACCCTTTCTCATCTATCTTTATATCTTCAGTGAACTTGGCTACAATACACATGCTCCCTTCATCCAAGTTATTGAATTAAATTGTAAATAGCTGAAGTCCCAGCACTGATCCTGGTTACACCCCCCACTGCCTCCGGTTCCCCAACCTTCAAATGATCTATTTATCCTAACTCTCTGCACCCTGTTCATTAGCCAATCCTCTATCTGTGCTGATATATTATCCCCATTACTATCAGCTCTTAGTTTGTACAGCAGCGTTATATGTGGCACCTTATGGAATGCTTCCTTCAAATCCATATCCACAGGATATAGATAGATTGGAGACTTGGGCACAGAAGTGGCAGATGGCGTTTAATCCGGACAAATGCGA
This sequence comes from Scyliorhinus torazame, assembly GCF_047496885.1. Lineage (NCBI taxonomy): Eukaryota > Metazoa > Chordata > Chondrichthyes > Carcharhiniformes > Scyliorhinidae > Scyliorhinus > Scyliorhinus torazame. The sequence continues at coordinate 10,405,577 of NC_092707.1, forward strand.
GGTGATGCATTTTGGAGGATCAAATCTAGGTATGAATTATACTGTAAATGGCAGAAACCTTTGGAACATTAACATGAAATGAAATGAAAATCGCTTATTGTCACAAGTAGGCTTCAATGAAGTTACTGTGAAAAGGCCCTAGTCGCCACATTCCGGCGCCTGTTCAGGGAGGCTGGTACGGGAATTGAACCGTGCTGCTGGCCTGCCTTGGTCTGCTTTCAAAGCCAGCGATTTAGCCCTGTGCTAAACCAGCCCCTGCTGAGACGCTGAATGCTTTTCTCATGGGCTCATAAAAGGTGCCAATGCCACCGATTGGAAGGGGAGCTGGGGGACGGCAGTGGAAGAAGACCAGAATCTGGGGGCAATATCTACCCCTCAAAAAACATCACCAAATAGAGATTACCCCTGGTCGTTATCACATTGCAGTTTGTGGGAGCTTGCTGTGCGGAAATGGGCGGCTGCATTTTGTACATTGCGACGGTGACTACGCATCCAAATGCTTCACTAAGGGCGGCACGGTGGTGCAGTGGGTTAGCCCTGCTGCCTCACGGCGCCGAGGTCCCAGGTTCGATCCCGGCCCCGGGTCACTGTCCGTGTGGAGTTTGCACATTCTCCCCGTGCCTGCGATGGTCTCACCCCCACAACCCAAAGAGGTGCAGTTTAGCTAAATTGCCCCTTAATTGCGGGGGGAAAAAAAGAATGGGGCACTCTCCACTTATTTAAAAAACCCAAATTACTTCACTGGCTTTGGGGCAGCCTGGGGTGGTGGCAGGCGCTTTAGAAGTGCAAAAGTCTGGTGCAGGTACCAAAAGGGTTTTCTGGCTGTCTCTCTGGGGAGGGGGGGCGGGGGGGAGTGACAGGAGGTGGGTAACAGTCTGGTATGACCCACATCAATCTTACTGCATCGACAAGGGAATGAGGACGTCCTCTGCCAGCATCTCAAACCCTACAGCTTTTCCTGAGAGAGAGGGAGGGGAGAAAGAGAGATGAATGCTTTGCCACACAGAGCAGGGTCTGGGAGCAGAGAGTGAGAGACTGAACTGGTGGAGTTGGCAGCGACTGGCTGTTAACTGCCCTGCACTCATTCGACGCTGAAACCCACCAAATCAATTCAGTGTTTTTTAACTAATGGGTGAGTGGTGAGCTGGTGTGTGTGTGTGTGGAGCTGCGGGGTGGCATTGCTTAGAGAGAGTGTGTGTGTGTGTGCAGAGGATTTGCACTGCCCAGGTCCAATGGAGGGAGGAATAGACACAAAAGTTTATTTCGCCTGCTGTTGATCCTGTTTTTTTTTGCAGATGCAATGGGTTTGGCTGCTGTCTTATTTTTGGAGAGGGGGGAAAACGGGATGTAGCGGAGCCGGTGAGGAGCTGAGAGATTGAGTGCAGCTTGAGGCGGGGGGGGGGGATTTGAAACTGGCTGTGAGAATTTTCACCCAGCAGATGAGCAGGCAGTGAGAGTGGCTGCAACCCCGGAGACCTGTTGGATTTGAAGGCTGCTGCTGGACATGATGTTGACCATGGTGACCGTGCTGATATTGTCCTTGTCCGGGGCACACTCGGGGCCAGCTCCAAGCGACGATATGGACACCGGGATTGTAAGTAACACTTTGCTGTGTGAAGCTGGGGGGGGGGGGAGGGGGGTCTGCTGGGGCTACTGCACAGAGACTGAGTACATAGGCAACATTCAAATGCAGGGAATGCTTTGTGGATCCGGAGTTTGGGGTTCAGATTTAAAAGGGGAAGGAAAAAAAAAGGCAAAATAATTGTGCCGGAGATGTGCAGATGGACACAGAAATGCCGGCCTCGCTGCAAATGGATCAGCCAGTGGACACCGCCTGTGCCAACTTTCACATTGTGTAAATGCAGGCTCCATTGCAGAATCCTGCATTAAACTCATTCCCTGCACATCCTTGGGAGTGTGTGGGTAGGGGTGGAGGGGGGAGAACAGCTGCTCTCAAACCCTGCCTCTCCCCCCCCCCCCCCTCCCCCCTTGGACAGACTATCTGCATGGTGCCTGCAAATAAGGTGAAAGGTTTTTTTTTGACAACCCACAGGTTGCAAGCTGGCACGGGGGAATGGGAGGGGGGGGGGGGGGGGTGGTTAGATTTGCAATTTTGACAGCTTAGACAATGCTTTCTTCTCCCCCAATTTGATGCAAATTGGAATATTTTTGGCACCCATCTGGCAACCCGTAATTTGAGAATCTTTGTTTTCCAAAAACAGAAGGAGAAAATACTTGAGCCCTTTTCTTTTAATATATTTAGAGTACCCAATTCATTTTTTTCCCCCCTCGCAAGTAAGGGGAAATTTAGCGTCCACCAATCCACCTACCCCCGCACATCATCTTTGGGTTGTGGAGGTGAAACCCACGCAGACACGGGGGGAATGTGCAAACTCCACACGGACAGTGACCCGGGGCCGGGATCGAACCTGGGACCGCGGCGCCGTGAGGCATCAGCGCTAACCATTGCGCCACCGTGCTGCCCTCCTTGAGCCCTTTTCAAACAAAGCCACACATCTGAGAGTCTTCCGAAAGAGAGTGTGTGGCCTCTCTCACTGCCAAGCCCAGGGGCTGTACCACCAGCTCAGTCAGCCAGCTCTGTCTCCAGCGACAAACTTCTTTCATCACTGGGTCTTGCTGCATTTTCAGACCCTTTTTGATTCTTCAAAGGTGAAGAAAACGTGTAAAAATGGTCCATATTTTAACAAAGGTGACAGAGGGAGGGAGCGGGTCCATAAAGACGGCAGCAGTCCGGAGCAAACATCTGTAACTGGCGCAAGGAACAGCAGTCTGTTTATTTAAAATAAAAATATCCGATTTTACTTTGCATAGAGTTTCTTTATATCTGAGACTGAGATTGTGGGAGAGCTCCCCCTGATGGCTCATTGCCTGATAGACACTGGTACGTAGTACATAGAACATACAGTGCAGAAGGAGGCCATTCGGCCCATCAAGTCTGCACCGACCCACTTAAGCGCACTTAAGTGATCTTTACCTGGAGGGTACACATCCCCAGGATGTGTGAGTGAAGCCCAGTGGGTAGTGGAATTGCTACACTTGGCCCCATAACTTGAGCACAATTGTCCCATCCCTAATCAAACAAGTCACTCACAGCCCGGCTGTGCGAGAGTCACAGAGATCCGCCACAATGCAGGAAGTGCTCTCCATCTCTCTGAGACTGCAGCCCAGTGAATTTGAGATGGAGGGAGCCTGTTGGAGAATGGTCGGTGCGTTCTGTGTTTGTGTATCAGTAAAAGCCCCTCACAATGGGGGGAGCTTGTTCTGTCTGTTGAGTTTCTCAGTAACTTGGTCTGGGAGTTCAGCTTCTTTAGTTCCAAAAGAAAAAAAAATCGCTTCAGCTTTTATTTAGATTTTGATCATCCGCAAAAATAGACAGAGGGCCCGATTCTCCGATTCTCAGGCTAAATACGGAGGATCCGTGGTGACTTACGTGGAAGAAAATCGCCGGCGCCCCCTCACCAATGCTGCGACTGGCGTGGGGCTAGCAGCCCCGCCACGTAAAATGCACGGCCTCCATGAGAGTGGCCGCGCATGTCGACGACCTGCAGCCGTCGCGCCGTACAACATGGCGCCAGCCGTACGCAGACCCGATCTGCCAGATAGTGGCCCCCCTGGCCACCACCTGGCCACCCCCCCACCAGTCCCCCCTCGCGGAAGCTCCCCCCCCCCCGCCCCGGCCAGCAACACGGCTCCTGCCCGACCGTGGCGGCGCTGGACACAGTCCGCGCCACGCCGGCTTCCCGCGCAGCTGGGACCACACGTCAACAGCGGCTTCGTACACTCGGCCCAACGGGGGCGGAGCATCGGGAGGGGGCCTTCTGGGGACGTCACGAGGCCGTCTCAACGGCGCGCGGCGCGCGAAGGTGCGGTTTCGGAGGGGGCGGAGCATCCAAAACCCACGTAAAACAGGCGCTGCCCCCCAATTCCATCGTAAAACGGGATTCTCCGCCCGATCAGCCATTACGAAATCGGCGTCGGGAAACGGAGAATCTCGCCCAGAATATTTCAGGCACTGGCTTCTTTTGGGAGTTTCTGCACTGACTCAGTCATCAATCTGTCAATGACAGGGCTTCCATTTTCAATCCAGCTTGATCCATTTGCTAAATGAGATAGTGTTTATGTGGCCGTATCATGCCAGCTGTGCGTCAACAGGTTTTAACTCTTGTTTCTGAATCAGGCACTCATGGGTCCAATTCCCAACTGAACATGTAATCGAGGCTGAAACTCCCTGTGCTGCATTGTGACAGTGCTGCACTGTCAGATGTGTCAGATAATATGTCAAACCGAGAACCCACTTGCTCTCTCAAGAGGAGAGGGTGCAGAGGAGGTTTACCAGGATGTTGCCTGGTCTGGAGGGTGTTAGCTATGTGGAGAGGCTGAATAGACTCGGGACTGTTTTCATTAGACTGAAGGAGGTTGAGGGGTGACCTGGTAGAGGTCTACAAGATTATGAGGGGCATGGATAGAGTGGATGGGCAGGCACTCAGTCATCAGGGTGCATAGGTTTAAGCTCCGTGGGGCAAAGTTTAGAGGAGATGTGCGAGGCAGGTTTTTTACACAGAGGGTGGTGAGAGCCTGGAACGCGTTGCCAGGGGAGGCTGTGGAAACAGATACAATAACGGCGTTCAAAAGGCATCTTGACAAACACATGGATAGGATGGGTATCGAGGGATACGGCACAAGGAAGTGCTGAGGGTTTTGGCCAAGGCTGGTATCATGACCGGTACAGGCTGGGCGGGCCGAAGGGCCTGTTCCTGGGCTGTATTGTTCTTTGTTCTTATTCTAATAGATCCCGTGGTCACAATAGGAAGAAGAGTGGGGAATGTAGTGCCCAAGTCAATACCTATACCTCAACCAGCAGCACTAAAAAGATCCAAGCAACTGGGTATTTATCTCATCGCTCTGGGTGGGATCTGGCTGTGCGAGCTTGATCTGCTGTGTGTGCTGCATTACAACAGTCACTGCAGTGCAAGTGTTTCATTGGCTGCAAGGAGGCTCCGGACATCCTGAGAGTGTGAAAGGCGTGGTCCAAATACACATAATCTTCCTTAATTTAAATAGGCAATATCAAAACCCATTCCCATTTGTACAGCCGTGTGTGTTTCGAATCCTAATCGGCTCTTCCACCGACTTGCCACTTCCACTTGTGGATATTTCGCAAAAGCTCGCCTCTTTTCAGCTTGGCAGTAATGCTTCCCCCGGTATCTGAGCTGTTTACAAATCCAAATGAGATCACATTCATGGGATGATTCAAACTCTCAGAGGCCACAGCCCCGTGGCTCACGCCCCCCCCCCCGTCTCGTGCATGCAAACTGCACAATTTGGGACCATGGGCTCAAAGGATGCTGCAATTGCACCTCCTAGTGGCACGGGAGAAATACCAAAAAAACCGCCTGCATGTCCCCACAGCCCCGGTTTGCCAAGTCGGTGTTTGTTTGTGGTGGAGCATTTTGATTAAAGGGACCTTTTGCACGCACCGAAAGAGAAAAATGGGGCCTTGGTTGGACATCTGTCCGAAAGCAGCAATTCCAGGCAGTGCAGGGCTGCCATGGCAACGCAATGGGGGGAGGGCCAGCTTACATTAAGTCTTCAATTCCCCCAGAGTGGGTCATTAAGCCACGGACCTCTGACCCAGAGGTGTCACTGAGTCAAGTTGGGACAAATGTGTGATTTGGGTTGAAAGATAAATCACTGGGATTTCCTTCTGAAACCCTTTGATGCATTTGCACGCTCTCCAAAACAATAAAGAATACAAGAGGCTGGATTCACTGTTTTGGAGGCTAAGAGCCGAAGCTGGCGTGGGAACTGTGGTGTTTTTACGGCAGCAAAATCATCGGCGGCCCCTCACCGATCCTGCGACGGGTGAGGGGCTGGCATCCGCGCCGGGTAAAACTATCGGCTCCCACGATATAAATGCCTTTGAATTGCCGGGTCCCTGGCCTGCAATGGTCGCGCAAGCCGTGCAGGGAGCCGACCTGGCAGATAGTGCCCCCCCTGGCCACCCAGCCGCACGCCAACCGCGCAGTCGGGAACCCAGCCCATCGAGGGAGGAACATCGGGGGAGGGCCTTCAGCTGACACGCCCACGCCGTTCCCACGGCCTGCGCCGCGCGATGCGATGGCGCCATTTCAGAGAGGGCGGGGGAAACAAAACCGCCGTCGCCCCCGATTTGGGCGTCAGAAGGGATTCTCCGCCCGATCACCAATTACAAAATCACCATCGGGGATCGGTGAATCCTGCCCAATGAATTTGGTGCCCAGAATATGTTTGCTGCATATGAGACCCAGTCATAAACCTGCCATCAAGAGAGCAAAGCAGTCCCCCATGTGAAGTCCAACGTTTATATATTCATCGAATCCCAACAGTGCAGAAGGGGGCCATTTGACCCATCGAGTCTGCACCGACCCTTTGAAAGAACACTACCCATGTCTACTCACCCACCTACCCAGTCCTAGCCTCGTAACTCCATAACCTAGCCCGCACATTAATTGGCACTAAGGGACAATGTTATCACGGCCAATCCACCTAATCCGTACATCTTTGGACTGTGGGAGGAAACCGGAGCACCCGGAGGAAACCCACGCAGGCACGGGGAGAACGTGCAGACTCCGCACAGACAGTGACCCAAGGCTGGAATTGAACCTGGGTCCTTGGTGCTGTGAGGCAGCAATGCTATCACTGTGCCACCGTGCTGACCCCAATGTTAGTTGGAAGTCCAACATTGTAGGGTTTAGGCGATGATTTATCCAGCACCGGCGATAATGGCTACCTTCACCAGCAAGTGCTTTTGTTGTCACTTAAGAATGATCTTGTACTTAATGTTGTGCAGGGACTTAGTCTATAGGTATTACAGGCATCTGCTCAATCAACAGGGCTCCGAACCACTGAATCCAAGTCGTTGAACTGTGCCATACCTCTCTTCCTTTTAAAAATCTGACTGAAGTTTGTGAGGGGCTATATGTTGAATTTCTATGAATCATTTTGAAGTATTCTTTTTTTCTAACTGTGCCACACTCGATTAGTCACTGGGATGAATTTTGAATGTTGGCCAACGGAGATTTGGAAAAGCCAATAGCGCTGGCAAAGTTCCGAAATGTGATCTCAATCTAATTAATCGGGAGTATAAAAGCAAATTACTGCGGATGTTGGAATCTGAAACAAAAGTCTGAGAACACGCACTAACAGACTCAAAAATAGCTTCTTCCCCGCTGTTACCAGACTCCTAAACGACCCTCCTGTCGACTGATCTGGGGCGGGATTCTCCCACCCTCCGAGCCGGAATCGCGCCCGGCGTGGGGGCGGAGAATAGCCGTTCACGCCAGAAATCCGGCTCGATGGCGCTTCCGTGATTCTCCGCGGACCCACCAGTAGCGTGCGCGCGGTCGATGCGGTGCCGATCGGGGGCCATTGGAAGAGGCCCCCATGGCAATTCTCCGCAGTAGACCGGCCGAACCCCCGTCGGCGTGGTTTACATCTGGTACCACCCGGCGGGAGCTCAGACCCGCGGCCGCGGTGGCGGTCCTGGTGGGGGGCGGGGGGGTATCTGACTCCGGGGGGGGGGGGGGGGTCTCAGCGGTGGCCACCAATCGGCGGGCCATCGCGATCTGGGGGGGGGGGAACTACCTTCCTCCGCGCGGGCCCCCTGTGTGTGTTCGTCATGTCGGCTGGAAAAAGTCCGGAGTGATTCTCGCCCGTTTTCCGGCAGGCGTGGGGCTTAGTCACCAGAAGGGAGAATCCCGCCCCTGAAATCTTCACACATCTTCCCTACAGTACCACACCCGATGCCTGTGTCTATGTATTTACAATGTGTATTTTATGTCGACCCTATTATGTATTTTCTGTTCATGTACAGAATTACCTATCTGGACTGTACGCCGAACAATACGTTTCACTGGACCTCGGTACACGTGACAATAAACAAATCCAATCCAAAACAGAGAATGGTGGAAAATCTCATCAGACCTGACAGCATCTGTGGAAAGTGGACAGAGCTAACGTTTCGAGTCTGGATGACGCTGCGCCAGAATGGATGTCACCCAGGCTCGAAACGTTAGCTCCGTCCACTCTTCACAGACGCCGTCAAGAGATTTCCCAGCATTTTCTGTTTTTGTATTGAATCAGGAAACTTGAAATGTGGAACTGAAGGCCAAAACACCAACTGCGACCTCACTGCAAAAAGATTGCTTTGTATCTGTCTCCTGCTTTCTATTGTAACCGATGGCTAATGGTGTTCATCCACCTTGAACAGCCACTGAACTGCCAAACACCAAAATAACGCGAAAGCCTCTCGACCCCATTTGCTTAGATTTATTGTGATTTGTCCCGAGGTACAGGGAAAAGTATTGGTCTGCGTACAGTCCAGGCAGATCATTCCATCCATGAAAAAACATACGATAGATACACAATGTAAATCCATAGGCACAGGCATCGGGTGAAGCACACGGAGTGTAGTACTGCTCAGCAGAGAAGATGTGTGGAGAGATCAGTTCAGTCCATAAGAGGGTCATTCAGGAGTCTGGTAACAGTGGGGAAGAAGCTGTTTTTGAGTCTGTTCGTGCGTGTTCTCGGACTTCTGTATCTCCTGCCCGATGGAAGACGTTGGAAGAGTGAGTAAGCCGGGTGGGAGGGGTCTTTGATTATGCTGCCCGCTTTCCCCAGGCAGCGGGAAGTGTAGATGGAGTCAATGGATGGGAGGCAGGTTCGTGTGATGGGCTGGCGGTGTTCACGACTCTCTGAAGTTTCTTACAGTCTTGGGCCAAGCAGTTGCCATACCAGGCTGTGATGCAGCCAGATAGGATGCTTTCTATGGTGCATCTGTAAAAGTTGGTAAGAGTCATTGTGGACATGCCGAATTTCCTTAGTTTCCTGAGGAAGTACAGGCGCTGTTGTGCTTTCTTGGTGGTAGTGTCGACGTGGGTGGACCAGGACAGAGTTTTTGTGATGTGCACACAGAAAGCTGTTAACCATCTCCACCTCAGCCCCGTTGATGCTGACAGGGGTGTGTACAGTACTTTGCTTTCTGAAGTCAATGACCAGCTCTTTAGTTTTGCTGACATTGAGGGAGAGATTGTTGTCGCTGCACCACTCCACTAGGTTCTCTATCTCCCGCCTGTATTCTGACTCCTCGTTGTTCGAGATCCGGCCCACTACAGTCGTGTCATCAGCAAACTTGTAGATGGAGTTGGAGCCAAGTTTTGCCACGCAGCCATGTGAGTATAGGGGGCGTAGTAGGTGGCTAAGTACGCAGCCTTGCGGGGTCTCAGTAGTGAGGACGATCGTGGAGGAGGCGTTGTTGTTTATCCTTACTGATTGCGGTCTATGGGTCAGGAAGTCGAGGATCCAGTCGCAGAAGGAGGAGCCAAGTCCTAAACCATTTGCGTGAGATTGTGAGGAAAAACCACTGTACTATGAATCGCTGCAGCCTTTAAATAAAGTGCTACAGCTGTGATTTGTATCAGAGTTGAGTTTCATGAGCTTGGTGATTTCTAACACTGGGGAGAGTTGTTCGTTATTTGATAAGGAAATACATTGAATTTTATAGCACACAAACAGGTAGTATTTATGCTCCAGGTGGGCGTCACTTCATCCCACCCCTATCATCAGATCCATCAGTTTCTTTCTCTCCCATATGTGTATCCAGCTTCCCTTAAATACCTCAACACTATTCACCTCAACCACTTCCTGTGGGAGTGAGCCCTTCCCTGGGGAAAGAAGCTTCTCCGGAATTCCCCACTGGATTTTTTAGTAAATGTCTTATATTTGTGGCCCTTAGTTCCAGTCTCTTCCACCAGTGGGAACATCTTCTCTGCCTCTACTCAAATCCCCCACCTAAATCTTAAAGATGTCTATCACATCACCTCTTTACTGTCGGTGACTGCCAACCAGCTTGCTCGTTCCTTTCTGATGGTTATAACCTCCCAGTTCTGCTGTCGCTTTTGTAAATCCTTTTTTGCACCTTTTCCACTGCCTCTGCGACCTTTTTGGAACAAAGAGACAAGGGGCGGGGTTCTCCATTCCCCGATGCCGATTTCGTCACCGGAGATCGGGCGGAGAATCCCGAGCGAATCGGGGGCGGTGCCTGTTTTTCGGATGCTCCGCCCCTTTCAAAACGGCTTCATCGGTGAGTACACTGCACGCCGTTGGGACGGACTCAGGGCGTTACCTGAAGGGCTCCCCCCCAACCCCCCCCCCCCCCCGCCCCCCCCCGATGCTCCGCCCGATGGGCCGACTTCCCGGCGCCGCGGTTCACGCGTGGTCTCAGATTTCGTGAACCAGGCGTGGTGGCTGCGGACGGTGTCCAGGGCCGCCACAGTCGGGGGAGGGGGGGGGGGGTCAGGGGGTGGCGAGGGGGTGCCCGGGGGGGGGGGGGGCCCAAATCTGACTGGCCGGGTTCCGCGTGCGGCAGGCGGCAAGTTGTACGGCGTGACCACTGCGGGCCGGCGGCGTGCATGGCCACGGACCCGCCGATCCTCTGGCGCGGCTGCTAGCCCCTCACCGGTGGAAGGGTCGGTGCTGGGGCCTCGCCGATTTTTTTCCGTCGCAGAACTAGACACTTTCTCCGGACATAGCCTCAAAGTCGGATAATCCAGCCCAAAAACTTCTGCAGCACTCCAAACAACATCTAACTAGAGCTGTAACATTTCAGCTCTGTCCCTCTGAGACGCTTTGTTGTTTTATTTGTGGCCTTATTAACCTGGAATGCTATTTTTAGCAATGTGCATGTCAGATAGGCCTGATCCCTTTGCTCCCCTGACCTCGATGAAACTCTTATTTTCAAGAAACATGTGATCTTCTTTTGCATCACATCAAAATTCACCACCTGACACTTTCCTACATTGAAATAAATGTGATATTTACTCGGGCCAGTGGACCTGAATTTAACAAACCAATCAAGCATTGCCCAGGGCCAACGCAACCTTCAGTATTTGGAACCAATCCCCTGTTCCTGACACTGGTGTCTTTGAAATAAAATGTGTTCACTTTCCTCCCCTTCATCGTTCCGCCCACCACTGTCCTCAGGCAGGAGAGCTGGGGGGCTACCGCTCGCCGACCTCCATCCACACAGTTCCTCAGCCCGACCCCAGGGGATAGACTGGTGACCTTTCACCTCTCTGCCCCTCCCTGCCCGAGACTGGGGGAAGGTCAGCATTCCTGCCTTGAACACTCGGCCACACCTCAGGAGAGCAGATTGCTTCATCACGGCTGGTCTATCGGACGTAGGTGAGGGATGTGCCGGAGGAATTTTCCAAGAATTTTCCTGGATTGGCCATAATGTTTACTCTCCCTTGCCTCTTCCCAGGGAGGCGGGAGGCAGTGTGTCAGGTTGAAGATTGGGGAGAGGTCTGATGGTGGTTCAGCTGTGGCTCAGGGTAAGAACCCTTACTCCTAGGCCTCATGTCCCAGTTCAGGGACCTCAGCGCAGAATCCGGGCTGACGTTTCCAGCGAGGGAGGGCTGCGCTGGCACAGGTGTCAACTTTTGGACAAGACTTTAAATCGAGACCCAGTCTGCCCTGTCAGCTGGGTGCAAAATCCCGTGGCTCCATTCGAAGAATAGCAGGTGAATTGTCCCAGCGTCCCAGCCATTACTTATCCTCAGTGAACATCAGGCAAATGAAAGGTTGTCCTGTCAATATCACATTGCTGCTTGTGGGACCTTACTGTGTGCAAATGGGCTGTCACATCGCTGCATCACAACAGTAACTACGCCTCTAAAGTACTTAATTGGCTGTAAAACACTTGGAGAGGTGCTGAGGTTATGAAAGGCGCTACAGAAATGCAAGTCTTCTGGTCATCTCGTGTTTGAAGTTGTTGCGTTTCTCTTATCTGTTAATTTGTTGATCCTCTTTAACTCTGCACTTCCCAGGGCAGCACAGTGGCACAGTGGTTAGCATCGCTGCCTATGGCGCTGAGGACCCGGGTTCAAATCCCGGCCCTGGGTCACTGTCCTTGTGGCGTTTGCACGTTCTCCCCGTGTCTGCGTGGGTTTCGCCCCCACAACCCAAAGATGTGCAGGATAGGTGCATTGGCCATGCTAAATTGGCCTTTAATTGGAAAAAATAATTGGGTACTCTAAATTATTTTTAAAAACTCTGCACTTCCTGCTTAATATTAGTAGGTAATGCGACAGATAATCTTACTTTTTTTAATGTGTTTCTAACTCATCACAAGACCATAATCTCTCGGTGCAGGGGATTAAAGGACATCACTTATTAATCTCCCGGCGTCTGTTTTATCTGTAATCACATCTGAATGATTAGACCCCGTGGGTGGAATTTTCCTGTCGCTAGGCAGAGTGACAATTTCTGGCTGAAACCCCGCCTGTCGCCCTCGAGCTGCAGAGACCAGCTTTTCGTTTCCGAGCCTCTCTGAACACCCCCCCCCACCCCCACCCCGCCCCTCGCAGAGACGGGGGACCCCACCCCATCCACAAACAACAGGGACTCTTTCCCCCCACCACCACCCCTCCTCACCACCACCGCCATTGACATCAAGCCTCTCACCGTGCCCCCCACCCCAAGCAACAACCTCAAGGGTCTCTGTTCTCAGTTTAATATTTAGTGGACCTTTTGTGAATTGATTTAGATTCAGTGTCTTGTGTAACAAGATACAGCGAAAAGTATGGGCAGCATGGTAGCAGAGTGGTTAGCACTGTTGCTTCACAGCTCCAGTGTCCCAGGTTCGATTCCGGCTTGGGTCACTGTCTGTGCGGAGTCTGCACATCCTCCCCGTGTGTGCGTGGGTTTCCTCCGGGTGCTCCGGTTTCCTCCCACAGTCCAAAGATGTGCAGGTTAGGTGGGTTGGCCATGATAAATTGCCCTTAGTGTCCAAAATTGCCCTTAGTGTTGGGTGGGGTTACTGGGTTATGGGAATAGGGTGGAGGTGTTGACCTTGGGTAGGGTGCTCTTTCCAAGAGCCGGTGCAGACTCGATGGGCCGAATGGCCTCCTTCTGCACTGTAAATTCTATGCGATTTCTATGAAATCATTTATATATATAACAAATAACAGTGGACCCAGCACCGATCCCTGAGGCAGACCGCTGGTCACAGGCCTCCAGTTCGAAAAACAACCATAAGACCATAAGACCCCCCTCAATCACCCTTTGTCTTCTGTCGTCATTTTGTATCCAATTGGCACCCTCACCCTGGATCCTGTGAAATTTAACCTTCTACAACAACTTAGCATGCGGTACCTTGTCAAAGGCCTTGCTAAAATCCATGAAGACAACGTCGACCGCACTGCCTTCATCTACCTTCTTGGTTACCCCTTCAAAAAAACTCAATCAAATTTGTGAGTCATGCTTTTCCACGCACAAAGCCATGCTGACTTTCCCTAATCAGTCCTTGCCTCTCTAAATGCCTGTAGATCCTGTCTCACAGAATACCTTCTGACAACTTACCCACCACAGACGTTAGGCTCACCGGTCTGTAGTTCCCAGGCTTTTCCCTGAGGCCCTTCTGAAACAAAGGCACAACATTTGCTGCCCGTGTCTGCGTGGGTTTCCTCCGGGTGCGCCGGTTTCCTCACACAAGTCCCAAAAGACGTGCTTGTTAGGCGAATTGGAGATTCTGAATTCTCCCTCAGTGTACCCGAACAGGCGCCGGAATGTGGCGACTAGGGGATTTTACAGTAACCTTATTGCAGTGTTAATGTAAGCCTACTTGTGACAAAAAGATTATTATTGTTCTGCGCACCGTCCAGACAGATCGTTCCGTACATGAAAAACGTAGGACTAACGATAAATATGCAATGTAAATACATAGACACAGGCTGCGGGTGAAGCACACGGAGTGTAGTATCACTCAGTAGAGAAGATGCGTAGAGTTCAGTTCAGTCCATAAGAGGGTCATTCAGGAGTCCGGTAACAGTGGGGAAGAAGCTGTTTTTGAGTCTGTTCGTGCGTGTTCTCAGACTTCTGTATCTCCTGCCTGATGGAAGAAGTTGGATGAGTGAGTAAGCCGGGTGGGAGGGATCTTTGATTACGCTGCCCGCTTTCCCCAGGCAGCGGGAGGTGTAGATGGAGTTAATGGATGGGAGGCGGGTTCGTGTGATGGACTGGGCGGTGTTCACGACTCTCTGAAGTTTCTTGCGGTCCTGGGCCGAGCGGTTGCCATACCAGGCTGTGATGCAGCCTGATAGGATGCTTTCTATGGTGCATCTGTAAAAGTTGGTAAGAGTCAATGTGGACATGCCGAATTTCCTTAGTTTCCTGAGGAAGTATAGGCGCTGTTGTGCTTTCTTGGTGGTAGCGTCGACGTGGGCGGACCAGGACAGATCTTTGGAGATGTGCACCCCTAGGAATTTGAAACTGCTAACCATCTCCACCTCGGCCCCGTTGATGCTGACAGGGGTGTGTACAGTACTTTGCTTCCTGAAGTCAATGACTAGCTCTTTAGTTTTGCTGGCATTGAGGGAGAGATTGTTGTCGCTACACCACTCCACTAGGTTCTCTATCTCCCTCCTGTATTCTGATTCGTCGTTATTCGAGATCCGGCCCACTATGGTCGTATCGTCAGTATCGTCAGCAAACTTGTCGACAACAAAATTGAACTACTGTTTACTGATAACTTGATTGTGACAATTCTGAACATTTGACTTGAGTGTTGAGGCTGTCACCTGATCTTCACCATCCATTAGCTGAGACTATCTTTGACAGCTCTGAATTCTTGAGCCTAATTAACCACTTATCTTTAACAAGCATGTCAATTTGTTTAATTATAATTTGGAATTTATCCTCCCCCCACCCCACCGCCCCCCCCCCCCCACCGCCCCACCCCCCCCACCCCCCCCCACCCCCCCCCCCCCCACCCCCCCCACCCCCCCCCCCCCCCCCCCCCCCACCCCCCCCCCCCCGGCCACGTTCTTTATTAATTAACAAACCAGTTGCTCTGCACCTCACCCCGTAGCCAGGCTCTTGTCCAACTGGATAAGGAGAGCAATTGGTCAACAATGTGTCGAGGTGTCAGCTGTAGTCCAGTGGGGGGCGCTCTCAAACCTTGACCACATCCATCCAGGCTGATACCTCCACTGCGGGATCGCTGCACTCTCGGTGGGGCTATCTTTTGGACAGGGTGCTAGACCTGGGCTCAGCCACAATTTTTACCTCAAGAACCTTTTTAAAAAATTGCCTGAAATCTATTGGGAGCTACTGAAACAAAAACAAAAAAATCATCATTTCTAAAGACTTGCCGAATTGTCAAGTGTTCCTAGCTGAATACAGAATTTGCACGAACAGTAAAAAGTGCATGTATTACATTTGTATATCGGTGCAAAAAAAAATCTAAATTAAAATAGGCCCAATTTTGAATTATCGTGTTTTTTGACATTTTTTTTAAAGTGCAATTTTGACAGCAGTCATCTTACGAGACTTGGAAGTAATAATTTCTCAGCTATTGATTCTCACGATAAATAATAGCTTCTAATAGCACATTCAGAATATTTATTATCTCAGCTATATAAGGAACAATAATGTTCACATCTATAAAACCTCTTCATTAAACCAAACGCAGTTTCCAGAACCTTGACATAGCTAAACCGCTTTCGTTAAAATAATCATTTGAAACCATGAAATGCAGCAAATTGATTACATCCCCACTAGAAAAGCTAGCTTCCCGCCTTTCTAAATTTAACTTGGTCGGCTTTTCGCATGTTAATGTGATCCAATTGGCGAAGGTACCGGGCGACAAATGCGATGTTCCACAGCTGGAGTTTGTAGACCCCCTGTGTTAAACCAAGACCCCTTTGGCCTCTCAAGCGCATGTCATAGCTCCCGTGTCCCCATTTGAAGAACAGCAGGGGTGCACCCTCCTCATCTCCTCGGTCCATATTTATCACAGCCAATTTAAGCCAGGCGGCACGGTAGCACAGTGGTTGGCACAGTTGCTTCACAGTGCCAGGGTCCCAGGTTCGATTCCCAGCTTGGGTCACTGTCTGTGCGGAGTCTGCACGTTCTCCCCGTGCCTGCGTGGGTTTCCTCCGGGTGCTCCGGTTTCCTCCCACAAGTCCCGAAAGACGTGCTTGTTAGGTGAATTGGACATTCTAAATTCTCCCTCTGTGTACCCGAACAGGTGCCGGAATGTGGCGACGAGGGGATTTTCACAGTAACTTCATTGCAGTGTTAATGTAAGCCTACTTGTGACAATAAAGATTATTATTATTCAAATAATCATAACACAGATAGAGGCCATTAACTCCATTGTGCCTGGCATCCCTTCGAATGTGCAATCCAATTAATAATGATCTTTATTATTGTCACAAGTAGGCTTACATTAACACTGCAATGGAGTTACTGTGAAAATCCCCTAGTCGCCAGATTCCGGCGCCTGTTCGGGTACACAGAGGGAGAATTCAGAATGTCCAATCCACCTAACCTGCACATCTTTGGACTGTGGGAGGAAAC
Source organism: Scyliorhinus torazame (assembly GCF_047496885.1). NCBI lineage: Eukaryota > Metazoa > Chordata > Chondrichthyes > Carcharhiniformes > Scyliorhinidae > Scyliorhinus > Scyliorhinus torazame. The sequence continues at coordinate 10,421,996 of NC_092707.1, forward strand.
CGGAGCACCCGGAGGAAACCCACACAGACACGGGGAGAACGTGCAGACTCCGCACAGACAGTGACCCAAGCCGGGAATCGAACCTGGGACACTGGTGCTGTGAAGCAACAGTGCTAACCACTGTGCAATTAGTCGCACTCTCCAGATTCTTCGTCCATTATCCTTTACAAGATGGCCTCCCCCAGTGTCCTGATCAGTTTTAGTCCCTGATCTGAGCCTCGTGGCCAGTGCTCTTCAAGTGCAATCACCTGGCAAACAGGTCCACCATCTCGTGCACAGCAGGATTAGACACTCAGTGGATGAGCTAATGATCGGATGGTTGGGTCGCCCTGGCGATATGATAATGCGCTGTACAAATGTAAGCTCTTTCACTCAGAATTTTCCCCTGGAATATCCTTTGTGCTTGAAAGCGCTGAAAGCATTCCAACATGCCATTTTAATACAACAGATCAAAAATGTGCTTATCGTTTTTTTTCTCTACCATTTCTACTCCACAAACCTCTCATGATTCACTACGAAAGGGCATTAAATGTAAAAACAGTACCCAAAAAGATTTACCAGTTCATAATTTCATCCCATACATAGAGACATCCTTGAGTGTTTATCTCACAATCTCAAGAGTGCGATCATAAATATTCATGGCAATAATAAATGAACAGTTTGACTAAACTGTCAGTCCCACTCAGGAATTAACATTTGCTGCTTTTAAAGTCTTACAACGCTGTGAAGGATACGATCAATTAGAGCTTTGTACAGTACAGTGAAATGAGCTCTTCCATCCTGAAATCTTCCCTACTGCTCTGGAGTGCTTAATTGTCATGCGAGGTTTCCAGAAACTCTTTAAAACATGCACATTTTACAAAACGAAAGGACGTGCATTTCTATAGCACCTTTCACAACCTCGGGATGTCCCGAAGCCCTCTGTCGCCAATGAGGCACTCTTTGAAGCGCAGTCACCGTTGCAATGTAGGAAGAGTGGAGCCAATTTGTGCACGGCAAGATCCCACAAACAGTAATGTGACAATCACCAGTTAGTCTGTCTGTGCGGAGTCTGCACGTTCTCCCCGTGTCTGCGTGGGTTTCCTCCGGGTGCTCCGGTTTCCTCCCACAAGTCCAAAGATGAGCAGGTTAGGTGGATTGGCCGTAATAAAATCCCCTCTAGTGTCCAAAATGTTCAGGTGGGGTTACGGGGATAGGGTGAAGGTGTAGGCTTGGGTAGCATGCTCCTTCCAAGGGCCGGTGCAGATGCGATGGGCTGAATGGCAGCACGGTAGCATTGTGGATAGCACAGTTGCTTCACAGCTCCAGGGTCCCAGGTTCGATTCTGGCTTGGGTCACTGTCTGTGCGGAGTCTGCACATCCTCCCCGTGTGTGCGTGGGTTTCCTCCGGGTGCTCCGGTTTCCTCCCACAGTCCAAAGATGTGCAGGTTAGGTGGATTGGCCATGATAAAAAATTGCCCTTAGTGTCCAAAATTGCCCTTAGTGTTGGGTGGGGTTACTGGGTTATGGGGATAGGGTGGAGGTGTTGACCTTGGGTAGGGTGCTCTTTTCAAGAGCCGGTGCAGACTCGATGGGCTGAATGGCCTCCTTCTGCACTGTAAATTCTATGATTTTGCACTGTAAATTGTACGAATCTATGACTGAAGCACAATTATTGGCCATGACATCGGAGGGGGGGGGCGGGGGTGGGGGGAGGGGGGGGGGGCTCTGTTCAACTTCAAAATTGCACCATGGTGTTTTTATGTCCATGCAAGGGAGCCTGGGGTAAACACCTCATTGAAAGTACAGTACCGTTGACAGTGCGGCACTCCCCCAGTACTGCATTGGATTCTCAGCCTAGATTCTGTGCTCAAGTCTCGAGTGTGGGGCCTGAATTCATGATGCCCAATTCAGGGGCAACGATCTTACCCACTCAATATATGTGTGGCGAAATTAAAGGTCTGATTATTAAACCCATGTCGACTTGGGGTGGTTGTAATGCGTTCCAGGCGGCACGGTGGCGCAGTGGTTAGCACTGCTGCCTCACGGCGTTGAGGACCTGGGTTCGAACCCCGGCCCCGGGTCACTGTCCGTGTGGAGTTTGCACATTCGCCCCGTGTCTGCGTGGGTCTCACCCGCACAAGCCAAAGGCATGCACGTTAGGTGAATCGGCCACGCTAAATTGCCCCTTAACTGGAAAAGAAAATTGGATGCTCTAAATTTATTTATTTATAAAAATATATATATAATTATATATATAATTTAAAAAAAATTTAAAATATATAAATATAAATATGAATTATAATATTAAAATAATATAATTATTTTATGTTATTTTAAAATAATATAAAAATAGATATTATTTTTACTTGTTTGAGTTTGGGAAGATGGAGTATGATTTAAATGTCAGTGTTACATCTCGATGACACTCTTGCATATTCTTGATGGTGAGAGAGGAAACAACTAGGCCGGGATGCTCCCTCCTGGGGACTAAGTCCCCACGCCGGCGGGGAAACCGGCCCCAACCACTCCGGCGTCAATGGCCCCCCACGATGAGGAATTCTCACCTGTCTTGGGGGCTAGGTGAACGCCGGAGGGGTTGGCGCCGTTCCAGTCGGCACCGAAGGGACTGCGCGAGTTCGCGCATGCGCGGACCGGCCAGCGTTTTCTCGCGCATGCGCGGGGGATTCTCTTCTCCACGCCGGCAATATGGCGGAGCCGTACAGGATCCCGGCGAGGAAGGAAGAAGTGCCCCCATGGAACAAGCCCGCCCGCAGATCGGTGGGCCCCGCCCGATCCCCACCCACTCACACTCCCGCCGGTGCGTGAGTTGAGTGATTCACGCCGGTGGGACTGGCCAAAAATGGACGGCCGCTCGGCCCATCGGGGCCTGGGGAATCGCCAGGGGGAGCCGCTGTCAACGACCCCCGACCGGGATGGTGGTGATCCCGCCCCCACCAGAAAAACGGCGCCGGAGAATACGGCAGCTGGCGGCGGAGCGGGATTCGCGCCTCCCACCGGGGTTCTCCGACCTGGCGGGGGGTCGGAGAATCCCGCCGCTTGCATTTCTGTAGCGCCACAGATGTTGTGAAATATTCTAAGGGTGCCTCACAGGAGTGATTTTCAAACAGAATTCGACGTTGAGACCCATGAGGAGTTGAGAGTGCAGGTGATCTAAAGCTTGTCAGAGACTGGAGGACAGAGGGAGATGGAGAAGCGGAAAGATTTAGGAGGGACGTAGTGTTGTAATTTGTCTTTAACAGACAGCTGCGTGCCATCACTTTAAGGAAAGTGTGTCATGTGATCCAGCCTCAGTTTCACTCTGGCCTGGAGCAGAGCACAGCGCACACAGCTCTGCCGCTGATGTCCTCAAGCTTTCACATGTGCCCAGAATTAATAAATGCACAATCGCTCATGAGCAATTGGGACCTTTATATCATAACACCCATGATCGATTGATTGATTGATTTATTGTCACAACTACTGAAGTACAGTGAAAAGTATTTTTCTGCGGCCGAGGGAACGTACACAGTACGTACACAGTAGACAAAAAGAATAATCAACAAAGTACATTGGCAAATGGTACATCAACAAACAGTGATTGGTTACAGTGCGGAACAAGGGGCCAAACAAAGCAAATACACGAGCAAGAGCAGCATAGGGCGTCGTGAATAGTGTTCTTACAGGAAACAGATCAGTCCGAGGGGGAGTCGTTGAGGAGTCTGGTAGCTGTGGGGAAGAAGCTGTTCCTATGTCTGGATGTGCGAGTCTTCAGACTTCTGTACCTTCTGCCTGGTGGAAGGGTCTGGAAGAGGGCAAAGTCTGGGTGGGAGGGGTCTCTAACAATGCTGTCTGCCTTCCTGAGGCAGCGGGAGGTGTAGACAGAATCAATGTGGGGGTGGCAAGTTTGTGTGATGCGTGGGCTGAGTTCACCGCACTCTGCAGTTTCTTGCGATCTTGGGTCGAGCAGTTGCCATACCTGGCTGTGATGCAGCCGGATAGGATGCTCTCTATCGCAGATCTGTCGAAGTTTGTGAGAGTCGATGCAGACATGACGAATTTCTTTAGCTTCCGTAGGAAGTAGAGACGTTGTTGGGCTTTCTTGACTGTTGCATCAACGTGAGTGGCCCAGGACAGACTGTTGGTGATGGTGACCCTCAGGAACATAAAGCTATCGACCACCTCCACTTCGGAGCCATTGATGCAGACGGGAGTGTGTGTCGTGCTACGCTTCCTGAAGTCGATGATCAGCTCCTTGGTCTTACTGACATTTAGAGAGAGGTTGTTGTCGGTACACCATGCAACCAAGTGATTTATCACTCTTCTGTAGTCTGATTCGTCATTGTTTGAGATACGGCCCACCACAGTCGTATCATCCGCAAACGTATAGTTCAAATGAATTGGTGTTAAATCGTGCCAGTTACAACTGACAGTTACAACCAGAAGGAGGCCATTCAATCCATCAGGTCTGCACTGGCTCTCTGAAGGTTCAGTGTACCTCATGACATCCTCCAGCCTTCTCCTATTAGCCCTGCACATACGAACATACAAAATAGACTATCGGTCCCTCAAACCTGCTCATGCACGATCTATTTCTGTTTCAAGTTCCACATTCCCCACGACTCTTTTAGGATTCTTCCTTTTCAGATAAAAATCTGCCTCCTCCACACTCACAGACAGTACATTCCAGATCCTAACCACTCACTGCGTGAATCTGTCTCCACCACACTCACAGACAGTACATTCCAGATCCTAACCACTCACTGTGTGAATCTGCCTCCACCACACTCACAGACAGTGCATTCCAGATCCTAACCACTCGCTGTGTGAATCTGTCTCCAACACACTCACAGACAGTACATTCCAGATCCTAACCACTCACTGTGTGAATCTGTCTCCACCACACTCACAGACAGTACATTCCAGATCCTAACCACTCGCTGTGTGAATCTGCCTCCACTACACTCACAGACAGTACATTCCAGATCCTAACCACTCGCTGTGTGAATCTGTCTCCACCACACTCTCAGACAGTACATTCCAGATCCTAACCACTCGCTGTGTGAATCTGTCTCCACCACACTCTCAGACAGTACATTCCAGATCCTAACCACTCGCTGTGTGAATCTGCCTCCACTACACTCACAGACAGTACATTCCAGATCCTAACCACTCACTGTGTGAATCTGTCTCCACCACACTCTCAGACAGTACATTCCAGATCCTAACCACTCGCTGTGTGAATCTGTCTCCACCACACTCTCAGACAGTACATTCCAGATCCTAACCACTCGCTGTGTGAATCTGTCTCCACCACACTCTCAGACAGTACATTCCAGATCCTAACCTCTCGCTGTGTGAATCTGCCTCCACCACACTCTCAGACAGTGCATTCCAGATCCTACAGAATTTCCAGGTTTCGGCTTGGGACAGCAGGTTTGCACCCAGCATCCCACAGAAGGCACATGGCAACCATAGGGATTTGTTCAAAACCAAGAGCCAATGGTGAGATAGAACCAAGGACAAATCGGATCCACTCCAGCTCCTCAACCATTGTCCATAAGAGGGTCATTCAGGAGTCTGGTAACAGCGGGGATGAAAGCTGTTTTTGAATCTGTTAGTGGGTGTTCTCAGATTTTTGTATCTCCTGCCCGATGGAAGAAGTTGGAAGAGTGAGTAAGCCTGTTGGGAGGGGTCTTTGATTATGCTGCCCGCTTTCCCCAGGCAGCGGGAGGTGTAGACAGAGCCAATGGATTGGAGGGGGGTTCGCGCGATGGACTGGGCGGTGCTCACGACTCTCTGAAGTTTCTCACAGTCTTGGGCCGAGCAGTTGCCATACCAGGCTGTGATGCAGCTGGATATCTGTATGGGTTTCCTCCGGGTGCTCCGGTTTCCTCCCACAAGTCCCGAAAGACATGCTTGTTAGGTGAATCGGACATTCTGAATTCTCCCTCTGTGTACCCGAACAGGCGCCAGGGTGTGGCGACTAGGGGCTTTTCACAGTAACTTCATTGCAGTGTTAATGCTGAATGTGTCCTGTCAATGAACGTGCTTATCATGGGGTTCAGAGCCACTGGACATCTTATCCCAGTGACTACAACCCCCTCCAAGGTCAGGGGTCCTGGTGTTTTTTCTCCACCTACGTTCGAGGTGGGCAGCCTCTCAACACTTTGTTAACACTTGACCTTCTCATCACTGGAGCGGAGAGGCAGACATGAGAGTCCTGACGGAGATGCTGGAGGTGGGGTGGGGAGGTGGGGGGGGGGGGGGGGGGGGGGGTGAGCGGGCGTTGTCATCTTCCATGGATAGGGGGGCTGGAGGAGACAGCCAGGTTGGGGAGTGCGGGGAGTTTGGGGGGGGGGGGGGGCTTGGCAGTGCATCATTACTGAGTCATCAGTGGGGGAGCTGGGAAAGACGCAGGGCTGCCACTCTCTCACTGCGCAGGGAGAAGCGCTGAGTGTGCGGGTGAAGGATGCGGAGGTGAACAAAGCGATGCTTAATACAAGAGCGATATTACAATGGTGACCTATGTCTACCCGTGTCCACTAGGTGCCTACAGTTGCTTACTCTTCCTCACCCTCCCACAATGGGAGGGATCACTTTTGCCAAATCTGCATATTAGATGGAGGCAGTAAGCCTCACTCTAATGTGCAAATTCTCGAGGTACCTGAGGCTTTGGGATTCAATCCCTTCGCCTTGGGGACTTCGGGCGAGCGCTGTTTGGTACAAACCTCTGGATAAGGGAGGGAAAAACGTACCCAACGTCTCCCTCATCCTGTTGGCCACCTTTGTGTGCAGCTGCCTCAAGCTGTGCGTGGACCCCCAGTATGCAAACACCAAGTGTCACTACATACTGCGGTTCTACCTGTCCCCGGTGTTACGAAGGATGGGCCTGGCCTCATTGTCGCGGAACGCTCCAAGTAGTTGGACCGTACCGTACCACCTGGCCCTCGTGGAAACGTTTTTGAAGAAAAACACCTTTGACCACAAGGCAATGAAGCAGTGGTCAGCACGTAATGTCCTCGAGGCCCTCAGGGAAAAGGAGACCGTGGAGGACGTTGGACGGTTTCCTGAGCAGACTGTCAGAGTCATCTGGCAGAACGCCTCATCGCCAGAACTTTCAAACAAGCACCAAGACCTAGCTTGGCTGGTGGTGAGAAGGGCCCTCCCCGTCAGATTCTTCATGTACACCCGAAGGCTCTGCGCCAATGCACGCTGCCCTCGGAGTGGCTGTGGGGGAAATGAGACGGTCACCCACCTCCTTGTGGAATGTGCCTTTGCAAAGAAGGTCTGGAGAGAGATGCAGTGGTATTTGTCAAGGTTCATCCCGAGCAGCTCTGTGACACAGGACTCTGTGCTCTACGGACTGTTTCCAGGGACACACACCGAGACAAACATCAACTGCTGCTGGAAGGTCATCAACTCGGTGAAAGACGCTCTTTGGTGTGCCCGAAACTTGCTGATCTTCCAGTGCAAAGAGCTGTCCTCGACCGAGTGTTGCAGACTGGCACATTCCAAGGTCCAGGACTATGTGCTGAGGGACGCACTCAAGCTTGGGGCAGCTGCCGCCAAGGCGCAATGGGGAAAGACCACGGTGTAAGGTCTTACCGGCAAATGTACACCGAGGGGCGGGTAACAGTGTAAACCCCCCTCGGTCTGGGTCATTAACACTCCAATGTATAAAAGAAACATGACAATGTAAATGTTTAAGAAAGAATTGTAACGTAAAGAGCGATGTGTGTGTAAGGTTATCAAAATTGAATGGAAGAAAGTCAAGGGAATGTGTAACTCTGATGGAAATGTACAGTCAAGACAATTCAATGTTCTGTAATGTTTATGATAGATTTTATGAATAAAGTACATTTTTGGGGGAAAAAACTGGTCCCTACAGACGGGGAACAGATGGAACGGCACTCGTGGGGGTCTCCAAGGTGATCAAAGGCCCCCAGCTGCATGTCCTTTGGGCGGGGTGGTGCCCTGGCACTGCTGGTGCCACCTGAGTACTGTGGCTGTGCCAGCTGTCACCTTGGCAGTACCGTCTGGGTGCCAGGTTATACTGGGTGCCCTGTTATACTGCGTTCGGGTTGGGGGAAGGTCGGGGGTTGTTTCGGGGGCCTCGAAGTTCGGGATGCCGTTTAAAGGTGGCATCCCGATCTCTTGCTCCAGCGGGGAATTCCGACGAGCGGAGCTCCCCATTGTAAGAAATAGGGTATGCGCGGTCTCGGCCCGCCTTGCCCTTCCGCCCCCTTATTCAAAACGGGTCGTGTTGAATAGCCATGAGTTTCTCGGCACTGCGAGTGGCGGGAAACACGCGGCTAAACGCACTCGCCCGGGGAATCTATTCTCTTTGGGGAAAATCGCGCCCCATGGTGTGATTCTGCTCAGTGTTTATAACATTGGAACAGGGTATTTGATCCAACAAGTCGATATTAGTGTTTATGTTCCACATGAGCCTCTACCCACACTCTTTACCCCCCTCTATCCGTGTGTCCTATTTCTTTCTCCCCAGTATTTTTTTTAAGGAGAAGCTTCTTTGCTATTCACCTCACTCGCCCTCTGTGTTGGCGAGCTCAACTCTCTCATCAGCCTCTGGTTAAAGACTTTCTCTCAGGTTGCTTGTCAGATTTATGAATGACTCGCTTACATTTAGGTTTCTAGCTCTGGTTTCAAAGTGAAACCCACGGGCTGAATCTTCCGAGGAGTGGCAATCGTCACCGGGCCCCTGAACGGTGCCTCTGCAGAGCCGGAGAGTGTCTCCGAGTCCTTCCTCATCAGGCAGGATTGTTGAGGGAAGCCAAGCCACGCCACCTTTTGCCCAGCACTCGCGGCCGTATTCTGGGAAGTCGTCATGCACCCGCACAACCGTAGGACGTACATTCATTTACATTGGCCAGGCAACCTGTGCACCGGCGGTGATATTGGACGTGGGGGAGGGACTGGAAGGGCACCTCCAGGCCTGCGTCAACCACCGCATTGCACCCGGCAGTGCCAAAGTGCCCGGCTGCCAGGTTGGCACTGCCAGGGTTCGGGGCCTTGGGGGGGGTTTGAGGCAGCCAAAGAAAGGTTGTAGCATTAAGGGGGTGCTCCTGAAAGCGGAGTGGTCCTGAAAGGGGGAGGGGGGTTGTAGAGATAGGGTCAGCTGTTCAAAATGGTTCCCCGATCTGTGAGGAGCCGGCCCTGCTGGTGACCTCCTCCCCACCCATTACCTCTCCCGCCTCCACTTCTGCCAATATTCTGTCAGATTCCTCTTCCTTACAGTATTCTTCGGCGTAAAATACTCATCATGTATTCCAGCCTTGCCCTACGCCACTGAGCGCATATCATCCTATTTGTCCCTAATCGACTCCATGCTGTCTCTCACTACCCATTTGCTCGTTACAAGCTGGATGATAATTTTTGGATTCCCTTTTATCTTAACCGCCATTCTATTCTCAATCTCTCTTTGCCAGTCTTATTCTTAACTTCCCCTCCCAAAATTATTATATTTAGCCAGGCTCAGACGTAAGAATTCCCTTGGCCTACATCGTCCCCCCGCCCCCCCCCACCTTTTGTTTCATTATATTCTCTATCTCATTTATCATCCACAGTGTCCTGGTTCTGTGTTTCCATCGCTGGTATGAGTACTACATTAACTTTACATGACCTCATTAATATTAAACACTGCATTACATGGTTGTGGAGTTCTTGAAAGCCCCTTGGCTCTTTTTCGAGACTCGCGCCTGTTTCCGTAGTCTGGCTATGCATTGCTCCCTGCCCTAGAGTACAGATTTAATCTGAACCTAAGTATCTCTTAGTTACGAGTCATTAGGCCATAATTTGCTGTCAAAATAATGATGAGGCTAATGGCGTCACCATTATTTATGCGTAACTGGCACAGGAACTTCAGGCAAGGTGCAGATGGGTGATAGGCGGAAATCGAAAAGTTGCTGTCGGAAATGTGCCGCTGGCTTTGTGAAAACAGCACCTCATTGAGCGACCCCCGCCGTGAATGAGATTCTTTTTATCCATTCACGGAATGTGGGCGTTGCTGGAGAGGGTAGTAATTATTGTCCATCCCGACAGACCTTTGAGGGGATGGGTGGTGAACTGCCTTCTTGGAAGGCTGCTGTCTCTTCTAGCTGCTCCTATGCAGTTGAATGGCTTTCTGGGCCATCTCAGTTACGAGACAACCGCATCGTTGCGGTCTGGAGTCACAAGTAGGCCACACTGGGTAAGGGTTTGCAGATTTCCTTCTCGGAAGGACTAGCGTGAACCAGATGAGTTTTTATGTAGTCTCCTGATGTTATTCTAAATGTACTTAATTCAACTTAAATTCCCTGGCTGTCATCTCAACTCCGATATCTCGGGACCATTAGTCCCACTTTGCCACCATGCCCCTAACACATTGAGTGGCCTGGAGTTGGTAAATCCAAATGGTAATTATAAACAAAATTCATCGCAGCAAGTATTTCGCATATTCGAGTCTTAGTGACTGCCAATTAACTTTATGACACTGAAAACATTTTTTTTCACAAGTGTGGAGTCACATTCCTTCAGATTGCTGGAGATTTTATAAATGTCTAATTTTAAACTTACATTTTTTTTTTTAATTCCTTCCAGTCTTTCTTTTCTCTCTCTCTTAATCCAATCTTTCTTTCCCTCTATTTTATTTCCAGGTTTGACATTGAATTCACCAACAGAAATATGCACTTCCTGCTCGGCCTTTCAATCTGATTGGTTAAAGAGGTAGCCTGTTGGTGACCCTGTTCCCTCAGGTGCCTGCTTCCCTCATTTGTGACATTATCAACTTGCACTTCCATCAACTTGCCGCACAGAACAATTTGAAAATTTCAACCTGCAAGAATAAGCCTAACGATAGACGCTGCCCTAATAGAATTAGGTTTTAATAGATTTAATAGATTTTAATAGAATTAGTTAGAATACACAGGATGGGAAGAGGCAGGCCACAAGGTTGAAATCGGGGCTCGTTCACTAACCATGGTCCCATGAATATGATTCAGTACATTGAATACACGTTGAATATTTCATAACGAGCTATAGAAGATGCTTAATCATTTATATATTAATGGAACTGTCATTAACTTCAAATGGTAAAAACAACAGAAATATTGACACTTTGGATGCAGAGGGAGCGCTCGGCTTTCACAGTCGAGCTTGTGAGCAATTCGCACGCTCGCCACTTCACTCGCCCTCGCTGTACGTGCGAATCGCTCCAGCCCTACGCGGACGGAAATCAGCGGAATGTGGCGACCCTGTGCGCGGACAGCGGTCAACAGAATGTCTTGTGGGGGCCGCACTCGGAACCCAGGTGGACCGCATGCGACCCCTGGGAAATCCCATTGACAAGCGGCGTGAGTACAGAATCCCGCCACCAGCCAACAGCACGCTCCCGAGAAACACGCAGCACGGGGACCTGGGGACCCTGTCCATTGTGTTTAGCCTTAGTAAGATAGTCATAGCCCAGTTAGTGGGATAGAGATGATGTGGTTAATGGGGGGAGGGGGGGGATGTGGCAGTGAAGTGTGGAGCTTTCAGTTCTAGACTTTGTCTGGAAGGTGAGCTGTGAGGTAGAATTAATTTTAAGAATTAATTAATTGAATTAATAAACTTTTATTGTAACAAGTAGGCTTACATTAACACTGCAATGACATTACTGTGAAAAGCCCCTAGTCGCCACATTCCGGCACCTGTTCGGGTACACGGAGGGCGAACTCAGAATTCTCAGTAGTACGGGAATTGAACCCGCGCTGCTGGCCTTGTTCTACATCACAAACCAGCTGTCTAGTCCACAGAGCTAAACCAGCCCTTCTGGAGAAATGTAGTTAGGGATTGTGCATTATTCTGACAGGGGGATGGGTTGGGGGGTGGGGGGGGGGGGGGGGGGGGGGCAGGTCATTTTCTACAAGCAGTCTCAAAAGATCCCTATCCAATTGTTTGGCAAGTAACCCTGTGTTTGCTCCCTCTAGTTAAAAGTGGGTTTTGACCTGAGGTGGGTTTTGCCTGGTTGGAGATAAAAAAAGATAGCTGTTAGGAGTTGGTGTTTCATTTTCATTGTTAAGCATTGTTTATCGGGTATTTATAAGCTTTTTCTTTTATGATGTTAAAGTTAGTTTAACACTGTGTTAGTAATAAAGTTTGTTTAATACATATCGTATCGTTTCCTCACAGTCTTACAAATTAAATAAAATATTGGGGTTTTTGTCCGGCATCCTAGCCACTGTTGGGGTCTGGTCTGGGATCGTATTAATGTTGAGAGGCTGGGACAAGGGCGATGGAACAGGAGGAGACTGTTGGGCTGAATGGCCAGTCCTTGTTCTGTGCATTCTATGTAAGCTCCTCTATTATGCAGCAAACACACCAGAAATAACTGGTTGCCCCCACCATTTGCGCCCTCAGTGATTGATATTGCTCACATTCCTAACAATAAAACAGGACTGTAATACAGGCGAATCCACTCAGCTCTCTGCCCCCCATATTAAGTTCATTTATTTGTGTGTTTTTATTTATTTTATTTGTAGCTTATATCACTTTCTCATTTCCTTTAACAAGTGCTCATTGATTTGAAAGGTGCCTCTGAGACTCTGAGCCTGTTGGTGCTTTTATCAAACTATTAATCTCTCGTCTGTTACATTATTTCCCTCTGAGGGAAAGGCTGTGGCCGAGGCGGAGGGAAAAGAGGGCCCCCAATGCACAGGCCCGTCCGCGGACCGTTGGGCCCCGATCGCGGGCCAGGCCACTGTGGGGGCACCCCCGGGACCAGATCGCCCAGGACCCCGGAGCCCAACCGTGCCACCTAGTCCCGCCGGTAAGAGAGGTGGTTGGATTCACGCCGGCGGGACAGGCATTCCAGCAGCGGGACTTCGGCCCATCGCGGGGGGGGGGGGGCTGTGCCGTGGGGGCACTCTTTTTCTTCCGCCTTCGCCATGGTCTTCACTATGGCCGAAGCAGAGGAAACACCCTCCCCTGCGCATGCACGGGGATGACGTCAGCAGCCGCTGACGCTCCCACACATGCGCCGATCCACGTCGCCCGGCGAAGTCCTTTCGGCCCCGGCTGGCGTGGCGCCAAAGGCCTTTCCTGCCAGCCGGTGGAGCGGAAACCGCTCTGGCGCGGGCCTAGCCCCTCAAGGTGAGGGCTTGGCCCCTAAAGGGGCCACTCCATCATGCCGGGACCCCCCGCCCGCCAGGTAGGGGAGAATCCTGCCCCTGGTCTTTCATTGTTGTCTTTTGCCCCTGGAGCAGTTTGCATCTCAAATCTCTCATGCAACATTTATAAACACAAGAACATAAGAACTAGGAGCAGGAGTCGGCCATCTGGCCCCTCGAGCCTGCTCCGCCATTCAATGAGATCATGGCTGATCTTTTGTGGACTCAGCTCCACTTTCCGGCCCGAACACCATAACCCTTAATCCCTTTATTCTTCAAAAAACTATCTATCTTTATCTTAAAAACATTTAATGAAGGAGCCTCAACTGCTTCACTGGGCAAGGAATTCCATAGATTCACAACCCTTTGGGTGAAGAAGTTCCTCCTAAACTCAGTCCTAAATCTACTTCCCCTTATTTAGAGGCTATGCCCCCTAGTTCTGCTTTCACCCGCCAGTGGAAACAACCTGCCCGCATCTATCCTATCTATTCCCTTCATAATTTTATATGTTTCTATAAGATCCCCCTTCATCCTTCTAAATTCCAACGAGTACAGTCCCAGTCTACTCAACCTCTCCTCGTAATCCAACCCCTTCAGCTCTGGGATTAACCTAGTGAATCTCCTCTGCACACCCTCCAGTGCCAGTACCCTCTACTTGAGCCCATAATATAGGCTGACTTTGCCAGCACAGTGCTGAGTGAGTGCTGTACTTTCAGAGGTGCTGTCTTTCTAATGAGACATTAATTGAAGTCCCGTCCGGCCTTTCAAATGGATGTAAAAAATCCGATGGTACTATTTAGATAGAGAGCAGGAGGATTTCTTTGGTCACTTATGAAATGTGGCTGTCTCTGGCTTGGCCAATTCTGTTACCCATCCTTAATCCCGACAACAAGGACTCCTACATCAGACTCCTATTTATTGACGACAGCTCCGCCATTAATACCATAATCCCAGCCAAGCTCATATTGAAACTCCAAAACCTAGGACTTGGCTCCTCCCTCTGCAACTGGATCCTCGACTCTCTGACCCATAGACCACAATTAATGATAAACAACAACACCTCCTCCATAATAGTCCTCAATACTGGGGCCCCACAGGGCTGCGTACTTAGACCCCTGCTATACTCCCTGTACACACATGACTGCGTGGCAACATTTGACTACAACCACACCTATAAATTTGCTGACGACACGACCATAGTGCGACAGATCTCGAATAATGATGAGTCAGAGTACAGGAGGGAGATAGAGAACATAGTGACGTGTAACAACAACAATCTCTCCCTCAATGCCAGCAAAACTAAGGAGCAGGTCATTGACTTCAGGAAGCAAAGTATCGTACACACCCCTGTCTGCATCAATGGGGCCGAGGTGGAGATGGTTAACAGCTTCAACTTCCTAAGTGTACATATCACCATATCTATCCTGGTCCACCCACGTCGACACTACCACCAAGAAAGCACAACAGCGCCTATACTTCCTCAGGAAACTAAGGAAATTCGGCATGTCCACGTTAACTCGTACCAATTTTTACAGATGCACCATAGAAAGCATCCTATCTGGCTGCATCACAGCCTGGTATGGCAACTGCTCGGCCCAGGACCGCAAGAAACTTCAGAGAGTCGTGAATACCGCCCAGTCCATCGCAGGAACCTGCCTCCCATCCATTGACTCCATCTACACCTCCCGCTGCCTGGGGAAAGCGGGCAGCATAATCAAAGACCCCTCCCACCCGGCTTACTCACTCTTCCAACTTCTTCCATCGGGCAGGAGATACAGAAGTCTGAGAACTCGCACGAACAGACTCAAAAACAGCTTCTTCCCCGCTGTTACCAGACTCCTGAATGACCCTCTTATAGACTGAACTGATCTCTTCACACATCTTCTCTACTGAGTAGTACTACACTCCGAATGCTTCACCCGCTGCCTGTGTCTATGTATTTACATTGCGTATTTATGTATGTCCTATGTTTTTTCATGTATGAAGTACAGGAGGGAGATAGAGAACATAGTGACGTGGTGTAACAACAACAATCTATCCCTCAATGCCAGCAAAACTAAGGACTGTATGCAGAACAATACTTTTGGGTTGGATTGGATTTGTTTATTGTCACGTGTACCGAGGTACAGTGAAAAGTATTTTTCTGCGAGCAGCTCAACAGATCATTAAGTACATGAGAAGAAAGGGAATAAAAGAAAATACATAATAGGGCAACACAACATGTACAATGTAACTACATAACACCGGCATCGGATGAAGCATACAGGGTGTAGTGTTAATGAGGTCAGTCCATTAGAGGGTCATTTAGGAGTCTGGTAACAGCGGGGAAGAAGCTGTTTTTGAATCTGTTTGTGCGTGTTTTCAGACTTCTATATCTCCTGCCCGATGGAAGAAGTTGGAAGAGTGAGTAAGCCTGGTGGGAGGGGCCTTTGATTATGCTGTCGTGTGAGAGTACCTTTAAGAAATGGGTGTTTATAAATGGGTGTGTATATAAATATCTGTAGTGAGAGTACCTTTAATAAATGGGTGTTTATAAATGGGTGTGTATATAAGTTTCTGTAGTGAGAGTACCTTTAAGAAATGGTGTTTATTACTGCAGTGATGTCAGAGAGTGGGTGGAGCTGGGCTGTCTGTCAACTTTTTTCTTTCGTTTTAGGCTGTTTGCTACAAGGTGTGTTTTAGTTTCGTTTTCAGAGCTGGATAGCTGCAGTCACAGCCAGAAGGTGTATTAGAGTCTCTCTCTGTAATCTAAAGAATTTAAATCGATCCTTTGGTGATTTAAAACTAATAACTGCTCTCAGTAGTGACTTTAACCTGATGTGCTTCTGTTGAAAGGTTTTGTTTCAAGTCTTATGGATGTTAAAAGGAAAGTAAGAATTACTTAGTGATGTCTTCTATGGGTTTGTATTTGAATTAATGGTTGAAAAGATGCTCACTGTATGTTTTTAAAAGGTTAACTTGAGTTCATGGATTAAACATTGTTTTGCTTGAAAAAATACTTTTCCATTTCTGCTGTACCACATCTGTAGAGTGGGCCGTGTGCTCCCCATACCACAATCTATTAAAAGTTGTGGGTCAGGTGAATTCCATGATACACTTTGGGGTTCTCTAACCCTGGCCCATAACAATGCTGCCCGCTTTCCCCAGGCAGCGGGAGGTGTAGATGGAGTCAATGGATGGGAGACAGGTTCGTGTGATGGACTGGGCGGTGTTCGCGACTCTCTGAAGTTTCTTGCGGTCCTGGGCCGAGCAGTTGCCATACCAGGCAGTGATGCAGCCAGATAGGATGCTTTCTATGGTGCATCTGTAAAAGTTGGTAAGAGTCATTAAGTACATGAGAAGAAAGGGAATAAAAGAAAATACATAATAGGGCATGCCGAATTTCCTTAGTTTCCTGAGGAAGTATAGGCGCTGTTGTGCTTTCTTGGTGGTAGCATTGACGTGGGTGGACCAGGACAGATTGTTGGAGATGTGCACTCCTAGGAATTTGAAACTGCTAACCATCTCCACCTCGGCCCCGTTGATGCTGACAGGGGTGTGTACAGTACTTTGCTTCCTGAACCGTTGCAGTCCATGTGGTGTAGGTACACCCACTGGGCTGTTAGGGAGAGAGTGTGTTCTAGTTTTTCAATGCAGCCACGATGAATAGTCAGAGGCTTTTCCCCAGGGTAGAGGGGTCAATTACTAGGGGGCATAGGTTTAAGGTGAGAGGGGCAAGGTTTAGAGTAGATGTACGAGGCAAGTTTTTTACGCAGAGGGTAGTGGGTGCCTGGAACTCGCTACCGGAGGAGGTGGTGGAAGCAGGGACGATAGGGACATTTAAGGGGCATCTTGACAAATACATGAATAGGATGGGAATAGAGGGATACGGTCCCAGGAAGTGTAGAAGATTGTAGTTTAGTCGGGCAGCATGGTCGGCACGGGCTTGGAGGGCCGAAGGGCCTGTTCCTGTGCTGTACATTTCTTTGTTCTTTGTTCTTTGTTCCTTGAAGGGACAATCAATGTGTATCCAGGTCAGGATGGTTCTCCTTTGTTTCCTGGTCAATATTAATCTCTCAGCCATCAGCTAGAAACAAATTCACGTTGCTCACCATCCCATTGCTCACTATCGCATTGCTCACATTGCTCACCATCACATTGCGCACGATCACATTGGTCACTATCACTTTACTCACCATTGTATTGCTCACCATCACATTGCTCACCATCATGTTGCTCATCACCACAATGCTCACCATCACATTACTCACTACCACATTGCTCACTATCGCATTGCTCATCATCACATTGCCACCATCACATTGCTCACTCACATTGCTCATCATCACATTACTACCATCACATTGCTCACCATCACACTGCTCACTATTGCATTGCTCATCATCACATTGCCACTATCACATTGCTCACCATCACATTGCTCACTATCACATTGCTCACCATCACATTGCCCATTGTCACATTACCACAATCACACTGCTCACTATCACATTGATCACCATCACATTGCTCACTATCGCATTGCTCATCATCACGTTGCCACCATAAGATTGCTCACTATCACATTGCTCACCATTGCATTGCTCACTATCACATTGCTCACCATCGCATTGCTCACTACCACATTGCTCACCATCACATTACTCACATTGCTCACTGTGACATTGCTCATTATCACATTGCTCCCCATCGCATTGCTCACTATCAAATTGCTCATCATCACATTACTCACATTGCTCACTGTGACATTGCTCATTATCACATTGCTCACCACCACATTGCTCACTATCAAATTGCTCATCATCACATTGTTCACCATAACATTGCTCACCATCACATTGCTCACCATCACATTGCTCACTATCACATTGCTCATCATCACATTGGTCATCATCACATTGCTCACCATTACATTGCTCACCATTACATTGCTCACTATCACATTGCTCATCATCACATTGCTCACTATCACATTGCTCACCATCACATTGCTCACATTGCTCATCATCACATTGCTCACAATGCTCACCATCACATTGCTCACTATCAAATTGCTCATCATCACATTGCTCATATTGCTCACCATCGCATTGCTCACTATCACTTTGCTCCTCCTCACATTGCTCACCATCACATTGCTCACTATCACACTGCTCATCATCACATTGCTCACCATCACATTGGTCACTTTCGCATTCCTCAGCATCACATTGCTCAGCATCACATTGCTCACCATCACATTGCTCATATAACATTGTTCACGTTGCTCACTATCACTTTGCTCATTATCACATTGCTCACATTGCACATGTTGCTCAGTATCACATTGTTCACACTGCTCACTGTCACACTGCCCACTATCACACTGCTCACTATCACACTGCTCACTGTCACATTGCTGACTACACTTTAAAGGTACGTCACTGGCTGTGAAGCACTTTGGGACATCCTGAGGTTGTGAAAGGTGCCATAGAAATGCACATTTCTTCTCCCCTTGGGTTGAGATGGCCTTGCGTTGCTTTCTCACATTTCTTATCTTTAACATACTTCCTCCTGGGTGGGCTCCGCCCCAAGCTGAGAACCCACACCTGTTCAGCATTTAATTTGGGGATGGGACCAGCTGCAATGATTAGGACACAAGACATTGGGCATCAGTCGCATTGTTCTAGAGCGAGACCCTTTACCCAGAGTTAGGGAACCCGTGGTCACATCGTTCAGCTTCAAGTAATCGGTGGGATTGCCAACCCACTATTCAGGGGTGATATTCCAGTCTCTGCCCATTGGGTTGTGTTGAGGGTGTGTTCTGAACCCTACACCTTCACACTCGAAGGTTGCTACTGAGACACCGACTGCTGAACAAAATCTATCTGAGGCTAATTTATCTTTCCGAATGGCATCACCAGGACTACTGTGAAGGGTCTTTGTTTGAATAACGAGTTCTTAATAATTTCGCTGCAATTCTTTTAATCTCCTCTCTCTCTCTCATAAATCTTTTCTGTCAATCGGAATGGAATCGTCGTGGATGGAACATTGGCCATATATCAGAGTCCTTCACCGAGCTTAAATCATGGAGCTCACAGATGAAGAACTGTCAATCCTATTCTTCCTCATTGCAAGTCTTTTGTAGTCTGGCTTCCCGCCAGGCTGTACAGATCAGGATTCCTCAGCGCATTCAAGAACTAAATTGGTGCCGTCTTGAAACTTGACAAGATTACATCCTGAAATTCAATTGCCAATTGTTTTAGAGGTTTGTTTTGATTTGAGGTACAATAATTAGTTAATTAAAATGGTACACTAAAATGGGAAACTGTGGGAGCGATTCAAAGGCCGCGTCCCGCCCGAACTGGAGTGCGACGCGACCGGTAAATCCCGTGAGAGACGGCACGTGGGATTTACCCGGCTCGTCACGCCGAGCGAGATCTAATGAGGTCTCGCAAGCCGTTGCGACCTACATCCTGCCCACTGTGGGCGGGATCAGTAATTAGCAAATCTGCCTATCACAGCGAGTAGCTAGAATTCTCCGGCACCGGAGATTCGGCGGGGGCGGGAATCCCGCCGCGCCGGTCGCCGGCCTGCCCCCCCCGGCAATTCTCCGGCCCCCGATGGGCCGAAGTCCCGCTGCTGGAATGCCAGTCCCGCCGACATGAATTAAACCACCTCCCTTACCGGCGGGACTAGGCGGCGCGGGCAGGCTCCAGGGTCCTGGGGGGGGACCCTGCTCCCCTACCCCCGACGGGTAGGGGAGAATCCCGCCACTGATCCTGGAGTGCCCCGCCCTTATTAGGTGGGATATGGGAGGGCCTGCTGACCCCCTTAGAGGTGAGTTGGGACATTGAGTGGGTCCAGGGGTTGCATGGGGGGGGGGGGGGGGGTGCTCGAGTTCGGGGTGCCATTTCAAAATGGCGCCCCACTCTCGTCCTGCATTGCCGAGCAAAGCTCCTCAGTGCAGGGAACGAGACTGAGCACGCCTCAGCGGGGCGTTCCTCGCTGTGGCCCGGAATTAAACAGAGCCCCGTTCGATAGCGTGGTGCCAGCCTCGGGAAGCACCCGGCTATGTGCGCTCGACACCGGATTCTGTTTTGGTTCCGTTAAATTTTGCTCTTTTGTTTATTTTAAAACAAATTCCAATTAAGGAGTAAATTAGTGTGGCCAATCCATCCACCCTGCACATCTTTGGGTTGTGGGGGTGGGATCTCACGCAGAAACGGGGAGAATGTGTTTTGTAAGGGCCACGAAGAATCCAGCACGAGTTTTAAAGATACAATGTAATAACATTTATTTACAATAACATATATGTATAACAGCAGCAGCAACTTCCCTTGCTGCACATTCCTTCGTGCTGGTTCCCAAACTGGCCAGCTTTATTTATACTAGGAGTTTACTAATGGTTTCTCCACCCCCCTCATTGGGGAAGCTCATACTCCCACAGGATTGTGGGATTGTCATTAGTCCCCAGCCAATGGTAAGTAGGCAGGGGAAAACATCCCATCCTCGTCGCCAGTTTCGTGAGGGCCACGAAGAATCCAGCACAAGTTTTAAGGATACAAAGTAATAACATTTATTTACAATAACATATATATATAACAGCAGCAGCAACTTCCCTTGCTGCACACTCCTTCCTGCTGGTTCCTAAACTGGCCAGCTTTATTTATACTCGGAGTTTACTAATGGTTTCTCCACCCCCCTCATTGGGGAAGCTCATACTCCCACAGGATTGTGGGATTGTCATTAGTCCCCAGCCAATGGTAAGTAGGCAGGTTATAACATCGTGCAAACTCCACACGGTCTGTGACCCACAGGTGGCTTTCGTATTTAAAAGGGGCACTTGTAAAATTCACATTTTCATCACCACCGTCTATCTTGTTATTTTAAGGATTGCTTTATAAGGTGACAGCTGATTTAAGTTGGGATCAATGCTGTGCATTCGTACAGAAGCAAGGCAGGTCTGCTTGTTCTCGTGGTTCAATCAAATATTGAGGATTCCAACATGGAGTGCGGGTTAGGGGAGGGATTTACAAAATGCCTAACTTTTGGCCTTTTATACAGCAGATAAAACATAATGATAATTATAATCTTTATTGTCACAAGAAGGCTTACATTAACACTGCAATAAAGTTACTGTGAAAATTCCCGAGTCGCCACACTCTGGTTAATTAAAGCTTAATTCAATATCATTTCCGGGGTCGATGTTGCACACCCCCCACCCCGGGGCCCACTGTACATTTTCTTTACATGTACTCAGGGTACTTAATCAATTGAAGCCCTTCATCTGGGTATCCACAACCTTGGTCCCTGGAATGAAGAGCTTGTCGTATGAGGAACATTTGAGGACTCTGGGTCTGTACTCGTTGGAGTTTAGAAGGATGAGGGGGGATCTTATTGAAACTTACGATTTGCTCACCTTACGATTTGCTGAATGGTTGTCCCAGTGGGGAACAAGCTGGAATCAACGTCAAACCCAGATCACTAGGGAAAGGGGGGCAGATTCAACCAGGATCATTGATACACATCCAACGTTAAACTCCCTGCCCCCCCCCCCGCTACTCTACAACCCAAAGTCCTAACACTGTCTAACCTCAAATACATACATTCAGAAACCTGATGCTCAGGGTAACAGAACGAGGGGAATGGTCTGTTCTTTAAACTATTATTATTCAACTTTAAATACTTAAACATTTAGCTCTTCAAAATTAAGCCTTGAGATAGCATTTTCCACCCAGATTTGAAAGCAATTTGATTCCAGGCTCAAAATCACTAAAGCATTGAACTCTGCCAGAAACCTTCCCAACACAGAAACCAGGAAAGTATTGATCCATTACCCCAACATCCATCTCTGGGAAATGCTGGAATTCATTATTATGGAAGTAAAAGCAGAATACAAGAAGGCAGAGTCCACATGGTGTTCTTTGAGGATGTAACAAGCAGAGTAGATAAAGAGGAACCAGAGAACAAAGAACAAGGAAAAGTACAGCACAGGAACAGGCCCTTCCACCCTCCAAGCCTGTGCCAATCACAATGCCCCAACTAAAAAACAAAACCTTCTGCCCTTACTCGGTCCGTAGCCCTCTATTTCCTCCCTATTCATGGACCCATCCAGATGCCTCTTAAATGTTGCTAATGTGCTGCTTCCATCACATCCTCTGGCAGCGCGTTCCAGGCACCCACCACTCTCTGTGTGAAAAACTTACCCCGCACATCTCCCTTAAACTCCCCCCCTCATCCTGAACCTGTGCCCTGTGTAATTGACACTTCCACCCTTGGAAAAAGCCTCTGACTATCCGCCCTGTCTATGCCTCTCATAATTTTGTAGACCTCTATCAGGTCTCCCCCTCAGCCTCCGTCTTTCCAGTGAAAACAATCCTAGTTTATTCAACCTCGCCTCCTAGCCAACACCCTGGAGACCAGGCAACGTCCTGGTGAACCTTCTTTGCACTCTCTCCAAAACTTCCACGTCCTTCTGATAATATGGTGACCAGAATACTCTAAATGCGGCCGAACCAATATAGCTGCAACATGATTCCCCGACTCCTGAACTCAATGCCCCGGCTGATGAAGGTGAGCATGCCGTATGCCTTCTGAATCACCTTGGCCACCGGTATTGCCACTTCTAGGGAACTGTGGATCTGCACGCCCAGATCTCTCTGTATGTAACAGCTGTAACAGCCTCCCCGAACAGGTGCCGGAATGTGGCGACTAGGGGTTTTTCACAGTAACTTCATTTGAAGCCTACTTGTGACAATAAGCGATTTTCATTTCATTTCATGTTAATGTTCCTAAGGTTTCTGCCATTTACAGTATAATTCATACCTAGATTTGATCCTCCAAAATGCATCACCTCGCATTTGTCCGGATTAAACTCCATCTGCCACTTCTGTGCCCAGATCTCCAATCTATCTATATCCTGTGGATATGGATTTGAAGAATGCATTCTATAAGGTGCCACATATAACGCTGCTGTACAAACTAAGAGCTGATAGTAATGGGGATAATATATCAGCACAGATAGAGGATTGGCTAATGAACAGGGTGCAGAGAGTTAGGATAAATAGATCATTTGAAGGTTGGGGAAACCGGAGGCAGTGGGGGGTGTAACCAGGATCAGTGCTGGGACTTCAGCTATTTACAATTTAATTCAATAACTTGGATGAAGGGAGCATGTGTATTGTAGCCAAGTTCACTGAAGATATAAAGATAGATGAGAAAGGGTATTGTGGGCAGGACATGGATCTGCAAAGGGATATAGCGAGGTTAAATGAGTGGGTACAAATTTGGCAGGCGGTGCACATTTTAGGAAAATGTGAGGTGGTCCAATTTGACCGGAAGAGTAGAAAAGCAGAATATTGTTGAAACGGAGAGCGAACGCTGCAGTCGGAAGGGATCGGCGTGTCCTTGAACATGACTCACAAATTGTTTGCATGCAGCAAGCAATTAAGGCAAATGAAATATTGTCCTTTATTGCATTAAAGGAGATGGAGACTAGAGAAAACCTTACCACAAGTGTCCAGGGCCTGGGGTGAGATCACACTGAGAGTAGGGCATGTAGCTTTCGACTCCTTATTTAAGATCGGACTTGCGCTGAAGACTGAGAAGGTTGGGCTTATATTCATTGGCGTTTAGAACAGTCCAAAGATGTGCAGGTTAGGTGGATTGGCCATGCTAAATTTCCCTTAGTGTCCAAAATTGCCCTTAGTGTTGGGTGGGGTTACTGGGTTACGGGGATAGGGTGGAGGTGTGGGCTTGGGTAGGGTTCTCTTTCCAAGAGCCGGTGCAGACTCGATAGACCGAATGGCTTCCTTCTGCACTGTAACTTCTATGATCTTATTGAAACAATTATGATTCTGAGGGGGCTGGACAGAGCAGATGCTAAGAGGATGGGTGGGATTTTCCAGTCCTTCCCCTCCCCCAGCGAGATCTTCCGGGTGAACCACACAAAATGTGTTGAACGTTGGTGGGGTCTTCTGATCCCGCTGGTGGCCAGCTCTGCCACGGGAAAAGTCTGGTGCGGGGGTGGGGGAATTTAACAATGGGGGTGGGGGCGTTGGCGTGGCAAGACTCAAAATAAGGTGCCGCCTTTTTAAGACAGGGATGAGAAGGAATATCTTCGCTCCGAGGGTTGTGAATCTTTGGAATTGCCTGCCCCAGGGAGCTGCGGAGGTTAGGTATGGAACGTACTCAAAGCCGAGATCGACAGATCGTTGAACTGTAGGGAAAGTAAGGCTTATGAGGCGCTACCAGGAAAGTGGAGTTGGGGCCGAGGCCAACCATTATCTTAATGAATGGGAGAGCTGGCTCAAGGGAATCCATTGCCTCTTCCAGCTGTTATTTCGTATGTTCTAATGTAGAACTACGTGCAAAAAGACAAAGGAAAGCATGATTCGGCAAACAGACAGACACAGTCAGACGATCGCAGGACAGGCAGACAACAGATGGACATCCGCCCATCCGTCGCTAATGAAAGAACATAAACCAAATCGAAAGAGAAAAGATATTCAACAAAGAGGAAGGACAGAAAATAAAGAAGAATGCGAATACACAGCCAAAGCATGTTTTCTTCTGTCTCAGAAATAATGATGTCTCAGGTGACACAGAGGACTGAAGCAATAGTTAAAAACTGTGTCAACAAGGACATTCATTCTCCAGCTTTTATCCCCACTACTCATTATTCAAGGACTCCTTTTTTGGAAATAGACAAAATTGGCTAAAGGGTGCAAATCATCTCGTGTCACCCCCACATTTGCCCCCCCCCCCCCCCCCCCGCTTTACGAGTCAAGACCTGAGACCCAGAACTATCTTTTACTTCCTCATTCCCAGAGAGTTTACACTCCATTAAAAACAAATGATACATTTCCTATAGATACAGAACAACCATAAAAGTCACATTCTCTTGTCAACACATTTTAACCCAAGCCTGACACTGAAGCTATTACGATCAAAAGTTAAGAACACTTCCTATCATAGTATCAGAAAATAAAGGTATCCTTCTGGTAGAGATCAATTAAAGCAATGCATGGGTTGTTAAAACATAAGGGTCCGGATTCTCTGTTTGAGAGACTAAGTGCTGATGCCGGGACAGAGTCGCGTGAGTTCTATGGCCCCGAAAGCAGCACTGTTTCTGGAGCGCTCAAGACATCCTAATGGGCTAGCACCGGCGCCACGTGGGACTTGTGCAATTCCAACGAATGCTGGCATGGGAATCGCTGGGGCCGGGATCGGCACTGGAGACCCCGAGAAGCAGGAGCTGCATGTAGGCACTCCACTCGCTACACACATTCATCCCAGCCAGGAAGATGGCACTGCTTGCACTGGAGCCAGAGGATACCTGGGGGTGGTAGCCTGAGGGAGGGGTCCATATGGCCCATGGCACTAGGTTCACGGTGGGCAGTCAGTGGCATGCACAGCTGCATGGCTGCCTCACAGGTTCTGGAAATGGTGGTGAATGCTCATTCACCCCACCCACGGCCCACCGCCTGGCCAACCCCCACTACTCCTCCAGCCCTGGCAGATGCCATCCCCCATTCGGCCAACGGCACAGCACACCGTAGTGATGATGGACATCGAGCTCAGAATTCACTAATCAGCTCACACGTGTAATGATGCCAACAGTTCATTCAGATCTCCATATCATAGAATTTACAGTGCAGAAGGAGGCCATTCGGCCCATCGAGTCTGCACCGGGCCCTTGGAAAGAGCCCCCCACCTGAGCCCACGCCATCACTTTATCCCCGTAACCCAGTAACCCCACCCAACCGTTTTGAAACTAAGGGGCAATTTAGCGCGGCCAATCCACCCAACCTTCACATCTTAGGACCGTGGGAGGAAACCGGAGCACCCAGAGGAAACCCACGCACACACGGGGAGAACGTGCAGACTCCGCACAGACAGCGACCCAAGCCAGGAATCGAACCTGGGACCCTGGAGCTGTGAAGCAACTGTGCTAACCACTGTGCTACCGTGCTGCCCTGACAAAAAATATGACAGAAAGAAACACTGGAGAAGTTGCAAGAAAGATTTACAAGGGCAATTGTGGTAGCGTGGCCCCTTTAAGGGGGTGAGTTCTCAGAGGGTCTTGTTACCCATCCAGCCAATTGGGCCGGAACGCGCAAATCCTGAGTGCGGGTTTTACTGCTAGTTAGGAGTTTGACTGGTGGAGGAGTATGGTAGCCTTTATCTCACTCTTGTGCTGAATGTAAGAAATTGTTATATTTTATATTTTTTGGAGTAAGATTATTAAAACCTGGGTTAAGATACATACAGACGGTATGACTGTTAGAGCTGTAATTAAGGTGCCATAAAAGTAAGGATATTATTGATTTGCAGTTGATCTTGCTATTAGATCTTGAGAACCAATTTACAGAATGGAATATTGTTGAGATTGTGTCCTCTGCTTCCAGTTTTTCCTACAAGGGGAAACATCCTCTCCACGTCCACTCTATCCAGGCCTTGCAATATCCTGTAAGTTTCAATAAGATCCCACCCTCGTCCTTCTAAACTCCAAAGAGTACAGACCCAGAGTCCTCAACCGTTCCTCATACGACAAGGTCTTCATTCCAGGGATCATTCTTGTGAACCTCCTCTGGACCCTTTCCAAGGCCAGCACATCCTTCCTTAGATACGGGTCCCAAAACTGCTCACAATACTCCAAATGAAGTCTGACTAGAGCCTTAGGCAGCCTCAGAAGTGCATCCCTGGTCTTGTATTCTAGCCCTCTTGACAAGAATGCTAACATTGAATTTGCCTTCCTAACTTGCACGTTAACCTTAAGAGAATCTAGAAGGACTCCCAAGTCCCTTTATGCTTCTGATTTCCTAAGCATCTCCCCATTTAGAAAATAGTCTATGCCTCCATTTCTCCTTCCAAAGTGCATATCCTCACACTTTTCCATATTGTATTCCATCTGCCACTTCATTGCCCACTCTCCTAGCCTGTCCAAATCCTTCTGCAGCCCCCTTGCTTCCTCAATACTACCTGTCCCTCTACAGATCTTTGTATCATCTGCAAACTTAGCAACAGTGCCTTCAGTTCCTTCTTCCAGATCAGTAATGTATATTGTGAAAAGTTATGGTCCCATCACAGACCCCTGAGGCACATCACTAGTCACCGGCTGCCATCCTGAAAAAGACCCCTTCATCCCCACTCTCTAGAGTATCTAGAGCTGGTGATGTTGTCCATAATGTGGAGCATTCCGTTCCCACTACCCCTGGAAGCACCGATTTCCCCACTACAAAGAAGTCAATCCTCGGGTAGATCCTGTGGACCTGGGAGAAGAAGGAGAATTCTCTCTCTCCTGACTGCGTGAACGTCCAAGGGTCCACTGCTCCCATCTGAAACCAAGAAGGTTTCAGCTCCTTTGCCATATTCGTTAGTTTTCCGATTTGGACTGGGTCTGTCTGTCTGTGGGTCTGTACGCAGTTGAAGTCCCCCCCCACTCCCCACGATGAGTCGGCGCGTGCCTATGTCGGGGATTTCGTCCATAGTTTTCTGTATAAAATGCGTGTCGCCCCAGTTGCGGGCGCAGACATTTTCCAGGACCAGCGGTGCCCCATCCAGGACACCACTCACCATGACATAGACCATAGAACATAGAACGATACAGCGCAGTACAGGCCCTTCGGCCCACGATGTTGCACCGAAACAAAAGCCATCTAACCTACACTATGCCATTATCATCTATATGCTTATCCAATAAACTTTAAAATGCCCTCAATGTTGGCGAGTTCACTACTGTTGCAGGTAGGGCATTCCACGGCCTCACCACTCTTTGTGTAAAGAACCTACCTCTGACCTCTGTCCTATATCTATTACCCCTCAGTTTAAAGTTATGTCCCCTCGTGCTTGCCATTTCCATCCGCGGGAGAAGGCTCTCACTGTCCACCCTATCCAACCCCCTGATCATTTTGTATGCCTCTATTAAGTCTCCTCTTAACCTTCTTCTCTCCAACGAAAACAACCTCAAGTCCATCAGCCTTTCCTCATAAGATTTTCCCTCCATACCAGGCAACATCCTGGTAAATCTCCTCTGCACCCACTCCAAAGGCTCCACGCCCTTCCTATAATGCGGTGACCAGAACTGTACGCAATACTCCAAATGCGGCCGTACCAGAGTTTTGTACAGCTGCAACATGACCTCCTGACTCCGGAACTCAATCCCTCTACCAATAAAGGCCAACACTCCATAGGCCTTCTTCACAACCCTATCAACCTGGGTGGCAACTTTCAGGGATCTATGTACATGGACACCTAGATCCCTCTGCTCATCCACACTTCCAGGAACTTTACCATTAGCCAAATATTCCACATTCCTGTTATTCCTTCCAAAGTGAATCACCTCACACTTCTCTACATTAAACTCCATTTGCCACCTCTCAGCCCAGCTCTGCAGCTTATCTATGTCCCTCTGTAACCTGCTACATCCTTCCACACTGTCGACAACACCACCGACTTTCGTGTCATCTGCAAATTTACTCACCCACCCTTCTGCGCCTTTCTCTAGGTCATTGATAAAAATGACAAACAGCAACGGCCCCAGAACAGATCCTTGTGGTACGCCACTTGCAACTGAACTCCGTTCTGAACATTTCCCATCAACCACCACCCTTTGTCTTCTTTCAGCTAGCCAATTTCTGATCTACATCTCTAAATCACCCTCAATCCCGAGCCTCCGTATTCTCTGCAATAGCCTACCGTGGGGAACCTTATCAAACGCTTTACTGAAATCCATATACACCACATCAACTGCTCTACCCTCGTCTACCTGTTCAGTCACCTTCTCAAAGAACTCGATAAGGTTTGTGAGGCATGACCTACCCTTCACAAAGCCATGCTGACTATCCCTGATCATATTATTCCTATCTAGATGATTATAAATCTTGTCTCTTATAATCCCCTCCAAGACTTTACCCACTACAGACGTGAGGCTCACCGGTCTATAGTTGCCGGGGTTGTCTCTGCTCCCCTTTTTGAATAAAGGGACCACATTTGCTATCCTCCAGTCCTCTGGCACTATTCCTGTAGCCAATGATGACATAAGAATCAAAGCCAAAGGTCCAGCAACCTCTTCCCTGGCCTCCCAGAGAATCCTAGGATAAATCCCACCAGGCCCCGGGGACTTATCTATTTTCAGCCTGTCCAGAATTGCCAACACCTCTTCCCTACGTACCTCAATGCCATCTATTCTAATAGATGTGATGAGTAGCAGGGGCTGGTTTAGCACAGTGGGCTAAACATCTGGCTTGTAATGCAGAACAAGACCAGCAGCACGGGTTCAATTCCCGTACCGGCCTCCCCGAGTGGGGAGCCGGAATGTGGCAACTAGGGGCTTTTCACAGTAACTTCATTGAAGCCTACTTGTGACAATAAGTGATTATTATTATATGCACAAAGCAAGTTATGCATGACCTCCGACCACGAGGTGGCAGCGTAAACCCACCACATGACCCTGTAGCTGGGGGTTGGGAGTAGGTTGTGCAACGGGATAGATGTATTTTGCAGTAGCTGTTCTATAGTTAAGTAGTGTTGGTAGTTTGTTATTTTATTTATCCTAGTTATCTTTGTCACGTAATAAATTATTTAAACTAGATGATCTGTAGTTCATCATTTACTTTGGCCAATCTGCAGAAGATGACAATACCGACCCATGTGTCCATAATAGCCTTTGTTGCTGTGAAGGCTGTCTTCTTGTTCAGTAGCTCGGTCAACCCCCCTCCTTCCCCTCGTCCCGTAACACGATTGATATGTCTGACCCACCCAGCTCTTCCTTACCCGCAGTCGGTCCTTCTCTCTCAGGTGTGTCTCCTGAAGGAAGCTAACATTGGCCCTCGGTCTTTTCAGATTAGCGAAGACTCTGGATCTTTTTTCTGGGCCGCTGAGTCCTCTTGACGCTCCGGGTGACTATCCTGATGGGGGTTTTTAACTCCCCGTTCCTGCGGGGTCATACTTACCTCGTGGATGTGCCCCTGCACTCTTGGGTTTCCCTTTGTCCCTGAGCCATCCAAGATGGCCGTCCTTCCCAGTCACTCCATGTGAGTCGGCTCCTGCACTCTGGCGTTTCCCTTTGTTTCAGGGTCTACCCAGAAGGCCACTCTTGATGTCGCTGTTTTCTCTGCCACCATGTGCGACCTGTCATCGCCAGGATTCCACCATCCCCTCTGCCCCCTGTCCCCCGGTTCCCCTTCTTAGGCCTGTCCTTCCCTCTTGTCCCCCACTCTCCGTGCCCCTGTGTGCACCCCTCCTCCTCTCCTATCTTTCCCCCTCTTCCCCCCCATTTCCTCCCTGTCGGAGCTGTGTCACGCCCCCCCTCCCCCCGCCCCCCACCTTTGCCAGTACTTCCCTGCACTGGTGCGGTGCCCACCCCCCAGGAGCGATCCCTGCCTTCCCCCACCCATTGTGTTATTCCATCCTCCCCCCCTCTCTCCCCCATCACCTATTTCTGCCCCTCTCAGCTCTCACCCCCTCCTTCCTGGGACTCAAAGCTAGGTCGAAAACGAGGGGCTGGTTTAGCAGAGGGCTAAATCGCTGGCTTTGAAAGCAGACCAAGGCAGGCCAGCAGCACGGTTCGATTCCCGTAACAGCCTCCCCGAACAGGCGCCGGAATGTGGCGACTAGGGGCTTTTCACAGTAACTTCATTTGAAGCCTACTTGTGACAATAAGCGATTTTCATTTCATTTCAGGTAGTTCTGTCCCGTGCAAATGTCTTTTTCTTTACAGCGAGTTTGCCTTCAGTGTTATATGGACTAATTTTAGTAGAAAACACTTCACACACGATATGGATAAATCTACTCCACAGATGTACATTAAATGATGAAATAACTACCACCACTTTCTTTAAACCTACCACCACCACAATCTAGAAGGACAAGGGCAGCAGATACCTGGGAACCCCACCACCTGGAGGTTCCCCGCCAAGCCGCTCGCCACCCTGACTTGGAAATATATCGGCTGTTCGTTCACTGTCACCGGGACAAAATCCTGGAACTCCCTCCCTAACAGCACAGTGGGTGTACCTACACCACATAAACCGCAGCGGTTCACAAAGGCAGCTCACCACCACCTTCTAAAGGGCAACTAGGGACGGGCAATGAATGTTGACCCGCCAGCATCCCATGAAACAATAAAAAAAGTTCAGATTCTCTGCTCTCCCCCCCCCCCCCGGCAGCGATTCTCGGTAGCGGGAGGTGACCCACTGTTGGCCAGCGGCGGGGTTTTCTTGTCCCACCGCTCTCAATGGGATTTCGCCCAACCTCACCCGGAATTCCGCGGCGGGGGTGCGCTGTTGGCGGATCCCGCTGGTGTGAAGAGCTGGAAGGCCTCGCCCACAGTCTCCCTCACCCTTGATACAGCAAACCTGCAAAAAAAAGGTTACACGTACACATTGAGATCAGGTGCCCAATGACCATGTCTGTGACTCATTCATTTATTTACCGATTTTATTAACTAAATCTGGAACCAGTTCACCACATGTGGCTAGCGGCTGATGTATTAGACCAAGCACTGCCCGAGTCTAATTGTTTCTTCATCTTTCAGCCTTAATGCAAGATGCCCCACAAAATAAATGTTTGGACTGCAAGGGCAATTTTATCTCTCCGTTGCAAATGGATTGTAAACGTTTGTGACAGTTTGCTGCATAATAAGAATTGGATGGATTGCTGATAACTTTGCGATAATGGAACTTCACTTCCACACTGTCTCAAATTGTTCTCTTCTTTGATTCCACAGGAATGGTTGACTAAATTCGGATACCTGCCTCCTCCAGATCCTGTTACTGGGCAACTTCAGACCCAAGAAGCTTTAACAAAGGCCATTAAAGCCATGCAGAAATTTGGGGGCCTCGAAATTAACGGAGTCATGGGTACGTGTTGTTTGTTCCAAGGCCACGTTGGCATTTCAATGAAACTTTGTTTTTAACTTGTTTTTCTTTTTTTTTAAAATATATTTTATTGAAATTTCTTTCCCTGAACAACATTTTTCCCGCTTACAAAACAAGCGAAACGATAACAATAACAAAACAGAAATTTTTAACTTTTTAACAATAATAATAATAATAATAATACTAATAATACACAAGTAACAAAACCTTATTCTCAGTTGACCTATATTCAACTAAACCTCCTCCCCCCCCCCCCCCCCCCCCCCCTCCCCCCCCCCTCCCCCTGGGTTGCTGCTGCTGGTCATCTGTCTTCCCTCTAACGTTCCCCTAGGTAGTCGAGAAATGGCTGCCACCGCCTGGTGAACCCTTGAGCCGATCCTCTCAGGGCAAACTTTATCTGCTCCAGTTTTATGAACCCCGCCATATCGTTTACCCAGGCCTCCAGTCCGGGGGGGTTTTGCCTCCTTCTACATGAGTAGGATCCTGCGCCGGGCTACGAGGGACGCAAAGGCCACGACATCGGCCTCTTTCGCCTCCTGCACTCCCGGCTCTTCCGCAACTCCAAATATAGCTAACCCCCAGCTAGGTTTGACCCGGGCATTCACCACCTGCGAGATCACTCCCGTCACTCCCTTCCAATATCCTTCCAGTGCCGGGCACGCCCAAAACATATGTGCGTGGTTTGACGGGTTCCCGCCACACCTCCCACATCTGTTCTCCACTCCAAAAAACCTGCTCAATCTTGCCCCCGTTATGTGTGCTCTATGTAGCACCTTAAATTGAATCAGGCTAAGCCTGGCGCATGAGGAAGAGGCGTTTACCCTGCTTAGGGCATCAGCCCACATACCCTACTCTATCTCCTCCCCTAATTCTTCTTCCCACTTTCCTTTTAGTTCACCCACCGACTCCTCCCCCTCTTCCCTCATCTCTCTGTAAATCTCTGACACCTTGCCCTCTCCGACCCACACCCCTGAAAGCACCCTGTCCTGTATCCCCTGTGTCGGGAGCCGCGGAAATTCCCTCACCTGTTGTCTAGTAAACGCCCTCACCTGCATATATCTCAAGAAATTTCCCCGAGGTAACTTATACTTTTCCTCCAATGCTCCCAAACTCGCAAAAGTCCCATCTATGAATAAATCTCCCACCTTCCTAATTCCCAACTGGTACCAACTCTGAAATCCTCCATCCATTCTTCCTGGGGCGAACCTATGGTTGTTCCTGATAGGGGACCCCACCAGGGCTCCCCGCACCCCTCTCTGTCGCCTCCACTGTCCCCATATGTTCAGTGTTGCTGCCACCACCGGGTTCGTGGTGTACTTTTTAGGTGAGAGCGGTAGCGGTGCCGTCACCAGCGCCTCTAGACTCGACCCTTTACAGGACCTTCTCTCCAGCCTTTTCCACGCCGCTCCCTCACCCTCCATCATCCATCTACGTATCATTGCCACATTGGCGGCCGATTAATAATCTCCCAAGTTCGGTAGTGCCAGTCCTCCTCTGTCCCTACTGCGCTGAAGGAACCCCCTCCTTACTTTCGGAACTTTCCCTGCCCACACAAAGCTCGTAATGCTCCTATCTATTTTATTAAAAAAGGTCCTGGTGATTAAAATAGGGAGACATTGAAATACAAATAAGAACCTCGGGAGGACCATCATCTTAATTGCTTGCACCCTGCCCGCCAGCGATAAAGGCTGCATGTCCCACCTCTTAAAGTCCTCCTCCATTTGTTCTACCAACCGTGTCAGATTAAGTCTGTGCAAGGTTCCCCAGCTCCTAGCGATCTGAATCCCCAGGTATCGGAAGTTTCTTTCCACTTTCCTCAGCGGCAAACCTTCTATCTCTCTACTCTGGTCCCCTGGGTGTATCACAAATAATTCACTCTTCCCCATGTTTAACCTATACCCCGAAAATTCCCCGAACCTCCTCAGAATTCGCATAACCTCTATCATCCCCCCCGCTGGGTCCGACACGTATAACAATAGGTCATCCGCGTATAACGAGACTCGGTGTTCTTCTCCCCCTCTAGTCACCCCTCTCCATTTCCTGGAGTCTCTCAACGCCATGGCCAGAGGTTCAATTGCCAACGCGAACAACAATGGAGACAGCGGGCATCCCTGTCTTGTTCCCCTATATAATCGGAAATACTTCGATCTATGTCGACCTGTAACTACGCTTGCCGTTGGTGCCCCATAAAGTAGCCTAACCCAGCGAATAAACCCGTTCCCAAACCCAAATCTCCTTAACACTTCCCATAAATACTCCCACTCCACCCTATCAAATGCCTTCTCTGCGTCCATTGCCGCCACTATCTCTGCCTCCCCCTCCACTGAGGGCATCATTATCACCCCTAATAGTCGTCGCACGTTAACATTCAGTTGTCTCCCTTTTACGAACCCAGTCTGGTCTTCGTGCACCACTCCCGGGACACAGTCCTCTATCCTCGATGCCAGCACCTTTGCCAGCAATTTGGCATCCACGTTCAATAGTGAAATAGGTCTATAGGACCCGCACTGCAACGGATCTTTGTCCCTCTTCAAAATTAGCGATATCGTCGCCTCCGACATCGTCGGGGGTAGAGTCCCCCCTTCCCTGGCCTCATTGAACGTCCTCGCCAACAACGGGGCCAACAAGTCCACATATTTTCTGTAGTATTCCACCGGGAACCCGTCCGGCCCCGGGGCCTTCCCTGCTTGCATGCTTCCCAGTCCCTTAATAACCTCATCCACCTCAATCGGTGCCCCCAGGCCTTCCACCTCCTGCTCCTCCACTTTCGGGAACCTCAATTGGTCCAGGAACTGCCGCATCCCCTCCTCTCCCTCTGGGGGCTGAGACCTATACAGTTCCTCATAAAAGGTCTTAAACACCTCGTTTATCTTTCCTGCCCTTCGCTCAGTGTCTCCCCTTTCATCCCTAATTCCTCCTATCTCCCTCGCTGCTGCCCTCTTTCGCAGTTGGTGCGCCAACAGGCGACTAGCCTTTTCCCCATATTCATACCTCCTCCCCTGTGCCTTCCTCCACAGTACCTCCGCCTTTCTGGTGGTCAGAAGGTCAAACTCGGTCTGGAGTCGTCTCCTCTCCCTGTACAGCTCCTCCTCCGGGATCTCTGCAAATTCCCTGTCCACCCTTAAAATCTCCCCCAGTAGTCTATCCCTTTCCTTGGCCTCTGTTTTCCTTTTGTAGGCCCCAATAGAAATCTGCTCTCCTCTGACCACCGCTTTTAGTGCTTCCCAGACCACTCCCACAGGGACCTCGCCATCGTCATTGACCTCCAGATATCTCTCAATACACCCCCGCACTCTTGCACACACTCCCTCATCCGCCATCAGTCCCACATCTAATCGCCAGAGTGTTCTCTGCTCCCTGTCCTCTCCTACTTCCAGGTCCACCCAATGTGGGGCATGGTCCGAAACCGCTATGGCTGAGTATTCAGCTTCTTCCACCCTAGAGAACAACGACCTTCCTAAAACAAAAAAATCTATCCGGGAGTACACTTTATGGACATGGGAGAAGAAGGAATACTCCCTAGCCCTGGGTCTAAGAAATCGCCATGGATCCACTCCCCCCATTTGGTCCATAAACCCCTTAAGTACCTTGGCCGCTGCCGGCCTTCTTCCGGTCCTTGAGCTGGATCTATCTAGCCCCGGGTCCAGCACCGTGTTGAAGTCCCCTCCTAAAATCAAATTTCCTGCCTCCAGGTCCGGAATACGCCCCAGCATCCGTCTCATGAACCCCGCATCGTCCCAATTTGGGGCATACACATTAACCAACACGACCTCCATTCCCTCCAGCCTACCACTCACCATTACATATCTACCTCCACTATCTGCTACGATGTTCTTTGCTTCAAATGCTACCCGTTTCCCCACCAAAATGGCCACCTCTGTTCTTTGCGTCCAGTCCTGAGTGGAACACCTGTCCCACCCATCCTTTCCTTAGCCTAACTTGGTCCGCCACCTTTAGGTGCGTCTCTTGGAGCATAACCACGTCTGCCCTTAGACCTTTCAAATGCGCGAGCGCTCGGGCCCTTTTTATCGGTCCATTCAGGCCTCTCTCGTTCCACGTGATCAGCCTCACTGGGGGGCTACCTGCCCCCCTCCCGTGTCGACTAGCCATTACCTTCTCTAGGCCAGTCCCATATCCCGCCTCCGCGCTCCCGCTTGCTCCCCCAGCGTCGCACTCCGCCCCCGACCACCCACTCTTTAGCCATTTCCTTTTGGATTTCCGCAGCAGCAACCCAGTTGTCCCCTCCCCCCCCCCTCCCCCCTCCCCCCACCCCCCCCCCCGCTAGATCCCTATCTAGCTTGATTGCTCCCCCCATATCACTTCCGTAAGTCAGCTGACTTCAACTGACCCCGGCTACTCCTGCTCACTCCTCGGCCCCCCCGGTGTGAGGGAACTCCCATCCGCCTTGCGCCTGTTTTCCCGCCTTATTCTTTCTGGCGCGGGAACATCCCTTTACCTAACCCGCCTCTTATGGCGCAGCTCCCTTTCCCCTCCCCCTCCCCTTCCCTATTGTTCGACTATGTCCCGCCTTTCCCCCCTCACCGGCGCCCACATTTCCCCAGTGTCCCCCCCTTCCCTGTTTACTTCTCGATTCACTTTCACCATAACATTAACAAAAACAATAACAATTCCCTGCAGCATCAGTCCCTCAGTTCCGGTCCAGTTTCTCTTCGTTGATGAAGGACCATGCTTCCTCCGCCGTCTCAAAATAATAGTGTCTCTCCTGATACGTGACCCATAGTCTTGCCGGCTGCAGCATCCCAAACTTCACCTTCCTTTTGTGCAAAACCTCTTTGGCTCGGTTAAAGCTCGCCCTCCTTCTCGCCACCTCCGCACTCCAATCCTGGTAGATCCTTACCACCGCATTCTCCCATCTGCTACTCCGCACCTTTTTAGCCCATCTCAGGACCTCTTCTCTGTCCTTAAGGCGGTAGAATCGCACGATTATCGCCCTGGGTGGTTCTCCCGCTTTTGGTCTTCTCGCTGGGATCCGACCTGCCCATTCCACCTCCATGTGGCCCGCAGGGGCCTCAGCACCCATCAGTGAGCTCAGCATCTTACTTGCGTACGCTCCATAGTCCACTCCTTCCACACCCTCAGGGAGACCTAGTATCCTAAGGTTCTTCCTTCGCGCTCCATTTTCAAGGGCCTCAATCCTGTCAGCACACTTTTTATGAAGTGCCTCGTGCGTCTGAGTCTTAACCGCCAGGCACAGGACCTCGTCCTCAATACCTGACACCTTCTGCTCCACCACGCGAAGCTCAGTCTCCTGGGTCTTTAAAGTCTCTTTAAGCCCCTCAATTGCCTGTAACATCGGGGTCATTACCTCCTTCTTCAGCAGATCCACGCACCGTCTCACAACCGCGTCCTGCTCAGGCCCCCATGTCACCTGCGATCCCTCCGCCGCCATTTTGTTCCACTCCCTCTGACCTTCTGGTTGCAGATTCTTCGGGCTGCAGCCGCCGCCGCCGGTTTTTCCTCCGTCGTTCGGGGGGGGACTCCCTTCCCACGCACCTCCCACCGGGTTTTTCGGCCGGCAAAGTCCCCGTTGGGGCTCTTAAAAGAGCCCGAAGGTCTGTCGGAGCTGGAGCCGCGAAACGTGCGGCTAGCTCATCCTTGCCGCAACCGGAAGTTCTTAACTTGTGTTTTTCAAGCAGCAGTTTTTACTCTGTCCAACGCGACACGCGGAATGAGCTGCATTGTCCTCGATCACTGCCATCCAGTAGGAATTGCTGAATAGTCACGATGTGACGGTGGTGACACTGTTTAGTTAGAGTAATTTTAAAATGGCGCACACGAAATGCAGGTAAATCTATCTCCCCCCCCCCCGTGGATATTTATTGAACAAACATCTCCCACTAGTCAGCAACTAAGAAAGCAAAACGCTGCCAACAGTCCTCCTTTCCACCCACCAGCAAAGACACAAATTGTCATTTGGTAGTACAGAGCCCGAGTATTGCTGGAAAAAAAGAGAGATGTCGTCGAAGCTTTTCATCTTGCACTTATCAGGACAGGTTCGCAAGGATACCAAATCTCAAGGGAACAGCAATTCATACTGCATAAAAAAGGGGACACTGATTGGTTGGCAAGTGAACTCTGATTGGTAGAGGTATTGCCACGGAGAACCCTTAAGAGTATTGATAGGCAGAGGGATCTGGGTGTACGGGTTCACAGGTCACTGAAAGGGGCAACACAGGTGGAGAAGGTAGTCAAGAAGGCATACGGCATGCTTGCCTTCATTGGCCGGGGCACTGAGTTTAAAAATTGGCAAGTCCTGTTGCAGCTGTATAGAACCTTAGTTAGACCACACTTGGAGTATAGTGTTCAATTCTGGTCGTCACACTACCAGAAGGATGTGGAGGATTTGGAGAGGGTGCAGAAGAGATTTACCAGGATGTTGCCTGGTATGGAGGGCATTAGCTGTGAGGAGCGGTTGAATAAACTCGGTTTGTTCTCAGTGGAACAACGGAGGTTGAGAGGTGACCCGATAGAAGGCTACAAAATTATGAGGGGCATTGACAGAGTGGATAGTCAGAAGCTTTTTCCCAGGGGGCATACGTTTAAGGTGCGAGGGGCAAGGTTTAGAGATGTACGAGGCAGGTTTTTTACACAGAGGGTAGTGGGTGCCTGGAAATCGCTGCCGGAGGAGGTGGTGGAACCAGCTCCGATAGTGACATTTAAGGGGCATCCTGACAAATACATGAATAGGATAGGAATAGAAAGATATGGTCCCCGGAAGGGTAGCGGATTTTAGTTCAGACGGGCAGCATGGTCGGTGCAGGCTTGGAGGGCTGAAGGGCCTGTTCCTGTGCTGTAATTTTCTTTGTTCTTTGCTCTTTGTTCTTGAATGCATTAGCAAACAGTTAACTGCCAAGCTTTTTAAAAATTCAAGCCAGGCATTGGATACTGATTATTCAGGACACAGCCATGGGGACACAACCATGGGGACACAGCCATGGGGACACAGCCATGGGGACACAGCCATGGGGACACAGCCATGGGGACACAGCCATGGGGACACAGCCATGGGGACACAGCCATGGGGACACAGCCATGGGGACACAGCCATGGGGAGTGAACCAGGGAACCGCTGTCTCCCAGGTTTAGTTGAAAATGCATTCACTTCCTGGGTTCCTGGTGGAGGCAGACTCTGCGCCAACATTCAAGGTTAGCTTGGAGAGGGGAATAGAGGCGTTAAGGGAATAAGATGTGTAAACTCTGTTAAACCACATGTGAACAGTACTATCACCATATTATAGAAAGGATGTAGAGCCAGGGGAAGGTGAAAAGGATTTGCAAAGATGACACAGGGACTGAAAAATGACAAAGCAGCTGGCTTTCGCGAAAAGAGTAGGCGGGAATGTGGAAACGGTTAAAGTGATTATTATAGACGTCCACTTCCTGTGAAACAATTTAAATTCTCCAGCTGCCATGGTCCCTTTCTATTATCCCCTGCTTACAATGCCCTTGGCGATCCTGCCCACGATCCCGGGAGCTGCCCCGTACCAACTTAATCCTGGAAGCAGCGTTAATTGTTTTTGAAGGGCAGACATCCGCTCCGTTCTTGGAGGGGAGTCCCGCCTTAGAGAGCTGCCGGCCAATCAGATGGGCGGGCGGCTCGGTAATCCCTGCAGCGCCAGCCAGGAGTGGTGGCCACTGCTGGGATTACTGAGCAGAGCAGAAGCCAGACCATTTTAAATACTCTTTGGAGCTAGTATTAGGCACAATGTACTGGAGCCTCGGTGCGGATCCCAGGAGTGTCCCATCAGAGTCTCTCCTCAACGGTCACTATTGCTCCCGGGTGACCTCGCGACCCCGAATGATCATCCCACGACCCCCGTTGGGGACCCTTAGGTTAGAATGTTGATCTCGCTACCTCAAGCTTCCACAAGGAAACTAGATAAGTGCATGAGAGAAAAGGGGCTGGACAGATATGTTGAAAGGCTGAGATCCAGCAGATGGAATGGGAGGAGGCTCATGTGGAGCAGAAAGAGCAGCAAGCATTGATTAGTTGGGCAGAATGGCCAGGTTCTGTGCTATTTATTCTAAGATTCTATCTCATGAAGTTGGGAGTCATCACATTATTGATTCATCGAATCTAACAGTGCAACATTTAAAAAAATCAGACCCTGCGATGCATCTGTATTCAGAGTATTTCAAATGATGCTCAGTCCCTTTTCATAGAATCCTAGGATCCCTGCAGTGCAGAAGGGGGCCATTCGGCTCATCGGGTCTGCACTGACCATCCTTTCCAGGAAGATCTGCACTGTTCACCATTAGTTTACAATTCTCTGTTGCAATGTTTTTTTTTGTTTTTTTTTATAAAATATTTTAGTGAAAATTTTTGGTCAACCAACACAGTACATTGTGCATCCTTTACACAATATTATAACAACACAAATAACAATGACCTATTTTATAAACAGAAAATGAATAAATAATAAATAACAAAACTGAAAACTAACCCTAATTGGCAACTGCCTTATCACAAGTAACACTCTCCAAAAATATAATTTAACAGTCCAATATATAATTATCTGTAGCAACGACCTATACATATTATACAGTATATATTAACAACCCTGAGAGTCCTTCTGGTTCCCCCCCCCCCACCGATCCTGGGCTGCTGCTGCTGCCTTCTTTTTTCCATTCCATCTATCTTTCTGCGAGGTATTCGACGAACGGTTGCCACCGCCTGGTGAACCCTTGAGCCGACCCCCTTAGGACGAACTTAATCCGCTCTAGCTTTATAAACCCTGCCATGTCATTTATCCAGGTCTCCACCCCCGGGGGCTTGGCTTCTTTCCACATTAGCAATATCCTACGCCGGGCTACTAGGGACGCAAAGGCCAAAACATCGGCCTCTCTCGCCTCCTGCACTCCCGGCTCTTGTGCAACCCCAAATATAGCCAACCCCCAGCTTGGTTCGACCCGGACCCCTACTACTTTTGAAAGCACCTTTGTCACCCCCATCCAAAACCCCTGTAGTGCCGGGCATGACCAAAACATATGGGTATGATTCGCTGGGCTTCTCGAGCACCTCGCACACCTATCCTCCTCCCCCAAAAATTTACTGAGCCGTGCTCCAGTCATATGCGCCCTGTGTAATACCTTAAACTGAATCAGGCTTAGCCTGGCACACGAGGACGACGAGTTTACCCTGCTTAGGGCATCTGCCCACAGCCCCTCCTCGATCTCCTCCCTCAGCTCTTCTTCCCATTTCCCTTTTAGTTCATCTACCATAGTCTCCCCTTCGTCCCTCATTTCCCTATATATATCTGACACCTTACCATCCCCCACCCATGTCTTTGAGATCACTCTGTCCTGCACCTCTTGTGTCGGGAGCTGCGGGAATTCCCTCACCTGTTGCCTCGCAAAAGCCCTCAGTTGCATGTACCTGAATGCATTCCCTTGGGGCAACCCATATTTCTCGGTCAGCGCTCCCAGACTCGCGAACTTCCCATCCACAAACAGATCTTTCAGTTGCGTTATTCCTGCTCTTTGCCACATTCCATATCCCCCATCCATTCCCCCCGGGGCAAACCTATGGTTGTTTCTTATCGGGGACCCCCCCCCAAGGCTCCAGTCTTTCCCCTATGCCGTCTCCACTGTCCCCAAATCTTCAGTGTAGCCACCACCACCGGGCTTGTGGTGTAGTTCCTCGGTGAGAACGGCAATGGGGCTGTCACCATAGCCTGTAGGCTAGTCCCCCTACAGGACGCCCTCTCTAATCTCTTCCACGCCGCTCCCTCCTCCTCTCCCATCCACTTACTCA
The DNA here is from genome assembly GCF_047496885.1 of Scyliorhinus torazame. Taxonomy (NCBI): domain Eukaryota; kingdom Metazoa; phylum Chordata; class Chondrichthyes; order Carcharhiniformes; family Scyliorhinidae; genus Scyliorhinus; species Scyliorhinus torazame. The sequence goes on from NC_092707.1 coordinate 10,463,758, forward strand.
CCATTGAAATATTAGCGGCCCAATAATACTCACTTAGGCTCGGTAGTGCCAGCCCCCCCTATCCCTGCTATGCTATAAGAATCCCTTCCTCACTCTCGGGGTCTTCCCGGCCCACACAAAACCCATGATGCTCTTTTCGATCCTTTTAAAAAAAGCCTTCGTGATCACCACCGGGAGGCACTGAAACACAAAGAGGAATCTCGGGAGGACCACCATCTTAACCGCCTGCACCCTCCCTGCCAGTGACAGGGATACCATATCCCATCTCTTGAAATCCTCCTCCGTTTGTTCCACCAACCGCGTTAAATTTAACCTATGCAATGTGCCCCAATTCTTGGCTATCTGGATCCCCAGGTAACGAAAGTCCCTTGTTACCTTCCTCAACGGTAGGTCCTCTATTTCTCTACTCTGCTCCCCTGGATGCACCACAAACAACTCACTTTTCCCCATGTTCAATTTATACCCTGAAAAATCCCCAAACTCCCCAAGTATCCGCATTATTTCTGGCATCCCCTCCGCCGGGTCTGCCACATATAGTAACAAACCGTCCGCATACAAAGATACCCGGTGTTCTTCTCCTCCTCTAAGTACTCCCCTCCACTTCTTGGAACCCCTCAACGCTATCGCCAGGGGCTCAATCGCCAGTGCAAACAATAATGGGGACAGAGGGCATCCCTGCCTTGTCCCTCTATGGAGCCGAAAATATGCAGATCCCCGTCCATTCGTGACCACGCTCGCCATCGGGGCCCTATACAACAGCTGCACCCATCTAACATACCCCTCTCCAAAACCAAATCTCCTCAACACCTCCCACAAATAATCCCACTCCACTCTATCAAATGGTTTCACGGCATCCATCGCCACTACTATCTCCGTTTCCCCCTCTGGTGGGGGCATCATCATTACCCCTAACAGCCTCCGTATATTCGTGTTCAGCTGTCTCCCCTTCACAAACCCAGTTTGGTCCTCGTGGACCACCCCCGGGACACATTCCTCTATTCTCATTGCCATTACCTTGGCCAGGATCTTGGCATCTACATTTAGGAGGGAAATAGGTCTATAGGACCCGCATTGTAGCGGGTCCTTTTCCTTCTTTAAGAGAAGCGATATCGTTGCTTCAGACATAGTCGGGGGCAGTTGTCCCCTTTCCTTTGCCTCATTAAAGGTCCTCGTCAATACCGGGGCGAGCAAGTCCGCATATTTTCTATAGAATTCGACTGGGAATCCATCCGGTCCCGGGGCCTTTCCCGCCTGCATGCTCCTAATTCCTTTCACCACTTCTTCTACCTCGATCTGTGCTCCCAGTCCCACCCTTTCCTGCTCTTCCACCTTGAGAAATTCCAGCCGATCCAAAAAGCCCATCATTCTCTCCCTCCCATCCGGGGGTTGAGCTTCATATAATTTTTTATAAAATGTCTTGAACACTCCATTCACTCTCTCCGCTCCCCGCTCCATCTCTCCTTCCTCATCCCTCACTCCCCCTATTTCCCTTGCTGCTCCCCTTTTCCTCAATTGGTGTGCCAGCAACCTGCTCGCCTTCTCCCCATATTCGTACTGTACACCCTGTGCCTTCCTCCATTGTGCCTCTGCAGTGCCCGTAGTCAGCAAATCAAATTCTACATGTAGCCTTTGCCTTTCCCTGTACAGTCCCTCCTCCGGTGCTTCCGCATATTGTCTGTCCACCCTCAAAAGTTCTTGCAGCAACCGCTCCCGTTCCTTACTCTCCTGCTTTCCTATATGTGCCCTTATTGATATCAGCTCCCCTCTAACCACCGCCTTCAGCGCCTCCCAGACCACTCCCACCTGGACCTCCCCATTATCATTAAGTCCAAGTACTTTTCAATGCACCCCTCACCCTTAGACACACCCCCTCATCTGCCATTAGTCCCATGTCCATTCTCCAGGGTGGGCGCCCTCCTGTTTCCTCCCCTATCTCCAAGTCTACCCAGTGTGGAGCGTGATCCGAAATGGCTATAGCCGTATACTCCGTTCCCCTCACCTTCGGGATCAACGCCCTTCCCAGCACACAAAAGTCTATTCGCGAGTAGACTTTATGGACATAGGAGAAAAACGAGAACTCCTTACTCCTAGGTCTGCTAAATCTCCACGGGTCTACACCTCCCATCTGCTCCATAAAATCTTTAAGTACCTTGGCTGCTGCCGGCCTCCTTCCGGTCCTGGACTTCGACCTATCCAGCCCTGGTTCCAACACCGTATTAAAATCTCCCCCCATTATCAGCTTTCCCATCTCTAGGTCCGGAATGCGTCCTAGCATCCGCCTCATAAAATTGGTATCATCCCAGTTCGGGGCATATACGTTTACCAAAACCACCGTCTCCCCCTGTAGTTTGCCACTCACCATCACGTATCTGCCCCCGTTATCCGCCACTATAGTCTTTGCCTCGAACGTTACCCGCTTCCCCACTAATATAGCCACCCCCCTGTTTTTCGCATCTAGCCCCGAATGGAACACCTGCCCCACCCATCCTTTGCGTAGCCTAACCTGGTCTATCAGTTTCAGGTGCGTTTCCTGTAACATAACCACATCTGCCATAAGTTTCTTAAGGTGTGCGAGTACCCGTGTCCTCTTTATCGGCCCGTTCAGCCCTCTCACGTTCCACATGATCAGCCCTTTGTCGATTAGCCATCCCCTTTTTCCAGCTCCTCACCCGGTTCCCACGCAGCTGTATCTCCCCCAGGCGGTGCCCCCCCGCCCATCCCCTCCCATACCAGCTCCCCCCTCTCCCCAGCAGCAGCAACCCAGTAATTCCCCCCTCCCACCCCCCCCCCCCTAGATCCCCCGCTAGCGTAATTACTCCCCCCATGTTGCTCCCAGAAGTCAGCAAACTCTGGCCGACCTCGGCTTCCCCCCGTGACCTCGGCTCGCACCGTGCGACGTCCCCTCCTTCCTGCTTCTCTATTCCCGCCATGATTATCATAGCGCGGGAACCAAGCCCGTGCTTCTCCCTTGGCCCCGCCCCCAATGGCCAACGCCCCATCTCCTCCACCTCCCCTCCGCCCCCCATCACCACCTGTGGAAGGGAGAAAAGTTACCACATCGCAGGATTAGTACATAAAACCCCTCTTTCCCCCCTTTTTAACCCCCCTCTTCGCCCCCCACATTCGCCCCACCACTTTCTTCAAACGTTCTTTTTAATAACCCGCTCAGTCCAGTTTTTCTTCCACAATAAAAGTCCACGCTTCATCCGCCGTCTCAAAGTAGTGGTGCCTCCCTCGATATGTGACCCACAGTCTTGCCGGTTGCAGCATTCCAAATTTTATCTTCTTTTTATGAAGCACCGCCTTGGCCCGATTAAAGCTCGCCCTCCTTCTCGCCACCTCCGCACTCCAGTCTTGATAAACGCGGATCACCGCATTCTCCCATTTACTGCTCCGAGTTTTCTTTGCCCATCTAAGGACCATTTCTTTATCCTTAAAACGGAGGAATCTCACCACTATGGCTCTGGGAATTTCTCCTGCTCTCGGTCCTCGCGCCATCACTCGGTATGCTCCCTCCACCTCCAACGGACCCGCCAGGGCCTCCGCTCCCATTAACGAGTGCAGCATCGTGCTCACATATGCCCCGACGTCCGCTCCCTCCACACCTTCAGGAAGACCAAGAATCCTCAGGTTGTTCCTCCTTGCGTTGTTCTCCAGTGCCTCCAACCTTTCCACACATCGTTTCTGATGTGCCTCATGCATCTCCGTCTTCACCACCAGGCCCTGTATGTCGTCCTCATTCTCGGCTGCCTTTGCCTTCACGACTCGAAGCTCCCGCTCCTGGGTCTTTTGTTCCTCCTTTAGCCCTTCGATCGCCTGTAGTATCGGGGCCAACAGCTCTTTCTTCATTTCCTTTTTGAGCTCTTCCACACAGCATTTCAAGAACTCTTGTTGTTCAGGGCCCCATGTTAAACTGCCACCTTCCGACGCCATCTTGGTTTTTGCTTGCCTTCCTTGCCGCTGTTCTAAAGGATCCACTGCAATCCGGCCACTTTCTCCTCCTTTTTTCATCCGTATCCAGGGGGGATTCCCTTCTGGTTTACCGCACGGTGTTTTTAGCCGTCAAAATTGCCGTTGGGGCTCCTATCAAGAGCCCAAAAGTCCGTTTCACCGGGAGCTGCCGAAACGTGCGACTCAGCTGGTCATCACCGCACCCGGAAGTCCTCTGTTGCAATGTTAACCACAGCCTGCCTACTGGACAATGTTTTCCATCACTGCATCAATGTTTCGTTATTGGTTACGCTTCAATAGACTTATAGACTCACAGGATCACAGGAAAATACAGCACAGAAGTGGCCCTTCGGCCCATCGAGTCTGCACCGAGGCATGAAAATGACATGACCTGCCCTCCGAATCCCATTTGCCAGCACGTGGTCCATAGCCTTGAATGTTAAGACGGCCAAGTACTCATCCAGGTACTTCTTAAAGGATGTGAGGCAACCCGCCCCTGCCACCCTCCCAGGCAGCGCGTTCCAGACCCTCACCACCCTCCCAGACAGTGTGTTCCAGACCCTCACGACCCTCCCAGGCCGTGCGTTCCAGACCCTCACCCCCCTCCCAGGCCGTGCGTTCCAGACCCTCATCCCCCCTCCCAGGCAGCGCGTTCCAGACCCTCACCACCCTCCCAGGCAGCACGTTCCAGACCCTCACCACCCTCCCAGGCAGTGCGTTCCAGACCCTCACCACCCTCCCAGACAGCGCGTTCCAGACCCTCACCGCCCTCCCAGGACGTGCGTTCCAGACCCTCACCACCCTCCCAGGCAGTGCGTTCCAGACCCTCCCCACCCTCCCAGGCAGCACGTTCCAGACCCTCCCCACCCTCCCAGGCAGCGCGTTCCAGACCCTCACCACCCTCCCAGGCAGCGCGTTCCAGACCCTCACCACCCTCCCAGGCAGCGCGTTCCAGACCCTCACCCCCCTCCCAGGCAGCGCGTTCCAGACCCTCACCACCCTCCCAGGCAGCGCGTTCCAGACCCTCACCACCCTCCCAGGCAGCGCGTTCCAGACCCTCACCCCCCTCCCAGGCAGCTTGTTCCAGACCCTCACCCCCCTCCCAGGCAGCGCGTTCCAGACCCTCACCACCATCCCAGGCAGCGCGTTCCAGACCCTCACCACCCTCCCAGGCAGCGCGTTCCAGACCCTCACCACCCTCCCAGGCAGCGCGTTCCATACCCTCACCCCCCTCCCAGGCAGCGCGTTCCATGCCCTCACCCCCCTCCCAGGCAGTGCGTTCCAGACCCTCACCACCCTCCCAGGCAGTGCGTTCCAGACCCTCACCCCCCTCCCAGGCAGCGCGTTCCAGACCCTCACCCCCCTCCCAGGCAGCTTGTTCCAGACCCTCACCACCCTCCCAGGCAGCGCGTTCCAGACCCTCACCCCCCTCCCAGACAGCGTGTTCCAGACCCTCACCCCCCTCCCAGGCAGCGCGTTCCAGACCCTCACCCCCCCTCCCAGGCAGCGCGTTCCAGACTCTCACCCCCCTCCCAGGCAGTGCGTTCCAGACCCTCCCCACCCTCCCAGGCAGTGCGTTCCAGACCCTCACTCCCCTCCCAGGCAGCGCGTTCCAGACCCTCCCCACCCTCCCAGGCAGCGCGTTCCAGACCCTCCCCACCCTCCCAGGCAGCGCATTCCAGGCCATCACCCCCGTCCCAGGCCGTGCGTTCCAGACCCTCACCCCCCTCCCAGGCAGCGCGTCCCAGACCCTCACCACCCTCCCACGCAGCGCGTTCCAGACCCTCACCCCCTTCCCAGGCAGCGCGTTCCAGACCCTCACCACCCTCCCCGGCCGTGCGTTCCAGACCCTCACCACCCTCCCAGACAGCACGTTCCAGACCCTCACCACCCTCCCAGGCAGCGCGTTCCAGACCCTCACCCCCCTCCCAGGCAGCGCGTTCCAGACCCTCACCACCCTCCCAGGCAGCGCGTTCCAGACCCTCACCACCCTCCCAGGCAGCACGTCCCAGACCCTCACCACCCTCCCAGACAGCGCATTCCAGACCCTCACCACCCTCCCAGGCAGTGCGTTCCAGACCCTCACCACCCTCCCAGGCAGCGCATTCCACACCCTCACCACCCTCCCAGGCAGTGCGTTCCAGACCCTCACCACCCTCCCAGGCAGTGCGTTCCAGACCCTCACCACCCTCCCAGGCCGCCAGTTCCATACCCTCACCACCCTCCCAGGCAGTGCGTTCCAGACCCTCACCCCCCTCCCAGGCAGTGCGTTCCAGACCCTCACCACCCTCCCAGGTAGTGCGTTCCAGACCCTCACCCCCCTCCCAGGCAGCGTGTTCCAGACCCTCACCACCCTCCCAGGCAGCGTGTTCCAGACCCTCACAACCCTCCCAGGCAGCGCGTTCCAGACCCTCACCACCCTCCCAGGCAGCGCATTCCAGACCCTCACCACCCTCCCAGGCAGTGCGTTCCAGACCCTCACCCCCCTCCCAGGCAGTGCGTTCCAGACCCTCACCACCCTCCCAGGCAGCGCGTTCCAGACCCTCACCACCCTCCCAGGCAGTGCGTTCCAGGCCGTCACCACTCTCTGGGTAAAAAGTTTTCCCCAAATCCCCCCTGAACCTCCTGCCCCTCACCTTGAACTTGTGGCCCCCTCGTAACCGACCCTTCAACTAAGGGGAACAGCTGCTCCCTAACCACCCTGACCATGCTCCTCATTATCTTGTCCACCTCGATCAGGCCGCCCCTCAGTCTTCTCTGCTCCAGCGAAAACAACCCAAGCCTATCCAACCTCTCTTTATAACTTAAATGTTCCGTCCCAGCAACATCCTGGTGAATCAGTAAAAAATATCTTTGTGTTTTATGTTTCAGAAACTGTGCCTTTATTTTGCCACCTCCTCTTCCCATTCACCATTCACCATTCCCCTATCTCTTTATTCCCATTTCCCCTTCCTTTCCTTCCTTCCTTTCCCGCCATTCATTTTATTCCGCACGGTAGCTCAGTGGTTAGCACAGTTGCTTCACAGCTCCAGGGTCCCGGGTTCGATTCCCGGCTTGGGTCACTGTCTGTCCGGGTCTGCACATCCTCCCTGTGTGTGCGTGGGTTTCCTCCGCGTGCTCCGGTTTCCTCCCACAGTCCAAAGATGTGCAGGTTAGGTGGATTGGCCATGATAAATTGCCCTTGGTGACCAAAATAAAAGGTTAGGTGGGGTTACTGGGTTACAGGGATAGGGTGAAGGTGTAGGCTTACGTGGGGTGCTCTTTACAAGGGCCGGTGCAGACTCGATGGGCTGAATGTCCTCCTGCACGAGAAATTCTATGATCCGCCGTTTCTATCTAAAGCCTTGCAGCTCAGAGTCAGGCCACTCAGCCCATCAAGACTGTGTTGCCGTCCTTCTCCCTTTCCGTCAGTGGAAATATCCCGGGAGAAGCAGAGATCAAAACCTTAAGAGAAGGCTTTACTGAAGAAGGTTCGCTCACACCCTGTTCATTTATTTTGCCCCTGCGTGAAAAAGCAAAGAATTTGTTTGAGTTGCAGATCAGGCCACATTGACGCTAATGAAGACACCTCGTTGCTCACTGCCTGATATCGTTAAACCAGAAATAAGCAGGAGACGGCGATCTGCCCAAACTGGGACTAAATGGAATAAGAGAAATATATCCTGGAGGTAATCGTCAATCATTTAAATGCAGCCTCATATTTGACGTTATTAATGGCCTGTTGTGATAGGATGAAAGCTACTTCAGTTAATCTGATCTAAAATTTATTGGCAATAGCACTTTAGGAACAAGGCTTCTTGGTTGGGCAAATGTAATATTTTTAAGTGCTATAAATAATCTCATTCTCTTTTATTACCAATGACGCTTGTCCAGTACATGCTTGTTTTTCTTCCACTGAATCAGATCTCTTTCTCCCTCTGAGTCATTTGGAAGCCACAATTTAACGTACCCCCTCCAGAGGTGGGTGTCAGCCGTTTGTGGGTCTTTTTTTGTTGTAAGCCCCACATTGCCCAGATCCAGTTGTTCCCACCTGGAGATGGTCAGTCTTTATCTATTGGGATTCCGAGAGATGATGAAGAATGTGTCGCTGCAAGCACTCCCCATAAGCAGCAAAGACGAGCACTTGAAACTCCGCAGCAGTCAAGGCTACGGACCAAGTGATGGAGAATGAGAATGGGATAGATAGGAGCGTGATGGTCAGCGGAGACAAGCTGGGCCGAAGGGCCTCTTTCTCTGCTGTAAAGTTCTACCACTCTGCAAAAATACTTGTTGCCGGGTGTCCGAACCACAAAACAGTACGGTAGCATAGTGGATAGCACAATTGCCTCACAGCTCCAGGGTCCCAGGTTCGATTCCCGGCTGTGTCACTGTGCGGAGTCTGCACGTTCTCCCTGTGTGCGTGTGGGTTTCCTCCGGGTGCTACGGTTTCCTCCCACGGTCCAAAGATGTGCAGGTTAGGTGGATTGGCCATGATAAATTGCCCTTAGGTCCAAAACTGCCCTTAGTGTTGGTTGAGTGGAGTTACTGGATTATGGGGAGAGGGTGGTGTGGGCTTGGGTAGGGTGCTCTTTCTAAGAGCTGGTGCAGACTCGATGGGCCGAATGGCCTCCATCTGCACTGTAAATTCAATGAAAAAACTATGGCAATGGGAGTTTGTGCAGGAAACTTAAGAGGGCGGTGGATAAACACAAGTACAGTGAGGAAGGATGTTACAAGTTACAGAGGGACATAGATAAGCTGCAGAGCTGGGCTGAGAGGTGGCAAATGGAGTTTAATGCAGAAAAGTGTGAGGTGATTCATTTTGGAAGGAATAACAGGAAGACAGAGTACTGGGCTAATGGTAAGATTCTTGGCAGTGTGGATGAGCAGAGAGATCTCGGTGTCAACGTACATAGATCCCTGAAAGTTGCCACCCAGGTTGAGAGGGTTGTTAAGAAGGCGTACGGTGTGTTAGCTTTTATTGGTAGAGGGATTGAGTTTCGGAACCATGAGGTCATGTTGCAGCTGTACAAAACTCTGGTGCGGCCACATTTGGAGTATTGCGTGCAATTCTGGTCGCCGCATTATAGGAAGGATGTGGAAGCGTTGGAAAGGGTGCAGAGGAGATTTACCAGAATGTTGCCTGGTATGGAGGGAAGATCTTATGAGGAAAGGCTGAGGGACTTGAGGCTGTTTTCATTAGAGAGAAGAAGGTTAAGAGGTGACTTAATTGAGGCATACAAGATGATCAGAGGATTGGATAGGGTGGACAGTGAGAGCCTTTTTCCTCGGATGGTGATGTCTCGCACGAGGGGACATAGCTTTAAATTGAGGGGAGATAGATATAGGACAGATGTCAGAGGTAGGTTCTTTACTCAGAGAATAGTAAGGGCGTGGAATGCCCTGCCTGCAACAGTAGTGGACTCGCCAACACTAAGGGCATTCAAATGGTCATTGGATAGACATATGGATGATAAGGGAATAGTGTAGATGGGCTTTAGAGTGGTTTCACAGGTCGGCGTAACATCGAGGGCCGAAGGGCCTGTACTGCGCTGTAATGTTCTATGTTCAACCTTGGCTCAATAGATTGCAATCTTCTCTCTGAGTCATTGGCCACACCAATTGGACACGATCAATTGCCCCTTGGTGTCCAAAGGTTAAGTGAGGTTATGGGTTACAGGGATAGAGCGGGGGAGTGGACCTAGGTGGGGTGCTCTTTCAGAGAGTCAGTGCAGACTCGATGGGCCGAATGGCCTGCTTCTGCACTGTTGGGATTCTCTGATAACGGCCAATGATTGAAAGGTGGCTGCTGATGCCACAGAGATACCCAAGGACTGCAGCCGAAGGAGAGATCCAATCGCAGTCCTGACTCCACAGGGATGATAATTGAGGGGACCGCACGATGAGGCCTCGCTGCCTTGACGGCTCACGGTGGGTGAGGGGTGGGGTTGGGGGGGGATCACTGCAACACTCTCCTGGACGCCTTTCCCTTACTGCTGTTGTCTGCTGCGCAGTCCACAATGTGGCTCAGTCAGGACGGGGACCTATTGGAGGATGAAGGCAGCGGCGCTGCTCCAGAGGCTGCAGAGGATGATCCCAGTGCCGAGTCTGAGGAGGTGCCTGTACAGCCACAGGGCGAGGAGCGAGATCCCGAATTGAGGATGCTCACGGGAGGCAGGGAGACCGCGGAGTTGGTACTACTCCTGGCTCACCCCCCCCCCCCCCCCGCCCACCCACCTTGCTGCCAGCTGGATTGGAGGATGGCTGCCGAGTCTGATGCCCAGTTGAAGACCATGGCGTTCATCCTCTGCTCAGCAGGGCCTGTGTAGGCCCCGTCTCGGGCAGGGGGGTGGCAACGCCATGGCTGGGCACTCCTCAGCCATCACAGTCTCCTCGGGGGCTGTGGTCACTGGCAGAGGGGCAGAGGAGCTGCTGCCATCATCACGAGCGCCCGGGCAGGAGCCCCCAGATACCAGCTTCATGTTGACCTCCATCATGAGGTAGGTTTGGACTTCCCTGCCCACCTCAGTTCAGATGACAGCTCACCCGTGCCTCACCCCTGCCGAGGTCACTGCCAATGGGTGAGCTTGCAGGCCTGAACGCCAGAAAGCCCTGATTGAGACCCAGTCTCTCTCGGGGAGACGCCGCTCTCTCGGCGGAGAAAGCTGTGTGTACTGAGCTCCGAGCCACTGCAGAGCTCACAATCCGCAAGAGCCCCTCCGACGCTGAGACCCCAGCATGCAGAACCGCAGGGATTTCCTGTCGGGTCTTCACGTGCCTCCTGCTGGGCATCCAGCATCTGCCACCTAATGGGCACTTCAGGAAATCATCACCTGACTTGAGCTCAGCGTTGTCCTCGTCTCCAGCAATCCCTCCCAGTGCCGGCGCCCCGGGGGGGGGGGGGGGGGGGCTCTCTGCTTTCGCCAGCTCCTCGGGTGAGGGTCACGTACCTTCACCACTGTGCACCTATATGCACATTGGAACTGAGGTGCCCGTACCTGCGCTGGGTGGACGGTGCAGAGGGAGGATGTGACGCAGGTGGACCTGGCAGCTAAGCATCCTGGGAGGTCGGGGAGGGGTCCTTCTCGGGTCATGAGGACGATCCGCCTGAGGGAAAACAAAGTCAGCCTTGAACATTATCGCTGGTCTGGTTGATTCTCAGGGTGGACTTCTGGCTGAACAAAGACTTCTGAATGGACGAGTAACGGGGATTAGTGGATTTCACATTCAGCCTTACAGACGCTGCCCAGACCCTCTCCTAATCCCTCCCCGGTCCCTGCCTCTCTCTGACTGGTGGACCTGGTCTCACCTTCGCAGGCACCTGACTTCAGGGTAGAAGCTTAGGGACCCACGACCTGTCCGTCCTCGTTCCTGCGCCTTGTGACACCGCTTCTCTTGTAAGGCCAAACATGCTTTTATTAGTCTCCCCCTCAACACGTGGGAAAAGCCCAGCCTCCCCACTGCCCCTCCCAAACATGCTGCTTCATTTCCCCGTCACATTGCCGTGCCGCAGCTCGACATAGATGTCAGTCATGGTCTATCAAGGGACAAGGTTATGTGCCACACTGCACTCTGCATTTCACACTGGTGAACACCAACAGACGGCGCCTCCCAGGGGGCACCACTTCTCACCCTGGCAGAGAGCAGACGCTCATTAAATCTTTTCCTGGACTGGATCCAGGTGCTATGTCTGAGATCATGCCTGCTGTCCAGGCCTGCCACCTCGGTCCAGGGGCCTGCCACCTCCATCCAGGCCTGCCACCTCGGTCCAGGCCTGCCACCTCGGTCCAGGTCTGCCACCTCGGTCCAGGTCTGCCACCTCGGTCCAGGTCTGCCACCTCGGTCCAGGTCTGCCACCTCTATCCAGGGGTCTGCCACCTCCATCCAGGCCTGCCACCTCCGTCCAGGCCTGCCACCTCCATCCAGCCCTGCCACCTCCATCCAGCCCTGCCACCTCCGTCCAGGCCTGCCACCTCCATCCAGGCCTGCTACCTCGGTCCAAGGGCCTGCCACCTCCGTCCAGGCCTGCCACCTCCGTCCAGGCCTGCCACCTCCATCCAGGCCTGCCACCTCCGTCCAGGCCTGCCACCTCCGTCCAGGCCTGCCACATCCATCCAGGCCTGCCACCTCCGTCCAGGCCTGCCACCTCCGTCCAGGCCTGCCACCTCCATCCAGGCCTGCCACCTCGGTCCAGGGGCCTGCCACCTCCGTCCAGGCCTGCTACCTCGGTCCAGGGGCCTGCCACCTCCGTCCAGGCCTGCCACCTCCATCCAGGCCTGCCACCTCCGCCCAGGCCTGCCACCTCCATCCAGGGGCCTGCCACCTCCGTCCAGGCCTGCCACCTTCATCCAGGCCTGCCACCTCCGCCCAGGCCTGCCACCTCCATTCAGGGGCCTGCCACCTCCGTCCAGGCCTGCCACCTCCGTCCAGGCCTGCCACCTCCGTCCAGGCCTGCCACCTCCATTCAGGGGCCTGCCACCTCCGTCCAGGTCTGCCACCTCCGTCCAGGCCTGCCACCTCCATTCAGGGGCCTGCCACCTTGTCCAGGCCTGCCACCTCCGTCCAGGCCTGCCACCTCCGTCCAGGCCTGCCACCTCCGTCCAGGCCTCCTTTATCATGTGCGGTGTCCTCCCTTCACCCTCCCGTGGCAGCAAGACGATTGTGTCTGGCGATGACCACTCCCAGCGAAGCCTGCAGGCCCTCGTCAGAAAGGCAGGGGGCAGGCTGTCTCTGGGCATTCCTATCCCGCCTGTCATGGGCTCTGGTGTGGGTGACATACTGCGGCCAGTGACAGCACAATAACTGGGGCGATGAGTCAAACAATTAGATTCTTAATGCGGCTCCCTGAGGCTCTCGAACACAGACCCTGCCTTCAGGGAGCTCCGTGTCGCTCACCGCCTGCACCCTCCCTCGTCCCAGCACCGCTGGGAACATTTTGCAAATTGCTTGAGACTTGCTAGAGACTGAAGGAACAGTGACGTCAGCTGGCTGAAAGGCCCCATTGTGTGAAAGAACAGGCACTTCCGTTTCTATGGAAACAACCAGTCTAGAGAGATACTTTCTTAGCAAAAAATGTATTTCTCCAATAATGCCCCGATGCATTTGCGGGTAAGTTGGAAAATTGGCAGGCGAAGGTGTGGGAAATTCACACCAACTTATTTAAATGCATATCTCTCTCAAAATTGACAGACGGGCACTTCGGTCGAATTGATTGAATTATAAATTAGGTAAAACCAATCACAGATGAAAAGAAGGCGAGACTTTAAGACAATAATCTCCTTAAAAATCACTTGTCGGGATGGGAAAATCCATTCCGGAATCAATATATCACTTTTTGAAATCTATTTCTTTGCTGCTTGCTTTTGTCAAATCGGCATTTTACTTTTGTTTCGTAATTTTGTCCTCTGTATCATGATTTGAAGAATTACCACGATTTGTATTTTAAACTCAACCACTGTATTCGCTAAAGACAATCCGTCTGACCTAAGTTTGTATTGTAACCAAGAGTTTACCAGTGAACACTGAAGCTGACAATAAAGTTCAACGAAACTTTGCCAAAAAGCACAGCCTGAATCTCTGTTATTTGGGAACTAAGAAGGGATAACGCAGATCCAGGGCTCCGAATAGACACAGAGATCCATCAACCGCCCTCTTCTCCCCAGCACACTCCCTGGTCCCAGCACCCGCCCTCTCCTCCCCAGCACACTCCCTGGTCCCAGCACCCGCCCTCTTCTCACCAGCAGCACTGAGGCACACATGATGGGCCGAAGGGCCTCTTTTGGTGCTGTAAATACTCTGTGACTCTATAACTCAGTGCCATGGGAGGCACTGCAAGGGTGCCAGCCTTGCAGTGCAAAGGCTTCCAGGTCCCAGGGGGAGTGCCTGGGCACTACCCGGTCCTGTCCCCGACCACCCGGGACACTCTAATGACCTGCAAGACCATCCAAGGTCATGTCGACCAGTACCAAACGGCACACTGGTCAAAGAGGTAGGAGCGCCTGAAAGGAAGAGAGAGGGGTTTAGGGAGGGAATGTCAGAGCTTAGGGCCCAGGCAGCGGAAGGCATGGCCCCCAATGGTGGAGCGATGGGAATCAGGGGATTCGTAAGTGGCTGGAATTAGAGGAGCGTGGAGACCTCAGGAGGTCCTCGGGCAGGGGGAAGAGGTTGCAGTGATGCACGCAAGGCACAATTAAATAAACTACTCTCACAGCAGAGTGGGCAGCATGGTGGCATAGTGGTTAGCACTGCTGCCTCACAGCGCCAAGGACCTGGGTTCAATACCGGCTTCGGGTGACTGCGTGGGTTTCCTCCGGGTGCTCCAGTTTCCTCCCACACAAGATGTACCGGTTAGGTGGATTGGCTGTGATAAATTGCCCCCCCGTGTCCAGGGCTGTGCAGGTTATGTTACAGGGCTACGGGGGTAGGGAGGGGTTATTGGGTGAGTGGATATGGGTAGTGTGCTCGCGATGGGCCAAATGGCTTCCTTCTTCACTGTAGGGATTCTAATCCAACATAATGGCCCTCAAATAACGTTTTAGCTGCCATTGACATGAGCTTTAGTCGAAGGGTGGTGGGAGTCTGGAGCTCGTTGCCCGAGGTGGTGGTGGAGGCAGAGACCCTAAATTCTTTTTAAAAATACCTGGATCTGCACCTGAAGTGCTGTAAGATACAGGGCTGTGGACCGGGGGTGGGATTAGAAAGGGCAACTGGGTGTCCTTGGGCTGGCATGGACAAGATGGGCCGAGTCCCCTCCTTCTGTGCTGTAACTTGTCCATGGTTCTCTGATTCCAATTGCTGCTTGGCAGAATGTGGGAACATTTGGAAACCCCAAAAGCAAGAGGATCATTATTGAATGTCGGTTTTGAGATGAGGGTGCTAGGATCGTGTTAGGATATTCTTCGAGCCACTACTGACCACTCTGAAGAGCAAGGTGCGTCAATCTTCACTGCACTAAATACTGATAAATGATTGCTTCGAAACAAACAAAGAATTGTCCTTTAGTTATCTGCGGTTTTATTTACTGATTAAGCTTTCAGCAGTGATATCGGGAACCCACGCACTTTAGTAAATGTCAAGATGTTCGAGGTAACTGGCAGCGGATTCTTCTTCAAAGGGGCTGAGAAGATGTTTACTCTGACCTGGACTTTAAGCCACGTTTATTGTTGTTGGAAGAGGAGGAGGCTGTCTAACCCCTCGAGCCTGGTGACCTCCATTCAATTCCGAAATGCCTGATCTGTAACTCAAATCTGTTTACCCACCTTTCTTTCCCTATCCCTCGGTATCCTCACCCAGTAAGCAGCTACCCATCAATCAGAAAAATTGACTCCCAGACTCAGCAGAGTTTTGAGGGAGCATGTTCCAAATTTCCCACGACCCTTTTTAAAACATACAACATAGAAAATACAGCACAGAACAGGCCCTTCGGCCCACGATGTTGTGCCGAACTTTTGTCCTAGATTAAGAACAAATGAATCTACACCCCATCATTCTACCGTAATCCATGTACCTATCCAATAGCCGCTTGAAGGTCCCTAATGTTTCCGACTCAACTACTTCCACAGGCAGTGCATTCCATGCCCCCACTACTCTGGGTAAAGAACCTACCTGTGACATCACCCCCTATATCTTCCACCATTCACCTTAAATTTATGTCCCCTTGTAATGGTTTGTTCCGCCCGGGGAAAAAGTCTCTGACTGTCTACTCTATCTATTCCCCTGATCATCTTATAAACCTCTATCAAGTCTCCCCTCATCCTTCTCCGTTCTAATGAGAAAAGGCCCCTAAACCCTCAACCTTTCCTCGTAAGACTAGAGGACTGGGAAATCTTTAGGGGGCAACAGAAAGCTACTAAAAAAGCTATAAAGAAGAGTAAGATAGATTATGAGAGTAAACTTGTTCAGAATATAAAAACAGACAGTAAAGGTTTCTACAAACATATAAACAAAAAAGAGTGGCTAAGGTAAATATTGGTCCTTTAGAGGATAAGAAGGGAGATTTAATAATTGGGGATGAGGAAATGGCTGAGGAACTGAACAGGTTTTTTGGGTCGGTCTTCACAGTGGAAGACACACATAACATGCCAGTGACTGATGGAAATGAAGCAATGACAGGTGAGGACCTTGAGAGGATTGTTATCACTAAGGAGGTAGTGATGGGCAAGCTAATGGGGCTAAAGGTAGACAAGTCTCCTGGCCCTGATGGAATGCATCCCAGAGTGCTAAAAGAGATGGCTAGGGAAATTGCAAATGCACTAGTGATAATTTACCAAAATTCACTAGACTCTGGGGTGGTCCCGGCGGATTGGAAATTAGCAAACGTGGCACCACTGTTTAAAAAAGGAGGTAGGCAGAAAGCGGGTAATTATAGGCCAGTGAGCTTAACTTCGGTAGTAGGGAAGATGCTGGAATCTATCATCAAGGAAGAAATAGCGAGGCATCTGGATGGAAATTGTCCCATTGGGCAGACGCAGCATGGGTTCATAAAGGGCAGGTCGTGCCTAACTAATTTAGTGAAATTCTTTGAGGACATTACCAGTGCGGTAGATAACGGGGAGCCAATGGATGTCGTATATCTGGATTTCCAGAAAGCCTTTGACAAGGTGCCACACAAAAGGTTGCTGCATAAGATAAAGATGCATGGCATTAAGGGTAAAGTAGTAGCATGGATAGAGGATTGGTTAATTAATAGAAAGCAAAGAGTTGGGATTATTGGGTGTATCTCTGGTTGGCAATCGGTAGCTAGTGGTGTCCCTCAGGGATCAGTGTTGGGCCCACAATTGTTCACAATTTACATAGATGATTTGGAGTTAGGGACCAAGGGCAATGTGTCCAAGTTTGCAGACGACACTAAGATGAGTGGTAAAGTAAAAAGTGCAGAGGATACTGGAAGTCTGCAGAGGGATGTGGATAGGCTAAGTGAATGGGCTAGGGTCTGGCAGATGGAATACAATGTTGACAAATGTGAGGTTATCCATTTTGGTAGGAATAACAGCAAAAGAGATTATTATTTAAATGATAAAATATTAAAACATGCTGCTGTGCAGAGAGACCTGGGTGTGCTAGTGCATGAGCCACAAAAAGTTGGTTTAGAGGTGCAACAGGTGATTAAGAAGGCAAATGGAATTTTGTCCTTAATTGCTAGAGGGACGGAGTTTAAGACTAGGGAGGTTATGCTGCAATTGTATAAGGTGTTAGTGAGGCCACACCTGGAGTAGTGTGTTCAGTTTTGGTCTCCTTACTTGAGAAAGGATGTACTGGCACTGGAGGGTGTGCAGAGGAGATTCACTAGGTTAATCCCAGAGCTGAAGGGGTTGGATTCTGAGGAGAGGTTGAGTAGACTGGGACTGTGCTCGTTGGAATTTAGAAGGATGGGGGGGGACCTTATAGAAACATATAAAATTATGAAGGGAATAAATAGGATAGATACGGGCAGGTTGTTTCCACTGGCGGGTGAAAGCAGAACTAGGGGGCATAGCCTCAAAATAAGGGGAAGTAGATTTAGGACTGAGTTTAGGAGGAACCTTTTCACCCAAAGGGTTGTGAATCTATGGAATTCCTTGCCCAGTGAAGCAGTAGAGGCTCCTTCATTAAATGTTTTTAAGATAAAGATAGATAGTTTTTTGAAGAATAAAGGGGTTAAGGGTTATGGTGTTCGGGCCGGAAAGTGGAGCTGAGTCCACAAAAGATCAGCCATGATCTCATTGAATGGTGGAGCAGGCTCGAGGGGCCAGATGGCCTATTCCTGCTCCTAGTTCTTATGTTCTTATTATGTTCTTAAGACCTACTCTCCATTCCAGACAACATCCTGGTAAATCTTCTTTGCCCCTTTTCCAAAGCTTTCACATCCTTCTTAAAATGAGGCGACCAGAACTGCACTCAGTACTCCAAATGTGGCCTTACCAAGGTTTTGTACAGCTGCATCATCACCTCACGGCTCTTAAATTCAATCCCTCTGCTAATTAACGCTAGCACACCACAGGCCTTCTTCACAGCTCCATCCACTTGAGTGGCAACTTTCAAAGATCTATGAACATAGACCCCAAGATCTCTCTGCTCCTCCACATTGCCAAGAACCCTACCGTTAACCCTGTATTCCGCATTCACATTTGTCCTTCCAAAATGGGCAACCTCACACTTTTCAGGGTTAAACTCCATCTGCCACTTCTCAGCCCAGCTCTGCATCCTATCTATGTCTCTTTGCTGCCGACAACAGCCCTCCACAACTCCACCAATCTTCGTATCGTCTTCAAATTTACTGACCCACACTTCAACTCCCTCATCCAAGTCATTAATGAAAATCACAAACAGCAGAGGACCCAGAACTGATCCCTGCGGTACGCCACCGGTAACTGGGCTCCAGGCTGAATATTTGCCATCCATCACCACTCTCTGACTTCTATCGGTTAGCCAGTTCGTTATCCAACTGGCCAAATTTCCCACTATCCCATGCCTCCTTACTTTCTGCATAAGCCTACCATGGGGAACCTTAGCAAATGCCTTACTAAAATCCATGTACACTACATCCACTGCTTTATCTTCATCCATGTGCTTGGTCACCTCCTCAAAGAATTCAATAAGACTTGTAAGGCAAGACCTACCCCTCACAAATGAGGATGAGGATTGTGTGAGGACTTTTGTGTGAGGATTTGCTTCCTGACATCACCCTGGCTGCAATTTTACATCAGAGGTCACAATTTCTGTGATTGGTTCAAACGCGTTTCCCTCCCATTTACCCAATCAAAGGAACATCCTCTCCTTGTTCTACTTTACGCTGCGAAGCAGCTCAATTAAAGGAAATGCGAAGGAAAATATTTCTGGGAGGGCCACCCGGGTCCTGAATCATAATGGCCGACGTGCCCTCGACCGCCTGGAACCCGCTGCTGGCTCGCCCTCCGGGACTTTGCACAACCCTCACACAATTGGTGAAAGTGCCCGAGGTTTCCTGAGGAAAATGTTTTAATCCAGTCCGTGATTACAATCAGGAGGGTTCAACCTGAGGGTTGGGGGGGGGTGGGGGGGCTTCCAAACGGTTCCAAACGGAAATTGGAAAAAAACAGCCAAAGGGGAAAGATCTAGCAGAGTGCAGGGAAAAGAAGGAGGGAATGGCATTCGGTGGTTTGACACTGGCGAGAGCCAGCACCGATACGCCAGGCCGAACGGACTTGTCCGGTGCTGGAGCAGTTCTGTGATTTTCTGCGTGCGTTGCCAGGCAGGCGACCGAAGCACAGATTCGCGGCCGAACACAATCTCTCCTCACCTGATGCCCAGACTTGTATCTCTCTTCACTCATTTTCACTGACAACAGGAGTGATAATCATCCCCACGGGCCAACAGCGTCAGGACAGAACACAAAACCTCAGATATTGCCCTGTCTGCGATTGGCTAATTCTGCACCGGAACGGGACAAGATCCATATCCCCCTCCCATCCTGAATGGGTCTTTTGTTCAGTGAGAATCATACAGCACAGAAGGAGGCCATTCGGCCCACCATGGCCGTGCTAGCTCGTTGAAACAGAGATCCAGTCAGTCCCACTCCCTGCTCTCTCCCGTGACCCTGCAAACGTCTACTTTCCCAGGAGTTATTGAGCGCCATTTGGAAAGTTCCCCTGGAATCTGCTTCCACTGCACTTTTGTGCAGCACCTTCCATTCTACAACGAGCCGTGGCATCAAAAACAACTTCCTCATCTCCCCACTCTGGCTCTTTTGTGAATGCTCTTCAACCTGTGGTCCTCAAGACACCCCCCGCCCCCCACCCCCCACCCCCACACTCAGGGTTTCTCCTTTTGTACCCTCACAATTCTGAACGTCTCAATTAGATCTCCCCTTAACCACCTCTGCTGGCTCTGCTGGAAGAACAACTACTCCAGTTTCTTCCGTCTCCCCACATGACTGGGAATAAACTGGGATTGTCCTCCCTAGAGCGACGGAGGCTGAGGGGCGACCTGATAGAAGTTTATAAAACTATTGGGGGCGTAGATAGGGTGAACAGTTGGAGGCTTTTTCCCAGGGCGGAAATGACAATTACAAGGAGGCACAAGTTCAAGGTGAGGGGGGAAAGGTTCAGTGGAGATGTGCGGGGGGAAGGTTTTTACACAGAGGGTGGTGGTGGCCTGGAATGCACGGCCAAGTGAGGTGGTCGAGGCAGATACGTTCGCGACCTTTAAGACTTATCTGGATAGGCACATGAGCAGACGGGGTATAGAAGAATACAGGAGGTTGGTCAAGATAGGACACGTGATCGGCGCAGGCTTGGGGGCCGAAGGGCCTGTTCCTGTGCTGTATTGCTCTTTGTTCTTTGACCCCCACCTTGGATAAGCCTCCTCTTTGCCCTCTCCGAGGCTCCTCACTCAGCGGGAAAAATTGGGACAGAAATCCATGACTGCTTTTTGAAATCAATGTTATCAGCTAATATCATGTGGGGCCAGTCGCCGTGCGCAGTGATGAATGGTCAGTGTTGGCCTGTCTGCCCTCTGACAAAGCAGCCGCAGATATAAGTTATTGACGCGTTAATCTTAATGCAAATGCCAGTTTCTAAAAGCATTATCACTTTTCAGCTGAAGCTTGAAAGGCAAAGTATCACACTGCGATTCCATTAATGTTAACAAGTGATTCAGTGCATTTTTATCACTAATTAGCAGGGTCGGGGCCGAGGTTTACAGCTTGTCTTTATCACCTGCAGAGTCAGGACATTTCCCAAGGCCTCCCGACTGAGCCGCGACACCATCCGCGCCCTCATGTATTACGCCCTGAAGGTTTGGAGTGACATCGCGCCTCTCAACTTCCACGAGGTGGCGGGGAACAACGCGGATATCCTGATTGATTTCCCAAGGTCGAATCATGAAGACCATTACCCCTTCGATGGGCCAGGGGGTACCGTCGCACATGCCTTCTTCCCCGGAGACAATCCAATCGCGGGAGATGTCCATTTCGATGATGATGAAGCTTGGACATTCCGGTCTGCAGGTATTTCCAACTGTGGGAGCTGGCGGTACGCGATATTCTTTTGGGTGTCTGTGCGCGGCTCAGTGGGGAATATTTAGTCATCCCAGTCAGAGTGACCATAGGGACAAGGTTCCACTCCAGAGAGGGGACCAGGAACTCCAGACTAATACTGGTGCTAGTACCGAGGGTTAAGGTCACTCTGTCCGAGGGTCAGTACCGAGGGTTAAGGTCACTCTGTCCGAGGGTCAGTAATGAGGGTTAGGGTCACTCTGTCCGAGGGTCAGTAACGAGGGTTAGGGTCACTCTGTCCGAGGGTCAGTACCGAGGGTTAAGGTCACTCTGTCCGAGGGTCAGTACCGAGGGTTAAGGTCACTCTGTCCGAGGGTCAGTAATGAGGGTTAGGGTCACTCTGTCCGAGGGTCAATACCGAGGGTTAAGGTCACTCTGTCCGAGGGTCAGTAACGAGGGTTAGGGACACTCTGTCCGAGGGTCAGTAATGAGGGTTAGGGTGACTCTGTCCGAGGGTCAGTAACGAGGGTTAGGGTCACTCTGTCCAAGGGTCAGGACCGAGGGTTTGGGTCACTCTGTCCGAGGGTCAGTACCAAGGGTTCGGGTCGCTCTGTCCGAGGGTCAGTACCGAGGGTTAGGGTCACTCTGTCCGAGGGTCAGTACCGAGGGTTAGGGTCACTCTGTCCGAGGGTCAGTACCGAGGGTTAGGGTCACTCTGTCCGAGGGTCAATACCAAGGGTTCTGGTCACTCTGTCTGAGGGTCAGTACCGAGGGTTAGGGTCACTCTGTCCGAGGGTCAGTACCGAGGGTTAGGGTCACTCTGTCCGAGGGTCAATACCAAGGGTTAGGGTCACTCTGTCCGAGGGTCAGTACCGAGGGTTAGGATCACTCTGTCCAAGGGTCAGTAATGAGGGTTAGGGTCACTCTGTCCGAGGGTCAGTACCGAGGGTTAGGATCACTCTGTCCAAGGGTCAGTAATGAGGGTTAGGGTCACTCTGTCCGAGGGTCAATACCAAGGGTTAGGGTCACTCTGTCCGAGGGTCAGTACTGAGGGAGTGCTGTACTGTCAGAGGGTCAGTACTGAGGGAGCGCTGCACTGTCAAAGGGTCAGTACGGATGGAATGCCGCACTGTCAGAGGGTCAGTACTGAGGGAGTGCTGTACTGTCAGAGGGTCAGTACTGAGGGAGTGCTGCACTGTCAGAGGGGCAGTACTGAGGGAGTGCTGTACTGTCAGAGGGTCAGTACTGAGGGAGTGCTGCACTGTCAGAGGGTCAGTACTGAGGGAGTGCTGCACTGTCAGAGGGGCAGTACTGAGGGAGTGCTGTACTGTCAGAGGGTCAGTACTGAGGGAGTGCTGCACTGTCAGAGGGTCAGTACTGAGGGAGTGCTGCACTGTCAGAGGGTCAGGACTGAGGGAGTGCCGCACTGTCAGAGGGTCAGTACTGAGGGAGTGCTGCACTGTCAGAGGGTCAGGACTGAGGGAGTGCTGCACTGTCAGAGGGTCAGGACTGAGGGAGTGCGCACTGTCAGAGGGTCAGTACTGAGGGAGTGCTGCACTGTCAGAGGGGCAGGACTAAGGGAGTGCTGCACTGTCAGAGGGTCAGTACTGAGGGAGTGCTGCACTGTCAGAGGGTCAGTACTGAGGGAGTGCTGCACTGTCAGAGGGTCAGTACTGAGGGAGTGCCGCACTGTCAGAGGGTCAGTACTGAGGGAGTGCTGCATTGTCAGAGGGTCAGTACTGAGGGAGTGCTGCACGGTCAGAGGGTCAGTACTGAGGGAGCGCTGCACTGTCGGAGGGTCAGTACTGAGGGAGTGCCGCACTGTCAGAGAGTCAGTACTGAGGGAGTGCTGCACTGTCAGAGGGTCAGTACTGAGGGAGTGCTGCACGGTCAGAGGGTCAGTACTGAGGGAGCGCTGCACTGTCGGAGGGTCAGTACTGAGGGAGTGCCGCACTGTCAGAGAGTCAGTACTGAGGGAATGCCGCACTGTCAGAGGGTCAGTACTGAGGGAGTGCTGCACTGTCAGAGGGTCAGTACTGAGGGAGTGCCGCACTGTCAGAGGGTCAGTACTGAGGGAGTGCCGCACTGTCAGAGGGTCAGTACTGAGGGAATGCCGCACTGTGGGAGGGTTGTAATGTTCTCCTCAGAACTGAGAAAGTTAAGGGCAGAATAAGGAGAAACTGTTGCAATGGGTGAGTTACTGAGCAGAGGTTTTGGAGTTGATGTGGGTGGTAGAAGGAGTCGAAGTGCTGTGAGGGGAACCACTTTCTTACTCAGCGCCTTGAGCTATTGCAATCTGGAATCCACTGTCTGATAGGATGGGACAAGCAGGTTCAATAATAACTTTCAAAGGAGAAGTGAAATGAAATGAAATGAAAATAGCTTGTCACAAGTAGGCTTCAATGAAATTACTGTGAAAAGCCCCCATTCGCCACATTCCGGCACCTGTTCAGGGGGGCTGGAGAAATGCTTGTAGGATTAGAAATGAGCGATGGGGAGGAGGCGGGGGAGAGTGAGAGTCAGTCGCTAGCTCTTGTATAGCCACCTGCTGTGTGTCATTCGATGACTCGGATTCTATCATCTACACTCCAGCACTGCTTTTTAAATAATAATAACAATAATAATCTTTATTATTGTCACAGGTAGGTTGACATTAACACTGCAATGAAGTTACTGTGAAAAGCCCCTAGTCGCCACATTCCGGCGCCTGTTCGGGTACACGGAGGGAGAATTCAGAATGTCCAATTCACCTAACCTGCACGTCTTTGGGGACTTGTGGGAGGAAACCGGAGCACCCGGAGGAAACCCACGCAGACACGGGGAGAACGTGCAAACTCCGCACAGACAGTGACCCAAGCCGGGAATTGAACCTGGGAGCCTGGAGCTGTGAAGCCACAGTGCTAACCACTATGCTACCATGCTGCCCACATGGTTTTAGTATCGGTAGTTTGAATGATTATTGCTGTGGAAGGTCAGAGGTGAAGGAGAAGCTGCTCAATACAGGTTGGCATCAACTGTTAGTTCCCAAAGAACATAGAACATTACAGCGCAGGACAGGCCCTTCGGCCCTCGATGTTATGCCGACCTGTGAAACCACTCTAAAGCCCATCTACACTATTCCCTTATCGTCCATATGTCTATCCAATGACCATTTGAATGTCCTTAGTGTTGGCGAGTCCACTACTGTTGCAGGTAGGGCATTCCACACCCTTACTACTCTCTGACTAAAGAACTTACCTCTGACATCTGTCTTATATCTATCTCCCCTCAATTTAAAGCTATGTCCCCTCGTGCTAGACATCACCATCCGAGGAAAAAGGCTCTCACTGTCCAGCCTATCCAATCCTCTGATCATCTTGTATGCCTCAATTAAGTCACCTCTTAACTTTCTTCTCTCTATGTACATGGACACCGAGATCTCTCTGCTCATCCACACTGCCAAGAATCTTACCATTAGCCCAGCACTCTGTCTTCCTGTTATTCCTTCCAAAATGAATCACCTCACACTTTTCTGCATTTAACTCCATTTGCCACCTCTCAGCCCAACGCTGCAGCTTATCTATGTCCCTGTGTAACTTGTAACATCCTTCCGCACTGTCCACAACTCCACCGACTTTAGTGTCATCTGCAAATTTACTCACCCATCCTTCTACACCCTCCTCCAGGTCATTTATAAAAATGACAAACAGCAGGCAGTGGCCCCAAAACAGAGCCTTGTGGTACACCAGCAGTAACTGGACTCCAGTCTGAATATTTCCCATCAACCACCACCCTTTGTCTTCTTCCAGCTAGCCAATTTCTGATCCAGACTGCTAAATCACCCTCAATCCCATGCCTCCGTATTTTCTGTAGTAGCCTACCGTGGGGAGCCTTATCAAACGCTTTACTGAAATCCATATACACCACACCAACTGCTTTACCCTCACCCACCTGTTTGGTCACCTTCTCAAATAACTCAATAAGGTTTGTGAGGCACGACCTACCCTTCACAAAACCGTGTTGACTATCTCTAATCAAATTATTCCTTTCCAGATGATTATACATCCTATCTCTCATAAACCTTTCCAAGATTTTTCCCACAACAGAAGTAAGGCTCACTGGTCTATAGTTACCTGGGTTGTCTGTACTCCCCTTCTTGAACAAGGGGACAACATTTGCTATCCTCCAGTCTTCTGGCACTATTCCTGTAGACAAAGATGACTTAAAGATCAAAGCCCAAGGCTCAGCAATCTCCTCCCTAGCTTTCCAAAGAATCCTAGGATAAATCCCATCCAGCCCAGGGGACTTATCTATTTTCACACTTTCCAGAATTGCTAACACTTCCTCCTTATGAACCTCAAGCCCTTCTAGTCTAGTAGCCTCAATCTCAGTATTCTCCTCGACAACATTGTCTTTTTCCTGTGTGAATACTGATGAAAAATATTCATTTAGCACCTCTCCTATCTCCTCGGACTCCAAGCACAACTTCCCACTACTGTCCTTGACTGGCCCTACTCTTACCCTAGTCATTCGGTTATTCCTGACATATCTATAGAAAGCTTTAGGGTTAGCCTTGATCCTACCTGCCGAAGACTTCTCATGTCCTCTCCTGGCTCTTCTTAGCTCTCTCTTTAGGTCTTACCTAGCTAACTTGTAACTTTTGAGCGCCCTAACTGAACCTTCATGTCTCATCTTTACATAAGCCTCCTTCTTCCTCTTGACAAGTGTTTCGACTGCTTTAGTAAACCACGGTTCCCTTGCTCGACCACTTCCTCCCTGCCTGACAGGTACATACCTATCAAGGGCACGCAGTAGCTGTTCCTTGAACAAGCTCCACATTTCGATTGTGCCCATCCCCTGCAGTTTTCCTCTCCATCCGATGCATCCTAAGTTTTGCCTCATCGCATCATAATTGTCTTTCCCCCAGATATAACTCTTGCCCTGCGGTATATACCTATCCCTTTCCATCACTAAAGTAAACATAATCAAATTGTGGTCACTATCACCAAAGTGCTCACCTACCTCCAAATATAACACCTGTCCTGGTTCATTACCCAGTACCAAATCCAATATGGCCTCGCCTCCCGTTGGCCTATCTACATACTGTGTCAGGAAACCCTCCTGCACACATTGGACAAAAATGGACCCATCTATTGCGTTTCCAGTCAATATTTGGAAAGTTAAAGTCCCCCATAAAAACTACCCTGTTGCTTTTGCTCCGATCCAGAATCATCTTTGCAACCCTTTCCTCTACATCTCTGGAACTTTTCGGAGGCCTATAGAAAACCCCTAACAGGGTGACCTCTCCTTTCCTGTTTCTAACCTCAGCCCATACTACCTCAGTAGACAAGTCCTCATCAAACGTCCTTTCTGCCACCGTAATACTGTCCTTGACTAACAATGCCACCCCTCCCCCTCTTTTACTACCTTCCCTGAGCTTACTGAAATATCTAAACCCCGGCATCTGCAACAACCATTCCTGTCCGTGCTCTATCCATGTCTCCGAAATGGCCACAACATTGAAGTCCCAGGTACCAACCCATGCCGCAGGTTCACCAACCTTATTCCGGAAGCTCCTGGCATTGAAGAAGACACACTTTAAACCATCTTCCTGCCTGCCGGTACACTCCTGCAACTTTGAAACCTTACTCCTGACCTCACTACTCTCAACCTCCTGTATACTGGAGCTACAATTCAGGTTTCCAAGCCCCTGTTGAACTAGTCTAAACCCTCCCGAAGAGCATGAGCAAATTTCCCCCGAGGATATTGGTACCCCTCTGGTCCAGGTGTAGACCATCCCGTTTGTAGAAGTCCCACCGACCCCAGATTTAGCCCCAATTATCCAGAAATCTGAAACCCTCCCTCCTGCACCATCCCTGTAGCCACGTGTTCAACTCCTCTCTCTCCCTATTCCTCGTCTAGCTATCATGTGGCATGGGTAGCAACCCAGAGATAATATCTCTGTTTGTCCTAGATTTAAGTTTCCACCCTAGCTCCCTGAATTCCTGCCTTACATCCCTATCCCTTTTCCTACCTATGTCGTTGGTACCTATGTGGACCACGACTTGGGGCTGCTCCCCCTCCCCCTTAAGAATCCCGAAAACACGATCCGAGACATCACGCACCCTGGCACCTGGGAGGCAACACACCAACCGCGAGTCTCTCTCGTTCCCACAGAATCTCCTATCTATCCCCCTAACTATGGAGCCTCCAATGACTAATGCTCTACTCCTCTCCCCCCTTCCCTTCTGAGCAACAGGGACAGACTGTGTGCCAGAGACCTGTACCCCATGGCTTACCCTTTTTAAGTCGTCCCCCCCAACAGTATCCAAAGCGGTATACTTGTTACTAAGGGGAACGACCACAGGGGATCCCTGTACTGACTGCTTCCTCCCAGCCCCTCTCACCGTCACCCATCTATCTTCATTCTTCGGAGTAACTACATCCCTGAAGCTTCTATCTGTGACCACCTCTGCCTCCCGAATGATCTGAAGTTCATCCAGCTCCAGCTCCAGTTCCCTGACGCGGTTTCTGAGGCGCTGGAGATGGGTGCACTTCCCACAGATGAAATCAGCAGGGACACTGACGGCGTCCCTCACCTCAAACATTCTGCAGGCGGAACATTGCACTACCTTCCCGCCATCCCCTCTAGATCAAAAAGAAAAAGAAAGAAAGAGCTCACCTGTTATTCACTCCCCTTCTCAGCAAGCACTCACTCGGCAACCTCAATACCTGTTATCTGGAACAACATCTGGATTGTTATCCAATGGTGGAGTTCAGGTCGTGTCACACTGTGGTAGATTGTCAGTAGCAACGGAACACATTGATGTCTTTTTCATTGACTGTCACATTGCATTGTGGAAATTACAGCAAAACACCTGCCCCCATGCTTTATAATCATACGGCAACAAAGAAGGCCACTTGGCCAATCGTGCCTCTGCCAGCCCTTTGTCAGAATTTTTTAAAGTAATTTACGGGATGTGGGCGTTGCTGGTTAGGCCCAGCATTTATTGCCCATCCCTTGTTGCCCTTCAGAAGGTGGTGGTGAGCGGCACCCTCGTGGGCATCATGGGCCCCACCATCATCCGACCCGGGTGCACCGCAAGCCTGCGCCGCGCGGCAGCCAACCAACTCCGGAGGCCCCAAATGCCATTCTTGTGGCCAGAACAAGCACCCCAGACAACGCTGCCCAGCGCGGAGCGCGAGCTGCAGCGGGTGTGGCAGGAAGGGCCACTTTGTCTCCGTTTGCCAGGCCCGATCGGTCGCTGCCGTTTCCAGGCCCAGCATCGCTACACCCCCCACGTGCGCCCCGTGGACGCCGCCATCTTCTGCGCCATCTTGGACCGCACCCCAGGACTTTTGCTCGACTGGCCGTTTGCGGGCCGCCGATACCTCCGCCACCGGCGATCAGCCCTCCCACCAAGTTCCGCAGCTCGCCTCCATCACCCTCGACCAGTCTCGGCCCCGCAACCGCGCGACCGCTGCAACGACCGTACGGATCAACGGGCACGAGACGACCTGCCTCTTCGACTCCGGGAGCACGGAGAGTTTCGTCCGCCCTGCTACGGTAAGGCGCTGCTCCATCCCGGTCCTCCCCGTCACCCAGAAAATCTCCCTGGCCTCCGGATCCCATTCCGTACAATCCGGGGGTACTGCGTCACGACCCTCCCCGTACAGGGCGTAGAGTACAGCAACTTCAGACTGCACGTCCTCCCCCACCTCTGCACTGCCCTGTTACTAGGTCTCGATTTCGCTGCCACCTCCAGAGCCTTAGTCTGAAGTTCGGCGGTCCCCTGCCCCCCCCCTCACCGTCTGTGGCCTCACGACCCTTAAGGTCGATCCACTCTCACTCTTCGCGAACCTCACCCTGGACTGTAAGCCCGTTGCCACGAGGAGCAGACGGTACAGTGCACAGGACAGGACCTTTATTAGGTCGGAAGTCCAACGGTGTCGGGAGGGGGTCATTGAGGCCAGTAACAGCCCCTGGAGAGCTCAAGTGATGGTAGTTAAGACTGGGGAGAAGCACTGGATGGTCATCGACTACAGTCAGACCATCAACCGGCATACGCAGCTCGATGCGTACCCCCTTCCACGCTTATCTGACATGGCCAACCAGATTGCGCAGTATCGAGTCTTCTCCACCGTTGACTTGAAGTCCGCCTATCACCAGCTCCCTATCCGCCCGGAGGACCGCCAATACACTGCCTTCGAGGCAGATGGCCGCCTCTACCATTTCCTTAGGGTTCCCTTCGGCATCACCAATGGGGTCTCCGTCTTCCAGCGAGAGATGGACCGAATGGTTGACCAGTACGGGCTGCGGGCCACGTTCCCATACCTGCATAACGTCACCATCTGCGGCCACGACCAGCAGGACCACGCGCAAATCTCCAGAAATTCCTCCACACCGCTAAACTCCTTAACCTTACCTATAATAAGGAGAAATGCGTTTTCCGCACCACGGGCTTAGTCATTCTTGGCTACGTAGTGGAAAATGGAGTCCTAGGGCCAGATCCCGACCGCATGAGCCCCCTCCTGGAACTCCCCCTCACCCACTGCCCCAAGACCCTGAAACGATGCCTGGGGTTCTTCTCCTATTACGCCCAGTGGGTCCCTAATTATGCGGACAAGGCCCGCCCACTCATCAAGTCCACAGTTTTTCCCCTGACGGCTGAGGCCCGCCGGGCCTTCAACCACATCAAGGCGGACATCGCCAAGGCCACGATGCACGCGGTCGACGAGACCCTCCCCTTCCAGGTGGAGAGCGACGCATCGGACGTGGCTCTGGCCGCCACCCTCAACCAAGCATGCAGACCCGTGGCTTCCTTCTCCCGCACCCCCCATGCCTCTGGAATTCAGCACTCCTCTGTTGAAAAGGAGGCCCAAGCCATTGTGGAAGCTGTGCGACATTGGCAGCATTACCTGGCCGGCAGGAGATTCACTCTCCTCACTGACCAACGGTCGGTTGCCTTCATGTTTAGCAATACACAGCGGGGCAAGATTAAGAACGACAAGATCTTGTATCGCCCGGGGAAGCTCAATGAGCCCCCAGATGCACTATCCCACGGTACATGTGCCAGCGCACAAGTAGACCGACTTCGGGCTCTCCACAATGTCCTCTGTCACCCGGGGGTCACCCGGTTCTTCCACTTTATCAAGGCCCGCAACCTGCCCTACTCCATCGAGGAGGTCAGGATTGTGACCAGGGACTGCCAAGTCTGCACGGAGTGCAAACCACACTTCTACCGGCCTGACAGGGCGCATCTGGTGAAGGCCTCCCGCCCCTTTGAGAGCCTCAGCATCGACTTCAAAGGGCCCCTCCCCTACACTGACCGCAATGTGTACTTCCTCAATATCATTGATGAGTACTCCCGTTTCCCTTTCGCCATCCCGTGCCCTGACATGACTTCTGCCACAGTCAGCAAGGCCCTACACAGCATCTTCAGCCTGTTCGGTTTCCCCACCTACATCTATAGCGATCGGGGATCCTCCTTTATGAGTGATTAGCTGCGTTAGTTCCTGCTCAGCAAGGGCATCGCCTCGAGCAGGACAACCAGCTACAACCCTCAGGGAAACGGACAGGTGGAGAGGGAGAACGCGATGGTCTGGAAGGCCGTCCTGCTGGCCCTTCAGTCTAGGAATCTCCCTGTCTCCCGCTGGCAGGAGGTCCTCTCCGATGCGTTCCACTCCACCCGGTCGCTCCTGTGCTCTGCCACCAATGAGACCCCTCACAGACGTGTGTTTGCCTTCCCCAGGAAGTCCAGGGGTCTCGCTCCCAACCTGGCTGACGGTTCCTGTGCCTGTCCTCCTCCGGAAGCATGCGAGGAGCCATAAATCAGATCCCCCTCGTTGGAAAAGTCCTCCTCCTCCATGCAAATCCACAATACGCCTACGTGGCACACCATGACGGACGACAGGACACAGTCTCCCTCTGGGACCTGGCACCCGCTGGTTCCCCACCCACAACCACCACCATCCACGACTTGGTACAGTCCCCTCCCCCTCCGGTTGCCACCCCCGCCACTGCGCCGTTCACCCCCCCACCAGCGACTATCACCGCAATCCCCACCCCAGCAGCACCCGTCCCCCACCGGATCCACTACTGGGTGAAGAAGGAGAGGAGAACACGCTCCCGGAGTCGCAGGTACCACATCGGCGCCCACACCACAACCGGACTGAGGCGATCGCGGCGGAGGGTCAAAGCCCCCGACAGACTCGACCTGTAACGTTGCTTCCCCCCCCGCTGGACTCTTTTTAAACAGGGGGTGAATGTGGTAAACACCACTGGTCATACACTACGTGTATTACGGTACTGCCATTGTACTACAGTCAATACAGTAAATCCCGGCCTGCTGGCTCCCCCAGCAGGCTCAGTATAAGAGTGTGCACTCTCCTGAGCTGCCTCCATTCTGGTTCCAGATGAGAGGGGATCTTATTGAAACTTACAGGATACAGCGAGGCCTGGATAGAGTGGACGGGGAGAGGATGTTTCCACTTGTAGGAAAAACTAGAACCAGATGACACAATCTCAGACTAAAGGGCCGATCCTTTAAAACAGAGATGAGGAGGAATTTCTTCGGCCAGAGGGTGGTGAATCTGTGGAACTCTTTGCTGCAGAAGGCTGTGGAGGCCAAGCCACTGAGCCAAGACACTGAGCCACTGAAGCCAAGCCATCTTTAAGACAGAGAGAGATAGGTTCTTGATCAATAAGGGGATTAGGTGTTATGGGGAGAAGGCAGGAGAATGGGGATGAGAAAAATATCAGCCATGATTGAATGGCGGAGCAGACTCGATGGGCCGAGTGGCTTAATTCTGCTCCTATGTCTTATGGTCCCCCACCACCAATCCATTTGACAGAACCTACAGTTGGTGCGGCCGCTGATTTGAGTAATTCTTCAGATCTAAACCTCCACAGGTGAAATGCTCCAAACTTTAAGAAATCCATTGCTTCCAGAAACAGGTTGATGCATTGACTGTCTACGTGCCAGGTGCAGGCAGGGGAGACCTTTATTTGAGTCTCTGAGGGAAGCTGCTCAGACCCGGGTGTCTCTTTTGTTGGAAGACAATGTCAGCAAGATGAGGAAATGCATTAAATGCACATCAAATCTGTCAGCTCAGCCCCTGGCTAGAGGCGACATTTAAACGTAGCACACACAGCAAGTCTGATCGTTTACAGAGTCTTATTGCCAGACGCAGGGAGAATGGTTTGCAGCTCAGTTATATTTCTTGCATCTTCATCTGATGGCATCATTGAAGTATTTGCTATTCATTAACTTTGTTGAAGGTAGTCAAGGTGATGGGTGCGAATAGGGCATTCAGTCCTGCTCTGGGGGCTGGCGCTGCCCTCATGATTATAGCGATGTTTACTCCCAGAGGGCAGCACAGTGGCACAGCGGTTAGCATTGCTGCCTCAGCTCAGGGTCCCAGGTTCGATTCCCGGCTTGGGTCACTATCTGTGCGGAGTCTGCACGTTCTCCCCGTGTCTGCGTGGGTTTCCTCCGGGTGCTCCGGTTTCCTCCCACAGTCCAAAGATGTGCGGGTTAGGTGGATTGGCCATGATAAATTGCCCCTTCGTGTCCAAAGATGTGCAGGTTAGGTGGGATTATAGGGATGGGGCGGCGGAATGGTCCAAGGTAGAGTGCTCTATCAGAGGGTCGGTGCAGATTTGATGGACCAAATGGCCTTCTTCTGCACTGTAGGAATTCTAACTTTTCTCCACCCAGCGTAGCCTCCTCAGGAAGTCCAGAGAACAAGGAGCAGCCAATCTAGATGAGGGCCAAAGAGATCAGAGGAGTTAGTTTGCTCGTGGACCTTCAATGAGCCGTCCAGTAACTTAACCACCATGTTACCATAGCCATATTGCTGTTAGTAATGATGTAAATCCACCACCTCCAGCAACATTTGCGCAAACTGTACTGGAATCTTTGTTTGCAGTCAAACATCGTGAAATATATTTGCAGTAACAAAAATGGCAAACACTTGCATATAAAATATCCCAAGGTGCCTCACGGGAGTATTATCAAACACAATTTCACGCTGAGCCACAGAGGGAGACATTCAGACCGAGGACCAAACGCTTCGTCAAAGCAGCCAGATATAAGGAGCATCTTAAAGGAGAGAGAGAGAGGGAGAGGTATCAGGTGGGAATTTCGGAGCTTGGCATTGAGACGGCAAAACTAGTCAATTCTGCAATGTGCTCCAGGCCAGGATTGGAGCAGCACAGGGATCTCAGAGGGTTGTTAGGATGGAGGAGGTTTCAGAGGTAGGGAGGGGGTGTAGGAGTTGGAGAAGGTTACAGAGATAGGGAGGGGGTGTAGGGGCTGGGGGAGGTTACAGAGATAGGGAGGGGGTGTAGGGGCTGGAGGAGGTTACAGAGATAGGGAATGGGTCTAGGGGCTGGAGGGGATTACAGAGAGGGGAGGGGGTGTAGGAGTTGGAGGAGGTTACAGAAATAGGGAGGGGTGTAGGGGTTGGAAGAGGTTACAGAGATAGGGAGGGGGTGTAGGGGCTGGAGGATGTTACAGAGGTAGGGAGGGATGTAGGGGCTGGAGGAGGTTACAGCGATAGGGAGGGGCTGGAGGAGGTTACAGAGATAGGGAGGGGCTGTAGGGGCTGGAGGAGGTTACAGAGATAGTGAGGGGGTGTAGGGGCTGGAGGAGGTTACAGAGATAGGGAGGGGGTGTAGGGGCTGGAGGAAGTTATAAAGATAGGGAGGGGTGTAGGAGTTGGAGGAGGTTACAGAGATAGGGAGTGGGTGTAGATGTTGGAGGAGATTACAGAGGTAGGGAAGGGGTGAAGCCATGGATGGATTTGAAAACACATGAGAATGAGAATGATGATGGATGATGATGATGATGGATGATGCGAATGATGATGCGAATGAGGGCAGCACGGTAGCATTGTGGATAGCACAATTGCTTCACAGCTCCAGGGTCCCAGGTTCGATTCCGGCTTGGGTTACTGTCTGTGCGGGATCTGCACGTCCCCCCCGTGTCTGCGTGGGTTTCCTCCGGGTGCTCCGATTTCCTCCCACAGTCCAAAGATGTGCAGGTTAGGTGGATTGGCCATGATAAATTGCCCCGAGTGTCCAAAATTGCCCTTAGTGTTGGGTGGGGTTACTGGGTTATGGGGATAGGGTGGAGGTGTTGACCTTGGGTAGGGTGCTCTTTCCAAGAGCCGGTGCAGACTCGATGGGCCGAATGGCCTCCTTCTGCACTGTAAATTCTATGATAACCTATGATGATGATGATGGATGATGAGAATGATGATGATGATGGATGATGATTGATGATGAGAATGATGATGATGGATGATGTGAATGATGAGGATGATGATGATGATGGATGATGAGACTGATGATGATGCGGATGATGATGATGATGGATGATGAGAATGATGATGATGATGATGGATGATGAGAATGATGATGCGGATGATGATGATGATGGATGATGATGATGATGATGGATGATGAGAATGATGATGGTGATGAGGATGATGATGATGAGACTGATGATGATGATGCGGATGATGATGATGCGGATGATGATGATGATGGATGATGAGAATGATGATGGATGATGAGGATGATGATGGATGATGAGACTGATGATGATGATGCGGATGATGATGAATGATGATGAATGATGATGATGATGGATGATGATGATGATGATGATGGATGATGACGATGATGATGGTGATGAGGATGATGATGATGGATGATGAGACTGATGATGATGATGCGGATGATGATGATGATGATGGATGATGATGGATGATGACGATGATGATGGTGATGAGGATGATGATGATGGATGATGAGACTGATGATGATGATGCGGATGATGATGATGATGGATGATGAGACTGATGATGATGATGATGGATGATGCGGATGATGATGATGATGGATGATGAGAATGATGATGATGATGATAGATGATCTATCAGCCAGTTTGAGAAAGTGTCTTTCTTTCTTACAGATCCCCTTGAGATGGACCTGTTTGCTGTGGCTGTCCATGAATTCGGCCATGCGATTGGACTGTCTCATTCGTCAGTCAATGTATCCATAATGAGACCTTATTACCAGGGACCTGTGGGAGACCCTCTCCAGTATCATCTGCCTTACGATGACCGGCTGAGAATCTGGCAGCTATACGGTTCGGACTCTATCCCCTCACACCTTTCTTCCATTTATTTACTTGGGATACAATGGACACAGAAAGTATTGATTCATTCACAAATGCAAATTATCTAGCTTTTTTTGGGAAATCACATTGTGGCATGGTAGCCAGAATAATTGAGACCTGACGTCACCTGACAGTGAGTGGGGTGCATTGGGGGAAAGGTGACTTTGGGTCTACCGTTCCAAATGTTCTCCCCCCACTGAGGGTCTCCCTCACCTCATGGGGACAGGCTTCGGAAATCAGAAGCACAAAGGGACTTGTGAGTCCTTGTTCACGATTCTCTTAAGGTTAATTTGCAGGTTCAGTCAGCAGTTAGCATTCTTGTCAAGAGGGCTAGAATACAAACCAGAGATGTACTTCTGAGGCTATATAAGGGTCTGGTAAGACCCCATTTGGAGTATTGTGAGCAGTTTTGGGCCCCGTATCTAAGGAAGGATGTGCTGGCCTTGGAAAGGGTCCAGAGGAGGTTCACAAGAATGATCCCTGGAATGAAGAACGGTTGAGGACTTTGGGTCTGCACTGGTTGGAGTTTAGAAGGATGAGAGGGGATCTTATTGAAACTTACAGGATACTGCGTGGCCTGGAGAGAGTGGATGAGGAGAGGATGTTTCCACTTGTAGGACAAACTAGAACCATATGACACAATCTCAGACTAAAGGGACGATCCTTTAAAACAGAGATGAGGAGGAATTTCTACAGCCAGAGGGTGGTGAATCTGTGGAACTCTTTGCCGCAGAAGGCTGTGGAGGCCAATTCACTGAGTGTCTTTAAGACAGAGATAGATAGGTTCTTGATTAATAAGGGGATCAGGGGTTATGGGGAGAAGGGAGGAGAATGGGGATGAGAAAATATCAGCCATGATTGAATGGCGGAGCAGACTCGATGGGCCGAGTGGCCTAATTTTGCTCCTATGTCTTATGGTCTTATGGTCAGACATAGCTCTGTTGTACCTCATTAGAGTCACTGTGATGGATCAATAACTCCATTATCATTGTATCATGTGACTGTCAAGGTGGGACAATATGAAGGAGGGGGACCTGGGCCTTTCCCCAGCTGGCAATTGCTGTGTTCCCAGTTTGAGTTACACTCGATTACTTGCAGAGTTCAGGAAGACCTCAGTAAAAAGCAGCGTATTATTCCAACTAAAAATCACCTCAACAACATTGTCACTGTTGCCATTTAATTCATGACAAGCTTGACCCTGACCTACTCGACCAGATGAGCTCTTTATGTGAAAAGATTTACGATTTCTCTGGGCCCATCAATCTTTGTGGGAATTTAATAAATATCAAACTGCCTGGAAGAGCGTGTTTGATTTCCAGCAGTGTTCTTGTTGCCGGCAACCTTCACATCTGCCTAACAGGAATATATATTACTTGTGACTGCCTTCGATATTAAAAGCTTAGATTTAATCCTCCCTGCATTGTTTTGTTTTGAACAAAGATGAACTGCGACAGGCGGTTGGCTTCCCATTCACCTACCTGGATCTAGGTACAAGCAACCCGCTGGGCGATTCTGGTCACAGGCCAGGACCCCGTGGTCACGTGCAGTGCAAATAATATTTTATTGAATTCTGAAGGGCCGACTTCAATTTGTGATGTCGGTCAAACCACTCCAGACCATAGAACATAGAACAGTCCAGTCCAGCACAGTACAGGCCCTTCGGCCCACAATGTTGTGCCGACCACTTATCCTAATCTAAGACCAACCTAACCTACACCCCTTCAGTTTACTGCTGTCCATGTGCCTGTCCAAGAGTCGCTTAAATGTCCCTAATGTCTCTGACTCCACCACCTCTGCTGGCAGTGCATTCCACACACCCACCACTCTGTGTAAAGAACCTACCTCTGACATCTCCCCTCTACCTTCCTCCAATCACCTTAAAATTATGTCCCCTCGTGACAGCCATTTCCACCCTGGGGGAAAGTCTCTGGCTATCCACTCTATCCATGCCTCTCATCACCTTGTACTCCTCTATCAAGTCACCTCTCTTCCTTCTTCGCTCCAGTGAGAAAAGCCCTAGCGCCCTCAAACTTTCTTCATAAGACCTGCCCTCCAGTCCAGGCAGCATCCTGGTAAATCTCCTCTGTACCCTCTCCAAAGCATCCACATCCTTCCTATAATGAGGCGACCAGAACGGGACACAATATTCCAAGTGTGGTCTAACCATGGGGAACCTTACCAGTCGCAAGGCAGGCCGGGAAGGTTTGAGTTCATTTGGTTCGACAATTGTCTCCCGTCCAAAGCTGGTCAGAATTAAGTCACCATTGGTGTTGGGAGGTGTGGGGGCAGAGTAGGTGAGGCGAGTCAACCCTCGTGGGACCCCAGTGAACGGAAGGGCAGATTGGGCAGGTGGTCTTTACTTAGTGCACATTGGGGCGAGAGTGGGAGAGGCCCTGCTTTCCCTGCACCTTTGTACCCTGGAGCCGTTCATTGACAACTTATATTTATCTCCTCTCTCTGGGTATGGAAACACACGATGAACTGCCTGCAGTAAAGCAGTTCATCGCCTGTTTCCATGGCCAGCTTTCTCCCAGAACAGTTCGCTAGTTTGTCACCAGCGGCTTATAGCTAGCGGGGCACCACTCCACATCAAGTGTGGCTGATCCAGGAGCCTCTCCTGCTCTTACTACCAACTATTGGCGTGTTTGGAAGGATTTTGCGGGTTGACACACCCAACATCAACCTGCCTGACTGTGTTATGAAGTCACCTTCCTAGGCCATGAAGTCCTGAGGTGGGACTCAAATCCAGGAGCTTCTGTCTTAGAATCAGGGACGCCACCCACTACAGCCACAAGGCCCCATACTTACATTTTGTGGTGCCTGTAATCCAATAATGTCCCGAGGTATTTCACAGATGTATTTAGACAAATATAGCAAAGTGCCACACCAGAAGATAAGGCAGGAGGTGGAAAGCTGGGCCAGAGAGGCAGGTGTAGCGGAATGTCTTCAAGGAGGAAAAGGAGATCGCGAGGCGGAGAGGTGCAGGGGGAGAATTCCAGAGTTCAAGCCCCCAGGCAGCTGAGGGGTGTGGCTGCCAGAGTGCGGAGTTTGAAATCCCGGATGCTCAAGAGGCCGGAGTGATCTCCGAGGGGTACAGGGCTGAAGGAGATTACAGAGATGGGAAGGGGGCAAAAGCCAACGAGCACTGTGAAAACAAGGTGAGGAATTTTAAAATCGTGGGGCAGCACGGTGGCGCAGTGGGTTAGCACTGCTGCCTCACGGCGCCGAGGTCCCGGGTTCGATCCTGGCTCTGGGTCACTGTCTGTGTGGAGTTTGCACATTCTCCCCGTGTCTGCGTGGGTTTCGCCCCCACAACCCAAAGATGCGCAGGGTAGGTGGATTGGCCACGCTAAATTGCCCCTTAATTGGAAAAAATGAATTGGGTACTCTAAATTTATTTTGAAAAAGAAAGAAAAAATGAATAACTTCAGCCACTACAGGAATCGAACCCTTGCTACTGACCTGAATCACAAGCCAGCTGCCCAACCAACTGAGCTAAATAGAAAATGCTCTATGTTCAAGAGCAAAAGGTGGCAAACTCAAGCCCCTGGATTTGGGAGCTGTACCCAGCACCTTTGAGCCTCAAACACAAACAAATTGTGCCATGAAATTGTTCACAAAAGGTTGAAGTGCTTTCTGAAGGATGGTAAATGCGTTGTGTTGGATTGTTTCACCGACTCGCAGGAAACTCACGCCGTGTAGCTCTCTGGTGTTTCCTCGGGAAACTACAAGCTGATACTGAGAGCTGTAATAAATTCCCTGGACGTAAAAGAGTAAATGGAATATTCAGTGAACTGGAAAGAATATTGCTAATTAGAAATGTCACTCGTTGATTTAATACATGTGGGGAATGAAGGAGATTGTTCAGAGCTAGCTGAGAAACTGACCACCTTTACGCTGGGGCTGAACGATTACATTTGTAGATTCTTGAAGCTCCTGATGGCTCTAAACCATTCAAATTAACCAGGGGGATGAAATCAAAGCCTGTTAGAGGAGACTCTACGTGACCGCACTCTCAAAGCTTTTTATTTAATTCGATTTCAGTCGGCATCGAGGCTGGCTGGGGTTTTATTTTCTCACTCTCTTTCCTTTGTCTTTCTCTCCAAGGTGTCAGAGAGTTGATGCTGTTTCCCAGCAGCCAACCCCAAATGGGCAATTCATCAGATCACCCAGTGCTCCCAGCGCCTCCAGCAAGACGGCCAACTGCCCGGTGAGTACGGTGGGAGGGGGGGCAATTTAGCCAATCATTTCCCATCTTCCCACATAGAATCGGAGGATTTACAGTGCAGAAGGAGGCCATTCGGCCCATCGAGTCTGCACCAGCCCTTGGAAAGAGCACCCTGCTTAAGCCCCGCGCCTCCACCCTATCCCCGGAACCCCACCTCACCGTTTTGGACACCAAGGGGCAATTTAGCGTGGCCCAGTCCACCGATCCCGCACATCTTTGGACACCTCCCTCCGTGTAGCCAACCGCACCGCGAGAGGCGATCAACTGCGGAACCAACTTTACCCCCAGAGGAACCACCTTCTGCCTTTTTGAAAAATGCGTCCTCGGAATGTGGTTGTCGGTGGAATGGGAAAGAGTTCTCTTCCCCAGTCACTCGTCTCCTCTGCCGGGAGAAGTAGCTGAGTGGACAGACTCTCTCTTATCCTGTCAGATATTTGGATTACATAGAACAATACAGCGCAGTACAGGCCCTTCGGCCCACGATGTTGCACCGAAACAAAAGCCATCTAACCTACACTATGCCATTATCATCCATATGCTTATCCAATAAACTTTTAAACACCACCGACTTTAGTATCGTCTGCAAATTTACTCACCCACCCTTCTGCGCCTTCCTCTAGGTCATTGATAAAAATGACAAACAGCAACGGCCCCAGAACAGATCCTTGTGGTACTCCACTTGTGACTGTACTCCATTCTGAACATATCCCATCAACCACCACCCTCTGTCTTCTTTCAGCTAGCCAATTTCTGATCCACATCTCTAAATCACCCTCAATCCCCAGCCTCCGTATTTTTTGCAATAGCCTACCGTGGGGAACCTTATCAAACGCTTTGCTGAAATCCATATACACCACATCAACTGCTCTACCCTCGTCTACCTGTTCAGTCACCTTTTCAAAGAACTCAATAAGGTTTGTGAGGCATGACCTACCCTTCACAAAGCCATGCTGACTATCCCTGATCATATTATTCCTATCTAGATGATTATAAATCTTGTCTCTTATAATCCCCTCCAAGACTTTACCCACTACAGACGTGAGGCTCACCGGTCTATAGTTGCCGGGGTTGTCTCTGCTCCCCTTTTTGAACAAAGGGACCACATTTGCTGTCCTCCAGTCCTCTGGCACTATTCCTGTAGCCAATGATGACATAAAAATCAAAGCCAAAGGTCCAGCAATCTCTTCCCTGGCCTCCCAGAGAATCCTAGGATAAATCCCATCAGGTCCCGGGGACTTATCTATTTTCAGCCTGTCCAGAATTGCCAACACCTCTTCCCTACGTACCTCAATGCCATCTATTCTATTAGCCTGGGGCTCAGCATTCTCCTCCACAACATTATCTTTTTCCTGAGTGAATACTGACGAAAAATATTCATTTAGTATCTCGCCTATCTCTTCAGACTCCACACACAATTTCCCATCCCTGTCCTTGACTGGTCCTACTCTTTCCCTAGTCATTCGCTTATTCCTGACATACCTATAGAAAGCGTTTGGGTTTTCCTTGATCCTTCCTGCCAAATACTTCTCATGTCCCCTCCTTGCTCGTCTTAGCTCTCTCTTTAGATCCTTCCTCGCTACCTTGTAACTATCCATCGCCCCAACCGAAACTTCACACCTCATCTTCACATAGGCCTCCTTCTTCCTCTTAACAAGAGATTCCACTTCCTTGGTAAACCACGGTTCCCTCGCTCGACGCCTTCCTCCCTGTCTGACCGGTACATACTTATCAAGAACACGCAGTAGCTGATCCTTGAACAAGCCCCACTTATCCAGTGTGCCCAACACTTGCAGCCTACTTCTCCACCTTACCCCCCCCAAGTCACGTCTAATGGCATCATAATTGCCCTTCCCCCAGCTATAACTCTTGCCCTGCGGTGTATACTTATCCCTTTCCATCATTAACGTAAACGTCGCCGAATTGTGGTCACTGTCCCCAAAGTGCTCTCCTACCTCCAAATCCAACACCTGGCCTGGTTCATTACCCAAAACCAAATCCAACATGGCCTCGCCTCTTGTTGGCCTGTCAACATATTGTTTCAGGAAACCCTCCTGCACACACTGTACAAAAAATGACCCATCTATTGTACTCGAACTATATCTTTTCCAGTCAATATTTGGAAAGTTAAAGTCTCCCATAATAACTACCCTGTTACTTTCACTCATATCCAGAATCATCTTCGCCATCCTTTCCTCTACATCCCTAGAACTATTAGGAGGCCTATAAAAAACTCCCAACAGGGTGACCTCTCCTTTCCTGTTTCTAACTTCAGCCCATACTACCTCGGAAGAAGAGTCCCCATCTAGCATCCTCTCCGCCACCGTAATACTGCTCTTGACTAGCAGCGCCACACCTCCCCCTCTTTTGCCTCCTTCTCTGAGCTTACTAAAACACCTAAACCCCGGAACCTGCAACATCCATTCCTGTCCCTGCTCTATCCATGTCTCCGAAATGGCCACAACATCGAAGTCCCAGGTACCAACCCATGCTGCCAGTTCCCCTACCTTGTTTCGTATACTCCTGGCATTGAAGTAGACACACTTCAAACCACCTACCTGAACACTGGCCCCCTCCTGCGACGTCAAATCTGTGCTCCTGACCTCTATACTCTCATCCTCCCTTACCCTAAAACTACAATCCAGGTTCCCATGCCCCTACTGCATTAGTTTAAACCCCCCCAAAGAGCACTAACAAATCTCCCCCCCAGGATATTTGTGCCCCTCAGGTTCAGATGTAGACCATCCTGTCTGTAGAGGTCCCACCTTCCCCAGAACGAGCCCCAGTTATCCAAAAATCTGAATCCCTCCCGCCTGCACCATCCCTGTAGCCACGTGTTTAAATGCTCTCTCTCCCTATTCCTCATCTCACTATCACGTGGCACGGGCAACAACCCAGAGATAACATCTCTGTTTGTTCTAGTTCTGAGCTTCCATCCTAGCTCCCTGAAAGCCTGCCTGACATCCTTGTCCCCTTTCCTACCTATGTCGTTAGTGCCAATGTGGACCACGACTTGGGGCTGCTCCCCCTCCCCCCTAAGGACCCGGAAAACACGATCCGAGACATCACGTACCCTTGCACCTGGGAGGCAACATACCAAACGCGAGTCTCTCACGCTCCCACAAAATCTCCTATCTGTTATTCTATTATTCTATTATTACTGCAGGGACACTGAGGTTTGATAGCAGTGAACATAGTGCTTCTTGCTCTGATACTTTCTAATCACTGATTTAATCAATCCCAAGTTGCTTTTTGAGAGATGGGCCACTCCATTGACTCAAACTAATGACAGAGATAGCGAAGCGTCAGCTATTCTGTTTCCAGCCTGCGCCAAATATCACCCCCTCACATTATCTCAGTGGGGTATTATCATAGAATTTACAGTGC
The DNA here is from genome assembly GCF_047496885.1 of Scyliorhinus torazame. Lineage (NCBI taxonomy): Eukaryota > Metazoa > Chordata > Chondrichthyes > Carcharhiniformes > Scyliorhinidae > Scyliorhinus > Scyliorhinus torazame. The sequence goes on from NC_092707.1 coordinate 10,506,419, forward strand.
AGAAGGAGGCCATTCGGCCCATCGAGTCTGCACCGGCTCTTGGAAAGAGCACCCTACCCAAAGTCAACACCTCCACCCTATCCCCATAGCCCACTAACCCCACCCAACACTAAGGGCAATTTTGGACACTACGGGCAATTTATCATGGCCAATCCACCTAACCTGCACATCTTTGGACTGTGGGAGGAAACCGGAGCACCCGGAGGAAACCCACGCACACACGGGGAGGATGTGCAGACTCCGCACAGACAGTGACCCAAGCCGGAATCGAACCTGGGACCCTGGAGCTGTGAAGCAATTGTGCTAACCACTATGCTACCGTGCTGCCCATCTCTGTGTCTATGGGGTGTGGGCCTCGCGGGCCAGGCCAGCATTTGTTGCCCATCCATACTTGCCCCTTGAGAAGGCGGTGGTGAACTGGCTCCTTGAACCATCGCTGCAGTCACTCAGGTGTAGGTCCACCCACTGTGCTGTTAGGGAGGGAGTTCCAGGATGTTGCCTCAGCGACAGTGAAGGAAGGGGTGATATGTTTCCAAGTCGGGGTGGTGGGTGATCTGGAGGGGGACCTCCAGGTGGCGATGTTCCCTTGTGTCTGCGGCCCTTGTCCTTGTAGACGGTAGAGGGTTTGAAAGATGCTATCGAAGGAATAGCCGTAGCACCCTTTGTTTTATGCATTTTTTTTGTGTTGTTTGCGACCCGCGAAGTGAAACATGGTGGGCGGGATCCTCCGTTGCCTAACGCCAAAATCGTGTTTGGTGATCGGGCGGAGAATGGGCTACGGCGCGGGCGCCGTTTAACGCCAGTCAGCCATGCTCCGCCCATTCCAAACTGCATCATTGTGCCGCGCGCCATTGGCCGGCCCTCCCGCGAAGCTCCGCCCACGATGGGCCGAGTTCCCGACGGTGCGGGACACGTGTGGTCTCAGCCGTGCGGGAGTCCGGCATGGCGGCTGTGGACTGTGTCCAGCGCCGACACTCTCGTCCGGGATCCGTGCCGCTGGCTAGGGCGTGAGGGGGGGGGCTTCTGCAAGGACTGGTGGGGGGGGGGGGGTGGCCAGAGGGTGGGCGATGGGAAGGATGTGGGTGACCCTCCTTCCCGCCTCTGGCCTGATTAAGCCTGAGGTAGGAAGGCTTGTGTATGGCCCCAATGCCACCTGAGGCCCTTAGGTGGACAGTTCAGGGCTTAATCGCACCACAGCAAGTATTGACCCTACAACAGAGAGGGCAATCACACCCTGGTGATCCCAAAAAATCAAACCCTAGCACTGTTGCTTCACAGCTCCAGGGTCCCAGGTTCGATTCCCGGCTTGGGTCACTGTCTGTGTGGAGTCTGCACGTTCTCCCCGTGTCTGCGTGGGTTTCCTCCGGGTGCTCAGGTTTCCTCCCACACTCCAAAGATGTGAAGGTTAGGTGGATTGACAATGCTAAATTGCCCTTAGTGTCTGAAAAGGTTGGGTGGGGCTACCTGGTGACAGGGTTATAGGAATAGGGTGGAGGCGTGGGCTTAAGCGATGTGCTCTTTCCAAGAGCTGGTGCAGACTCGATGGGCCGAATGGCCTCCTTCTGTACTGTAAATTCTATGAAAATTCTATATCACATCGGGTTTGAATGAAAGGTGAATCTATTGTGGAGTCCTGCACAGTTACGGGTGGGCGTATGTTGGAGATGAGATAGAATTCTGATCAAATTCCCTCCTCCCACAGACCCAGAACAGACGTTGCTGACAGGTGCAATACCAACTTTGATGCTGTAGCTCAGATCAGGGGAGAAGCTTTCTTCTTCAAAGGTAAGGATTTTAATTCCGTATCTACCTCCAGCTTGCTGTGAAATTGATCGGCAAGTATGCTGACCCAATAGGGATATTCCACATCTTACAATAACCCCTGAGCAATGATTTCCCTATCTCCTGGCTACCGTGATTCCCGTAACAGCCTCCCCGAACAGGCGCCGGAATGTGGCGACTAGGGGCTTTTCACAGTAACTTCATTTGAAGCCTACTTGTGACAATAAGCGATTTATTTGTTTTTAAAAGTTTTGAATTTAGCACAGTGGGCTAAACAGCTGGCTTGTGATGCAGAAAAAGGCCAGCAGCGCGGGTTCAATTCCCGTACCGGCCTCCCCGAACAGGCGCCGGAATGTGGCGACTAGGGGCTTTTTACAGTAACTTCATTGAAGCCTACTTGTGACAATAAGCTATTTAAATTTAAATTAAATTAAATTTCTGGATATTGGTGAACAGTCCATTCTCCTCCCCTATCTGTTTGGTCAAATTTAACTAGCGCACTGTGTCCAGTTCTGGTCAGTCTTCACCTCAAGCACTGTGTCCAGTTCTAGTCACTGAGACAACAGTTATTGAAATCCCTGAATGTGCTGCAGTGGGAGATGTGAGCAGTAGGAATATTGAGTAATCACTGGAGCTCCTGAGGAGCAAACTCGTGGAGGTCCACACAAATCAACAGATCAAACAAATGTAACTTTAACCTCCGCTTCAAACTAAGTTGTGTGGTGGGGATTAGGTGTCATGGGAGAGTACCTTTAAGACATGAATGTTTAAGCAATGCACCTTTAAGAAAACAGTGCTGTCAGAGAGTGGGTTGAGCTGAGGTCAGGTCAGCCATTTTGCAGTTTAGTTTTGCAGTTTGGAAAAGCAGCTTGTGTGTGTCTGTGTGTTTCCAGAGAGCTGCAGTTTGGAGTTTGAAAAGAGCTTGGGCAGTGTCTGTGTTTGCAGTGAGCTGGATCTCTGCCATGAAAGACTATCTCTGGATCATTAGGGTGATTTAAACTCATAATAGTAAAGCCTTTAACCTGATGTGATTCTGTTTAAAGATGTTAAGTCTCTTGGAAGTTTGAAGGAACATTTTAAGGAATTATTTACTGTTGCAATATTTTCTGAGTTATCTTTGAAGTAAGGGGTGTTAAGAGATCCAATGTTTATTTAAGATGTTAAGTTGAGTTCATGGAATAAACATTGTTTTGTGTTTAAAAACCCACGTGTCCATAATTGTAATCCCACACCTAGAGAACAAGCCGTGTGCTAGGAAAAGCAGCAATCCATTAAAGGGAGAGGTTGGTTGAACTCCATGATACATTTTGGGGTTCTGAAAACGCCTCGCCCATAACATAGGGGAATGAACTCCAACTTGCAAAAGGCAAATCTGAGTGGTGAAGCCGCTCTCTCGATGAATGAGCGTGTAGAGCTACTTTGAGGCAAAAGATTTGAAATCATCAGAGGAACAGCTGGTGGCAGCGATGGTGAGGGAGACACGTATTTCTTTCTTGCTCTGTGCGGTATTGTCTCACAGTGTGAGACCACCATCATGCCTGGGCTCGTTACCAGCACATTGAATCAGAAAAGCTGCAGCTGCAACATAGCAAATGCCTTTTCAAAATGCTCAGGGAGAGACTGCGTTGCATTAGCCATCAAAGTATAATTTACTTTTCTCAAACTGTGACAGCAAGCGTCCGTCTCCAACTCCCCTTACCGATTTATACAAATATTTACGCAACAATGGAAGGGTCATGATTTTAACTGCGCAACAATGAGATTGTACTCAGATTGTATTTGTCTGTAATTACCAGCGTTGGACTGGAGGCGGAGGGGGCCCCCATGTTGTAAGATAGAATCTGACAATACAAGACCCTGCCAGCCTGCTCCCAGCGATACAGCTGAAGGATTATTGATGTTGGAGATTAAAATAAAATCAAACTTGGCTCCATTCGACCTCGCAGTGAAGATAAAGAAATGATAACTGCAGTGCCTGGGCAGCACGGTGGCGCAGTGGTTAGCACCGCTGCCTCACGGCGCCGAGGTCCCAGGTTCGATCCTGGCCCTGGGTCACTGTCCATGTGGAGTTTGCACATTCTCCCCGTGTCTGCGTGGGTGTCGCCCCCACAACCCAAAGATGTGCAGGGTAGGTGGATTGGCCACGCTAAATTGCCCCTGAATTGGAAAAAATGAATTGGGTACCCTAAATTTATAAATAAATAAATAAATTTTATCTTATGTCTTATTTACATTCCCAATTTTCTAACTTCATAGAATCACAGGGGCTAGGGTTTCCATCCCCCGGCCCTGCTGTGTGGGTCTGGCGACGGGAGTGGACAATGTCACGACAACACCCAAATCACATTTTACATAAACACCTGAGGCGATGTCCCCTCACCCCATCAGTGACTGGGCGCGTTTCCCAACATTCAACATCAGGAGCGCCATTTGCATCCATTAACCTGTCGCTATCAGGCCCCTCTGCCTGAGCCGTCCCCTCCCAGCAGAAAATCCGTTTCTGTGGGCATGAGGAGTGAACAGCGTGAAGCCCGGTGCTGTCGGCAGCCTTTAATGCCACTTCTCCTGCCCGCTACCAGCCTTTCCCAATTTCCGGGAAATCCTTACAACACTGAACAGGGGGGAATCGGCCCATTGTGTTACCCAGGCCAACGCTGCACAGGTGGCGGCCGCGGTGGAGGACTTGGGTGCGATGATATCGGCCATGGGTCAAGATGCCCACAGCCAAGGGCACTCTGTGCGGACAGTGGCTGAGGACATAACAGAGCGGCTATTATAGACGAGTATATTACTGAGAACCAGAATGCGGAGGTCTCACCCTCAACGATCCGGGAGGCGCTGAAGGCTGTGATCAGGGTGAAATTATAGCCTACAAGGCATGGGAGATAGGGCGGCTAGGCAACAGCTAGTTGACTCCATACTGGAGCTAGACTGGTGATACTCCGAGGCCCCGGCCGTTGAGATCCTGCCGGAGAGGAAAAAGCTACAGATGGACTATGACCTGCTCTCCATGGGAAAGCAGTGCACCAACTCCGCCAGGCATGGGGGACCCTGTAAGAACATGGAGAGAAATCCAGCAGCCTGCTGGCACACCAGCTGAGAAAGCAGGCAGCCACGAGGGAAATAGCCCAGACTAGGGATAGCAAAGACAAATTAGTAGCAGAGTCGGAAAAGGTCAACAAGGCATTCGAGACTTCCTACCGGGGACTGTACACCTCAGAGCCCCAGCAGGGGACTTGGGGATAAATCTGTTCCTCGATGGACTGGACATGCCAGTCGTGGGGGAGGATAGGAGACAGGGCCTGGAAGCACCGCTGGAACTGGGAAAAGTCATGGCGAGTATCAGCTCCATGTAGGTGGGGATGGGGGTGGGACCAGGCGGTTTCCCGATGGACTTCTGCAAAAGATTTACGACAGCACTGACCCTGCCCGGTGGTGGTAGCAACACTCGGTCATGGAACCAACTGTGGCAGCGTTTTGGACGAACCAAAATGTCCGACAAAGCCCCCATCTGCCACAACCGCAGGTTCATGCCAGCGACCATGGTCGCGTCCTTGAAAAGGTGGAGATTGGACAGGGGGACGCTGACAATTAGGGACTTTCACACCAACAACAGGTTAACAACGCTCAAAGAGCTGACGGAAAGATTCCAACTGACGGGGGGGCGGGGGGGGGGTGAACAAATTTAAGTACCCGCAACTCAAAACCTTCCGACGAAGAGAAACAAGGACATACCCACGATCACCATGACAGTCACTGCTAGAGGACCTGTTGGGCGCGGAGACCTTTGGGAAAGAGAACTGTGGGGATGTGTCCGGGCAACTGCTCAGGGGGTCCAACACCCACTGGACAAGACGAGGGAGAAGTGGGAGAAGGACTTGGGGTTTGAAATAGGGTGGGGTCTCTGGAGCGAAGAACCGCACAGGGTCAACTCCTCGTGGGCAAGGCTAAGCCTAATGCAGCTGAAAGTGGTGCACAGAGTCCACTTAACTCGAATGAGTAGGTTCTTCCCGGAGGTGGGGGATAAATGTGAACGGTGCCAAGGAGGACCGGCCAACCACGCCCACATGTTCTGGTCTTGCCCGCAGACTTGCTGGGTACTGGACAGCCTTCTTCGAGGCAATGTCCAAGGTGGCGGGGATGAGGGTGGAGCCATGCCTGAGAGTGGCGGTCTTCGGGGTATCAGACAAGCCAGATCTCTTCATGGGAGGAGGGCGGACACCCTTGCCTTTGCCTCCCTGATCGCCTGCCAGAGAATCCTGTTTGGCCACCGGTCAGCAGCATCGCCCAAAGCTGTCCGACCTCTCGGAATCTCTCCAAATGGAGAAAATCAACTTCCCCCTCCGAGGGTCGGAGGAACGTTGCCACAAAACGTGGGAGCCATTCACACGGTTATTCCAAGACCTATTTGTAGCCAACAGCTAAACAGGGGGTAGCCATGACACAGCAAGGAAGGAGGGGGAAGGCGGAGGGGAGTGGGGGGGGGGGGGGGGGGGGACAGGGAAAAATGGAACCCAACCATGCCCAACAAAAGAAGAGTCAGAAACAATGGGGGAGGGGCCAACAATCTGAACCAAGGGGATGAAACAAAAGAGAAAACTGTTAAGGAGCGAAACGCAGGCAACCACACCCACCACAGTAAATAATGGAAGATGAAAAAAAACTATGATGTATGTTAATAATTGAAACCGCCGATGTGTAAATTGTTTTAGTTTTAGTTTTTATTTCCACCTATTGTCTCCTACTGTTTGTCCGATAGTCTATATCGGAGAGACCAAACGCAGACTGGGTGATCGCTTTGCTGAGCATCTTCGGTCTGTGCGCATTCAGGACCCTGACCTTCCCGTTGCTTGCCGTTTTAACACAAGACCCTGCTCCCAGGCCCACATATCTGTTCTTGGCCTGCTGCAATGTTCCAGTGAAGCTCAACGCAAACTGGAGGAACAACATCTCATCTTCCGGTTAGGCACGCTAAAGCCTTCCGGTCTCAACATCGAATTGAACAACTTCAGATGATCAGCTCTACCCCACCTCGACCCATTTGTTTCCATCCCATTTCATTTTAACTGTCTTTTACCATTTCTTTCTTTCTTAATATATATTTAACCCCCCCCCCCCATCTTATCCACCTTTCCTTAACCTTTCACCTCTTTGCTTCCCCCTTCCCCTCCCCCACATCTACAGTTCACCCTCTGATGTTAGTTTCTCTGCAGTTTGGCCTTTCACATCTTTTGTTCTCTCTGGGGACTGCCATTAGCACTCTTTCCCCCTGGTTTCTGTGGCCAATAACACTCTTTCCCCCTGGTTTCTGTGGCCATTAGCACCCGGTTTCCCCTGGGTTTCTGTGGCTATGACTCATCTTTCATTCTCACTCCACAGTATAAATATTTCCCACTTTCTCTGTTAGCTTTGACAAAGAGTCATCGGACTCGAAACGTTCGCTCTTTTCTCTCCCTACAGATGCTGCCAGACCTGCTGAGATTTTCCAGCATTTTCTCTTTCTGTCCATATTCAAACTCGTTTTGTATATCAAAAACCCGATACAAACATTGAAAAGGAAACAGGGCGGCGATGTACCAGGCAGCCATGTACCAGGCAGCCATGTACCAGGCAGCCATGTACCAGGCAGCCATGTACCAGGCAGCCATGTACCAGGCAGCCATGTACCAGGGCCACATGGACATTGGGCCACGCTCTGGAGCGCTGCAACAATCACAACTGGCCATGGCTGCGGGCTTCACGCACATTGGCCTGGCTGACAAGGCAGAGGCCCAGAGGGACATGGCACAGTCCCAGAGGAGCAAGGCACAGTCCCAGAGGAGCATGGCACAGTCCCAGAGGGACATGGCACAGTCCCAGAGGAGCATGGCACAGTCCCAGAGGGACATGGCACAGTCCCAGAGAAACAAGGCACAGTCCCAGAGGGGCAAGGCACAGTCCCAGAGGGACATGGCACAGTCCCAGAGGAGTATGGCACAGTCCCAGAGGGACATGGCACAGTCCCAGAGGAGCAAGGCACAGTCCCAGAGAAACAAGGCACAGTCCCAGAGGAGCATGGCTCAGTCCCAGAGGAGCATGGCACAGTCCCAACGGGGCATGGCACAGCCCCAGAGGGGCATGGCACAGCCCCAGAGGAGCAAGGCACAGCCCCAGAGGAGCAAGGCACAGCCCCAGAGGAGCAAGGCACAGCCCCAGAGGAGCATGGCACAGTCCCAGATGTCATGGCACAGTCCCAGAGGAGCAAGGCACAGTCCCAGAGCAGCCAGGCACAGTCCCAGAGGGACATGGCACAGTCCCAGAGGAGCATGGCACAGTCCCAGAGGGACATGGCACAGTCCCAGAGAAACAAGGCACAGTCCCAGAGGGGCAAGGCACAGTCCCAGAGGGACATGGCACAGTCCCAGAGGAGTATGGCACAGTCCCAGAGGGACATGGCACAGTCCCAGAGAAACAAGGCACAGTCCCAGAGGAGCAAGGCACAGTCCCAGAGGGACATGGCACAGTCCCAGAGGAGTATGGCACAGTCCCAGAGGAGTATGGCACAGTCCCAGAGAAACAAGGCACAGTCCCAGAGGAGCAAGGCACAGTCCCAGAGAAACAAGGCACAGTCCCAGAGGAGCAAGGCACAGTCCCAGAGGAGCATGGCTCAGTCCCAGAGGAGCATGGCACAGTCCCAGAGGGGCAAGGCACAGTCCCAGAGGGGCATGGCACAGTCCCAGAGGGTCATGGCACAGTCCCAGAGGAGCCAGGCACAGTCCCAGAGGGACATGGCACAGTCCCAGAGGGACATGGCACAGTCCCAGAGAAACAAGGCACAGTCCCAGAGGGGCAAGGCACAGTCCCAGAGGGACATGGCACAGTCCCAGAGGAGTATGGCACAGTCCCAGAGGGACATGGCACAGTCCCAGAGAAACAAGGCACAGTCCCAGAGGAGCAAGGCACAGTCCCAGAGAAACAAGGCACAGTCCCAGAGGAGCAAGGCACAGTCCCAGAGGAGCATGGCTCTGTCCCAGAGGAGCATGGCACAGTCCCAGAGGGGCATGGCACAGCCCCAGAGGGACATGGCACAGTCCCAGAGGAGCAAGGCACAGCCCCATAGGAGCATGGCTCAGTCCCAGAGGAGCATGGCACAGTCCCAGAGGAGCAAGGCACAGTCCCAGAGGAGCAAGGCACAGTCCCAGAGGAGCAAGGCACAGTCCCAGAGGAGCATGGCACAGGCCCAGAGTGGCATGGCACAGCCCCAGAGGAGCAAGGCACAGTCCCAGAGGAGCATGGCACAGTCCCAGAGGGGCAAGGCACAGTCCCAGAGAAACAAGGCACAGTCCCAGAGGAGCAAGGCACAGTCCCAGAGGAGCATGGCACAGGTCCAGAGGGGCATGGCACAGTCCCAGAGGAGCAAGGCACAGTCCCAGAGGAGCAAGGCACAGTCCCAGAGGAGCAAGGCACAGTCCCAGAGGAGCAAGGCACAGTCCCAGAGGAGCAAGGCACAGTCCCAGAGGAGCAAGGCACAGTCCCAGAGGGACATGGCACAGCCCCAGAGGAGCAAGGCACGGTCCCAGAGGAGCAAGTCACAGTCCCAGAGGAGCAAGGCACAGTCCCAGAGGAGCAAGGCACAGTCCCAGAGGAGCAAGGCACAGTCCCAGAGGAGCAAGGCACAGTCCCAGAGGAGCAAGGCACAGTCCCAGAGGAGCAAGGCACAGTCCCAGAGGAGCAAGGCACAGTCCTAGAGGAGCAAGGCACAGTCCCAGAGGAGCAAGGCACAGTCCCAGAGGAGCAAGGCACAGTCCCAGAGGAGCAAGGCACAGTCCCAGAGGAGCAAGGCACAGTCCCAGAGGAGCAAGGCACAGTCCCAGAGGAGCATGGCACAGTCCCAGAGGGGCATGGCATAGCCCCAGAGAAACAAGGCACAGTCCCAGAGGGACATGGCACAGTCCCAGAGGAGCAAGGCACAGTCCCAGAGGGACATGGCACAGTGCCAGAGGGACATGGCACAGTGCCAGAGGGACATGGCACAGTCCCTGTGCTCCATGGCTGGGAGCATTGAGACCCCGGTCGAGACGCAGAGGGGGCCCCCAGGACTGACTGCAGCAGGTGGGAGCCCCGAGCTCACTCTGGCCACGCCCCTGTCCCATGGAGTAACCAAGGGTTCATCGGGCACCCCGAGGGAGGAGGAGGTGATGGGGCCCATGCCGGTGACACCCGCAGGAAGGGGCGCCAGAACACCCTGGCACATGCGATGGGCAGCGGGAAGAGCAGGGTAGCACCACGCCACCTGTGACACCCAGAAGACTGCCACACTTATCCAGGTCTGGTCGCTCCAGAGGACGGCCACCAAAAGGGACGCAGGTGACAGGGCGGGCAGCAGGCCACCTCCACCTCAGCCCCCGCCTCGGGAGGGCGGGCAGCAGGCCACCCCCACCTCAGCCCCCGCCTCGGGCATCGCCGAGAAGGAGCATGAGGGCTCTAAGGTTAAAAAAAGGTAGACACCAGTTAAATTGTCACGGGTGCAGCACACAGGTTAGGGACTAGGGCACGGATGTTGTCACAATTATAAACACATGTTTACTAATGTTCCAAACTGCCTCGGCCCTCTGTCCTCATGGGGTAAAGGTTGGATTGGATTGGATTGGATTGGATTTGTTTATTGTCACGTGTACCGAGGTACAGTGAAAAGTATTTTTCTGCGAGCAGCTCAACAGATCATTAAGTACATGAGAAGAAAAGGGAATAAAAGAAAATACATAATAGGGTAACACAACATATACAATGTAACTACATAAGCACTGGCATCGGATGAAGCATACAGGGTGTAGTGCTAATGAGGTCAGTCCACAAGAGGGTCATTTAGGAGTCTGGTGACAGTGGGGAAGAAGCTGTTTTTGAGTCTGTTCGTGTGTGTTCTCAGACTTCTGTATCTCCTGCCCGATGGAAGAAGTTGGAAGAGAGAATAACCCGGGTGGGAGGGATCTTTGATTATGCCGCCCGCTTTCCCCAGGCAGCGGGAGGTGTAGATGGAGTCAATGGATGGGAGGCAGGTTCGTGTGATGGACTGGGCGGTGTTCACGACTCTCTGAAGTTTCTTGCGGTCCTGGGCCGAGCAGTTGCCGTACCAGGCTGTGATGCAGCCCGATAGGATGCTTTCTATGGTGCATCTGTAAAAGTTGGTAAGGGTTAATGTGGACATGCCGAATTTCCTTAGTTTCCTGAGGAAGTATAGGCGCTGTTGTGCTTTCTTGGTGGTAGCGTCGACGTGGGTGGACCAGGACAGATTTTTGGAGATGTGCACCCCTAGGAATTTGAAACTGCTAACTGTAGCACCGTCAATATGACGCGAGGCAGGTTGAGGTAATGTCAATTGAAGGCTTTATTAAGCAGAACTTTATCCCCAGCAGCGTGGTTACAGAATGCAGCTGCTGAGGGAAATTGAGGGAAAAACTGGGTTCTTATACCGGCATTTCTGGGTGGAGTCCAGTAGGTGGCAGATCCTATCAGGACCTGGCATCCCTCCACCAATAGCCTGTCGACACGTGTACATACCACCACACTAACCATCTCCACCTCGGCCCCGTTGATGCTGGCAGGGGTGTGTACAGTACTTTGCTTCCTGAAGTCAATGATCAGCTCTTTAGTTTTGCTGGCATTGAGGGAGAGATTGTTGTCGCTGCACCACTCCACTAGGTTCTCTATTTCCCGCCTTCTGACTCGTCGTTAATCGAGATCCGGCCCACTATTGTCGTATCGTCAGCAAACATGTAGATGGAGTTGGGACCAAGTTTTGCCACGCAGTCGTGTGTGTACAGGGAGTAGAGTAGGGGCTAAGTACGCAGCCTTGCAGGCCCCGGTGTTGAGGACTAATGTGGAGGAGGTGTTGTTGTTCATTCTTACTGATTGTGGTCTGTTGGTCAGAAAATCGAGGATCCAGTTGCAGAGTGAGGAGCCAAGTCCTAGGTTTTGGGCCGGTTGGCTGTAACATAGAAACATAGAAAATAGTAGCAGGAGGTAGCCATTCGGCCCATCGAGCCTGCTCTGCCATTCATTACGATCATAGCTGATCATCCAACTCAGTAACTTAATCCCGCTTTCTCCACATATCCTTTGATCCCCTTCTCCTCGTCTCTGTCCTAAATGGTCTACCCCGTACCCTCAGACTGTGACCCCTGGTTCTGGACACACCCACCATCGGGAACATCCTTCCTGCATCTACCCTGTCCAGTCCTGTTAGAATTATATGGGTTTCTATGAGATCCCCCCTTTTCTTCTGAACTCCAGCGAGAGCAATCCTAACCGGCTCAATCTCTCCTCGTACGTCAGTCCTGCCATCCCTGGAATCAGTCATGATATCCCACCGGCAGGGTGCCACCTGGTTGTGGGTGGGGCACCGCATGCCACTGACCAGCGCGATGCCTAGTGGCATGCATGCGGACAGGGACCGTGGACGGGGCTGGGCGAGGGGTTTGGGCACCTCTTCGGACCGTAGCTGCAGTGGGTCTTCAGTGCGACGCACGGTTGGTGTCTACCTGTGGGCAGGGTGGATAGGCAGGCAGGGCTTGGTGACGGCCAGTGTTCCTTCGGGGTGGGCTGGCTGTTGGTATCACAGGTCTGCCAGGGAGGGTGGCAGGGCCACGGTGCATGCGTCCGCTGTTCAGGGTGCGCTCTGCCACCCCCCCCGCCTGCTCCCTGCAGTGGGCCAGCTCCTCGGATGGGTGTACTGACGGACGGCAACATCTGCTGGGCCGCTGCTGCCCCGGACCGAGTACGTCCCGCTAATCAGTCCGCTGGGGTCTGGTGTTCCTGGTGTGGGGGTGGGGGGTGGAGTCAGGGAGAGGGGGGCACCAATACTGCTGGTTGTACGCTGCATATTTACAGGATGCGGCGGTCAGTCAGTGGGGTCCGCAGGCAGATGGCAGCATTGCAGACCGTGGCAACAGCTGTCCACGCCCGGACACCCCAGTCCCTGGGGGGGGGGGGGGGGGGGGGGGGGCACCGCCAACGCACGGCCCATCACCTGGCCGGGCCCCCACTACTCCACCTGGCCCTGGCAGATCCCCCCCCCCCACACCCCCAGCCAGCGGCACAATTGGCAGCCCGCGGTTGTGCCTTTAGACACACGTCTTACCTCCTCTCTCATCCTCCGCAGCCTCGGCGGCCAGTTCCCATTTCTAAATACCACAAGTGAACCGCTGCGACATCGCTTCCCGCTGGCGGGGGGGGGGGGGGGCAGAGCATCGCGGGAGGCCGGAGAGAACCGCGTCGGGCCCGTTAATGATATGCGAACGGCCATGACTGTACGATTTGCATGCCCACGCCGCTACAGAGGCTCCGGAGCTTGCCGTTCCCTTGAGCGCCCGGCACTGACCTGGATTTCCGGCTGCCGCCCGATTGCGGTTTGCCATTCCGGCTGGACGGAGAACCCCGCCCGACATTGTCCAAAAACCTCCTACAACTGGACATAATCTGGGGCTGGCTTAGCACAATGGGCTAAATCGCTGGCTTTGAAAGCAGACCAAGGCAGGCCAGCAGCACAGTTCAATTCCCGTAACAGCCTCCCTGAACAGGCGCCGGAATGTGGCGACTAGGGGCTTTTCACAGTAACTTCATTTGAAGCCGACTTGTGACAATAAGCGATTTTCATTTCATAGAATCATAGAATTTACAGTGCAGAAGGAGGCCATTCGGCCCATCGAGTCTGCACCAGCCCTTGGAGAGAGCACCCTACTTTAGTCCCACACCTCCACCCTATCCCCGTAACCCCAACTAACCTTTTTGGACACTAAGGGGCAATTTATCACGGCCAATCCTCCTAACCTGCACATCTTTGGACTGTGGGAGGAAACCGGAGCACCCGGAGGAAACCCACGCAGACACGGGGAGAACGTGCAGACTCCGCACAGACAGTGACCCAAGCCGGAATCGAACCTGGGACCCTGGAGGTGTGAGGCAGCAGTGCTAACCACTGCGCCGCCTTGCCGCCGCTTATCTCTCAGTGTTTACTCCACCAAAGCACTTCAAGGTTTTGAAAACCTCAATTAAATGAAATAGAATCACATCAGATGTGCCGCCCAGGAAGAGGACAGCTGGTTCAGACTAGTATTTATGCTCCATTTGAACCTCCCTGCACCACCGATCAGCATATCCTTGAGCAGACTCGATGTGCAGAATGGCCTCCTTCTGCACTGTAGGGATTCTATGATGGAATAGAAAGCACAACTGCCAAGGGCCAGCTCCCAAGTCACGATGTTAAATCGATTGTGATTCATATCCTTTGCAATACTGATATTTTCAACCACAATTCTCAACCAATCAGCCTGGAGGCGAAGCAATACACTAAAACTGTTCCTGAATGATTTGCCAAAAAGCTTGGAATAAGGATCTATTTAGCAGAATGCAGATAGTAGCTGTAGTGACTTGGATACAGTGAAATTAAACATTAAGGTTTCTGATTGCGCTGTCCATGCAGGAATTACAAATAGAAGTGTCTCTATTTAGGTTTATAGCCCCATCTGCTGGAATAGACAATAACTGCGGAAGCCCAGCCAGCGGTCCTGCTCCCTTTCATAAGACCAGAAGACATAGGAGCAAAGTTAGGCCATTCGGCCCATCGAGTCTGCTCCGCCATTCAATCATGGCTGATATTTTTCTCATCCCCATTCTCCTGCCTTCTCCCCATAACCCCTGATCCCCTAATTGATCAAAACCCTATCTATCTCTGTTTTAAAGACACTCAGTGATTTGGCCTCCACGGCCTTCTGCGGCAAAGAGTTCCACAGATTCACCACCCGCCGGCTGAAGAATTTCCTCCTCATCTCTGTTTTAAAGGATCGTCCCTTTAGTCTGAGATGACGTCCTCTGCTTCTAGTTTTTCCTACAAGTGGAAACATCCTCTCCACGTCCACTCTATCCAGGCCTCGCAGTATCCTGTAAGTTTCAGTAAGATCCCCCCTCATCCTTCTAAACTCCAACGAGTTCAGACCCAGAGTCCCCAACCATTCCTCATACGACAAGCCCTTCATTCCAGGGATCATTCTCGTGAACCTCCTCTGGACCCTTTCCAAGGCCAGCACATATACGGAGCCCAAAACTGCTCACAATACTCCAAATGGGGTCTGACCAGACCATTTTCACAGTAACTTCATTGCAGTGTTAATGTAAGCCTACTTGTGACACTAATAAAGATTATTATTATTAAGGTACTGTGAAAATCCCCTAGTCGCCACATTCCGGCGCCTGTTCGGGTACACAGAGGGAGAATTCAGAATATCCAATTCACCTAACAAGCACGTCTTTCGGGACTTGTGGGAGGAAACCGGAGCACCCGGAGGATACCCACGCAGACACGGGGAGAACGTGCAGACTCCGCACAGGCAGTGACCCAAGCCGGGAATCGAACCTGGGACTCTGGCGCGGTGAAGCAACAGTGCTAACCGCTACAGCACGGTAACATTCCGGGGAATAGGTCAATGAAAGGGTAGCCTCGGAAAACTGTTTGTTCTGTTAGGAAGGAGGTGACAATAAACAACAGCAACTTGCATTCATATAGCACCTTTAACGTAGCAAACGTGTCCCAAGGTGATTTGCCCGAGCATTGTTGGACTGGATTTGATAGCCAGCCACATTAGCACAACTTGATCAAAAGAAAGCTCGGTTTTAAGGAGCACTTTCGAGGAGGAAGGAGAAGTCCCTGAAGTAACGTTTTGCCTTTTCCCAACAGGGAAATATTTCTGGCGGCTGATGCGAAACAGGCATTTGGTTTCCCTCCAGCCAGCAGAGATCCAACGCTTCTGGCGTGGACTGCCCAGCAACATGGACGGGGTGGACTCTGTGTACGAGCGAACTGCAGATCACAAGATAGTATTTTTCAAAGGTAAGAATTGGCGTCCGTCACCCAGAATGCCGCAGGCTCACCTGCCTGGGTCCATCCTCAGGAAGACTCCATCACCCAAAATGTCCAGCTTTAAAATCAGGCGCTATCGCTATTGGTCAGAACGGACAACTGTGAACATTTTACATTAACACAATTTCAAAGATGCTGCCCATATAATTGTAAGCTTTCCATTTACCTTGCGCAGAGCAGCGCCACCCACCTTGTCTAGATTCTGAAACACTCTGGCAGTCTCATGTATTGTGAACTGGTGAGGTGAGAGTGACTGCCCTCGACATCAAGACAGTATTTGACCGAGTGTGGCATCAAGGAGCCCGAGCTAAACCGGAGTCAGTGGGAATCAGGGGGAAACTCTCCGCTGGTTGGTGTCATACCCGGCACAAAGGAAGATGGTTGTGGTGGTTGGAGGTCAATCATCTCAGCTCCAGGACATCACTGCAGGAGTTCCTCAGGGGAGTGTCCTCGGCCCAACCATCTTCAGCTGCTTCATCAATGACCTCCCTTCCTTCATAAGGTCAGAATTGGGGATGTTCGCTGATGACTGCACAATATTCAGCACCATTCGCGACTCCTCAGATAATGAAGTAATCCCTGTCTAACGTAACAATGATGTGGAGATGCCGGCGTTGGACTGGGGTGAGCACAGTAAGAAGTCTTACAACACCAGGTTTAAGTCCAACAGGTTTGTTTCAAATCACTAGCTTTCGGAGCGCTGCTCCTTCCTCAGGTGAACCTCTTCATTTACCTGAGGAAGGAGCAGCGCTCCGAAAGCTAGGTGTTTGAAACAAACCTGTTGGACTTTAACCTGGTGTTGTAAGACTTCTTACTAAATGTAACAAGACCTGGACAATATCCAGCTTTGGGCTGACAAGTGGCAAGTTACATTCACACCACACAAGTGCCCGGCAATGACCATCTCTTACAAGACAGGATCTAACCATCGTCCCTTGTCATTCAATGGCATTACCATCGCTGAATCCCCCACTATCAACATCCTGGGGGTTACCATTGATCAGAAACTGAACTGGACCCAGCCACATTAATACTATGGCTGCCAGGTCAGGTCAAAGGTTAGGAATCCTACAACGAGTAACTCACCTCCTGACACCCCCCCCCCCCCCCCCCCCCCCCAAAACTTGTCAACCACAAGTCAGGAGTGTGATGGAATACTCTCCACTTGCCTGGATGAGCGCAGCTCCAACAACACTCAAGAAGCTCGACACCATCCAGGACAAAGCAGCCCCGCTTGATTGCTCCCCCCTCCACAAACATTCAAACCCTCCACCACCGACACACAGTGGCAGCCGTGTGTACCATCTACAAGATGCACTGCAGGAACTCACCAAGGCTCCTTAAGACAGCCACTACCATCTAGAAGAACCCCACCACCTGGAGGTTCCCCTCCAATTCACTCACCATACGACTTGGAAATATGTCGCCGTTCCTTCACTATTGTTGGGTCAAAATACTGGAACCCCCTCCCTAACAGCGTGTGGGTGTACCTACACCTCAGGGACTGCAGCGGTTCAAGAAGGCAGCTCACCACCACCTTCTGAAGGGCAACTAGGGTGGGGCAATGAATGCTGGCCGAACCAGCCATGCCCACATCCCGGAAATGAATTTTTAAAAACTGCTTGTAATTCCTATGAAGGTGCCTCTCCCAACATTCATATTTCAGAATATTTTATTAAAGGCAGTCTGCATATTGACATGAAAATAACAGAAGACCAAACATCAACGGGAACAAAGAGCACCACCCCACAATACCAACCCCCATCTCACCGCCCCCCCCCCCCGCCCCCCCGACATCAATTCACCCCGGAGAAATCGATAAACCGCCCTCCTCCGCCTCCAGTAAGACGAACTTGACCTCCTCCAAGTTGCCGGAATTCTGGCAGGTCGCTCGCTCACACCCCATCAGCTCAGGGTCCCGCCAGCATGACAGCGTCCGTCTCCGGGCTACCGCGTAGGCAAAGGCCGGTACACCGGCTTCTCTCCCCAGCTGGGCTCCCAGATCCTCCGACGCGCCAAATATCGGCACCTCCGGACTTGGGGCCACCCTCGCCCCGGGAATTCCGGACATGACATCCAAGAGCCCCTGACAGAGCCCCCTCATCCTTGGACACGCCCAGAACATATGGATGTATTTCACCCCCACCCCCCCACCCACCGCCCACACGTGTCCCCTACCCCTGCAAAGTACCGGCTCATCCTCACCCACCGTCGTGTGGGCCCTTGGCACCATCTTAAAATGAATGAGGCTTAACCTCACACATGGCAGGGACGCGTTCGCCCTCTGCAAGGCCTCTACCCGCCTCCCCACCCAACTCTCTCACAACATTCATAACAAAACTCTCCACCCGGGGCTTCTCACCATAGCCTGGTCTTCACACAAAATGGACAAATTGCTTTGATTAATTTGATTTATCATCAGGTAGGTACAGTGAAAAGTATTATTCCAGTCCAGGATTGTACAGTCCAGCCAGATCATTCAAAAAAAGAAGAAAAAAAACATAGGACAATATTCCAGTTGTAAAGGGCAGCGAACGTACCTTCCTGAAATTGGGATTTCCATAGGAATGTCCCAGGTGTGGCTGGTACAGTTACAGAGGTCTCCCGGGAGTTATACCCGAGAGCGCGGATTCCAATCCCACTGTGGGGAGCGTGAGAATTCGATTTCACTTCTGGCGTTGCAGTTTTGAAAGGATTTATTGGTCTGAGAAATGATTGCAGCAAAGATTCACCAGCATGTTCCACTGGAAAATCCTGCCCCATGAGGGGAGATTACATGAACTCGGTTTGTTTCCCCTGGAATATAGGTGATTGAGGATTCTCGGGGCGGGATTTTCCCAAACGGAAAAGCGAGCGCGTTTAGCCGCGTGTTTCCCGGAGCTCGCAGTGCAGGGCAACGCATGGCTATTCAACGCGACACGTGTTGAATACGGGGCCTGACCAGAGCCTTACACAGCCTCAGAAGTACATCCCTGGTCTTGTATTCTAGCCCTCTTGACATGATGCTAACATTGCATTTGCCTTCTTAACTGCCAACTGAACCTGCACATTAACCTTAAGAGAATCGTGAACAAGGACTCCCAAGTCCCTTTGTACTTCTGCTTTCCGAAGCATTTCCCCATTCAGAAAATAGTCTATGCCTAAATTCCTCCTTCCAAAGTGCATAACCTCACACTTTTCCACATTGTATTTCATCTGCCACTTCTTTGCCCACTCTCCTAGCCTGTCCAAGTCCTGCTGCAGCCCCCTTGCTTCCTCAATACTACCTGTCCCTCTACAAACCTTTGTATCATCTGCAAACTTCGCAACAGGCCTTCAGTACCTTCTTCCAGATCATTAATGTATATTGTGAAAAGTTGTGGTCCCAGCACAGACCCCATGAGGCACACCACTAGTCACCGGCTGCCATTCTGAAAAAGACCCCTTCATCCCCACTCTCTGCCTTCTGCCAGTCAGCCAATCCTCTATCCATGCCAGGATCTTACCCTTAACACCATGGGCTCTTAACTTATTGAACAGTCTCCTATGCGGCACCTTGTCAAAGGCCTTCTGGAAATCTAAATAAATCACGCCCACTGGTTCTCCTTTGTCTAACTTCCTTGTTACCTCCTCAAAGAGCTCTTACAGATTTGTCAGACATGACCTGCCCTTGACGAAGCCGTGCTGACTCAGTCCTATTTTACCATGCACTTCCAAGTCCTTCGCAATCTCATCTTTAATAACAGATTCTAAAATCTTACCAATGACCGAAGTCAGGCTAACCGGCCTATAATTTCCCGTCTTCTGCCTCCCTCCTTAAACAGTGGTGTTATGTTAGCCACTTTCCAGTCCTCTGGGACCCTTCCTGCCTCCAGTGATTCCCGAAAGAGCATCACTAATGCCTCCACAATTTCCTCAGCTGTCTCTTTTAGAACCCTGGGGTATAGTCCATCCGGTCCAGGTGACTTAACCACCTTCAGACCTATCAGTTTCCCCAGAACCTTCTCCTTAGTGATGGTCACTGCACTCACCTCTGCCCCTGGTTCTCCTGGAGCCCTGGCCTTCCAAATTAAAATGAAGGACCAAACTGCTGTTTTGCATCAAATTGCCAGAAGCGGTGGTCGATCACTTGTGACACTAATAAAGATTATAAGTAACATTATTATTTCCACCTGCCGACTCAGTCACAGTGGGCCAAATAGCCGCTTTCTGTGCTGTGCCCGTTCTACGTTTGTGTGGATGTCCAAAGTTTTATAAAAGAACGTGGTAATCCAACCTGATCAAAGGCACGATTTATTTGTGCGTATGTTAATCCTTAATCCATCTCTCCAATCTGTTTTATAGGAGAGCGGTACTGGGTGTTCAAAGATAACAATGTGGAGGAGAGTTACCCACGTTTCATCAGCGACTTTGGTCTATCCGTGAAGAGCATTGATGCAGCCTTTGTCTGTCCCCACGATGATAAGACCTATTTCTTTAGGGAGAATCAGTACTGGAGATACGACGACCAACTTCGGAAAATGGACCCAAACTATCCAAAGGACACAGTCCTGTGGAAGGGTTTGCCCAGCCACGTTGACGACGCTATGAAATGGTCTGATGGTACGTTTATTTCCACGTGCGAACGAATTTCGCTGTCAGCCGAGATGGAGTGTTGAGGTGTGAAGGAGAAGCAGGCTATCATCGTTCCTCCCCACTAACGCACCTTCGACCTGGCCTTACTGAGCGGGTGGGGCAGGAATCTTTCCCATTCTCATCCTTACGACCTCAATATCTCTCCTAATCTATCACAGAAATCTCAAACTTGCTTTCCCAAAGCTGCAGATGCTAGGGGGGGGTGGGGGGTGGGGGGGGGGGGGGGGGGGGGGGGGGGGGTGGTGCACGTAGACACGGGGAGAACGTGCAGATTCCGCACAGACAGTGACCCAAGCCGGGAATTGAACCCGGGTTCCTGCCGCTGTGAAGCAACAGTGCTAACCACTGTCCTACCGTACCGCCCTCTTTAGTGCTTACAGTCAGGTGCCAAGATGAGACAGTTAATCTACCATTCAGAAGCCCTACATCCCTCGAGAGGAACCCATGTTCAGACCCTTGGGATGCACACTATTGGATTGGATTGGATTTGTTTATTGTCCAAGGTACAGTGAAAAGTATTTTTTCTGTGAGCAGCTCAACACCTCATTAACGGCTCATTCCTAGGGGCTTTTCACAGTAACTTCATTGAGGCCTACTCGTGATAATAAGCGATTATTATGATTATTATTAAGTACATGAAAAGAAAAGGAAATAAAAGAAAATACATATTAGGGCAACACAACATATACAATGTAACTACATAACACCGGCATCGGATGAAGCATACAGGGTGTAGTGTTAATGAGGTCAGTCCATAAGAGGGTCAGTTAGGAGTCTGGTGACAGTGGGGAAGAAGCTGTTTTTGAGTCTGTTCGTGCGTGTTCTCAGACTTCTGTATCTCCTGCCCGATGAAAGAAGTTGGAAGAGTGAGTAAGCCGGGTGGGAGGGGTCTTTGATTATGCTGCCCGCTTTCCCCAGGCAGCGGGAGGTGTAGATGGAGTCAATGGATGGGAGGCAGGTTTGTGTGATGGACTGGGCGGTGTTCACGACTCTCTGAAGTTTCTTGCGGTCCTGGGCCGAGCAGTTGCCATACCAGACTGTGGTGCTGCCCGATAGGATGCTTTCTATGGTGCATCTGTAAAAGTTGGTAAGGGTTAATGTGGACATGCCGAATTTCCTTAGTTTCCTGAGGAAGTATAGGCGCTGTTGTGCTTTCTTGGTGGTAGCATTGACGTGGGTGGACCAGGACAGATTTTTTTGAGATGTGTACCCCTAGGAATTTGAAACTGCTAACCATCTCCACCTCGGCCCCGTTGATGCTGACAGGGGTGTGTACAGTACTTTGCTTCCTGAAGTCAATGACTAGCTCTTTAGTTTTGCTGGCATTGAGGGAGAGATTGTTGTCGCTGCACCACTCCACTAGGTTCTCTATCTCCCTCCTGTATTCGGACTCATCGTTATTCGAGATCCGGCCCACTATGGTCGTATCATCAGCAAACTTGCAGATGGAGTTGGAACCAAGTTTTGCCACGCAGTCGTGTGTGTACAGGGAGTAGAGTAGGGGGCTAAGTACGCAGCCTTGCGGGGCGCCCGTGTTGAGGACTATTGTGGAGGAGGTGTTGTTGTTCATTCTTACTGATTGTGGTCTGTTGGTCAGAAAATCGAGGATCCAGTTGCAGAGTGGGGAGCCAAGTCCTAGGTTTTGGAGCTTTGATACGAGTTTGGCTGGGATTATGGTGTTGAAGGCGGAACTGTAGTCAATAAATAGGAGTCTGATGTAGGAGTCCTTGTTGTCGAGATGCTCGAGGGATGAGTGTGGGGCCAGGGAGATGGCATCTGCTGTGGACGATATTGGATTTTCACCAAGTGCTCTGGAGTTTCACAAGACTGCCCTGAAAATTGTTCTCGTTTTCAAATCCTTCCGTGGCTTCACACTGCGCTCCCGCCCCCACTAAACACTGCGCCACCGTGCTGCCCTGCACTCCCTCAGTACTGACCCTCTGACAGTGCGGCACTCCCTCAGTACTGACCCTCTGACAGTGCGGCACTCCCTCAGTACTGACTCTCTGACAGTCCGGCACTCCCTCAGTTCTGACCCTCTGACAGTGCGGCACTTCCTCAGTACTGACCCACTGACAGTGCAGCACTCCCTCAGTACTGACCCTCTGACAGTGCAGCACTCCCTCAGTACTGACCCTCTGACAGTGCGGCACTCCCTCAGTACTGACCCTCTGACAGTGCAGCATTCCCTCAGTACTGCCCCTCTGACAGTGCGGCACTCCCTCAGTACTGACCCACTGACAGTGCAGCACTCCCTCAGTACTGACCCTCTGACAGTGCGGCACTCCCTCAGTACTGCCCCTCTGACAGTGCGGCACTCCCTCAGTACTGACCCTCTGACAGTGCGGCACTACCTCAGTACTGACCCTCTGACAGCGCAGCACTCCCTCAGTACTGACCCTCTGACAGTGCGGCACTCCCTCAGTACTGACCCTCTGACAGTGCGGCACTCCCTCAGTACTGACTCTCTGACAGTGCGGCACTCCCTCAGTACTGACCCTCTGACAGTGCAGCACTCCCTCAGTACTGACCCACTGACAGTGCAGCACTCCCTCAGTACTGACCCTCTGACAGTGCGGCACTCCCTCAGTACTGCCCCTCTGACAGTGCGGCACTCCCTCAGTACTGACCCTCTGACAGTGCGGCACTCCCTCAGTACTGACCCTCTGACAGTGCAGCACTCCCTCAGTACTGACCCTCTGGCAGTGCGGCACTCCCTCAGTACTGACCCTCTGACAGTGCGGCACTCCCTCAGTACTGACCCTCTGACAGTGCGGCACTCCCTCAGTACTGACCCTCTGACAGTGCAGCACTCCCTCAGTACTGACCCTCTGACAGTGCAGCACTCCCTCAGTACTGACCCTCTGACAGTGCAGCTCTCCCTCAGTACTGACCCTCTGACAGTGCGGCGCTCCCTCAGTACTGACCCTCTGACAGTGCGGCACTCCCTCAGTACTGACCCTCTGACAGTGCGGCACTCCCTCAGTACTGACCCTCTGACAGTGCAGCACTCCCTCAGTACTGACCCTCTGACATAGTGGCACTCCCTCAGTACTGACCCTCTGACAGTGCGGCACTCCCTCAGTACTGACCCTCTGACAGTGCGGCACTCCCTCAGTACTGACCCTCTGACAGTGCGGCACTCCCTCAGTACTGACCCTCTGGCAGTGCGGCACTCCCTCAGTACTGACCCTCTGACAGTGCGGCACTCCCTCAGTACTGACCCACTGACAGTGCGGCACTCCCTCAGTACTGACCCTCTGACAGTGCAGAGCTCCCTCAGTACTGACCCTCTGACAGTGCGGCACTCCCTCAGTGCTGACCCTCTGACAGTGCGGCACTCCCTCAGTACTGACCTTCTGACAGTGCGGCACTCCCTCAGTACTGACCCTCTGACAGTGCGGCACTCCCTCAGTACTGACCCTCTGACAATACAGCACTCCCTCAGTACTGACTGTAATGATATGTATAATCTAAGGAGAGTAAAGGGGTAATACGATGATATTCATGTATCTCAACACTAGATGGCATCGCTGAGTAGTCTTCGAATAGGCTGCGTCTCTAAGCATTCTGCGAGAAGATTAAGGAGAAGGATAGTGCGAGGTTGAGTTAGACTGTTGGTTGTATTAGAGAGACATAATTCAATACTGTTATTTTGTTAGCTATTACTCAGTAGAGTGTGCGAACCATTTAAAGTAGTGTAAAATAAACTAGCTTTGTTTAAAATACATAGCTTCATGTTCTTTGTAAACACTGACTTTTAGCTACCATGGAGAGCTCTACAAGCAACATCACACTGACCATTTGACAATACAGCCACCACTCAATAATGGCCATCTGACAATTCAACACTCCCTCAGTACTGACCCTCTGACAGTGCGGCACTCCCTCAGTACTGACCCTCTGACAGTGCGGCACTCCCTCAGTACTGACCCTGTGACAGTACAGCACTCCCTCAGTACTGACCCTCTGACAGTGCAGCACTCCCTCAGTACTACCCCTCTGACAGTGCAGCACTCCCTCAGTGCTGCCCCTCTGACAGTGCAGCACTCCCTCAGTACTGCACTGGAAGTGTGAGCTTGGAGTATATGAGCTTGTATCTGGAGTGGAATTGATAATTAAAATGTGTAACTTATGACACTTTCAAATGTGATTATCCAAGGTCTAACACAAGACATCAGGTGTAAAACATGAGTAAATTAAAGGCAAAATGTACCAAAAGTTTATTTTCCATTCTCACATTTTGTGTTCCCCATTAGGAGCTGCCTATTTCTTTAAAGGAAAGAATTATTGGAAAGTGACGGACAATAACATGGCAGTGGCCCCTGGCTACCCCAGGTCGGTGGCCAGGGACTGGCTGGCCTGCAGCGAGATGCAGGCGGACTCATCAATTTCAGACCAAGCCCACTCCAGGCCCCGAACAGGCCGAGGGCACCAAGATGAGAGCAGGTCGTGGAGCGAGAAAAGGAACTGCACGTGCACTTCTGCGGCAGAGACGTCTCGACTCCCAGCTGCGCTGAGGCGGACCGCCAATCTGCTCCTTCTCTCGGTGGCGTGTCTGTGGCTGGGACCGGATTAATGGACATGGTCGACGCGTGTTCCGAGAGCTTCATGACGCAGCACTGACTCTGTCAGAAGTAAATCCTCTTTGCCTTGCCGGGAGAGTCGAAAGATAGAGAGGGCCCATTATCAAAATGAAATGCTGCACCAACGGGAACATTTAACTGGATTGACAATGAATCGACAATTTTTTAAAGACGATATGAAGGAATTTCGTTGAAAGTGTTCTTTATCATCAAGGAAAGTCAAACAATTTATTTTTTTAATGCAAAAAGAAGTGTAGAATCTGAGGACCTTTATATGGCTTTGATCAAGAAATGTTTATTGGCATTCCAGTCACAAAATACTGGGGTGTTAATCGCTGCTATCCACTGCAGTTATTTATTTATATATATTTTATTCACTCACTAGGAAATGCTTTTGTTTTCTGTCGGGACTTGTTCAGGCAATGTTGTTCGAATCGAATGTTGGCGGCCAGCGACATTACTCTCTCCACGGTGACCCAGAGCTGACTGGAGTGACTTGACATGGTGGGGAGATTCCACCACCAGGATGTTTTGATGTGTGCCCCAATTGAGGCCGCCCTGCCCCGATGGTCGCTGACCTACTTCAGTTCCCGGTTCGGAACCACCATTTTAGGACAAGAGAACTAAGAGCGGGAGGGTTACGCGCAGCAGGGAAACAGGCCGATTAGCGCCACCAGCCCAGGCCAGGGATTCCACTCCACTTGAAACTTCTCCCATCGTATCCCTCTTTCCCCCCTTCTCCTTTATATACTTGGCTACCATCCCCTTAACTGCATCTACACCATTCCAGCCCTTCGAGCCTGCTCTGCCATTCAGTATAATCTGACCTTGACCTCAGCTCCATTTTCCTCCCCTAACTCTTGGCTCCCTTGTAGATCAAAGATCTGGCCATCTCAGGCTTGAATTTGTGACACAGCTTGCACGGCTCTCTGTGGTACAGAATTCCAAAGATTCATCACCTTCTAAAAGAGAGAATTTCTCTTCCATCTCCAACTTAACTGGGAATCCCCTAATTCCAAAACTGCGCCCCCTAGTTCTAGAGTATTCTACAAGGGGAAGCATCATCTCAGCATCTACTCTATGAATTAGTCAAACAAATTTCTTTTTCACAGAAATGGGCAGCATGTGGATAGCACTGTGGCTTCACAGCTCCAGGGTCCCAGGTTCGATTCCGGCTTGGGTCACTGTCTGTGCGGAGTCTGCACATCCTCCCAGTGTGTGCGTGGGTTTCCTCCGGGTGCTCCGGTTTCCTCCCACAGTCCAAAGATGTGCGGGTTAGGTGGATTGGCCATGATAAATTGCCCTTAGTGTCCAAAGTTGCCCTTAGTGTTGGGTGGGGTTACTGGGTTATGGGGATGGGTGGAGGTGTTGACCTTGGGTAGGATGCTCTTTCCAAGAGCCGGTACAGACTCGATGGGCCGAATGGCCTCCTTCTGCACTGTAAATTCTATGATCTAAACAGATTGGCTCTGCTTGATTATATTATCATTTCCTAAGACAACTTTCTTCACAATGGACCCCAGAATTTTCCCAAAGACAGATGCTAGGCTAACTGGCCAATACTTTCCTGCTTTTCCATTTGCACTTTTCCAACCTGCTGGGTCCTTTTCAAAATATAGGGAATTTTGAAAGATTGCAACCATTTTATCCACTATCTCTGCAGCCACTTCTCTTAGGACCGTAGGATGCAGGCCCAACGGATCCTGTCGACTTTTAGTCCCATTTGTTTGTCCAATACTTTTTCTCTCGACATGATTGTTTTAAATTCCTTTTGCCCCCTGATTTTCTATTATTCTTGGGATGCTTTTAGTGTCTTGTTCAAAGTCTCTGCCATTTCCTTGTTCCCCTTATTAATTTACCAGTGTCATCCTTTAAAGGACCAACATTACTTTAGCTCCTCTCTTCCTTTTTGTATACTTGTAAAAGGTCTTGCTATCTGTTTTTAAATTTCTTGTTAGTTTCCATTCCAATTCTCTTCCTGCGTCGAGTTGTGTACTAAGGCAGACTTCCATCTATTTCTATAGCTAGTTATTAGTGGAACAGTTTGCGAGTCTGTCGCCAGAGGTTTATAGCTTGAGGGACACTACTCCACATCCAGGAATCTCTCCCACTTTTGCCGCCTGCCATTGATGTGTCGGAAAGATTTTGCAGGGATTTAAAAATAAATTTAGAGTATCCAATTCGTTTTTTTTCCCATTTAAGGGGTAATTTAGCGTGGCCAATTACCCTACCCTGCATATCTTTGGGTTGTGGGGTGGAACCCAAGCAGACACGGGGAGAATGTGCAAACTCCACACGGACAGTGACCCGGGGCTCGAACGCGGGTCCTCAGCATTGTGAGGCAGCAGTGCTAACCTGTTTGGCCGCGTTATGAATGCACCTTCCTCCACCATCAGGTCTTGGGGTGGGACTCGAACTAGGAGCCTCCAGCTCGGAGGCAGGGGTGCGAACCCACTGCATCACAAAACCTTCTGCTGGGTCACTGTCTGTGCGGAATCTGCACGTTCTCCCCATGTCTGCGTGGGTTTCCTCCGGGTGCTCCGGTTTTCTCCCACAGTCCAAAACATGCAGGTTAGGTGGATTGGCCATGCTAAATTGCCCTTAGTGTCCAAAAGGTTAGGAGGAGTTATTGGGTTAGGGGGATAGGGTGGAAGTGAGGGCTTAAGTGGGTCGGTGCCGACTCGATGGGCCGAATAGTGTCCTTCTGCACTCTATGTTCTATGTTTTATTCATAGAATTTACAGCCCAGAAGGAGACCATTCGGCCCATCGAGTCTGCACCGGTTCTTAGAAAGAGCACCCTACCCAAGGTCAACACCTCCAACCTATCCCCATAACCCAGTAACCCCACCCAACACTAAGGGCAATTTTGGACATTAAGGACAATTTATCATGACCAATCCACCTAACCTGCACACCTTTGGACTGTGGGAGGAAACCGGAGCACCCGGAGGAAACCCACGCACACACGGGGAGGACGTGCAGACTCCGCACAGACAGTGACCCAAGCCGGAATCGAACCTGGGACCCTGGAGCTGTGAAGCAATTGTGCTATCCTTATTCTTTCTACTTCACTCTCATAATATAATTTCTCCCCCTTTTCTGAGCCATACTTTGCTGGTTTCTAAAGTTTCCCTCATCTACTGACCTGCCACTAATCTTCACAACATTCATGAACCTGCTTTCATCCTTAACGTGATCATTATAAACTAATTAATTTATAATAATCTATGATAATTCATCGCTGCTGGGGGTCTAAAATGTACAATGGGAAATAATTGAGATTCTGAATAAAATTCGCAAGAAGCTTTTCGTACAGAATAAATTCACATTTTGCGGGTGTGACAGTATTCACTGCCCACCTCTAGTTTCCTTGAGCAGGTGATCGTGGGACTTTTCCATGAGCTGCAACTGTCCATGTCGTGGTCTGTCTGGTTTGATTCCTCGGCACAGTTTGATACTGGCTAGAGGTCAGCTAAGTGTCAACCATAATGCACTGGGACTGGAATCACCTGTCGGCTAAATTGGCAAAGAGTCGCAGGTGTCCTCTAAAGGACATTGGTGAACTATTTCAATTTGTATTGCCCACTTAATTCATGCTCACTTTTGATTATATTAGCTTTTCATCCAACTGAACTCAAATTACGTAATCACTACACCCCCACCTTGGCTAAGTTTGCCATTGTTAGCTTTGACGTTAGTAGAACCGACACAAGGAAGGGATGAAAGCTTTTGAGGAGGGTGCAGTGCGGTGCAGCCTGACTTTGAGCTCATCGGAAATAGCCGGAGGGGACGGCCGCGATTAATAATAATAATTGCTTATTGTCACGAGTAGGCTTCAATGAAGTTATTGTGAAAAGCCCCTAGTCGCCACATTCCGGCGCCTGTTTGGGGAGGCCGGTACGGGAATTGAACCCGCGCTGCTGGCCTTGTTCTGCATTACAAGCCAGCTGTTTAGCCCACTGTGCTAAACCAGCCCCTCAGCATTCAGTAAGATCTGAGTCTGGCCTCAACTCCACATTCCTGCCATTCCATGATCCTTGACTCCCTGTTCAATCAAAACTCTGTCTAACTCATGCCTTGAACATATTCCATGACCCACAGCCTGCCTGCTCCCTGGGGAAGACCAATCCAAAGACCAGTGATCCTCAGAGAAGAAATGCCTCTTCATCCCTGCTATCAAATTGGAGACCCCTCGTATATAAACTGTGCTTCCTGGGATTCCCCCGTGGCAGGAAACTCTCGGCATCCACCCTGTCCAGCCCCCCTCAGAATCTCAATAAGATCACTTCTCATCCTTCTAAACTCCAATGAGCATAGACCCAACCTGTTCAAACTATCCTCAGCTCGACATGGGTCTAGAGCTAGTGGAATTCACTGAATTCAAGTCATTGAAAGATCTTTCGTGGTGCAAAGATTATTACAAAATAACACTTGCTGAATCTATTTTGATCCTCACCACTCTAGACATTTAGTTCCCCAATATTGAATGTAGAAGGAAATTATTTGAACTGAATCTGCTTTGAAACGCTTGAACACTCCTACCATTTCTCTGGAGTCTTTGAGGTGATTCTATTTCCACTGAAGTGCGTTCAGGTTCCATAGCAGTCCCCGGAAAATTCAGATGTCGGTTTTTCATTGATGTCGGCCTATCAAGCGAGGTGAGGGGGAATGCCATCCTTAGACTTCTGTGCAATGAGATCGGAGCCCATTATACACCTCCCCAGCGAAACAGCTCTGACACCTCTTTGTATCGTCACTCCGTGGCCAAACGTTTCAACGTTCAATCAATTCGTTCAACTCAATGCCGGTGCCACAATGGAGCTCATTCATAAATGGCTGAGGGAATGGGGGTTCTGTTCAACAGCGGCCGTCTGTCCTGGTTAACTCCTAATTAACTCTGGAGTGGCTTCAGTTGATACTGGAAAGGCGGCTTGGAGAGAAGCTGGGGAATTCAGCTTGCGTTCGGTCTTTCCTCTCTCTCCCTTGGAAAAAGTAGCAGAACTTCTTGATTTCCAAAGATTATGGCATGAGCAAAGCAAAGAACCTTGTTTGAACCATTCACTGGACCGCTTGGGGGCCTCAGCATTGTAGAATGTGACAGTTGTAGCGTGAGAGGATGGGTTGGTCTGGCACACTAGGTAGCTGCTACTAAATTCCACAGCACGTTCCAACTAATAACACCACAAACAGAAACTCATGGCTGTTTATGGGATCTTGCTGTGTGCTGAATGGCACTTAGCTGCGGTGAGTGCCCTTAAGAGTAATTCATTGTATTTGAAGTGTGTTAGAGTGTTTCTGAGAGGTATCATTAAAGTGCTTCATAAAAGCAAATGTTTATTTACTTAAGGCTGCTTTCCTTTAACATGATTGATTTAACTTGGACTCTCTGGCCTGAGCACAGTGGCAAGCACTGAGCTGTGCTATATATCAGAACACAAGAACTAGGAGCAGGAGTAGGCCATCTGGCCCCTCGAGCCTGCTCCGCCATTCAATGACATCATGGCTGATCTTTTGTGGACTCAGCTCCACTTTCCGGCCCGAACACCATAACCCTTAATCCCTTTATTCTTCAAAAGACTATCTATCTTTATCTTAAAAACATTTAATGAAGGAGCCTCTGCTGCTTCACTGGGCAAGGAATTCCATAGATTCACAACCCTTTGGGTCAAGAAGTTCCTCCTAAACTCCGTCCTAAATCTACTTCCCCTTATTTAGAGGCTATGCCCCCTAGTTCTGCTTTCACCCGCCAGTGGAAACAACCTGCCCGCATCTATCCTATCTATTCCCTTCATAATTTTATATGTTTCAATAAGATCCCACCGCATCCTTCTAAATTCCGAGTACAGTCCCAGTCTACTCAACCTCTCCTCATAATCCAACCCCCTCAACTCTGGGATTAACCAAGTGAATCTCCTCTGCACACCCTCCAGCGCCAGTACGTCCTTTCTCAGGTAAGGAGACCAAAACTGAACACAATACTCCAGGTGTGGCCTCACTAACACCTTATACAATTGCAGCATAACCTCCCCAGTCTTAAACTCCATCCCTCTAGCAATGAAGGACAAAATTCCATTTGCCTTCTTAATCACCTGTTGCACCTGTAAACCAACGTTTTGCGACTCATGCACTAGCACACCCAGGTCTCTCTGTACAGCAGCATATTTTAATATTTTATCATTTAAATAATAATCCCATTTGCTGTTATTGAAACCAAAATGGATAATCTCACATTTGTCAACATTGTATTCCATCTGCCAGACCCTAGCCCATTCACTTAACCTATCTAAATCCCTCTGCAGACTTCCAGTATCCTCTGCACTTTTTGCTTTACCACTCATCTTAGTGTCGTCTGCAAACTTGGACACATTGCACTTGGTTCCCAACTCCAAATCATCTATGTAAATTGTGAACAATTGTGGGCCCAACACTGATCCCTAAGGGACACCACTAGCTATTGATTGCCAACCAGAGAAACACCCATTAATCCCCACACTTTGCTTTCTTTTAATTAACCAATCCTCTATCCATGCTACTACATTACCCTTCATGCCATGCATCTTTATCTTATGCAGCAACCTTTTGTGTGGCACCTTGTCAAAAGCTTTCTGGAAATCCAGATATCCCCCATCCATTGGCTCCCCGTTATCTACTGCACTGTTAATGTCCTCAAGAAATCCCACTAAATTAGTTAGGCACAACCTGCCCTTTATGAACCCATGCTGCATCTGCCCAATGGGACAATTTCCATCCAGATGCCTCGTTATTTCTTCCTTGATGATAGATTCCAGCATCTTCCCTACTACCGAAGTTAAGCTATAATTACCTATAATTACCCGCTTTCTGCGACCTTGTTTAAACAGTGGTGTCAAGTTTGCTAATTTCCAATCTGCCGGGATCACCCCAGAGTCTAGTGAATTTTGGTAAATTGCCACTAGTGCATTTGCAATTTCCCTAGCCATCTCTTTTAGCACTCTGGGATGCATTCCATCAGGGCCAGGAGACTTGTCTACCTTTAGCCCCATTAGCTTGCCAATCACTACCTCCTTAGTAATAACAATCCTCTCAAGGTCCTCAGCTGTCATAGCCTCATTTCCATCAGTCACTGGCATGTTATTTGTGTCTTCCACTGTGAAGACCGACCCAAAAAAACCTGTTCCGTTCCTCAGCCATTTCCTCATCTCCCATTATTAAATCTCTCTTCTCATCCTCTAACGGACCAATAATTACCTTAGCCACACGTTTTTGTTTTATATATTTGTAGAAACTTTTACTATCTGTTTTTATATTCTGAGCAAGTTTACTCTCATAATCTATCTTACTCTTCTTTATAGCTTTTTTAGTAGCTTTCTGTTGCCCCCTAAATATTTCCCAGTCCTCTCGTCTCCCACTAACCTTTGCCACTTTGTATGCTTTTTCCTTCAACTTGATACTCTCCCTTATTTCTTTAGATTTCCACGGTCGATTTTCCCTCTTTCTACCGTCCTTCCTTTTTGTTGGTATAAACCTTTGCTGAGCACTGTGAAAAATCACTTGGAAGGTTCTCCACTGTTCCTCAATTGTTTCACCATAAAGTCTTTGCTTCCAGTCTACCTTAGCTAGCTCTTCCCTCATCCCATTGTAATCTCCTTTGTTTAAGCACAAAACACTAGTATTTGATTTTACCTTCTCACCCTCCATCTGTATTTTAAATTCCACCGTATTGTGATCGCTCCTTCCGAGAGGATCCCTAACTATGAGATCATGAATCAATCCTGTCTCATTACACAGGACCAGATCTAGGACCGCTTGTTCCCTCGTAGGTTCCATTACATACTATTCTCGGAAATTATCGCGGATACATTCTATAAACTCCTCCTCAAGGTTGCCTTGACTGACCTGGTTAAACCAATCGACATGTCGATTAAAATCTCCCAAGATAACTGCTGTACCATTTCTACATGCATCCATTATTTTTTTGTTTATTGCCTGCCCCACCATAATGTTACTATTTGGTGGCCTATAGATTACTCCTATCAGTGACCTTTTCGCCTTACTATTCCTGATTTCCACCCAAATGGATTCAACCTTATCCTCCATAGCACCGAAGTCATCCCTTACTATTGCCCGGATGTCATCCTTAAATAACAGAGCGACACCACCTCCCTTACCATCCACTCTATCCTTCCGTATAGTTTGATATGGACCAGCAACGCTCTGCCATCTTGGCCACTCTTAGGCAGTTGACATTCAACCTCATCAGGCTCATTTTACAGATTTTACTAGTGGGCAGCACGGTAGCACAAGTGGATAGCACTGTGGCTTCACAGCGCCAGGGTCCTGGGTTCGATTCCCCGCTGGGTCACTGTGCGGAGTCTGCACATTGAAAAAAAATGAAAATCGCTTATTGTCACAAGTAGGCTTCAAATGAAGTTACTGTGAAAAGCCCCTAGTCGCCACATTCCGGCGCCTGTTCGGGGAGGCTGTTATGGGAATTGAACCCTGCTGCTGGCCTGCCTTGGTCTGCTTTCAAAGCCAGCAATTTAGCCCTGTGCGAAACACGGCTTCTCCCCGTGTCTGCGCGGGTTTCCTCCGGGTGCACCGGTTTCCTCCCACAGTCCAAAGACGTGCAGGTTAGGTGGATTGGCCATGCTAAATTGCCCATAGTGACCAAAAAAAAGGTTAGATGGGGTTATTGGGTTACGGGGATAGGAGGTGAGGGCTTAAGTGGGTCAGTGTGACTCGATGGGCTGAATGGCCTCCTTTGCACTCTATGTTTTATGTTCTTAATACAGGGACAAAGAGGTTGAATATAGGAGGTCAACCTTCCTGTCCCCAGACATCATCAGCAACACGTCCAGTGCTGTGCTAATTGTGTGGCGAGCTTCCTGGGGTTGTCCAAGTCTGGCTCGAGTCTAGGTCAGGCTCGGAATAGGGAATTGTTTTGGAACCAAATTGTTATGTATTCACGGAATTTCTAGTTTTTCCTCACCTTGCAATGAAACTGGGGCATTTTAAGAGACCGGTCACATAGAACAGTGTCACGACCCCCTGGGCCCCCCTGGGCTAGTGTGCGATCAATTCCAGCCCCACTTGACCCAGACGCAACACAGGTGAAATAAGATTTTATTTAAAATAGAGGTCCTTGGTCGAGCCAATAAACAGCAATCACCATGTTTGTAACTTTAACACAACTAACCTGTTCTTATGTGCAGTATTATAATTAAATGGACAGAAAATGTAACTGACTACTACTACTACTATAACTCCTTCTAAACTTCTCCCCTTCCTAACTCGTCCCACTCTCTCCACACACACACACAGACAAACAACACAGAGGGGACAGGGTGGTGGAAAGGTAAAGAATATATGAATGAAAAGTAAAGGATAAGGATCTCTGATGCACTGGGATGACTCCCAGCCAATGTCTTTCTGAGATTCAAGTTTTTGCTTTGGCACTTCTTCTCGCTAGGCTTGAGATGGTTTTCTCGGGCAAGGTGGTCGACCTTCCCTGCAGACTCAGCGTCATTTCAGCTTCACAACAAAGGATGTGCCAGGCATTCACTGCTTTCAGAACAATAGAGCCGTTCTTTCACGTCAGCAAGCAGGTGAGAGAGACAGGGAGAGCGTTCATTTCCCTACCAACATCTCAACACTTGTGCCAAGTTCTCTCAGAATGTTTCGCTGACCGCTGACCATGGTCAGGCAGTACACTGTCCCTGGCCAACCCACCATTTACCAGTTTTTAAAATATTTAGAGTACCTAATTATTTTTCTTCCAATGAAGGGGCAATTTAGCGTGGCCAATCCACCTGCCCAGCACATCTTTGGTTTGTGGGGGTGAGACCCACGCAGACACGGGGAGAATGTGCAAACTCCACACGGATAGTGACAGGCCGTGATTGAACCAAGATTCTCAGCGCCATGAAGCAGCAGTGCTAACCATTGCGCCACCGTGTCGCCCTCACCATTTGACAGTTAACCAATTTAACCAACTCCCTCTAAAACTGGCTCCTCACATCCTCTCAGTGCCAAAGACTCTGACTTCTTCCTTCCCAGATACAAATCCTGGGAGCACAGTGTCGTGGCAAGCAGCCTGCTTCTGGGTCTCCTGCTTAAAGCACATCTTGATTATGGGTCTATGGACCAAAATAATAAAAAGAAAATAAAAGAAATGGGAACAAAGGAAATAAGAGGAAGGACTCTCAGAGGGGGCAGGCAGGCAGTTTAACAGAACAGCCTGTAGTGTTAACATCTTCATAAAGCTCTACACTATCCCGTCCCAGTGCTCCTCACCCCCCCCCCCCCCCTCCCGCCCCTCCACCCCCCACAACAGTATGAATCTGACCCCATTTCCAGCTCTCTCCATGCTTTGATGAACAGTCATCCAGACTCGGAACGTCAGCTCCCTTCTCTCTCCACAGATGCTGCCAGACCTGCTGGGATTGCCCAGGATTTTCTGTATTTGTGACACGGAGGGTGTTAGCTATGCGGAGAGGCTGAATAGACTCGAACTGTTTTCATTAGAAAGACGGAGGTTGAGAGGGTGACCTGATAGAGGTCTACAAGATTATGAGGGGCATGGATAGAGTGGATGGGCAGGCACCCTTTCCCAGGGTGGAGGGGTCAGTCACCAGGTTTAAGGTTTAAGGTCCGTGGGGCAAAGTTTAGAGGAGATGTGCGAGACGGGTTTTTTTACACAGAGGGTGGTGAGAGCCTGGAACGCGTTGCCAGAGGAGGTTGTGGAAGCAGATACATTAACGGCGTTCAAAAGGCATCTTGACAAACACATGGATAGGATGGGTGTAGAGGGATACGGCACAAGGAAGTGCTGAGGGTTTTGGCCAAGGTTGGTATCATGACCGGTACAGGCTTGGAGGGGCCGAAGGGCCTGTTCCTGTGCTGTATTGTTCTTGGTTCTTTGTACTATACGTCCCATTTTTCATTGCAATTGTAGTCAGTGGAACTTCGAATGCCCAGGGTCGACAGGATGTAGACCAATGTAATTCTAAAAATAAATACATGGATATATGTGTATATGTTTCTCCTCATGGTTTAAAAATCATTTTTAAAATCCTGTAACAGTCAACCTGAACTTCGGCAGGAATATAAATCTGCATTTCGGTGATCCAAAAATTGCATGGCGTGTAATCCCAAAGGAACCTGAGCTTAATCCTTCCTCAAAACAGATGCTTAATGATCTGAGGTGGCAGATGCACACAAGATTTCGGTTTGCTGGAGTGCTAATATTGACATGAATGAATAAAAGAAAAAATGCACAGGGTTTTGGGGAAAGAGCAAGGACTGGGACGAATTGGAAACCTCCTTCAAAGGGCTAGCACAGGCACGAATGGGCAAGTGGCCACCTTCTGAAATGAAATGAAAATCACTTACTGTCACGAGTAGGCTTCAATGAAGTTACTGTGAAAAGCCCCTAGTCGCCACATTCCAGCGCCTGTTCGGGGAGGCTGGTACGGGAATTGAACCGTGCTGCTGGCCTGCCTTGGTCTGCTTTCAAAGCCAGCGATTTAGCCCCGTGTGCTAAACCAGCCCTCTAAGAGTCAATGAATTGTTAATCTGTACTTGCATGGCTGCGTTTGCACTTGCCGTGTGAAATTAGTGGAAACTTTAATTGACTGTTACACAGACCCTGGTTTCCACAAGATGTGTTTTAATTGGAGAATCACCCTGGCTTATTAAAGAATGACTCTTGCTGCGGTTAAACATTCAATTCTGCCCAGGACTCTCCAGGAATGCAAAATGGCTTCAGAAGACAATCCCTTGCATGAATGGGACAACACAGATTCCTATTTTACCCTGTCCGATTTTGCATTATTGGAAACACGTTGGCTTTCACTGGGGTACGTTTTCTGGGCACGCGTGGCGCTCTGTTGCCTCACACACACGACTCTGCCTCATGTCGAATGCTGAGCTATCCACTTAATATTAGACTACCAGACCAGGCTTCAAATCGGAAGGAGGAGTTACCAAGAATCCTGCGTAGGCCTGGAGTCTCCAGGAATTGAAGATTCGTCTCCAAGACACTGCTTCATAATATTAATCGCTTATTGTCACAAGTAGGCTTCAATGAAGTTACTGTGAAAAGCCCCACGTCGCCACATTCCGGCGCCTGTTCGGGGAGGCCGGTACGGGAATTGAACCCGCGCTGCTGGCCTTGTTCTGCTTTACAAGCCAGCTGTCTTAGCCCACTGTGCTAAACCAGCCGCTGGGCACAAAACACAGGAGAAACATCA
The DNA here is from genome assembly GCF_047496885.1 of Scyliorhinus torazame. Classification (NCBI taxonomy): domain Eukaryota; kingdom Metazoa; phylum Chordata; class Chondrichthyes; order Carcharhiniformes; family Scyliorhinidae; genus Scyliorhinus; species Scyliorhinus torazame. The sequence goes on from NC_092707.1 coordinate 10,543,524, forward strand.
CAGTGGGTGTCACATATGGACGTCTTTTCATTATCTTTGATGAATTAACAAATCATTGGCGTGGGGAGGAAGGCTGTTCATTTTAATTTTCGGGATGTGGGCGTCGCCGGCCAGGCCAGCATTTATTGCCCATCCCTAATTGCCCCTTGAGAAGGTGGTGGTGAGCTGCCTTCTTGAACCGCTGCAGTCCTGTGGTGTAGGTACCTGTGCTGTTAAGGAGGGAGTTCTACGATTTTGTCCCAGCGACAGCGAAGGAACGGCGATATATTTCCAAGTCAGGGTGGTGAGTGACTTGGAGGGGAACCTCCAGGTGGTGGGGTCCCCAGCTATCTGCTGCTCTTTGTAGGTGGTAGACGTCATAGGTTTGCAACACGAGAGCCCAGACTTTAGTGACCTGAGATCTACTTTTTCGACAGTCATTCCAAAACGATGTACCAGCGCTGTCCGTATGCCCCCCCACAGAGACATTCAACTATATTGCACAGGTCTCAGAAATGTTGGCAAATGAAAGGTTTAGTGAGAGGGAATAACTGAGGGAGATCAACATTAGTAGAGAAATGGTGCTGGGAAAACCGATGGGATTGAAGGCGGATAAATCCCCAGGGCCTGAGAATCTGCATCCCAGAAAGCTTAAGGAGGTGGCTCTGGAAATAGTGGATGCATTGGTGGTCATCTTCCGGGATTCTATAGGCTCTGGAACTGTCCCTGCAGATTGGAGGGTAGCTCACGTCACTCCGATATTCAAAAAAGGAGGTAGAGAGAAAGCAGGGAATTATAGACCAGTAAGCCTAACATCGGTAGTGGGGAAAATGCTTGAATCCATTATCAAGGACTTTATAGCGGAACATTTAGAAAGCAGTGGCAGGATCAGTCAGAGTCAGCATGGATTTATGAAGGGAAAATCATGCTTGACAAATCTGTTGGAATTCTTTAAAGAGGTAACCAGTACAGTCGACAAGGGAGAGCCAGTCGATGTGGTATATTTGGACTTTCAGAAGACGTTTGACAAAGCCCAGCATAAGAGATTATTGTGCAAAATTAAAGAGCATGGGATTGGGGGAAATGTATTGAAGTGGATAGAAAACTGGTTGGCAGAGAGGAAACAAAGAGTAGGGATTAATGGGTCATTTTCAAATTGGCAGGCAGTAACCAGTGGGGTACCACAGGGATCGGTGCTGGGACCCCAGCTATTCACAATATATATTAATGATTTGGATGAGGGAACAAAATGTAACATCTCAAAGATTGCAAATGATACCAAATTAGCTGGGAGGGTGAATTGTGGTGAGGATGCAGGGATCCTACAGCATGATCTGGGCAGGTGGGCAAACCAATGGCAGATGCAGTATAATTGGGATAAGTGTGAGGTTATTCATTTTGGAAGCAAAAACAGGAAGGCAGATTACTACCTGAATGGTTGTAAATTGGGAGAGGGGCGTGTGCAGCGGGACCAGGGTGTCCTTGTGCACCATTCGCTGAAGGTAAGCATGCAGGTGCAGCAGGCGGTAAAGAAGGCTAATGGTATGTTGGCCTTCATTGCGAGAGGATTCGAGTACAGAAGCAGGGATGTGTTGCTACAATTGTACAGGGCCTTGGTGAGGCCACACCTGGAGTATTGTGTGCAGTTTTGGTCTCCTTCTCTGAGGAAGGATGTTCTTGCTCTCGCGGGAGTGCAGCGAAGGTTTACCAGGCTGATTCCAGGGGTGGTGGGACTGTCATATGAGGAGAGATTGACTGGGTTGGGATTGTTCTCGCTGGAGTTCAGAGGAATGAGGGGGGATCTCATAGAGACTTATAAAATTCTAACAGGACTAGACAGGGTAGATGCAGGGAAGATGTTACCAATGATGGGTGTGTCCAGAACCAGGGGTCACAGTCTGAGGATTCAGGGTAGACCATTTCAGACATGGATAAGGAGACATTCACACAAAGAGTGGTGAGCCTGTGGAATTCATTACCACAGGAAGTAGTTGATGCTAAAACTTTGAATATATTCAAGAGGTGGCTGGATATAGCGCTTGGGGAGAATGGGATCAAAGGCTATGGGGAGAAAGCAGGATTAGGCTGTTGAGTTGGATGATCAGCCATGATTGTGATGAATGGGAGAGCAGGCTCGAAGGGCCAAAAGGCCTCCTCCTGCTCCTATCTTCTATGTATCTATGTATCTAATATAGGCTTTACCCTGCCTGTCTATTTGTAAAAGGAACAAAAATTCAAATAATAGGACGGCTTTGTGCTGTATCACAGAACTGTTACCGTTCTGGCCCATTGTGTCTGCATCGGCTTTCTAACAAGCTTCATGACTCAGTGTCATTCCCCCTGCCTTTTCTCCGTACCCCTGCACATTATTTCTATTCAAATGATCATCTAACGCCCTCTCGAACGCCTCGATCGAACCTGCCTCCCCCACATTTCCAGGCCGTACATTCCAGACCCCACCCACTCGCTGGGTGAAAAAGCTTTTTTCACATCACATTTGCATCTTTCGCAAATCACTTTAAATCTGTGCCCTCGCGTTCTTCACCCTTTTATGAGTGGGAACAGTTTCTAGATGTAGGGTTGACCGGGGAGAACCGGTGGATGTGGTTTATTTAGGCTTTCAGAAGGCTTTTGATAAAGTCTCGCATGGTTTTACAACATGACTAATGTGTAAAGTTAAAATGCATGAGATTACGGGTCGCGTCTTGAGAAGGATAGAAAGCTGGTTAGCAGATAGGAAGGGTGGGATAAATGGGTCTTTTACTGATTGGCAGGTGGTGACTAGTGGGGTACTGGTAGTGGGGTGACTAGTGGGGTATTATCTCCAAATTTGCAGATGATACAAAGTTGGGTGGGAGGGTGAGCTGTGAGGAGGATGCAGAGATGCTTCAGCGGGATTTGGGCAGGCTGAGCGAGTGGGCACATGCATGGCAAATTTGTACCATGTGGATAAATGTGAAGATCTGCCACCCGGCTGTGGCGGCATTGGGCACAGTCCACACTGCGACCGCACGTCGCCCGCGGGGGTCTGGAACTCGGCCCATCGGGAGCGGAGCATCGGGGGAGGGCCATCAGGCGACGCGCCAATGCCTTTCCAACGGCATGCGGCAGTCGGCGCGATGACGCCATTTCAGAGGGGGCGGAGGATAGAAAGCCGGCATCAAACCGGCGCCGCCCCCGGTTTGGCCGCCGGAAGGGATTCTGCGCCAGGTCGCGCCGATTACAACGGTGAATCCCGCCCTTAGTCTCTGAAAGGGAGAATCCCACTTACATTATCTCAACGCTGTTTTGTGGGATCTTGCTGTGCACACATTGACTGTTGCATTCCCTGCATTGTAACAACGACTGCCCTTCCAGAAAAAAAGCTCTTCATTGTCTGTAAAGCACCCTGAGATCGTGAAAGGTGTTTCAGGAATAATGTGATTCAGAATTGAAACCAAACTGCTTCAAAGTGAAGCAGACAGTCCTTACAGACAACTGGCACAATTCAGACTTCAAAATGATGAAAAAGTATTCCCCAATCCGAGAATGTGAAGGTGATGCAGTGAGACACGGCTGGGGAATGAGCTGAAACTGACCTTGGTAAATTGCTGGGACTCCTCCAAACTCTGCTTCACCTGCTCACCACTAAGTGGCGCCAAAGGCAACAAGGATCGAACTGTCTCTAATGGCGTTGACGCTGTGAATGTCATCGTGAGCGGGGAAGAGGCCCTCGTCTTCCACTTTGAGCAAAGGCGGAGCTGAGCTCGCCCGCAGGGCCGGCTCCTCGCAGATCGGGCCACCCTTTGGTGCGGATGCCCCGATCTCGGCACTCCCCCTCTATTTCAGGAACCCCGCTTTCAGGAACCCATCCCCCCCCCCCCCCCCCCTCCCCTCACGCTCCCTTTTATGGGCACGGTCCTGACACCCTGGCAGTGCCAGGTTTGCGTTGCCCGCAGGCCCAGGTGGCACTGCCATGGTGCCAGGTGCCAGGGGGAGTGCCAGAGTAATACTCTGCCAGGTCTCCGACCACCCAGGAGGCTCTAATGGCCCGCGAGACACCCCCTCAGCCCACCCCCACCGAGGTGCCATCGCGTCGGGTCCGCGATCGGAATATTTAAAAATTAACCAAATCGCTCATTGAAATATCATTACCTGACGGGCTTCACGCCGGGCACAATACATTCGCTAAATCGCGCCCTTTGTCCCTTGTTCTCTGAGATGGTCCTTCGTGTCTGTGGGCTCTTGGTGTGGGACTGGGTTAGTAGACTGTCTGTGGTCAGACTCTGCTTGACACTTGTCCATGAGTAATGTGAACAGGTTTACAGAGTAGCACATTGCACCTGAGCTTGGTGTTCCAACCATTCTCACTGCCCGCTGGGGAAAGAGGTTTCTTCTGAATTGCCAATTGGGTTTCTTGGCGAAGATTCGACACTGAAGGCCTCCAGTTCTGCCCTTTCCCACAAGAGGAAATATTCTCTCTGTCTCCCCTCTGTCAAAACCTTCCATCATTTTAAAGGCCTTGGGGGGGGGGGGGGGTACTGCTCTTGCTTTCAGGGAGTGGATGTGCGGAGAATGGTGAAGGGGGCAGAGCGGGGGTCCCGAAACAGGTTTTGTGCTGATGGAATTTCCTTGATTGAGGGTCCCAATGACGTATCGGAAATTCCCACTTTAAAAGCCGGGATCCCCATTGGCATCAGTTCAAATATCATTATCAGGCCTTCGCCCCAATAGCTCCCCCATGTTAAATTGTCCGTGCGAAAAACAAAATGAAATGAAAATTATTGTCACAAGTAGGCTTCAAACGAAGTTACTGTGAAAAGCCCCTAGTCGCCACATTCCGGCGCCTGTTCGGGGAGGCTGGTACGGGAATTGAACCGTGCTGCTGGCCTGCCTTGGCTTGTTTTAAAAGCCAGCGATTTAGCCCAGTGTGCTAAACCCATGCGCGCCAAACACGAACACAGCAGGTCCCCCACGACATGCACCTGACGAGCAGAACCCGCCGGAGGTGCACATGTGAGTACAGCCCCCCCCCCTAGGGGGTAGAGGGCCATGCCCAGGCAATACCCTGGCACTATCCGGGGTGACACATTGCCAAAAACACCACTTTTCAACTTCCCCATTTCAAGAGAAAAGAGACACAGCCACTCCCTCCTCTCCTGAGAGGGAACGGGTATCATCTGTGTAAATCTTTTATGCACCCGGAGCTTCTAGACCTTTGCCGGTGACCAGGAATGCGATCGAGTTACCATTTCCCGCCCCAAGGGAGAAACATTATTGGACTCGGAAAGTTGGGTGTGACGCACCCGAACGGGGACAGAGTCCCGTGGCGCGAGGTTAGCGGGGTGTCCCCAGCACTCGGAGACCCGAGGTACACACTGCCGTCTAATGCTCATCCGGGGAGATTGGGAGTCTCAACGTGGACTCCCCAACAAGGTCGCACTTCGCCCCGTTTACTGGAATGACGAGCTCCACTCACCGGAACTCCTCGGGGCAGCGAGAGATAAGGGGCGGGATTCTCCTTGAGGGGCTAGGCCCGCGCCGGACTGATTTCCACCCCGCCAGCTGGCGCGGAAATGACTTTGCCGGGCGGCACATGCGTGGGAGCGTCAGCGGCCGCTCACGGCATCCCCGCGCATGCGCAGTGAGGGGGTCTCTTCCGCCTCCGCCATGGTGGAGGCCACGGCGAAGGCAGAAGGAAAAGAGTGCCCCCACGGCACAGGCCCGCCCGCGGATCGGTGGGCCCCGATCGCCGGACAGGCCACCGTGGGGGCCCCCCCCCCCCCGGGGCCAGATCGCCCCGCGCCCCCCCCCCCCAGGACCCCGGAGCCCGCCCGCGCCCCCCCCAGGACCCCGGAGCCCGCCCCCGCCGCCTGGTCCCGCCGGTAAGAGAGGTGGTTTGATTCTCGCCGGCGGGACAGGCATTCCAGCAGCGGGACCTCGGCCCATCGCGGGCCGGAGCATCGCCGGGGGGGGGGGGGGCGCCAACCGGCGCGGCGCGATTCCCACCCCCGACGAATATCCGGTGCCGGAGAATTCGGCAACCGGCGGGGGCGGGATTCACGGCAGCCCCCGGCGATTCCCCAACCCGGCGGTGGGGGTCGGAGAATCCCGCCCCAGGACACAATATTTAAATGGTGCCCCGATATCCTGAGCCCCAACAAAAACCCCCACAGTCTCAACTCACTATGAGGGGACCCGGAAACCCCCAAACCCCCCCAAACCTGCACAGGGCACAACCCGGCTCAATCACCGCTGCGCACAGAAAATGCCAGCCTGGCACCTTAGCTGTGCCCCTGCCAGATGGCTGTGCCACCAGGGCACCTTGGCAGCACCCGGCTGGCCCCCAGGTGTCACTGCTGAGGTGCCCTGGTGGCATCAGCAGTGCCAGGTTATCACCCTGCCCAGAGGGCATGCACCAGGAGATCTCCAATCCCCTGGGAGAACCCCCCTAGTGCCGTTCCGTCTGTCCCCGTTGGTGGGCACCAGCTCAGCGCTCACCCAAGATCTCCGAGGTGAGGGAGTTAAATCTCACATCTTGGGTCGATCTCAGGAATGCCTATTGGAGTGAGACGAGCTGTCTCGCTCTAATTTGCCGATTTGCCAGTGAGTGATTCCGCCCACAATGGCCGGGCTTCACATCGCGACGTCATGCGCAATCGCGTGACATCGCGAGAGACGGGGCGAGCCGGGTGGATCCTGGAAGTGGGATTTCCCGGCATCTTCCGATCGGGTTGCGCTGCTTTTCAGGCGGAACGCGGCCGGTACGTGCCGCCCGCTATCTCAGTTCCTCTCTCCACCGTCGCTGCCAGACCTGCTGGGTATTTCCAATGTTTCGCTTCATGTGGAACGGTGACAAACATCATCTGGCTTCAGGTCCAAGGTATCATGTGGCCTCTCGCCTCAATTAAAACCCAACGGCCATTCTCGCTGGTGGGAAACCCCGTTCACAGCGGTGGCATCCTCCGGCCAATGGCAGGACGCCGTGAAACACGCTGCTGGGAGTGTGGGAAATCCCGGCCAATGGGTGGTATTCTCCCATCTGGGACTAAGCCCCGGGGTGGGGGCGGAGAGCGTTTCCCGCTGCGGAAAACATGCCGTGCTTTGCACCTCCGACCTAATCAATGATGCATTCGGGGGTTAAGCACACGTTCCGTGGAGGCGCGGCCTTGATTACACGCGTCGCACCATCGTATCGGGCTGCCCTAATTAAAAAGCATCTCATCATCACTGACCCACCATTGCAGTGAGAAGGTGGGACTCCAGGAAGACCCCGCGGGGGGGAAGACGTATCCCCCTTGAAGAAACTGAGGCTGGAAGCTGTGGTGTTCCGGGGTCCGGGGTCGCTGCCGGCCTGCATTCCCAATCCCAGAGACAGACCCAGGCACTGCTCAGGATGGTCTCAATTCGCAGCCCTCGTTGTTCCAGACGTGTTCTGGACCGGCGTGTTCCCGCGTTTGTGGGTGGAGAATCGGGTGTTGGGGGAGGGGGGAGATTCCGTTCGGGCATTTATCTACATCCTATTAGCTGGGTGCAAATCAGTTTCACTCCAGCCACCAATACGCTTCCTGATCTGCCAAGGTCGGCACCAACGGAAGATTCCGAGGGAAATTCACGCTGGCGTAAAACAGTTTTCTGGACCTCCTGCCGAATTCTCTACCTCTGCCCATCATTGAACTCTCTGGCGAGAGAGAATATTTTTTAACTCTTCGATCAGCCCAATGTTAGAACTGAGTGTTCGGGCGGGGAACAGAGGGAAGTAGATCCTTGGAAAATAGAAGACAGGTTTAGGTAAAGGATCTGGATTGGCGCAGGCTGGGAGGGCCGAAGGGCCTGTTCCTGTACTGTAATGTTCTTTGTTCTTTCTTCTTGTTCTGAAATAATGTTCCATAATCTGAGCTGTAATTTCCATTGAACGGGCTGTAATTTACACTGACTGGGCTGTAATTCACACTGACTGGGCTGTAATTCACACTGACTGGGCTGTAATTCACACTGATCGGGCTGTAATTTACACTGATCGGGCTGTAATTTACACTGATCGGGCTGTAATTTACACTGACTGGGCCTGTAATTCACACTGATCGGGCTGTAATTTACACTGACTGGGCTGTAATTTACACTGATCGGGCTGTAATTCACACTGACTGGGCTGTAATTCACACTGATCGGGCTGTAATTTACACTGACTGGGCTGTAATTCACACTGATCGGGCTGTAATTTACACTGACTGGGCCTGTAATTCACACTGATCGGGCTGTAATTTACACTGACTGGGCTGTAATTCACACTGATCGGGCTGTAATTTACACTGACTGGGCCTGTAATTCACACTGATCAGGCTGTAATTTACACTGACTGGGCCTGTAATTCACACTGATTGGGCTGTAATTTACACTGACTGGGCTGTAATTTACACTGATCGGGCTGTAATTTACACTGACTCGGCCTGTAATTCACACTGATCGGGCTGTAATTTACACTGACTGGGCTGTAATTTACACTGATCGGGCTGTAATTTACACTGATCGGGCTGTAATTTACACTGACTGGGCTGTAATTCACACTGATCGGGCTGTAATTTACACTGACTGGGCTGTAATTCACACTGATCGGGCTGTAATTTACACTGATCGGGCTGTAATTTACACTGACCGAGCTGTAATTTACACTGATCGGGCTGTAATTTACACTGATCGGGCTGTAATTTACACTGATCGGGCTGCAATTTACACTGATCGGGCTGTAATTTACACTGACTGGGCTGTAATTTACACTGATCGGGCTGTAATTTACACCGATCGGGCTGTAATTCACACTAATCGGGCTGCAATTTACACTGATCGGGCCTGTAATTTACACTGATCGGGCTGTAATTTACACTGACCGGGCTGTAATTTACACTGACTGGGCTGTAATTCACACTGACTGGGCTGTAATTTACACTGATTGGGCTGTAATTTACACCGATCGGGCTGTAATTCACACTAATCGGGCTGCAATTTACACTGATCGGGCCTGTAATTTACACTGATCGGGCTGTAATTTACACTGACCGGGCTGTAATTCACACTGATCGGGCTGTAATTTACACTGATCGGGCTGTAATTTACACTGACCGGGCTGTAATTTACACTTATCGGGCTGTAATTTACACCGATCGGGCTGTAATTCACACTAATCGGGCTGCAATTTACACTGATCGGGCCTGTAATTCACACTGATCGGGCTGTAATTTACATTGACTGGGCTGTAATTTACTCTGATCGGGCTGTAATTTACCCAGATCGGGCTGTAATTCACACTAATCGGGCTGCAATTTACACTGATCGGGCCTGTAATTCACACTGATCGGGCTGAAATTTACACTGACTGGGCTGTAATTCACACTGATCGGGTTGCAATTTACACTGATCGGGCCTGTAATTTACGCTGATCGGGCAGTAATTTACACTGACTGGGCTGTAATTCACACTGATCGGGCTGTAATTCACACTGACTGGGCTGTAATTTACACTGACTGGGCCTGTAATTCACACTAATCGGGCTGTAATTTACACTGATCGGGCTGTAATTTACACTGATCGGGCTGTAATTTATACTGACTGGGCTGTAATTTACACTGATCGGGCTGTAATTTACACTGACTGGGCTGTAATTCACACTGATCGGGCTGTAATTCACACTGACTGGGCTGTAATTCACACTGACTGGGCTGTAATTCACACTGACTGGGCCTGTAATTTACACTGATCGGGCTGTAATTTACACTGATCGGGCTGTAATTTACACTGATCGGGCTGTAATTTACACTGATCGGGCCTGTAATTTACACTGATCGGGCAGTAATTTACACTGATCGGGCTGTAATTTACACTGATCGGGCTGTAATTTACACTGATCGGGCCTGTAATTTACACTGATCGGGCTGTAGTTTACACTGATCGGGCCTGTAATTTACACTGATCGGGCTGTAATTTACACTGATCGGGCTGTAATTTACGCTGACTGGGCCTGTAATTTACACTGATCGGGCTGTAATTTACACTGATCGGGCTGTAATTTACGCTGACTGGGCTGTAATTTACACTGATCGGGCTGTAATTTACACTGATCGAGCTGTAATTTACACTGATCGGGCTGTAATTTACACTGATCGGGCTGTAATTTACACTGATCGGGCTGTAATTTACACTGGTTGGGCTGCAATTTACACTGACTGGGCCTGTAATTTACACTGATCGGGCTGTAATTTACACTGATCGGGCTGTAATTTACGCTGACTGGGCTGTAATTTACACTGACTGGGCTGTAATTTACACTGACTGGGCTGTAATTTACACTGATCGGGCTGTAATTTACACTGATCGGGCTGTAATTTACACTGACTGGGCTGTAATTTACACTGATCGGGCTGTAATTTACACTGACCGAGCTGTAATTTACACTGATCGGGCTGTAATTTACACTGATTGGGCTGTAATTTACACTGACTGGGCTGTAATTTACACTGATCGGGTTGTAATTTACACTGATCGGGCTGCAATTCACACTGATCGGGCTATAATTTACACTGATCGGGCTGTAATTTACACTGACTGGGCTGTAATTTACACTGATCGGGCTGTAATTTACACCGATCGGGCTCTAATTCACACTAATCGGGCTGCAATTTACACTGATCGGGCTGTAATTTACACTGATCGGGCTGTAATTTACACTGATCGGGCTGTAATTTACACTGATCGGGCTGCAATTTACACTGATCGGGCTGTAATTTACACTGACTGGGCTGTAATTTACACTGATCGGGCTGTAATTTACACTGATCGGGCTGTAATTTACACCGATCGGGCTGTAATTCACACTAATCGGGCTGCAATTTACACTGATCGGGCCTGTAATTTACACTGATCGGGCTGTAATTTACACTGACCGGGCTGTAATTTACACTGACTGGCTGTAATTCACACTGACTGGGCTGTAATTTACACTGATCGGGCTGTAATTTACACCGATCGGGCTGTAATTCACACTAATCGGGCTGCAATTTACACTGATCGGGCCTGTAATTTACACTGATCGGGCTGTAATTTACACTGACCGGGCTGTAATTCACACTGATCGGGCTGTAATTTACACTGATCGGGCTGTAATTTACACTGACCGGGCTGTAATTTACACTGATCGGGCTGTAATTTACACCGATCGGGCTGTAATTCACACTAATCGGGCTGCAATTTACACTGATCGGGCCTGTAATTCACACTGATCGGGCTGTAATTTACACTGACTGGGCTGTAATTTACTCTGATCGGGCTGTAATTTACACAGATCGGGCTGTAATTCACACTAATCGGGCTGCAATTTACACTGATCGGGCCTGTAATTCACACTGATCGGGCTGAAATTTACACTGACTGGGCTGTAATTCACACTGATCGGGCTGCAATTTACACTGATCGGGCCTGTAATTTACGCTGATCGGGCAGTAATTTACACTGACTGGGCTGTAATTCACACTGATCGGGCTGTAATTCACACTGAATGGGCTGTAATTTACACTGACTGGGCCTGTAATTCACACTAATCGGGCTGTAATTTACACTGATCGGGCTGTAATTTACACTGATCGGGCTGTAATTTATACTGACTGGGCTGTAATTTACACTGATCGGGCTGTAATTTACACTGACTGGGCTGTAATTCACACTGACTGGGCTGTAATTCACACTGACTGGGCCTGTAATTTACACTGATCGGGCTGTAATTTACACTGATCGGGCTGTAATTTACACTGATCGGGCCTGTAATTTACACTGATCGGGCAGTAATTTACACTGATCGGGCTGTAATTTACACTGATCGGGCTGTAATTTACACTGATCGGGCCTGTAATTTACACTGATCGGGCTGTAATTTACACTGATCGGGCTGTAATTTACGCTGACTGGGCCTGTAATTTACACTGATCGGGCTGTAATTTACACTGATCGGGCTGTAATTTACGCTGACTGGGCTGTAATTTACACTGATCGGGCTGTAATTTACACTGATCGAGCTGTAATTTACACTGATCGGGCTGTAATTTACACTGATCGGGCTGTAATTTACACTGATCGGGCTGTAATTTACACTGGTTGGGCTGCAATTTACACTGACTGGGCCTGTAATTTACACTGATCGGGCTGTAATTTACACTGATCGGGCTGTAATTTACGCTGACTGGGCTGTAATTTACACTGATCGGGCTGTAATTTACACTGATCGGGCTGCAATTTACACTGATCGGGCTGTAATTTACACTGATCGGGCTGTAATTCACACTGATCGTGCTGCAATTTACACTGATCGGGCTGTAATTTACACTGATCGGGCTGTAATTTACACTGATCGGGCTGTAATTTACGCTGACTGGGCTGTAATTTACACTGATCGGGCAGTAATTTACACTGATCGGGCTGTAATTTACACTGATCGAGCTGTAATTGGGGGTGGGGGGTGGGGGGGGGGGGTGGGGGTGAGTGGGTGGGTGGGGGGGCGGGGTGTGGGGGAGGGGGTGGGGGGGAGGGGGTGGGGGGCCCTACCTCAGGAATCGGGGGGGGAGTCCCCTTATTACAGGGGTCTCTGTGGGGATTGCAGGGGGGATCTGCTAGAGGAGGTGTGGGAGGCCGTGCATTGTTGAGGTGAGGGAGTGCTGCCCTCAGGTGGGCTCGGAGGATTTCTACCAGCGTGGCTCTGGCATGGTGCCCCTCGCATGTGGGCAAAGGTTGCCCCCTCGGCCCACCGTGAGATCCACCACGCCACGTTCACGATTGCTGAGACCACAAGGTGGTCCGGGCCCACGTGACTCCAGGCCGCGGGGCCCGGATATTCACGGGAGCCCGGAGCTCAGGGCGCCGGGCCTGCTAAATAGATGCAGGTGGGTCATTAAGACCAATTTATATTCATCTACATCCTCCTGTTGGCCGTGGACCTCGTTCACACCCCAGGCGGGGGGTCGGAGCCTCGCGTTCGACCCCACTGCCCGATTCTCCGACCCATCGGGGAAGACATTCCGAGCGCCCCGGGGTGGAGAATGCCGCCAGTGGATAAAGAGACGTGTGAAGAAAAATTGAAAGTACAAAACTCTCTGGGTCCGACCTACCGGAAAGATTGTTCAGTGTCGTTTGTGGCGGGTTTTGCTGGGAGTTTCCCGCCGGCTCTGTCGGTCATTTCCCCCACCGCTATCTGACCACATTCGGTCACTTTTCTGGGCCCTGGGGAGTTTCTCCTAGGTCAAACCCACACTTATTTTCATCACTAGGGAGCTCTGAGCAGACCGGCTCCTCAGAGATATGGAAATCATTTTGAAAGGGATTTCCCGATCTCTAAGAGGGCTTGTGGGTCCCCCCCCCCCCACCCCTCCCCCACACAATGTCGCCCCCCCCCCCACCCCCACAGACATGGACAATACCCCACACCCGTCAAGTGATGACATCCTGCTGTGGGCCCCTCCTTTTCAGGTGATCCCATGCTCCCTTTCAGCCCCCCCCCTTTCTAGGACACCCCCCAGAACATTCCGAAGGCCCCTACATACCCGCCTTGCACCACCCCACCATTCATACACCCCCCTCCACCTGCCTTTCATGGGCATGGCCCTCCCTCAGGCCCTGACCCTTGGTAATAACCCCCTGGCAACTGGGCATCCTGGCGGCGCTCCTGCCGGCTATTCAGTGCCACCCATGGCACCTTGGCAGTGCCAGCCTGGTAGTGCCAAGGTGCCCGCGTTCAATGGGGGAGGGCCAGGGCCATCCTGTACTGTCCCTGACCACCCAGGAGCCTCCAATGGCCCGGGAGACCCCCCGGGTGCCATTCTGCCTGGTCCACGTTTGTGTCGACCAGTCCTGAACAGCAACTGGCTGGCGTCTCCCTGGGTGACACCTCAGCGGATTCTAAACCTACTTCGGGGTGTGAATCTTGGCCCTGCCCATTGTGCGCGCGGTCCTGACCCCGACGCCGCGCGAGACCTGGGTAAATCTTGCAAGGCCTGCTGGGTGTCGGGAAGTCCACAGGGCCGCCTCGCCCGCCGTATACCAGCTGCGCGCGCTCCCGTGCAGGCGCATCGCAGTCGGTAGACCATGTTCTCCGTTTCAGATGGACGTTTCCAGTTCACCTTGCTGCAGTCTGGGCCTTCAGTTGGAGGTTTAATGGGCGTCACTGCAGATTAATCTCCAGAACATCGCTGCAGGTTCAGCAGCCAGCAGCTAGGCCGCATTCCTGGAGAGAGTGAGAGAGAGAGAACGGCTCACAGCTTCTCCTCTCTGCACCCAGGACCGACTGTCCCTTCTTGTGTTCTCGGGTAACCAGTCCGCTTGGGTAGGGTCCAATCACCGCCTGGCGCTGGGCAGAATACGGTCTTTGGCTAATTCATTGGCCACCAACCCACCAATCGAACCAAATCCCTCTGGTCTCTCGGGTTCCAGAAAGTCTGAGTTCTGCTGTTCAAAAGATAAATCTCCAATAGCACAGGGCACCATTTTGCAACCTTCGAGGTCCTCACTTCCTCTGCTCGACTTGGAGGTGTCTGTCCAGTAAACATCCAGGGATCAAAATAATAACCACAACGTAAGAGAATATGGGAAATAAAGGAATCAACAGAAGGGGCCACAGAAGTGTGTGTGTGTGGGTGTGTGTGAGGGAGAATGTGTGTGTGTGTGTGTGAGAGAGAATGTGTGCACGTGTGTGTATGTGTGTGTGCATGTGTGTGAGAGAATGTGTGTGAGAGTGTGTGTGAGAAAATGTATGTGAATGTGGGTGTGAGGGAGACTGTGTGTACGTGTGTGTGTGTATGTATGTGAGAGAATGTGTGTGAATGTGTGTGTGAGTGTGTGTGAAAGAGAATGTGTGCACGTGTGTGTGTGTGAGGGAGAATGTGTGCACGTGTGTGTGTGTGAGGGAGAATGTGTGCACGTGTGTGTATGTGAATGTGTGTGTGTGAGGGAGAATGTGTGCACGTGTGTGTGTGTGAGTGTGTGATGGAGAATGTGTGCACGTGTGTGTGAGAGAGAATGTGCGCACGTGTGTATGTGTGTGAGGGAGAATGTGTGCACGTGTGTGTGAGTGTGTGACGGAGAATGTGTGCATATGTGTGTGAGTGTGTGTGAGAGAGAATGTGTGCACATGTGTGTGTGTGTGTGAGGGAGAATGTGTGCACGTGAGGGAGAATGTGTGCACGCGTGTGTGTGTGTGAGGGAGAATGTGTGCACGTGTGTGTGGGAGAGTGTGTGCACGTGTGTGTGTGTGTGAGTGTGTGTGTGAGGGTGATTGTGTGCACGTGTGTGTGAGTGTGTGTGAGAGAGAATGTGTGCACGTGTGTGTGTGTGAGGGAGAATGTGTGCACGTGTGTGTGTGTGTGTGTGAGGGAGAATGTGTGCACGTGTGTGTGTGTGTGTGAAGGTATTTGTTAGTGTGTGTGTTTGTGTATGTGAGAGAATGTGTGTTAGTGTGTCTGTATGTGAACGTTTGTGTGTGTGTGAGTGCGTCTGTGTGAGAGAGTGTGTGTGTTTGTGAGAGTGTGAATGAGACTGTGAGTATATGTGAGAGATAGCATGTGAGTGTGAGTGAGTGTGTGTGTGTGTATGTGTGGGTGTGAGTGTGTGAGTGAGTGTGTGTGTGAGTGTGTGTGTGAGTGTGTGTGTGAGTGAGTGTGAGTGTGGGTGTGAGTGTGTGAGTGAGTGTGTGTGTGAGTGTGGGAGTGAGTGTGGGAGTGAGTGTGTGTATGAGTGTGAGTGAGTGTGTGTGAGTGTGGGTGTGAGTGTGGGTGTGAGTGTGTGTGAGTGTGAGTGAGTGTGTGTGTGAGTGTGTGTGTGAGTGTGAGTGAGTGTGTGTGTGAGTGTGTGTGTGTGTGTGAGTGTGAGTGAGTGTGTGTGTGAGTGTGAGTGTGAGTGAGTGTGTGTGTGAGTGTGTGTGTGAGTGTGAGTGTGTGAGTGAGTGTGTGTGTGAGTGTGTGTGTGAGTGTGGTAGTGAGTGTGTGTGTGAGTGTGTGTATGAGTGTGAGTGAGTGTGTGTGTGAGTGTGGGTGTGAGTGTGTGTGTGAGTGTGTGTGTGAGTGTGAGTGAGTGTGTGAGTGTGTGTGTGAGTGTGAGTGAGTGTGAGTGTGTGTGTGAGTGTGTGTGAGTGTGGGTGTGTGTGTGAGTGTGAGTGAGTGTGTGTGTGAGTGTGTGTGTGTGTGAGTGTGAGTGTGTGTGTGTGAGTGTGAGTGAGTGTGTGTGAGTGTGGGTGTGAGTGTGTGTGTGAGTGTGTGTGTGAGTGTGTGTGTGAGTGTGAGTGAGTGTGTGTGAGTGTGAGTGAGTGTGTGTGTGAGTGTGAATGAGTGTGAGTGTGAGTGAGTGTGGGTGTGAGTGTGTGTGTGAGTGTGTGTGTGAGTGTGAGTGAGTGTGTGTGTGAGTGTGAGTGTGAGTGAGTGTGAGTGTGAGTGTGTGAGTGAGTGTGTGTGTGAGTGTGGGTGTGAGTGTGTGTGTGAGTGTGTGTATGAGTGTGAGTGAGTGTGTGTGTGAGTGTGGGTGTGAGTGTGTGTCTGAGTGTGTGAGTGAGTGTGTGCGTGAGTGTGTGTGTGAGTGTGAGTGTGTGTGTGAGTGTGAGTGTGTGTGTGAGTGTGTGTGTGAGTGTGAGTGAGTGTGTGTGAGTGTGAGTGAGTGTGTGTGTGAGTGTGAGTGAGTGTGAGTGTGAGTGTGGGTGTGAGTGAGTGTGTGTGTGAGTGTGTGTGTGAGTGTGGTAGTGAGTGTGTGTGTGAGTGTGTGTATGAGTGTGAGTGAGTGTGGGTGTGAGTGTGTGTGTGAGTGTGTGTGTGAGTGTGAGTGAGTGTGTGTGTGAGTGCGTGTGTGAGTGTGAGTGAGTGCGTGTATGTGAGTGTGTGTGTGAGTGTGTGTGTGAGTGTGGGTGTGAGTGTGGGTGTGTGTGTGAGTGTGAGTGAGTGTGTGTGTGAGTGTGTGTGAGTGTGAGTGTGAGTGAGTGTGTGTGAGTGTGGGTGTGAGTGTGTGTGTGAGTGAGTGTGTGTGTGAGTGTGAGTGTGAGTGAGTGTGAGTGTGGGTGTGAGTGTGTGAGTGAGTGTGTGTGTGAGTGTGGGTGTGAGTGTGTGTGTGAGTGTGTGTATGAGTGTGAGTGAGTGTGTGTGTGAGTGTGGGTGTGAGTGTGTGTGTGAGTGTGAGTGAGTGTGTGTGTGAGTGTGTGTGTGAGTGTGAGTGAGTGTGTGTGTGAGTGTGTGTGTGAGTGTGAGTGAGTGTGTGTGTGAGTGTGAGTGTGAGTGAGTGTGTGTGTGGGTGTGAGTGTGTGTGTGAGTGTGTGTGTGAGTGTGAGTGAGTGTGTGTGTGCGTGTGAGTGTGAGTGAGTGTGTGTGTGAGTGTGGGTGTGAGTGTGAGTGAGTGTGTGTGTGAGTGTGGTAGTGAGTGTGGGTGTGAGTGCGTGTGTGAGTGTGTGTGTGAGTGTGAGTGAGTGTGTGTGTGAGTGTGAGTGAGTGTGTGTGTGAGTGTGAGTGTGGGTGTGAGTGTGTGTGTGAGTGTGTGTGAGTGTGTGTGTGAGTGTGTGTGAGTGTGTGTGTGAGTGTGTGTGTGAGTGTGTGTGTGTGTGGGTGTGAGTGTGTGTGTGAGTGTGGGTGTGTGTGTGAGTGTGAGTGGGTGTGTGTGTGGGTGTGGGTGTGAGTGTGGGTGTGAGTGTGTGTGTGAGTGTGGGTGTGAGTGTGGGTGTGAGTGTGTGTGTGAGTTTGGGTGTGTGTGTGAGTGTGAGTGAGTGTGTGTGTGGGTGTGTGTGAGTGTGTGTGAGTGTGAGTGAGTGTGTGTGTGAGTGTGGGTGTGAGTGTGTGTGTGTGTGTGTGTGTGAATGTGGGTGTGTGTGTGAGTGTGAGTGTGAGTGAGTGTGTGTGTGAGTGTGAATGTGAGTGTGTGAGTGAGTGTGTGTGTGAGTGTGTGTGAGTGTGGGTGTGAGTGTGTGTGTGAGTGTGAGTGAGTGTGTGTGTGAGTGTGGGTGTGTGTGTGAGTGTGAGTGAGTGTGTGTGTGAGTGTGGGTGTGTGTGTGAGTGTGAGTGAGTGTGTGTGTGAGTGTGGGTGTGTGTGAGTGTGAGTGAGTGTGTGTGTGAGTGTGTGTGTGAGTGTGAGTGAGTGTGTGTGTGAGTGTGGGTGTGTGTGTGAGTGTGAGTGAGTGTGTGTGTGAGTGTGGGTGTGTGTGTGAGTGTGAGTGAGTGTGTGTGTGAGTGTGTGTGTGAGTGTGAGTGAGTGTGTGTGTGAGTGTGTGTGTGAGTGTGTGTGAGCGTTTGAGAGAGGGTGGGTGGGATTCTTCGTTTTAGCGGCAGAGTGTTGGAGCGTTTTACGACGGCGTCACCTGCCCGCGAAGAGCAGCGATTCCCCCAACGCACAGGGGGCCAGCAGGGCACGGGAGTGCCTTCCGCAGCTCCAGCTGCCGATACGGGCCCCGGCACGGGTGGCGCGGCTCTGCGCACGCGCGCCACGGCCGTCTCCACGCCGGCCCCCACGCAACATGGCGGAGCCCTACAGGGGCCCAGCGTAGAGGAACATAGCCCCCCACCCCCCCCCAGAATGAGGCTGCCAGCAGATCGGTAGCCCAGATCGCGGGCCAGGCCACCGTGCAGGCCCCCCCCCTCCCGGAGTCAGATCCCCCCCCCCCCCTCCCCCTCCTACCACCCCCCCCCCCCCCCACCGCAGCCAGAACGGCGAGGTCCCGCCGTGTAGGACCACACGGCGGCGGGACTCGGCAGAACCCGGCCCGTCGAGCGCGGAGAATCGCTGCGGGGGCCGCTTTCCACCGCTGTCGACCGGCACCGCGGCCGTCCGACGATTCTCTGGCCCGTCACGGGCTCGGAGAATCCCGTCCGGTATCTCTGAGCGTGCGTGTGTCAGTGTGTGTGAGAGAGTGTGTGCTTTTTAACATTTATTTACAGGATGTGGGTGTTGCTGGTCAGGCCAGTGTTTATTGGCCACCCCTCGTTGCCCTTGAGAAGGTGGGGGTGAGCTGCCTTCTTGAACCGCTGCAGTCCCTGAGGTGTAGGGACACCCACTGTGCTGTTAGGGAGGGAGTTCCAGGATTTTGGATTTGTTTATTGTCACGTGTACCGAGGTACAGTGAAAAGTATTTTTGTGCGAGCAGCTCAACAGATCATTAAGTACATGAAAAGAAAAGGAAATAGACCTTAGTTAGGCCACACTTGGAGTATAGTGTTCAATTCTGGTCGCCACACTACCAGAAGGATGTGGAAGCTTTAGAGAGGGTGCAGAAGAGATTTACCAGGATGTTGCCTGGTATGGAGGGCATTAGCTATGAGGAGCGGTTGAATAAACTCGGTTTGTTCTCACTGGAACGACGGAGGTTGAGGGGCGACCTGACAGAGGTCTACAGAATCACGAGGGCCATAGACAGAGTGGATAGTCAGAGGCTTTTCCCCAGGGTAGAGGGGTCAATTACTAGGAGGCATAGGTTTAAGGTGCGAGGGGCAAGGTTTAGAGGAGATGTACGAGGCAAGGTTTTTACACAGAGGGTAGTGAGTGCCTGGAACTCGCTACCGGAGGAGGTGGTGGAAACAGGGATGATAGTGACATTTAAGGGGCATCTTGACAAATACATGAATAGGATGGGAATAGAGGGATGCAGACCCAGGACGTGTAGAAGATTGTAGACGGACAGCGTGGTCGGCACAGGCTTGGAAGGCCGAAGGGCCTGTTCCTGTGCTGTACTTTTCTTTGTTTTTACTAAGAAAATTATTGCACAGGAACAGGCCCTTCGCCCCTCCAAGCCTGTGCCGACCATGCTGCCCGTCTTTGTAATAAAGGAAAACACATAATAGGGCAACACAAACATGGTACACAATGTAACTACATAACACCGGAATCGGGTGAAGCTTATAGGGGTGTATTGTTAATGAGGTCAGTCCATAAGAGAGTTGTTTAGGAGTCTGGTACATTTTGCCCCAGTGACAGTGAAAGAACGGCGATATATTTCCAAGTCAGGGTGGTGAGTGACTGGGAGGGGAACCTCCAGGTGGTGGTGTTCCCAGGTATCTGCTGCTCTTGTCCTTCTAGACGGAGTGGTCATGGGTTTGGAAGGTGTTGTCTAAGGAGCCTTGGTGAGTTCCTGCAGTGCATCTTGTAGATGGTACACACGGCTGCCACTATGCGTCGGTGGTGGAGGGATTGAATGTTTGTGGAAGGGGTAGCAATCAAGCTGCTTTGTCCTGGATGGTGTCGAGCTTCTTGAGTGTTGTTGGAGCTGCACTCATCCAGGCAAGTGGAGAGTATTCCCTCACACTCCTGACTTGTGCCTTGTGGATAGTGGACAGGCTTTGGGGGGGTCAGGAGGTGAGTTACTCTCTGTAGGATTCGCAGCCTCTGACCTGCTCTGTAGCCACAGTGTTTATATGGCTTTGACAAGGAGTCGTCGAGACTCGAAACGTCAGCTCCCTTCTCCCTCCACAGATGCTGTCAGACCTGCTGAGATTGTCCAGGATTTTCTGTTTTTGGTTTATATGGCTAGTCCAGTCTAGTTTCTGGACAATAGTAACCCCCAGGATGTTGATAGTGGGGGATTTAGTGACGGTGAAGCCATCGAATTTCATTGTTCAGTTGATTGGCTCTTCCAAGTCAAATAAACCAGCAGTTTATCCAGCACTATGAAAGGTCTCACTGATATTTTTAGATAAGAATTTGACAGTTGTCAGGAAGTGTAATTTATTGCACAAATTAATTAATGTTTTCGATTTTTGAACTGGGAATTATTCGCTGAATCTTCAGTTCCAGTTCTCCAGTGGTTAATTCCGAGCTACAGTTGCTATTATTAGTATTCAGAATTTCCTCACTGATCAAGAATCTATCCATCTCAGCCTTAAATATACACAAGGGGACTCTGCCCCCACAGCTCTCTACGGCAAGAGTTTCAAAGATTCGCAGTCCCCCAAGAGAAGAAATTCCTCCTCATCTCGGTTTTAAACAGGCAGCTCTTTATTCTGGTAAACATCGCTTCCTTTGCCCTTTCACCCCTTTGCTCCAGGGTGTCTACTCTTGTTAGTTTCAAGCAACGAGCCACTCCGCTCGCAGTGTCAATTTGCGTAGTCTTGACTCACTTAACAAGTCATGCAACACTTCTTCAAAGCAAGTGTGTGTTCCCTGTGCATAATCTGTCTGTTCACAAGTTCCAGGGAACCCCTTCCAGATCTTCTGTCAGTTTGTTAATCTCTCTGCTGTTTTGTTCACATGTTTAACTTGCCATTACCGTGACATTTTAATCGCAGCTTTTTTTAAATCCTCTCACGGGATGCGGGTGTCACTGGCAAGGCCAGTGTTTGCTGAACTTCCCTATTTGCCCCAGCCAAGTGCCTTGAGGGTCTCCATCTCTGTATATTTCAATTGTTACCCTGGGCTTCCTCACTTCTTGCCTCTCTGGTTGTTTCTGTCACAGCTGCCTCTTGCACTCCCGCAGAGATTGTCAGTGCTCTCTGCCGCTGCAGGTGGCTTCAAGCTTGGGTGTGGTTCAATATCATCACACTCTTAGTTTCGGTGTTATTCGTGAAATCACCGCCTTCTCAACCTCGCCCCTCGCCTGAGGTGTGGTGACCCTCAGGTTAAATCATCACCAGTCAGCCCTCCCCCTCAAATGGGATATCAGCCTATGGTCACCTGGGATTAAGGCGACTTTACTTACTGACTTTCCTCGTTTTGGTGTCCAGAAAAACTGCAGAAAGCTGCAACACAGAGGGACTTTGGGGGGGGGGGGGGGGGGGGGGGGGGGGGGGGGGGCTTGTGCACGAAACCCAGAAAGCTAGCACACAGGGGCAGCAGCTAATCAGGAAGGGTAATGGAATGTCGGTGTTTATTTCAAGGGGGTTGGAGTATAAGAGTCGGGAAGTCTTGCTGCAGATTTGAAAATCGCTTACAAGTCGGCTTCAAATGAAGTTACTGTGAAAAGCCCCTAGTCACCACATTCCGGCGCCTGTTCGGGGAGGCTAGTACGGGAATTGAACCGTGCCGCTGGCCTGCCTTGGTCTGCTTTCAAAGCCAGCCATTTAGCCCAGTGTGCTAAACCGCACGGTGGCACCGTGGTTATCACAGTTGCTTCACAGCTCCAGGGTCCCAGGTTCGATTCCTGGCTAGGGTCACTGTCTGTGTGGAGTCCGCACGTTCTCCCCGTGTCTGCGTGGATTTCCTCCGGGTGCTCCGGTTTCCTCCCACAGTCCAAAGATGTGCGGGTTAGGTGGGGGATTGGCCATGCTAAATTGCCCTTAGTGTCCAAAAACTTTAATCGGGGGTCACTGGGTTAAGGGGATGGGGTGGAGGAGGTGTGTGCTTGAGTGGGGTGCTCTTTCCAGGGGCCGGTGCAGACTCGATGGGCCGAATGGCATCCTTCTGCACTGTAAATTCTATGATTGCATGATTGAGCTGTACTCAATCTTACTGACCACTGCCATCTAGAAGGACAGGAGCAGCAGATACCTGGGAACCCCACCACCTGGAGGTTCCCCTCCAAGTCACTCACTACCCTGACTTGGAAATATATCGCCGTTCCTTCACTGTCGCTGGGGTGAAATCTGGAACTCCCTCCCTAACAGCACAGTGGGTGTACCTACACCTGAAGGACTGCAGCGGTTCAAGAAGGCAGCTCACCACCATCTTCTGAAGGGCAACTAGGGATGGGCAACAAATGCTGGGCCTAACCAGCGATTCCCACATCCCAGAAATTTTTTTTTTTTAAATCCACCTGCCTCCACCACCGATGAACAGTGGCAGCCGTGTGTACCATCAACAA
This sequence comes from Scyliorhinus torazame, assembly GCF_047496885.1. Lineage (NCBI taxonomy): Eukaryota > Metazoa > Chordata > Chondrichthyes > Carcharhiniformes > Scyliorhinidae > Scyliorhinus > Scyliorhinus torazame. Next base: position 10,566,265 of record NC_092707.1, read on the forward strand.
GATGCACTGCAGGAACTCACCAAGGTTCCTGAGGCAGCACCTTCTGAACCCACGTCCTCTATCACCAAGAAGGACAAGGGCAGCAGACACACGGGAACATGAAAGTTCTCTCCAAATTATTCACCACCTGACTCGGAAATATATCACCAATCCTGCATTGTTGCTGGGTCAAAATCCCGGAACTGCCTCCCTGTAACCAAGAATTTTTACTGATATTTACATAGCTCCTTTCAGATAATAAAACTTTCCAAGATTCTTCAGAGGAGCATTGTAAGACAAACTATGACATGAGTCACATGAGGAGATATTGGGCGGGATTCTCTGCTGCCCCAGTCGTGGGTTTCTCGGCGGTGGCCATTTGCTGGCGGTGAGATTCTCTACTCCCGTCGCTTGTCAATGGGATTTCCCAACGAAGCTCCCCCCCCCCGCACCCCCGTGCCATCGGGAAACGGACATCGGGGCTGTGCTGCTGGCAGGAGAAGAGAATCCCCAATGGTCGGAGGTATCCAACCATTAGCTTTGATGGTCAAATCCTTGACCAAAGAACTTGGTTACAAGGAGCGTCTTAAAGATGGAAAGAGAGACAGGGAGGCGGAGAGACGTAGGGTGCTCCAGAGATTGGGGTCTAGGCACGTGAAGGTGCAACTCCCAATGTTGGAGCGTTTAAAATCAGGGGTGTTCAAGGGGCCAGAATTAAAGGAATATAGATATTTCAGAGGGTTGCAGTGCCAGAGGAGATTACAGGGATGTGAAGGGACAAATTCATGGAAGGATTGGAAAACAAAGAGGAGAATTTTATAATGAAGATGTTGTTTGGCCAGGAGTCAATGCAAGTCAGTGAGCACAAGGGTCAAAGGGGGAATGGGACATGATGCAAGGCACGGGGAACAGAGAGCTGGATGACCGGTTCGATTCCCGGTTTGGGTCACCGTCTGTGCGGAGTCTGCACGTCCTCCCCGTGTGTGCGTGGGTTTCCTCCGGGTGCTCCGGTTTCCTCCCACAGTCCAAAGATGTGCGGGTTAGGTGGATCGGCCATGATGAATTGCCCATAGTGTCCAAAATTGCCCTTGGTGTTGGGTGGGGTTACTGGGTTATGGGAATAGGGTGGAGGCGTGGACCTTGGGTAGGGTGCTCTTTCCAAGAGCCGGTGCAGACTTGATGGGCCGAATGGCCTCCTTCTGCACTGTAAATTCTATGAAAAAATGTATGTTGGAATAGCCAAGTCCAGAGTAACAAAGGCCCTGACTGAAGGGGAACTAAGACAGGACAAAATCAAGCAACATTACTTGGGTGGATATGGGCAGCTTTAATGATGGCACAAATCTAGCACTGAGTGTATCTCACCACATAGGGGCTGGTTTAGCACACTGGGCTAAATCGCTGGCTTTGAAAGCAGACCAAGGCAGGCCAGCAGCACGGTTCAATTCCCGTACCAGCCTCCCCGAACAGGTGCCGCAATGTGGCGACTAGGGGCTTTTCACAGTAACTTCATTTGAAGCCGACTGGTGACAATAAGCGATTTTCATTTCACTTCACATGGATTGCTGTGCCTGAAACAGCTGATTCACCACCACAACGGCAATTAGTGATGGTGAGTTCTATCCTGTCCAGTGACACCCACGTTTCCAGAATTAATTTAAATTATTAGTCTTGGATTTCTTGATCATTGTAATCTCTGATGGACAGTAAAGACTGAGTTTTGATTATTTTATTGCTTTCTCACATCTAGTGAGCCGTCGGAAGAATCCCCGATGACGGCAAAATCGGGGCAGCGCCGCTTTCGCGATGCCCCGCTCCTTGAAAAGCGGCGTACTCCGTGCCACGTATCCACGGCCTGGGGCCCGCCCCGCGATGCTCCGTCCCCGACCGGCCGAGTTCCCGACGCAGTGGGGCGCGTGTGGCCTCACTCATCGCGAACTCAGCGTGACAGCTGCGGAACTCAGGCCGGCGGCGACACAGTCAGGGGAGGGCCGATCCGCGGGAAGGGGGGGGGGGCTTCATTCGGGGCTGGGGGCACTGTGGGTGGGCGGTCCGGGATGCGTGAGCGGCCAAAGGGGGGGGTACTAGTTTTGCGGTCCAGGTCCGCCATGAAGCCCCCCCCAGGAGCAGGGAACCGGTGCCCGTTTTGCACCAGTTTTTCTGGAGTGAGACACCACCGTTTCCACGCCGGCGAGGGGGGGGGGGGGTCTTAGTCTCCCAAACGGACAATCCAGTCCCTTGTGTTTATATGCTGATTTCCCAAACCTCTCGAGATATTCCAATGTGTTTCTCAACCAGAGAAGTGAAAAGACAAAAGGCCTATGCTTACCACGATCACTGTTCACCTCAGAACACTCCATAACGAACAAAACTGCTCTCGAAGTGTAGTCAATGTTGTGATGCAGGAAATGCAGTGGCCAATATGTGCACAGGGAGATCCCACTATTCCAGCCAGAAGGGGTGGAATGACTCCCTCTCGTTCCGCCTCTCCGTTGACTGTATGATATGTTTTTGAAAGAATTTGCTTGGCAATTTGGGGCGTATTTAACTGTTTAAGTGCTGCGGCTGTAAAAGACACACACACTCCACACGCCGGACACTCCCCCTGACTGGCCATCGCCCTCAGTGAATGGCCCCTTCCCCCGGCCAACTGAGCACGCCCACACTCCCCTCCTCACCCCCACAGCTGTCTGAAGCTCCCCCCCCCCCCCACCCCCGACTCCCTGCCCAGCTATCTGATCCTCCCTACCACTGGCCGCTGCAGCCGCCCTCCAATTCTTTTTTAAATAAATTTAGAGTACCCAATTATTAATTTGTTTCCAATTAAAGCGCAATTTTAGCGTGGCCAATCCGCCTACCCTGCGCATCTTTGGGTTGTGGGGGTGAAACCCACGCAGACACGGAGAGAATGTGCACACTCCACTGTCATGATATTTAGATCAGCATATCATGGTGCAATCGCACACACACTGATGGACAGGTAGTTGGACCAACCAACACACACGCAACATCACAGCCAATCACCAGTGAGAGCACACGCACTATAAAACAGGGAACACCACACTTCCCGCTCATTCCAGCAGGAGATAGCTCAGAGCACAGAGCTCACAGCGTGCCACTCAGACATACACCATGTGCTGAGTGCCTCTCTAAGAGAGTGCTGGGGCTGGGTCCACAGGTTAGCTGGTGAAGTACGAACCACAGCCAGAAGTTAACAGTTGTTATTATTCAGAATAATAAAACAGAGTTGTACCATCTACACCCGTGTTGGTTTGTTTGTGTATCGGAACACCCAACACGACATGATACCAGGATTGGAAACTCCCCAGCAACTGTGAGACCTACCTGCACCTCTTCAGAGATCCGCCATCCTGCGCCATGGACACCATCAGCCCACCGCAGCCGCTCCAAATCGCTGGAAACCTCGGCGTCAACTGGAAGCTGTTTAAACAGCACTTCCAACTCTTCCTAGAAGCCACAGACAGGGAGAATGCATCGGACACCAGGAAGATCGCCCTCCTCCTCTCCACGGCGGGGCAACATGCCATCCACATCTACAACTCCCTGGCATTCGCGGAATGTGAGGACAAGATGAAGCACAAGACGGTCCTTCTAAAACTTGAGCAACACTTCAGCGTCGAGGTGAACGAGAGCTTCGAGAGGTACCTCTTCCAGCAGCGCCTGCAGGGTAAGGATGAGCCTTTTCAATCCTTTTTGACACACCTCCGTATTCTCGCGCAGTCCTGCGGCTATGAGGCCACCTCCGATTCCATGATCCGGGACCAGATAGTTTTTGGGGTCACCTCGGAGACCCTACGCCAGCAGCTCCTCAAAATAAAGAGCCTCACCCTAGCGACTGCCATCGAAACCTGCGCCCTCCACGAAAATGCCACCAGCCGGTACTCCCAATTCCAGGCGGCCGAATCGGCACGGCGGGGGTCCTACGAGGCCGAGTGGATCCAGTCGATCGAGTTCCTCCTGTCCCGCAGCCCGGACGAGGGCGGCCATTTCGCACGCTTTCCGAGGCCTCCCGCGCTTGTACGCGCCAAAATAGGGGACGTTGGCGCAGAGGGGTGTGACGTCACGACGTGCGGCAACTGTGGAGCCGCACATTTAAAGCGGCAATGTCCAGCCAAAACTCGACAATGCCTCCGCTGTGGCAAGATGGGCCACTACGCTGCCTGCTGTCGAGCAGCTCAACCTGCCAATGCTCCCCAATTCCGCCAGCCTTGCAGGGACGTGCGGGCCATTTAGCCTCCATACACCGAGTCATACCCTGACGACGTACAGACCGGTGATACCGACGACCGGGAACCGTTCCGCGTTGCGGTAATAGACAGAAATCGAATGTCCCCAAGTAGGACCCACCAGCCGATGCCAGTGCACATCGTTAATCCGGGTGATGAATGGTGTGCCACACCTAACGGTCAACCTATCACCAATCACATTCCGTTTAGACACTGGTGCCTCCGCCAATCTCATTGCATGGTCAGCCTTCCACACCTTGAAGATCAAACCACCCATTCGGCCATCCCCCTGTCAGTTGGTCGATTACAACGGCAATGTTATCCCGGCCATGGGGTCCTGCCAGCTCGAGGTTGCACACAATTCATACACAGCCACACTGTCTTTTGAGATAGTTGGATCCTCGAAGGACTCTCTGTTAGGCGCACAGGCGTGCAAGATCCTCCACCTCGTTCAGCGGGTACACACTCTGTCTCCAGAAGGCACGTCCGATTTCCCGGATGCAGACTTCAGGGCGCAGCTCCACTCGCTCCTCGCCCACAACCAGCAGGTTTTTGAGGGCATGGGCACACTGCCCTACACTTACAGAATACGGCTCAAACCGGACGCCACCCCGGTCATTCGCGCACCTCGTAGGGTCCCAGCACCACTCAAGGACCGCCTCAAGCAGCAGCTGCAGGACCTGCAGGACCAAGGAGTGCTTTCCCGGGTCACGGAGCCAACGCCATGGGTCAGCTCCATGGTGTGCGTCAAGAAGCCCTCCGGCGAGCTCCGGATCTGCATCGACCCGAAAGACCTGAACAACAACATCATGAGGGAACACTACCCCATTCCCAAACGGGAAGAGATCACGAGCGAAATGGCCCGGGCTAAAATTTTTACCAAGCTTGATGCCTCAAAGGGCTTTTGGCAGATTCAGCTGGATCAGTCCAGCAGGAAGCTGTGCACTTTCAACACTCCCTTTGGCAGATACTGCTACAATAGGATGCCGTTTGGCATCATCTCGGCATCCGAGGTGTTTCATCGAATCATGGAACAGATGATGGAGGGCATCGAAGGGGTGCGCGTCTATGTTGACGACGTCATCATCTGGTCCACCACACCACGGGAGCACATCAGTCGTCTCCAGCGCGTCTTTGCTCGGATACGAGAACACGGCCTGTGCCTCAACCGAGACAAGTGTTCTTTTGGCCAAACTGAGCCAAAGTTTTTGGGGGACCACATTTCCCGATCAGGAGTGCGGCTGGATGCAGACAAAGTGACAGCTATTGCAGCCATGCCGCAGCCGGCAGACAAGAAGGCAGTGCTACGCTTTCTCGGGATGGTCAACTTCCTGGGGAAGTTCATTCCCAACCTTGCCTCGCACACAACGGCTCTTCGCCACCAAGTGAAGAAGACTACGGAGTTCCAGTGGCTTCCCACACACCAGAAGGAATGGGAGGAGCTCAAGATCAAGCTCACCACCGCCCGGGTATTGGCGTTCTTCGACACTACTCGAGATATAAAGATCTCGACTGATGCCAGCCAGTCCGGCATTGGGGCGGTGCTCCTGCAACGGGACGACACTGCATCATGGGCCCCGGTCGCCTATGCCTCGCGGGCCATGACCCCCACAGAACAGCGCTATGCGCAGATTGAGAAGGAGTGCCTGGGTTTGTTAACCGGCATAGATAAATTCCACGACTAGGTGTATGGTCTCCCTCAGTTCACCGTGGAGACCGACCATCGCCCCCTGGTCGCCATCATACAGAAGGACCTCAATGAGATGACCCCTCGCCTCCAGCGCATTCTGCTCAAGCTCTGGAGGTACGACTTCCAACTGGTCTACACCCCGGGAAAGGATCTCATCATCGCGGATGCCCTGTCCAGAGCAGTAAGCACACCGCCCGAATCGGAGGGGTTCATCTGTCAGGTCGACGCACATGTAGCCTTCACATCGGCCAATCTACCAGCTACTGATGTAAGTCTGGCCCACATTCGCCATGAGACTGCGGCTGACCCCCTTCTACAATGTGTGATGTGCCACATGATGGGAGGGTGGCTCAAGGGGCAGTGCCCACAATTCTACAATGTCCGAGACGACTTGGCCGTCATTGATAGTGTCCTCTTAAAGTTGGACCGGATTGTGATCCCACACAGCATGCACAGACGTGTCCTCAAACAACTGCACGAAGGCCGTCTCGGGGTTGAAAAGTGCAGGCGGAGGGCCCGAGAAGCTGTGTACTGGCCGGGCATCAGCGACGACATCGCTAACATGGTGCTCAACTGCCCCACCTGCCAAAGGTTTCAGCCGGCGCAACCCCCTGAGACGCTTCAGCCCCATGAGTTGGTAACGTCCCCCTGGGCGAAGGTGGGCGTGGACCTTTTTCATGCGCTCGGCAGGGACTACGTCATTATAATTGACTATTTTTCCAATTATCCGGAGGTCATACGCCTGCATGACTTGACATCATCAGCTGTAATCAGAGCATGTAAAGGAACCTTCGCTCGCCATGGCATTCCGGTCACCGTCATGTCGGACAATGGGCCCTGTTTTGCGAGCCAAGAATGACCTTCTTTTGCCGCTTCATATGGTTTCACACACGTGATGCCCAGCCCCCTGCATCCCCAGTCCAATGGCAAGGTGGAAAAGGGCGTCCACATTGTGAAGCGGCTCCTCTGCAAGGCTGCTGCTGCCGGATCTGACTTCTGTTTAGCCCTGCTGGCCTATCGCTCAGCCCCACTGTCCACAGGCCTCTCGCCAGCCCAGCTGTTGATGGGTCGCGCCCTCAGGGCCACTCTGCCGTCCATTCATCTTCCTAAACCCGACCATGCTCCAGTACTGCAAAGGATGCGACAGCAGCGTGCTCAGCAGAAGGTGGCACATGACACTCGGGCAACTGATCTTCCTGCCCTGGCGCCTGGAGACAACGTCCGCATCCACCTGCCAGAGGGTGGCTGGTCGGCAACTGCCGAAGTTCTCCGCCACGTGGCTCCCCGCTCATTCCTGGTTCGCATGCCTGATGGCTCCATTTGCCGGCGTAATCGGCGGGCCCTTCGGCCGCTTCCGCGCTCGCTACGTGATCATGCACCGGTGCCGCGCCCTCCTGTTGTCCCTGATGTCGACTTCGTGGAGCTTCCTGCCACCAGGCCCATTCCTCTATCGCCCGTGGCCAGGCCCATTCCTCAGCCGGTGGATCCTGACCCACCCTTGAGGCGGTCACCCCGAATTCGTCGCCCACCTACTAGGCTGGACTTATGAGCCTGTTTGCACATTGGACTCACTGATTTGTTGTGCAACAATGTTAACCTGTTTCTCTTTTTTTGTCGTTCCAGGAGTTCTCTTTCGATATTTGATGATTGCACTTGTTTTGTTTATGGTACAACCTCGTTGCTCTGTTGCACCCGACACCTTCCTCTGTATATAGTTTAGCCTCATGTACATGTTGTAAATATTGCACACACATACTCAGCCGCACTCAGTTCACACCAATATTTATTACCATGTAGGCACATATCCTTGTGAAAAGGGGGGATGGTATGATATCCACATTAACATATCATGGTGCAATCACACACACATGCTGATTGACAGATCAACGGACCAATCAACACACACACAACATCACAGCCAATCACCAGTGAGAGCACACGCACTATAAAACAGGGAACACCACAGTTCCCGCTCATTCCAGCAGGAGATAGCTCAGAGCACAGAGCTCACAGCGCGCCACTCAGACATACACCATGTGCTGAGTGCCTCACTAAGAGAGTGTTAGGGCTGGGTCCACAGGTTAGCTGGTGAAGTACGAACCACAGCCAGAAGTTAACAGTTGTTATTATTCAGAACAATAAAACAGAGTTGTACCATCTACAACCGTGTTGGTTTGTTTGTGTATTGGAACACCCAACACGACAAGCACCGAGCTCAGAGCCTACCACTCAGACATTCACCATGTGCTGAGTGCCTCACCCAGATAGTGATAGGACAGGGTCCACAGATTAGCTGGTAATGCACGTACTCAAGTTAGCAGTGTGCTGTTACAGTTAAGTAGTTAATAAAATTGAGTTACACCATCTCCGGCCGTGTTGGATGGTTTGAACGTCAGAACACCCAGCACGACATCTACAAGGACAGTGACCAGATCCGGGATTCGAACCCGGGTCCTCAGCGCCGTGAGGCAACAGTGCTAACCACTGCGCCACCGTGCTACCCTCGCCCTCCAATTCTAACCACTTACCTGACAAGCCGGCCTTCATCCTGGCTGGACCTGTGTAACTGCCTGGCTCATGCAGCCTGTGCCATGAAAGGAGAGTCTCGGCCTACCTTCCCTCCCATTCAGCAGCGGCTGAATGCCTCAGGACGCGCTGCCCTGCACAGGTCCTGAGCCAAAAGGTCAGGCAAGGCAGGGTGGAAAAGGTTACGAGGTAAAAGAGCAGGAGCGGTGGGTGTATCAACCCAACTCTGATTGTCACTCTGCAGACGTTCGGGCCCATTAGTACTTATTGTCGTTCATACCCGTGTAAAATAAGTAAAACACAACAACTCACACTCACACTTGCATCACTGGAGACTGACACACAAACAGAAATGGGTTAAATGGAGGGAGTCTGGGTTAAATTGTATATCCAAGGGGCAGCACAGTGGCGCAGTGGTTAGCACTGTTGCTTCATAGCGCCAGGGTCCCAGGTTCGATCCCGGCTCTGGGTCACTGTCTGTGCGGAGTCTGCACGTTCTCCCCGTGTGTGTGCGTGGGTTTCCTCCGGGTGCTCCGGTTTCCTCCCACAAGTCCCGAAAGACATGCTTGTTAGGTGAATTGGACATTCTGAATTCTCCCTCTGTGTACCCGAACAGGTGCTGGAATGTGGCGACTAGGGGATTTTCACAGTAACTTCATTGCAGTGTTAGCGTAAGCCTACTTGTGACAATAAAGATGATTATTATTATTACGAAAAGTAGGATTGCATTACCGACTAATATTAAGCAGGAAGTGCAGAGTTAAAGAGGATCAACAAATTAACAGATAAGAGAAACGCAACAACCTCAAACACGAGATGACCAGGAGACTTGCATTTCTGTAGCGCCTTTCATAACCTCAGCACCTCTCCAAGTGTTTTACAGCCAATTAAGTACTTTAGAGGCGTAGTTACTGTTGTGATGTAGCGATGTGACAGCCCATTTGCACACAGTAAGGTCCCACAAGCAGCAATGTGATATTGACAGGACAATCTTTCATTTGCCTGATGTTCACTGAGGATAAGTAATGGCTGGGACGCTGGGACAATTCACCTGCTATTCTTCGAATGGAGCCACGGGATTTTGCACCCAGCTGACAGGGCAGACTGGGTCTCGATTTAAAGTCTTGTCCAAAAGTTGACACCTGTGCCAGCGCAGCCCTCCCTCGCTGGAAACGTCAGCCCGGATTCTGCGCTGAGGTCCCTGAACTGGGACATGAGGCCTAGGAGTAAGGGTTCTTACCCTGAGCCACAGCTGAACCACCATCAGACCTCTCCCCAATCTTCAACCTGACACACTGCCTCCCGCCTCCCTGGGAAGAGGCAAGGGAGAGTAAACATTATGGCCAATCCAGGAAAATGCTTGGAAAATTCCTCCGGCACATCCCTCACCTACGTCCGATAGGTCAGCCGTGATGAAGCAATCTGCTCTCCTGAGGTGTGGCCAAGTATTCAAGGCAGGAATGCTGACCTTCCCCCAGTCTCGGGCAGGGAGGGGCAGAGAGGTGAAAGGTCACCAGTCTATCCCCTGGGGTCGGGCTGAGGAACTGTGTGGATGGAGGTCGGCGAGCTGTAGCCCCCCAGCTCTCCTGCCTGAGGACAGTGGTGGGCGGAACGATGAAGGGGAGTAAAGTGACCACATTTTATTTCAAAGACACCAGTGTCACGAACAGGGGATTGGTTCCAAATACTGAAGGTTGCGTTGGCCGTGGGCAATGCTTGATTGGTTTGTTAAATTCAGGTCCACTGGCACGAGTAAATATCACATTTATTTCAATGTAGGAAAGTGTCAGGTGGTGAATTTTGATGTGATGCAAAAGAAGATCACATGTTTCTTGAAAATAAGAGTTTCATCGAGGTCAGGGGAGCAAAGGGATCAGGCCTATCTGACATGCACATTGCTAAAAATAGCATTCCAGGTTAATAAGGCCACAAATAAAACAACAAAGCATCTTAGAGGACCCTGGCACTGTGAAGCAACAGTAATAACCACTGTGCTAGAATCAGAGAACCATAGAATTCCGACAGTGAAGAAGGAGGCCATTCAGCCCATCGAGATTACACTGACCCTCTCAAAGAGCCCTACCTAGGCCCAATTTCCCGCCCGATCCCCGTAACCCCACCTAACTCCTATTTATTGACTACAGCTCCGCCTTCAACACCATAATCCCAGCCAAGCTCATATCAAAGCTCCAAAACCTAGGACTTGGCTCCCCACTCTGCAACTGGGTCTGGTTTAGCACACTGGGCTAAATCGCTGGCTTTGAAGACAGACCAGCAGCACGGTTCAATTCCCCGAACAGGCGCCGGAATGTGGCGACTCGGGGCTTTTCACAGTAACTTCATTGAAACCTACTTGTGACAATAAGCGATTTTCTTTTTTTTTCAACCTCGATTTTCTGACCAACAGACCACAATCAGTAAGAATGAACAACAACACCTCCTCCACAATAGTCCTCAACACCGGCGCCCCGCAAGGCTGCGTACTTAGCCCCCTACTCTACTCCCTGTACACACACGACTGCGTGGCAAAACTTGGTTCCAACTCCATCTACAAGTTTGCTGACGATACGACCATAGTGGGCCGGATCTCGAATAACGATGAGTCCGAATACAGGAGGGAGATAGAGAACCTAGAGGAGTGGTGTAGCGACAACAATCTCTCCCTCAATGCCAGCAAAACTAAAGAGCTGGTAATTGACTTCAGGAAGCAAAGTACTGTACACACCCCTGTCAGCATCAACGGGGCCGAGGTGGAGATGGTTAGCAGTTTCAAATTCCTAGGGGTGCACATCTCCAAAAATCTGTCCTGGTCCACCCACGTCGACGCTACCACCAAGAAAGCACAACAGCGCCTATACTTCCTCAGGAAACTAAGGAAATTCGGCATGTCCACATTAACCCTTACCAACTTTTACAGATGCACCATAGAAAGCATCCTATCTGGCTGCATCACAGCCTGGTATGGCAACTGCTCGGCCCAGGACCGCAAGAAACTTCAGAGAGTCGTGAACACCGCCCAGTCCATCACACAAACCTGCCTCCCATCCATTGACTCCATCTACACCTCCCGCTGCCTGGGGAAAGCGGGCAGCATAATCAAAGATCCCTCCCACCCGGCTTACTCACTCTTCCAACTTCTTCCATCAGGCAGGAGATACAGAAGTCTGAGAACACGCACGAACAGACTCAAAAACAGCTTCTTCCCCACTGTCACCAGACTCCTAAACAACCCTCTTATGGACTGACCTCATTAACACTACACCCTGTATGCTTCATCCGATGCCAGTGCTTATGTAGTTACATTGTATATGTTGTGTTGCCCTATTATGTATTTTCTTTTATTCCCTTTTCTTCTCATGTACTTAATGATCTGTTGAGCTGCTCGCAGAAAAATACTTTTCACTGTACCTCGGTACACGTGACAATAAACAAATCCAATCCAATCCAATAATGTTTGGGCCCGAAGGAACAATTTAGCATGGCCAGTCCATCTTACCCGGAGGAAACCCACGCAGCCAGGGGGAGAATGTGCAAACTCCACACAGACAGTCACCCAAGGTCGGAATCGAACCCGGGTCCCTGGTGCTGTGATACAGTAAGCTAACCACTGTGCCACCCTGCCACCCTAATCCCTCTCAATCTTCGCCATGCATAAATCTGCATGGCAAAGAATTGCGAATCGCTCCTTGATTTGCGCTCCCAGCGCGAGCGCAGAAGGGGTGTGATTCAGCACGGGCTGGAGGCCATAATCTCCCAAACGGAGAATCCGGCCAATATTTGAAGCGCTGTGACTCCTGCCAATGCAATGTGGCTGCCGGTATCCGTGTGCACATGCACGGAAAACCCATGATATCTGTGGTGAATGTATAGTGCTAATAATTCACCAGTGCATTTGTATCATGTTCTGCTGTTGTGTTATGTTGTTAACCCTGTGGGCTTCACCTATGGGCCATTGTGTGGCATCACCCACAGGGGGATATGTTGGGGCATGTACTGGCTCCGCCCATGGCTCCTCCCCTTGAAAGGAAGTATAAAGAGCAGCTGACCTGCAGGCGGTTCCCAGTATTGCACCAGTCGCAGGCAGGCACTGTTCTAAGCTGATTAAAACCACGGTTTACTTCTCCTCGTGTCTTTGAGTGAATTGATGGTCGCATCAATTTAATCAGCTTAAATACAACTATGGAATCAGCCCTCAAACTTGACAGACTGGAACTCGATTCGCAGGCCGTGGAGGCGAGAGACATTTTTTCGCACTGGCTTCGCTGCTTCAAGGCCTATCTCGCTGCCTCTTCCACGCCTTCCGTCACCGATGAACAGAAGCTGAGCCTCCTCCACGCATGGGTGAGCCATCGCATTTCTGTCCAGCTCGACGAGGCCTCCTCCTATGCAGATGCCCTCACGATGCTCGAACGCCTCTAAATACGGCCTGTGAACGAGGTCTACGCGCGACACATCCTCACCACTCACCGCCAGCGTCCCGGGGAGTCGTTAGATGACTACCTACGCGACCTCAAAGCCCTCGCACGCAACTGTAACTACCAGGCCGTTATGGCCACTCAGCACATGGAGCTCGCCGTCCAAGACGTCTATGTGGCGGGAGTCCGGACTGCTCAAAAATGGGGCCCAGAACCTGGACGGTAAAGTTAGCCACCTCTCTGGAGGTTGCCTTTCAGAGCCTTGCTGCATTCCCGGCCGACCACCCGACTCCCTCGTGGGCCCCCAACCAGAGACTACCCCAGGCCTGTGCCGCGCGGCCGCCCGCCCATCATGGGGGGGCTACCCTGCTATTTATGCGGCCAGTCTCAACACCCCCGACAGCACTGCCCAACCCGCAACGCAAACTGCAGCAGCTGCGGCCGAAAAGGACACTTCGCCAAGGTCTGCCTGGCCAGGTCTAAGGACTCCAACTCAGAGACCCGATCCTCAGATTCCCAGGCCCGCAGACCCCACAATAGAACATAGAACATAGAACATAGAACGATACAGCGCAGTACAGGCTCTTCGGCCCACGATGTTGCACCGAAACAAAAGCCATCTAACCTACACTATGCCATTATCATCCATATGCTTATCCAATAAACTTTTAAATGCCCTCAATGTTGGCGAGTTCACTACTGTTGCAGGTAGGGCATTCCACGGCCTCGCCACTCTTTGCGTAAAGAACCTACCTCTGACCTCTGTCCTATATCTATTACCCCTCAGTTTAAAGTTATGTCCCCTCGTGCCAGCCATTTCCATCCGCGGGAGAAGGCTCTCACTGTCCACCCTATCCAACCCCCTGATCATTTTGTATGCCTCTATTAAGTCTCCTCTTAACCTTCTTCTCTCTAACGAAAACAACCTCAAGTCCATCAGCCTTTCCTCATAAGATTTTCCCTCCATACCAGGCAACATCCTGGTAAATCTCCTCTGCACCCGCTCCAAAGCCTCCACGTCCTTCCTATAATGCGGTGACCAGAACTGTACGCAATACTCCAAATGCGGCCGCACCAGAGTTTTGTACAGCTGCAACATGACCTCCCGACTCCGGAACTCAATCCCTCTACCAATAAAGGCCAACACTCCATAGGCCTTCTTCACAACCCTATCAACCTGGGTGGCAGCGGGCTGCCGACTCCGCCTCCTCACAGCACGTGCGACTCACGAGGGCCGCCATCTTGGCCATCCTCCCCAAAGCGGCCGGCCACGTGCGTTCCATGGGGGCCGCCATCTTCCTCACCGCCCACCAATCTCGACCAACGGGGGCCGCCATCTTGGCCGCCATCTGCTACGCCGCTCGACGAGTACATTCAACATGGACAGTCATCGCAGGGCCGCCCCAGCACCTCCGACCATGCCGCCGGCTACCCGCAACTCAACGCGGTTCCCCTGGACCAGTCGCGACCCAAGCACCTCTGGAGCTCCATGATGGCCGTCCGGGTAAACGGGTACGAGACACCTTGCCTCTTCGACTCCGGGAGCACAGAGAGCTTCATTCACCCGGACATAGAACATAGAACATAGAAAATACAGCACAGAACAGGCCCTTCGGCCCACGATGTTGTGCCGAACCTTTGTCCTAGATTAATCATAGATTATCATTGAATTTACAGTGCAGAAGGAGGCCATTCGGCCCCTTGAGTCTGCACCAGCTCTTGGAAAGAGCACCCTACCCAAACTCAACACCTCCACCCACCACCAAGGGCAATTTGGACATTAAGGGCAATTTATCATTGGCCAATTCACCTAACCCGCACATCTTTGGACTGTGGGAGGAAACCGGAGCACCCGGAGGAAACCCACGCAGACACGGGGAGGACGTGCAGACTCCGCACAGACAATGACCCAAGCTGGAATCGAACCTGGGACCATGGATCTGTGAAGCAATTGCGCTATCCACAATTTTCCCGACACAACAAACCATCTCCTTCGCCTCTGGGTCGCACTCAGTACAAATCCAAGGGTGACCTACTGCAACCCTAGCGATACAGGGCGCCGAGCACGCTAATTTTAAACTATATGTGCTCCCAGACCTCTGCGCTCCTCTCCTTTTGGGACTCGACTTCCAATGTAACCTCAGGAGCCTAACCCTGAAGGTCGGGGGGGCCCTACCCCCACTCACCATATGCAGCCTCGCGACCCTAAAAGTCGACCCTCTCCCCCTCTTTGCGAACCTCACCCCTGACTGCAAGCCAGTAGCCACCAGGAGCAGGCGGTATGGCATGCAGGACAGGACGTTCATTAGGTCCGAGGTCCAGTGTCTCTTGCGGGAGGGAGTCATCGAGGCCAGCAATAGCCCCTGGAGAGGTCAGGTGGTGGTCGTCAAGACCGGGGGAAAGTTCCGGATGGTGGTTCATTACAGCCAGACCATTACCCAGTATACGCAACTCGAAGCGTACCCACTTCTCCGGATTGCAGCCATGGTAAATCAGATCGCTCACTACCGCGTGTTCTCCATGGTGGATCTGAAGTCTGCATACCACCAGCTCCCGATCCGCCCGGAGGAGGGCCACTACACGGCGTTTGAGGCAGACGGCCGCCTTTTCCATTTCCTCCGGGTCCCCTTTGGCATCATGAATGGGGTTTCGGTGTTCCAATGAGCAATAGAACAAAGAACATTACAGCTGTACAGGCCCTTCGGCCCTCGATGTTGCGCTGACTTGTGAAACCACTCTAAAGCCCATCTACACTATTCCCTTATCGTCCATATGTCTATCCAATGACCATTTGAATGCCCTTAGTGTTGGCGAGTCCACTACTGTTGCAGGCAGGGCATTCCACGCCCTTACTACTCTCTGAGTAAAGAACCTACCTCTGACATCTGTCTTATATCTATCTCCCCTCAATTTAAAGCTATGTCCCCTCGTGCTAGACATCACCATCCGAGGAAGAAGGCTCTCAGTGTCCACCCTATCCAATCCTCTGATCATCTTGTCTGCCTCAATTAAGTCACCTCTTAACCTTCTTCTCTCTAACAAAAACAGCCTCAAGTCCCTCAGCCTTTCCTCATAAGATCTTCCCTCCATACCAGGCAACATTCTGGTAAATCTCCTCTGCACCCTTTCCAATGCTTCCACATCCTTCCTATAATGCGGCGACCAGAATTGCACGCAATACTCCAAATGCGGCCGCACCAGAGTTTTGTACAGCTGCAACATGACCTCATGGCTCCGAAACTCAATCCCTCTACCAATAAAAGCTAACACACCGTACGCCTTCTTAACAACCCTCTCAACCTGGGTGGCAACTTTCAGGGATCTATGTACATGGACACCGAGGTCTCTCTGCTCATCCACACTGCCAAGAATCTTACCATTAGCCCAGTACTCTGTCTTCCTGTTATTCCTTCCAAAATGAATCACCTCACACTTTTCTGCATTAAACTCCATTTGCCACCTCTCAGCCCAGCGCTGCAGCTTATCTTTGTCCCTTTGTAACTTGTAACATCCGTCCGCACTGTCGACAACTCCACCGACTTTAGTGTCATCTGCAAATTTACTCACCCATCCTTCTACGCCGTTCTCCAGGTCATTTGAAAAAATGACAAACAGCAGTGGCCCCAAAACAGATCCTTGTGGTACACCACTAGTAACTGGACTCCAGTCTGAACATTTCCCATCAACCACCACCCTTTGTCTTCTTCCAGCTAGCCAATTTCTGATCCAAACTGCTAAATCACCCGGAATCCCATGCCTCCGTATTTTCTGCAGTAGCCTACCGGGGGGAACCTTATCAAACGCTTTACTGAAATCCATATACACCACATCAACTGCTTTACCCTCAACCACCTGTTTGGTCACCTTCTCAAAGAACTCAATAAGGTTTGTGAGGCACGACCTACCCTTCACAGAACCATGTTGACTATCTCTAATCAAATTATTCCTTTCCAGATGATTATACAACCTGGGCGAAATTCTCCCGAAACGGCGCGATGTCCGCCGACTGGCGCCCAAAATGGCGCCAATCAGACGGGCATCACGCCGCCCCAAAGGTGCGGAATGCTCCGCATCTTTGGGGGCCGAGCCCCAACACTGAGGGGCTAGGCTGACGCCGGAGGAATTTCCGCCCCGCCAGCTGGCGGAAACGGCCTTTGTTGCCCCGCCAGCTGGCGCGGAAATGACATCTCGGGGCGGCGCATGCGCGGGAGCGTCAGCGGCCGCTGATGGTTTCCCACGCATGCGCAGTGCAGGGAGTCTCTTCCGCCTCCGCCATGGTGGAGACCGTGGCGGAGGCGGAAGGGAAAGAGTGCCCCCACGGCACAGGCCCGCCCGCGGATCGGTGGGCCCCGATCGCGGGCCAGGCCACCGTGGGGGCACCCCCGGGGCCAGATCGCCCCGCGCCCCCCCCAGGACCCCGGAGCCCGCCCACGCCACCTTGTCCCGCGGTAAGGTAGGTGATTTAATTTACGCCGGCGGGACAGGCAATTTATCGGCGGGACTCCGGCCCATCCGGGACAGATTTTCTCGTCTAGTAGCCTGAATCTCAGGATTCTCCTCGACAACATTGTCTTTTTCCTGTGTGAATACTAACAAAAAATATTCATTTAGCACCTCTCCTATCTCCTCGGACTCCAAGCACAACTTCCCACTACTGTCCTTGACTGGCCCTACTCTTACCCTAGTCATTTGTTTATTCCTGACATATCTATAGAAAGCTTTAGGGTTATCCTTGATCCTACCTGCCAAAGACCTCTCATGTCCCCTCCTGGCTCTTCGTAACTCTCTCTTTAGGTCCTTCCTGGCTAACTTGTAACTCTCGAGCGCCCTAACTGAACCTTCATGTCTCATCTTTACATAAGCCTCCTTCTTCCTCTTGACAAGTGTTTCGACTGCTTTAGTAAACCACGGTTCCCTTGCTCGACCACTTCCTCCCTGCCTGACAGGTACATACTTATCAAGGACACGCAGTAGCTGTTTCTTTAACAAGCTCCACATTTCCATTGTGCCCATCCCCTGCAGTTTTCCTCTCCATCCGATGCATCCTAAGTCTTGCCTCACCGCATCATAATTGCCTTTCCCCCAGATATAACTCTTGCCCTGCCGTATTTACCTATCCCTTTCCATCACTAAAGTAAACGTAATCGAATTGTGGTCACTATCACCAAAGTGCTCACCTACCTCCAAATCTAACACCTGTCCTGGTTCATTACCCAGTACCAAATCCAATATGGCCTCGCCTCTCGTTGGCCTATCTACATACTGTGTCAGGAAACCCTCCTGCACACATTGGACAAAAACGGACCCAACTAAAGTACTCGAACTATAGAGTTTCCAGTCCATATTTCGAAAGTTAAAGTCCCCCATAACTACCCTGTTGCTTTCGCTCCTATCCAGAATCATCTTTGCAATCCTTTCCTCTGCATCACTGGAACTTTTCGGAGGCCTATAGAAAACTCCTAACAGGGTGACCACTCCTTTCCTGTTTCTAACCTCAGCCCATACTACCTCAGTAGACGAGTCCTCATCAAACGTCCTTTCTGCCACCGTAATACTGTCCTTGACTAACAATGCTACCCCTCCCCCTCTTTTACCACCTTCCCTGCACTTACTGAAATATCTAAACCCCGGCACCTGCAACAACCATTCCTGTCCCTGCTCTATCCATGTCTCCGAAATGGCCACAACATCAAAGTCCCAGGTACCAACCCATGCCGCAAGTTCACCCACCTTATTCCTGATGCTCCTGGCATTGAAGAAGACACACTTTAAGCCACCTTCCTGCCTGCCGGTACACTCCTGCAACTTTGAAACCTTACTCATGACCTCACTACTCTCAACCTCCTGTACACTGGAGCTACAATTCAGGTTTCCAAGCCCCTGCTGAACTAGTTTCAACCCTCCCGAAGAGCATTAGCAAATTTCTCCTCCAGGATATTGGTACCCCTCTGGTCCAGTTGCTGACCATCCCGTTTGTAGAGGTCCCACCGACCCCAGAATGAGCCCCAATTATCCAGAAATCTGAAACCCTCCCTCCTGTACCATCCCTGTAGCCACGTGTTCAACTCCTCTCTCTCCCTATTCCTCATCTCACTAGCACGTGGCACGGGTAACAACCCAGAGATAATAACTCTGTTTGTCCTAGATCTAATTTTCCACCCTAGCTCCTTGAATTCCTGCCTTACATTCCTATCCCTTTTCCTACCTATGTCGTTGGTACCTATGTGGACCACGACTTGGGGCTGCTCCCCCTCCCCCTTAAGGATCCTGAAAACACGATCCGAGACATCACGCACCCTGGCACCTGGGTGGCAACACACCAACCGCGAGTCTCTCTCGTTCCCACAGAATCTCCTATCTATCCCCCTAACTATGGAGTCTCCAATGACTAATGCTCTACTCCTCTCCCCCTTCCCTTCTGAGCAACAGGGACAGACTCAGTGCCAGAGACCTGTACCCCATGGCTTACCCCTGGTAAGTCCCCCCCCCAACAGTATCCAAAGCGGTATACTTGTTACTCAGGGGAACGAGCACAGGGGATCCCTGTACTGACTGCTTCCTCCCAGCCCCTCTCACCGTCACCCATCTATCTTCATTCTTCAGTGTAACTACATCCCTGAAGCTTCTATCTATGACCACCTCTGCCTCCCGAATGATCCGAAGTTCATCTGAATGGTGGACCAGTACAGGATTTCCGTACTTGGACAATGTCACCATCTGCGGCCATGATCATTGGACCACGACGCCAACCTCCACCGATTTCCCCAAACCGCCCAAACCCTCAATCTCACCTACAACAAGAAGAAATGCGTTTTCCGCACAACCAGACTAGCCATCCTCGGCTGCGACGTGGAGAATGGGGTCCTAGGGCCCGACCCTGACCATACGTGCCCCCTGCTGCAACTCCCTCTCCCTCACTGTCCCAAGGCCCTGAAGAAGTGTCTCTGGTTCTTCTCCTATTATGCCCAGTGGGTCCCCCAGTATGCGGACCAAGCCCGCCCACTAATCAAGACCACCATTTTTCCACTGGCAACTGAGGCCCGGCTGTCCTTCAGCTGCATCAAGGCGGACATCGCCAAAGCCGCGATGCGCGCGGTGGACGAGTCCGTCCGCTTCCAGGTGGAGAGCGACGCATCAGAGGTCGCTCTCGCCGCCACCCTCAACCAAGCAGGCAGGCACTGTTCTAAGCTGATTAAAACCACGGTTTACTGTTTGGTCTCCCCAGTTATGTCCACAGTGACCGGGGCTCATCGGTCATGAGCAACAAACTGCGTCAGTACCTGCTCAGTAAGGGCATCGCCTCGAGCAGGACGACCAGTTATAACCCCAGGGGAAACGGGCAGGTGGAGAGGGAGAACTTGACGGTCTGGAAGACCGTCCTACTGACCCTGCGGTCCAGGAATCTCCCAGTTTCTCACTGGCAGGAGGTCCTCCCCGATGCGCTCCACTCTATCAGGTCCCTCCTTTGCACGGCCACAAACCAGACTCCTCATGACCGCTTGTTTGTTTTCCCCAGGGGAGCTACCTCAGGGGCCTCGCTTCCGTGCTGGCTGAAGACACCGGGACCAGTCCTCCTCCGAAAACACGTTCGGAGCCATAAGACCGACCCTCTGGTAGAGAGGGTCCAGCTCCTACACTCCAACCCCCAATATGCTTATGTCAAACACCCCGATGGCCGACAAGATACCGTCTCCCTCCGGACCTGGTGCCCGCAGGCTCCGCCACCACCACCGCAGCCCCTACACTATATCCCAGCCAACCTACCATGTCCAGCGCCCCCGCCCCTATATGGTTCCCGCGCTCCCTCCCACCCACCACACCCGTCCACAGGAATGAAGCTCAGGAAGAGCCGCTCCCGGAGTCCACGCCTGTGCCCGCACCGGCCCCACTTCCACAGCCACCTGGACCGGCTGCAACACCAGTGCTTCGGCGATCGCAGCGCACGATCCGGGCGCCGGACCGGCTGAACTTATGAGCCCGTCATCCCCGCCAGACCTCATTTTTTTAACAGGGGGTGAATGTGGTGAATGTATAGTGCTAATAATTCACCAGTGCATTTGTATCATGTTCGACTGTTGCGTTCTGTTGTTAACCTTGTGGGCTTCACCTATGGGCCATTGTGTGGCTTCACCCACAGGGGGATATGTTGGGACATGTACTGGCTCCGCCCATGGCTCCTCCCCTTGAGAGGAAGTATAAAGAGCAGCTGACCTGCAGGCGGTTCCCAGTATTGTACCAGTCGCAGGCAGGCACTGTTCTAAGCTGATTAAAACCACGGTTTACTTCTCCTCGTGTCTTTGAGTGAGTTGATGGTCCCATCAATGTCATTTGCAGGAAACTCACTTCCACTTGAATCCTCTTCCAATCCTGAAGCTGTTGACTCAGTTTCTGGGCCCTGCGGTCGGAAGATGATTGACGCGCGGCCTCTTGGCAGTTTCGGAATCTCCTCCTCTGAAGCCTCTTTTCCTTAACCCGAGCCTGTCACCGTGTGGTGAACCACTGTATTAGGAGATGTAAGGTAGGACCTGCACTACAGGTTCACCGGTAGCTCCTGCCGGCTGGCTCCGCCCACGGAGAACTGTATAAACATGCATGACCTCCAGTGCCCTGCCATTTCGCCAGCTGCAGCAGGAGGCCTCACATCTGACTGTAATAAAACCACAGTTGTACCCAACTTTAGTCTTTGTGCAATTGATCGTGCATCAATTTATTAGTCAGATTTTCCACAGAATGGATATCCGAATTAAGCCCGATCTCCTGCAGCTGGATCCGCACTCGCCCGACGCCAGGAAAGACTTTACTCACTGGCGAGCATGTTTTGAGGCTTACATCAACGCGGCGGACTCCGCGCCAACGGAGGCTCAGAAGATAAACGTCCTGTACTCCAGACTGAGCTCCAGCGTGTTCCCGTTGATCCAAGACACCACGAACTACACAAAAGCAATGAACTCCTTAAGGAACACTACACACAGAAGGCGAACACGCTCTTCGCCAGGCATGTACTCGCCACCCGCTCGCAACTACCTGGTGAGTCCATTGAAGACCTCTGGCTGGTCCTAATTCCACTCGTCCGGGACTGTGACTGTCAGGCCGTTACGGCCGCCGAACACGCGAACCTCCTCATGCGCGATGCCTTCATGACGGGGATTGCGTCAGACCGCATCCGAGAACCATTGCTGGAAGGGGCCACGCTCGAACTGGCGGAGACGAAAACCTTGGCGCTCTCCATGACGGTCGCACCCGTAACGTGCAATCGTACCCCTCCTGCCACGCTGCCCAATCTTCTACTCTTCTACTCCTTCCTACCCCCCCGGACCCCGCCGACGACCTCCTCAGCCGGGGCCCTGCCTTCCCAATACACCTGCACCACACGCCGATCCGTGCACCCCAGGGGTCGCCGCTGCTACTTCTGCGGTCAGCAGAAGCACCCCCGCCAAAACTGCCCGGCCCGCACTGCAGCTTGTAAAGCCTGCAGTAAAAAGGGCCACTTCGCGGCGGTGTGCCAGGCCCGCGCAGTCGCTGCGACCGCGCCCGCTATCGCCCCCTCCCCCATGTCAGACACACAATGAGAGCCGCCATCTTCCCCTCCCGGGTCCATGTGCGACCAATGGGCGCCGCCATTTTGTCCCCCCTCGGCCACGTGAGCCCCGCAATGTGCGCACCATGGGCGCTGCCATCTTGTCCCGACCCCGCAATGTGCACACCATCTGCGCCGCCA
This sequence comes from Scyliorhinus torazame, assembly GCF_047496885.1. Lineage (NCBI taxonomy): Eukaryota > Metazoa > Chordata > Chondrichthyes > Carcharhiniformes > Scyliorhinidae > Scyliorhinus > Scyliorhinus torazame. Next base: position 10,588,840 of record NC_092707.1, read on the forward strand.
TCTTGTCCCCCACAGGGTCTCCGGAAATCCCGACATCGGAACCGCAAACTCTCGCCACCCGAAGCATCCAATGGCTACCCGCAGCTCGCTTCGATGACGCTGGACCAATCTCGCCCGCACAACCTGGCCACCGCGTTGACGACGGTGAAAATCAATGGTCACGCGACCTCGTGCCTGCTGGACTCCGGGAGCACCGAAAGCTTCGTTCACCCAGATACGGTAAGGCACTGCTCCCTCGCGGTCCACCCTGCCAATCAAAGGATCTCCCTCGCCTCCGGATCCCACTCCGTCCCGATCCGAGGCTTTTGTACAGTCACCCTCATGGTCCAGGGCGTAGAATTTAGTAACTTCCGCCTCTATGTCCTTCCTAATCTCTGCGCTGCACTCCTGTTGGGCCTACACTTCCAGTGCAACCTCCAGAGCCTCACCCTCAAATTCGGCGGGCCCTTACCCCCCCCTTACCGTTTGCGGCCTCGTGACCCTCAAGGTCGACCCCCCTCCCTTTTTGCCAATCTAACTGCGGATTGCAAGCCCGTTGCCACCAGGAGCACCGACCGTAACATATACATTCTGTAGCCACCTGGGTTGACCACTTCCCAACATAAAATGGAGATCCACTAAGAATGCAGGGAAATTCAGCCAACGCAGGACAAACAGCAGGTGCAAAGTTTCCTGTATATTAGAACTTGCAGAAACCCAGACAGCACTGAAACTAACAACCATCTACATATTAATGAGCGATCCCCGGGAACAATTGGAAACAGTTGAGGTAAACAAGGCCAAGCCAGACTCCTCGGCGCCAGCAGGAGCCAAGACAAAGGAAGGTCAATGGACATTTAACGGCACAGCGATCAGGGAACAGCTCCAGTATTGGAGAAATCGATCCAAGTGATCAGAACTCAGTCCAATCACTTGGAACCAGGTACGGGGTCCGCCACGAATGGAGTCCCCAAGTTCAATTTGTCCTTCTTGGCAGGGTCTCTCAGCAGCTCGAAACAACCCTTAACCGTGACCTGCCTAGTAGCTGCACCAACCAAGTAAGTCTCCAGTCAACGCACGCTACGAGATAGGCGCTCCTAGCTACCAGTCTATACCAGCTTTGACGCCTGCAGACTCAGAATCGAACGAAAGGCCATTTGTTCCCCTGACCTGGTGGGCCAGTTCCAAAGCTAAGTATAGGCCTTTTAGTGTTAGAGATAGTCTAGTAAGTAGAGTTTTATACATGAGTAGTGATTGCCTGTGTATAATAAATGTGTTTTGATTTGAAACGTACTAACTGGTGTATTGAGTTATTGATCAGCACTTGAACTTGAACCTCGTGGTGGTATCATAAAGATACCTGGCGACTCTAGAGCAAAGGTGATAGAAACAGAGCAAATTAAGTAAAGACACAACAAGCAACATTTAAGAGCCAACCAAAAGTTAGTAACAATTCTCAGTGTGGTCGACGAGTACTCCAGATTCCCCTTCGCCATCCTGTGCCCCGATATGACGTCTGCCACCGTCATCAAGGCCCTCAGCACCATCTTCACTCAGTTCGGTTTCCCCGCCTCCATCCACAGCGACAGGGAATACTCATTCATGAGCGATGAGCTGCGTCAGTTCCTGCTCAGCAGGGGTATAGCCTCCAACAGGACGACCAGCTACAAGCCCCGGGGAAACGGGCAAGTAGAACGGGAGAATAGGACGGTTTGGATGGCAGTCCAGCTGGCCCTACGGTCCAGGAACCTCCCAGCCTCGCGCTGGCAGGAGGTCCTCCCTGACGCTCTACACTCCATCCGGTCACTATTGTGCACCGCCACTAATAACACACCCCATTTTACCTTCCCCAGGAAGTCCACATTTGGGGTGTCGCTCCCAACTTGGCTCGCTGCTCCAGGACAGGTCCTTCTCCGTAGGCACGTCCGACTCCACAAGGCGGACCCCTTGGTGGACAGGCTTCAGCTGCTCCACGCCAACCCTCAATATGCCTACATTGAGTTCCCCGACGGCCGCCAAGATACTGTCTCTCTCAGGGACCTGGCACCGTCAGGTTCCACCCCAACACCCCCCCCCACCCATGCGCCCCTCCCCACCTCCGCGCCACCAATATTGACCCCACCAGACCACCCCCCTCCCCTTTTCCGCACAAGAGGATGAAGAGGACTTTGGCACGCTCCCAGAGTTCCCCGATGACTGGCCAGCATCAGCACTGCCACCACCGCCATCGGTGCCACCTCCACCACCACCAGCACCGACTTCGCCACCACCGTTACGCCGCTCCCAACGATGCACCAAAGCACCGGACCGGCTGAACCTTTGACGGACTCCGGACCGTCAACATGGACTTTTCTTTCCCTACCACTGTACATAATCGCACTAATTGTATATAGTTTCACGTCATCCCCCACCCACCCCGGACTCATTTTTAACAGGGGGTGAATGTGGTGAACCACTGTAATCATAGAATTTACAGTGCAGAAGGAGGCCATTCGGCCCATCGAGTCTGCACCGGCTCTTGGAAAGAGCATCCTACCCAAGGTCAACACCTCCACCCTATCCCCATTAACCCAGTAACCCCACCCAACACTAAGGGCAATTTTGGACACTAAGGGCAATTTATCATAGCCAATCCACCTAACCTGCACATCTTTGGACTGTGGGAGGAAACCGGAGCACCCGGAGGAAACCCACGCACACACGGGGAGGATGTGCAGACTCCGCACAGACAGTGACCCAAGCCGGAATCGAACCTGCGAACTGGAGCTGTGAAGCAATTGTGCTATCCGCAATGCTACCGTGCTGCCCCGTAATAGGAGATGTAAGGTAGGACCTGCACTACAGGTTCACCTGTAGCTCCTGCCGGCTGGCTCCGTCCACGGAGAACTGTATAAATATGCATGACCTCCAGTGCCCTGCCATTTCGCCAGCTGCAGCAGGAGGCCACGCATCTGACTGTAATAAAGTTGTACCCAACTTTAGTCTTTGTGCAATTGATCGTGCATCACACCGGGAAGAGACCCTGGAGCTGCAAACACAGGAGACGGAGGTTGTAAACCACCGGTGGATCAGGAACCTCTCTCCCATTCCATTCCCCTCCTCTGCCCCACCGCCTCAAAGAAGGTGAGGTTTTTTTGAATCACTGTCTTTCATCACTAGGGCAGCATGGTAGCCTAGTGATTAGCACAATTGCTTCACACCTCCAGGGTCCCAGGTTTGATTCCCGGCCTGGGTCACTGTCTGTGCGGAGTCTGCACGTCCTCCCCGTGTCTGCGTGGGTTTCCTCCGGGTGCTCCGGTTTCCTCCCACAGTCCAAAGATGTGCAGGTTCGGTGGATTGGCCATGATAATAGCCCTTAGTGTCCAAAATTTCCCTTAGTGTTGGGTGGGGTTACTGGGTTATGGGGATAGGGTGGAGGTGTGCGGTTGGGTAGGGTGCTCTTTCCAAGAGCCGGTGCAGACTCGATGGGCCGAATGGCCTCCTTCTGCACTGTAAATTCTATGAAATCACAGCTAGATAAGCACTGCTTGATTTAGAGTGAGCATTTGTTAAACCAGGGTACACAAGGTTTGGGCCAATGGGACAATGGGATTAGAATAGAGAGGTGACTGATGGCCAGTGCACACATACTGGGCTGAAGGGCCTCATACTCTGCTGTACAACTCTGCGACTCTGAGCCTCTCTGCTCTGGCCCCTGGCCACACCGCTGCTCCCAATAACGCCTCAGAATAAAACAGCAGAACTGCTTACGTTCGCGGCAAACAGAGACCACCCGTAAAGGGAAATAAGAGACTAGTGTTGCCCTTTGAGGTGAGCACATTCCTTTACACAGGCCCGGAGAGAATGAAGAGGGGAGCAAAGAACAAGGGGGGGAAGGTCAAGAGTTAAGAACGGGATCTGGCAGCACAATGGAGCTGTTAATGGAGTACATTGCATGTGAATGGATACTTTAAGCAGCTGTGGACAGGGCTTTTGTTCTTAAAGAAGAGTTTGAAAACGTGTTTCCAAAGATTGCCTGATATGTCTCAACTGGGCAATGAAGAGGTGGGACAGGAGGCAAGGGGTTAATGCCCACTCTAAACTGGAAGGCAGATGTATAGAGGGAATGGGACAGGGAAAGCAGCCAGGAACATGTGGAATGGAGCTACAGAATAACGTCAATGTCCAGGCCCGTGAGCAGAAGGTGACCAAGAACAACAAAAGCTCGTATTTATCTAACGGCTCTAAAAAGATAAGAATTTGCAGGTTACTTTGCAGAAACATTATAATGAAGCAGTTACTGTGACATTTAGAGGTAGTGCAGAAGGAGGCCATTCGGCCCATCACGTCTGCACTGATCCTCCGAAAGAGCATCCTGCCACTCCCCCAGTCCTATCCCCGCAACGCCACCTAACCCGCACAGCTTTGGACAGTGGGAGGAAACCGGAGCACCCGGAGGAAACCCACGCAGACACGGGGAGGACGTGCAGACTCAGCACGGACAGTGACCCAAGCCGGGAATCGAACCTGGGATCCTGTTGCTGTGAGGCAGCAGTGCTAACCACTGTGCCACCGTGCCGCCCGTCATTTGGACCTGGCTGAAAGCTTGGCCAATGATGTAGGGTTTAAGGAGGGGGGAGGCGAGCTGGATTGGGGAGGTTTAGAGAAGAAATCATGGAATTAGAGAATGGTTACAGCACGGAAGGAGGTCATTCATTGTGTTCACGCTGACTCTCGAGAAGAGGAACACAACTCGACCCAATCCACACACCAATTTCCTTTTGAAAGGCACAATTGAAGCTGCGTCTACCACCACCTCAGTCGCAGCATTCCAAATCCTAACCACCTGCTGACTCCGGTCCTCCTTTTGCCAATTACCTTGAATCAGCGTCCCTCATTCTTGACCCTGCCACCAACCAGAACAGTTTCTCTCTATCTACTTCGTCTTGACACCTCAAAGTTTTGAATTTAGCACAGTGGGCTAAACAGCTGGCTTGTGATGCAGAACAAGGCCAGCCGCGCGGGTTCAATTCCTGTACCAGCCTCCCCGAACAGGCGCCGGAATGTGGCGACTCGGGGCTTTTCACAGTAACTTCATTGAAGCCGACTTGTGACATTAAGCGATGAGCAACTTTCCCTCAGTCTTTTCTTCTCCAAGGAGAACAGTCCCAACTTTTCCAGTCCATCCAGATCACTGAAGCCTCCTATCCCTGGAATGTTCATGTGAATCTTTTCTGGGCCCTTTCGAAGACCTTCACATCCTTACCAAAGTGCAGTGCCCAGCACTGGACACAATACAGCCACAAGGGCTGGTTTAGCTCAGTGGGCTAGACAGCTGGTTTGTAATGCAGAACAAGGCCAGCAGCGCGGGTTCAATTCACGTACCAGCTTACCCCGAACAGGCGTCAGAATGTGGCGACTAGGGGCTTTTCACAGTAACTTTATGATGCACGATCAATGACCACTAAAGCGAGGTTGTAGTCCAACTGAAGGCTTTAATAAGCTAGATGTTTCCCCCAGCAGCTCAGGTACAGAATGAAGGCTGCTGGGCGGCACTGGTTCTTATACCCCGCCTAGCAGGGCGGAGCTATCATACATTCTAACCAATAGAAAGCATACAGTTTCCACCAATGGTGCTTTAGCCTATCAGGTACCGTAATACCTACAATACCACATTCACCCCCTGTTAAAAAAGAGTCCAGCGGGGGTGGTGGCCTGAAACTACAAAACATGGCAATGTGGTATAATTAGTTATGGAGGTACCAAATACCTCCGGACAGTGTTTAGTAACTATTTACAATTCTGATAGCTATGTACATTTGATGGTTTATATTTACAGTTTACAATTAAAATGAAGCAATCAGTCGATCCGGGGCCCTGGTCGTCCTCTCTGATCGTCGGAGCTTCGGTGGTGACTCTGGTGGAGGCTCGGGCGTCTGTGACTCCGAGAGCGTGGCTTCGATCTCCATGGCAGCTTCGGCACCCCTAGACAGCGCTGGTGGGGAAAACGGTTGATCTGGGAAGGGAGCGCCTGCGGGGGGCATCGGTGGGTGGGGGGGCCTAGACGGGGGCGGCGGAAGGACCGATCCTCCTGTAAGGTGCTGCGGTGAAGGGGACGGTGGGACTGGTGGCTGGGATGTGCGTGGGGTTCCGGCGGGCGCCAGGTCCCGTAGGGAGACCGTATCTTGTCGGCCATCGGGATACGCCACGTAGGCGTACTGGGGGTTAGCATGGAGCAGATGGACCCTCTCGACCAACGGGTCCGACTTGTGCGCCCGCACGTGTTTTCGGAGCAGGATGGGTCCGGGTGCTGCCAGCCAGGTCGGGAGCGAGGTCCCAAAGGAGGACTTCCTCGGGAAGACAAGGGGGCGTTCGTGAGGTGTCTGATTGGTGGTCGTACAAAGCAGTGACCGGATGGAGTGGAGGGCACCCGGGGGGACTTCTTGCCAGCGGGAGACTGGGAGGTTCCTGGACCGTAGAGCCAGTAGGATGGTCTTCCAGACCGTTCCGTTCTCCCTCTCTACCTGTCCGTTACCCCGGGCGTTGTAACTGGTCGTCCTGCTCGAGGCAATGCCCTTGCTGAGCAGGAATTGACGCAGTTCATCGCTCATAATGGAGGACCCCCTATCACTATGTATGTAAGCGGGGAACCCGAACAGTGCAAAGATGCTATGGAGGGCCGTGATGACGGTGGTTGCGGTCATGTATGGGCAGGGCATGGCGAATGGGAACCGGGAGTACTTATCAATCACGTCCAGGAAGTACGTGTTGTGGTCGGTGGAGGGGAGGGAGCCTTTGAAGTCCATGCTGAGGCGTTCAAAGGGACGGGAAGCCTTTATCAGGTGCGCTTTCTCTGGCCGGTAGAAGTGCGGTTTGCACTCCGCGCAGATTTGGCAGTCCCTGGTGGCTGTCCTGATCTCCTCGATGGAGTAGGGCAGGTTGCGGGTCTTGACAAAATGGAAAAAGCGAGTGACCCCCGGGTGGCAGAGGTCCTCGTGGAGGGCCCAGAGGCGGTCCACTTGTGCGTTGGCACATGTGCTGCGGGACAGGGCATCAGGAGGTTTGTTTAGCTTCCCGGGACGATACAAGATCTCGTAGTTGTAGGTGGAGAGTTCGATCCTCCACGCAAAATCTTGTCGTTTTTTATCTTGCCCCGCTGTGCATTATCAAACATGAAAGCAACCGACCGTTGGTCCATGAGGAGAGTGAATCTCCTGCCGGCCAGGTAATGCCTCCAATGTCCCACAGCTTCTACAATGGCCTGGGCCTTCTTTTCGACTGAGGAGTGGCGGATTTCGGAAGCATGGAGGGTACGAGAGAAGAAGGCCACGGGTCTGCCTGCTTGGTTGAGGGTGGCCGCCAGAGCTACGTCGGACGCATCGCTCTCGACCTGGAAGGGGAGGGACTCATCGATGGCATGCATCGTGGCCTTTGCAATGTCTGCTTTGATGCGGCTGAAGGCCTGGTGGGCCTCTATCGACAGGGGAAAAGCTGTGGATTGGATCAGGAGACGAGCTTTGTCCGCGTAGTTGGGGGCCCACTGGGCGTAGTAGCTATAAAACCCGAGGCAACGTTTCAGGGCCTTGGAGCAGTGAGGGAGAGGGAACTCCATAAGGGGGCGCATGCGTTCAGGGTCGGGGCCTATAACTCCATTTCGCACTACGTAGCCGAGGGTGGCTAGACGGTCGGTGCTAAACACGCATTTATCCTTGTTCTATGTAAGGTTAAGGATTTTAGCGGTCTGGAGAAATTTTCGGAGATTGGTATCATGGTCCTGCTGGTCATGGCCGCAGATGGTGACATTATCGAGATCCGGGAATATTGCCCGTAATCCGTACCGGTCAACCATTCGGTCCATCTCGTGCTGGAAGACCGAGACCCCGTTAGTGACACCGAAGGGGACCCTTAAGAAGTGATCGAGCCGCCCATCTGCCTCGAAGGCAGTGTATTTGCGGTCACTAGTGCGGATGGGGAGCTGGTGGTAGGCGGACTTGAGATCCACCGTGGAGAAGACCTTATAACGCGCAATCCTGTTTACCAGGTCGGATATGCGGGGGAGAGGGTACGCGTCCAGCTGCGTAAACCTGTTGATGGTCCGACTGTAGTCTATGACCATCCTATGTTTCTCCCCGGTCTTTACCACCACTACTTGAGCTCTCCAGGGGCTGTTACTGGCTTCAATGACCCCTTCCCTCAGTAGCCTTTGGACCTCTGACCTAATAAAGATCCGGTCCTGGGCACTGTACCGTCTGCTCCTGGTGGCGACGGGTTTGCAATCCGGGGTGAGGTTCGCAAACGGAAGGCGGATCGACCTTCAGGGTCGCGAGGCCGCAGACAGTGAGGGGGGTTATAGGGCCGCCGAATTTGAAGGTCAGACTTTGAAGGTTACACTGAAAGTCTAAACCCAGGAGTGTAGCCGCGCAGAGGTGGGGAAGGACGTAGAGACGGAAATTTTTGAACTCCCTTCCCTGGACTGTGAGGTTTGCGACACAAAACCCCTTTATCTCCACTGAGTGGGAACCGGAGGCCAGGGAGATTTTTTGATTAATGGGGTGAATGAGGAGGGAACAGCGCCTTACCGTGTCGGGGTGTATGAAGCTCTCCGTGCTCCCAGAGTCGATTAGGCAGGACGTCTCGTGCCCGTTGATGAATACGGTCGTCGTAGCAGTTGAGAGTGTTCGAGGCCGAGACTGATCCAGAGTCACCGAGGCTAATCGCAGCAGTTGAGAGTTCTCTTCGGGCAGTGTGTGGTCAGCCGAGCTGGGGTCCTGGGGGTACATCCAAGATGGCGGCACCCATTGGTCGCACATGGCTGGGGGTGCAGAAAATGGCGGCGCCCATCCCTCCAACATGGAGTCCGCGGAACAAGATGGCGGTGCCCGGGGTCCGCACGTGGCCCTGGAATATGAAGATGGCGGCGACCGCTGGCCGCACGGGGCCCGTGGAGAAGTTTGTGGTTGCGGTCCGCATTCGCCGCCGGAGACCGCGGGAACCGCACGGGCCTGGCATACCCCCACGAAATGGCCCTTTTTGCCGCATCCCCTGCAGGTGGATGCGCGGGCCGGGCAGTGCTGGTGGGGGTGCTTGGCCTGCCTGCAAAGGTAGCAGTGGGGCCCCTCGGGGTTGCCAGGCAGCCTTGCAGCGCAGGCCTGTGGGGGAATGGGGGAAGTCTCGGGGTCGGCCGCGGAGGGGTTCCACGCTGCCCAGGGGGCTGCCGCGCAGTCGGGAACATAAGCGTGGGCGTTCTTGGAGGCCACGTCCAGGGAGCCTGCAAGGGCCCGTGCCTCCCTGAGACCCAGGGTGTCCTTTTCTAACAGATGCTGACGGATTTGTGACGATAGCATACCTGCCACGAAAGCGTCCCGGACTAAGAGTTCCGTGTGTTCTCTCGCCAAAACTTGCGGGTAGCCGCAGCTTCTGCCCAACACCAGAAGTGCACGATAGAATTCCTCCAGCGATATCCCAGGGGTTTGTCACCTTGTTGCAAGCAGGTGCCGGGCGTAGACCTGGTTTACCGGGCGAATATAGTGTCCTTTTAGCAGCTCTATTGCTGCATCGAAGTCTTCCGCTTCCTCGATGAGGGTGTAAATCTCCAGGCTCACCCTTGAGTGCAGGACGTGCAGTTTCTGCTCTCCCGTGGGTGCGTTTTTGGCCGTCCCGAGATACCCTTTAAAGCACGCCAGCCAGTGCTTAAAGATTGCCGCTGAGTTCTCCGCTAAGTTGCAGACACTCTGCCTTGATTCGGAGCTCCATCATTTCTTCTTAAAAAAAAACTAGCTTATTAAATTGATGCACAATCAATGACCAGTAAAGCGAGGTTGTAGTCCAACTGAAGGCTTTAATAAGCTAGATGTTTCCCCCAGCAGCTCAGGTACAGAATGAAGGCTGCTGGGGCGGCACGGGCTCTTATACCCCGCCTAGCAGGGCAGAGCTATCATACGTTCTAACCAATAGAAAGCATACAGTTTCCACCAATGGTGCTTTAGCCTATCAGGTACCGTAATACCTATAATACCACACTTCATACTTGTGAGAATAATTGATTATTATTAATACTCAACTCAGTAACTTCTTTTGAAGCCTACTTGTGACAATAAGCGATTTTAATTTCATTTCAACTCTGAGGCCGAAGCAGTGTTTTATAAAGAGTTCTCCATTACCTTCCTACTTTGTCCTTCCTGCCGATATTATAGGGTCCAGGATTCCATTTGCCTTTTTATCTGCTTTCTAAACCTGTCCTGACACCTTCGATGATTTGAGTGTGCATACACCCAGGTCAAGATGTGACCCCCTTTAGGATTATGTCCTTTGTTATATTTTGTCGCCCTCATTCTTCCTGCATTAATTTCTACTTTCACCAGCCGTCAGTAAATGGAAAAGTGTTTTGATCTGTTTACTTCTTAATAAGTACTTAGCAACTCCTTGGTTTTAGTGTTTTTTTCCCTTTGCTGCTATCAACCCCATAACAAACCCGAAGAAGGATGAACGAGAAATATTTGTTTGTTGCACACAAAAATAGGGGTTCGCAATGTCCCCCTCCGAACACATCCAGTAAAGAGGGATGGAGAAAATAAGGTTTTGCAGTTCAGAGATCACAGGAAAATAAATATTGGTTCAAGTGAGGTTCAGAGTCCAGAATGAAGTACTGTGAGGAATTTCTTCAGGGAGCTTGAGTGAGAGGGAAGTCACGAAAGATGTGCTTGTTAGGTGAATTGGACATTCTGAATTCTCCCTCTGTGTACCCGAACAAGTGCTGGAGTGTGGAGACTGGGGGCTTTTCACAGTAACTTCATTGCAGTGTTAATGTAAGCCTACTTGTGACACTAATAAAGATTATTACGGGAGAATTCAGAATGTCCAATTCACCTAACAGCACGTCTTTCGGACTTTGTGGGAGGAATCCGGAGGAAACCCACGCAGACACGGGGAGAACGTGCAGACTCCGCACAGACAGTGACCTAAGCCGGGAATCGAACCCGGGTCCCTGGGGCTGTGAAGCAATAGTGCTAACCACTGTGCTACCATGCTGCCCATAAGGCGTTTCGCACAAGGCCTTCAACAAAGGTTGTCTATCCAGTGTCTGGAATTTGTCTTTGACTGGAGGATTGCTAATATCCCTGCCATTATCGGTGAAAAGGCAAGTTTGAGAAGTGTTAGAACCCCTGCGGAGGCCACGGGATATGTGTACCATTCTTTTCCCCATGACCTCCGATGAATATGGACTTCCCCAGTAACGCGACAGGGCTTCCCCTTTAACGAGGGTAGCCCTCACAGTCCTTTCGGGCGAACACGATCAGAGGGGCCGAACGACAGACGGCGGTTTTTCTCGCCGCTTGTGGTGGTCCAACCCATAGCATAATTAAGAGCTGACTCACCAAGATGGTAGCCCTCATGGGGGATCATTTCCACCCGAAACCCTCGCACATCCTCCGCCATTTTCACTTCCATAATGCCACCCGGACCCAGGGCGAGTCAACCAGCGGTTTCTTGGCCCGACCGAGGAAACTGACGGAAACCTGCAGGTTTGACACCTTATTAGATGAGATTGTTTTGTCTGTGGCATTCGGAGCCCGACTACTCAGCTCAAACTCTTGGCATAGACTCGCCTAGACTACAGCGGGCAGTTGAGATCACCATCTCCCACTAGAGCGCTGAGCAGGGTGTCTGGACTTTGGGCGAAGAAGTCGCATGGATCCCGGGAGTCATGTTAGCCCAGTGCAGACAGTTCCTTATACGGAGCGCGCACTGGGCCGGGAATCAAACCGGCACATGGAGCCCCTCTGCTGCCGGGCTGCCAATGTGCCAAACCCCACCCAGGTTATCCCAGTCCCACGGGTTACAGCACCCCCACTGACATTGCAGCTGCCACTGCTGCAGCCCACCGACCTCAATGCTGGTTCTGGACTGCGTCGCGATCCAGGATGCCGAGACATCGTACTCCGACTCTGACATGGAGGTCCAGCCGCAGCGCCAGCCACACCCACCCCGCCTCGATGTACACCTTCGTATTGTGTTCAGTTTTGGTCTCCTTACCTGAGAAAGGACGTACTGGCGCTGGAGGGTGTGCAGAGGAGATTGAAATGAAATGAATGAAATTAAAATCACTTATTGTCACAAGTAGGCTTCAAATGAAGCTACTGTGAAAAGCCCCTAGTCGCCACATTCCGGCGCCTGTTCGGGGAGGCTGGTACGGGAATTGAACCGTGCTGCTGGCCTGCCTTGGTCTGCTTTCAAAGCCAGCAATTTAGCCCTGTGCTAAACCAGCCCCTCACCAGATTCACCAGGTTGATCCTAGAGTTGAGGGGGTTGGATTACGAGGAGAGGTTGAGTAGACTGGGACTGTACTCGTTGGAATTTAGAAGGATGCGGGGGAATCTTATAGAAACATATAAAATTATGAAGGGAATAGATAGGATAGATGCGGGCAGGTTATTTCCACTGGCGGGTGAAAGCAGAACTAGGGGGCATAGCCTCAAAATAAGGGGAAGTAGATTTAGGACTGAGTTTAGGAGGAAGTTCTTCACCCAAAGGGTTGTGAATCTATGGAATTCCTTGCCCAGTGAAGCAGTTGAGGCTCCTTCATTAAATGTTTTTAAGATAAAGATAGATAGTTTTTGGAAGAATAAAGGGATTAAGGGTTATGGTGTTCAGGTGGGAAAGTGGAGCTGAGTCCACATAAAATCAGCCATGATCTCATTGAATGGCGGAGCAGGCTCGGGGGGCCAGGTGGCCGACTCCTGCTCCTAGTTCTTATGTTTTTATGTTGTTCCATGCGGAACTGCCGTTCTCCAGTCTGATTTACGCCACCAGACGCCGCGCAGATGATGCCTGAGCGACTTCCTTGGGCAAAAGGGACTAGGGGCCCCTCGTGCCAATCTGCTGCGTGGACGCCACTTTGGACTTCTGGAGGCAGGGTTGTTATAACCCCCACGGAGGCCACGGAAAGTGTGGACCATTTGTTTCCTCGTGTCCTCCAATGAATGGGAACTTTCCCACTAACAAGTGGGGCTTCCCCTTTAACGAGGAGAGCCCTCGCAGTATAAAAACCCCGGCCTGGGTGCAGGTCGGGGTGGGAGACCCTTCGGGGAGAGGAGATTTGTGTATTGTAATAAAAGACGAACGTTTTTGCATCCTACTTGTTGGTGCTTATTCTGTTGTCATGGATACTACAAAGAACTTAGTGACTCTCTTACTCTCCGAGCAAACTTATCAAATGCAAATGACCTTTCTGCAGTTTTATTTGAGGTGAGGCAGTCGAGGCCGCAGGTGATCTAGTTGTTCTTTGAAATAATAAGGTGTGGCATTTCCCAAAGTGCAATGTGGCTTCTTTCGTTCTGGTAAATTTTGGCCCAGATTAAAATTAAGAAATAGCCATGAGGATATATTTAATAAAAAAATATACAGTGTTGGGTTCTGTTCCGCCCTTTTACTTTAAAGGGGCAGCACAGTGGTTAGCACTGCTGCCTCACAGCGCCAGGAACCCGGGTTCAATTCTGACCTCGGGTGACTGTTTGGAATTTACATTTTTCTCCCCGTGTCTGCGTGGGTTTCTTCCGGATCCTCTGGTTTCCTCCCACAGTCCAAAGACGTGCAGGTTAGGTGGATTGGCCATGCTAAATTGCCCCTTAGTGTGCAAAAGGTTATGTTATGTGGGGTTACGGGGATGGGGGTGGAGTGCGCCTAGGTAGGATGTTCTTTCAGAGGGTCGGTGCAGACTCGATGGGCCGAATGGCCTCCTTCAGCACTGCAGAGATTTTATGATTCTAAAACACCCTCATTTTAAAAAAGAATTCACTATGTTCGTTCACATTCCTTCAACTACAAAATTAATTCCAAGAAAAAACATTCAACTCAAGTACATAATCCCTTGTAAACTTTAGCACTGGAATTCATAATTCCACTTCAAAATGTTCATAACTCCTTGGAACTGTCACTCAAACTGTGAAATTGAAGGCCCCCCTCTGTGATAATGGGAAGTTGTGAAATCAATCATGTCGCACAAATTCAGTAATGGTAGCTGTAATAGTCCTCACGAGACTCATGAGGACGACACAATTGATCTCCTCTTGGGCTTGTGGAATTTGAGCTTCCTCGCTAATGGGCGGAGGTCAATCAGCTGGGGCTTATAGAATCAACCCTCAAAGGCCTGGCTTGGGATCGGCATGATCTGTAGCCCCAGTGGGGATCTATGTGCCGTACGCCGCATTGTGGCCTTTTCTTTTGGTTGAAACTAAAGTGTCATTTTGAGATGATACAAAGATGTGCAGAGGGGTAGGTAGTATTGAGGAAGCAGGGGGGCTGCAGAAGGACTTGGACAGGCTAGGAGAGTGGGCAAAGAAGTGGCAGATGGAATATAATGTGGAAAAGTGTGAGGTTTTGCACTTTAGAAGGAGAAATGGAGGCATAGACTATTTTCTAAATGGGGAAATGCTTAGGAAATCAGAAGCACAAAGGGACTTGGGAGTCCTTGTTCACGATTCTCTTAAGGTCAACGTGCAGGTTCAGTCGGCAGTTAGGAAGGCAAATGCAATGTTAGCATTCGTGTCGAGAGGGCTAGAATACAAGAGCAGGGATGTACTTCTGAGGCTGTATAAGACTCTGGTCATACCCTATTTGGAATAATGTGAGCAGTTTTGGGCACCACATATCTAAAGAAGGATGTACTGGCCTTGGAGAGGGTCCAGAGGAGGTTCACAAGAATGATTCCCGGAATGAACAGCTTGCCGTATGAGGAACGGTTGAGGACTCTGGGTCTGAACTCATTGGAGTTTAGAAGGATGAGGGGGGATCTTATTGAAACTTACAGGATACTGAGAGGCCTGGATGGAGTGGACGTGGAGAGGATGTTTCCACTTGTAGGAAAAACTAGAACCAGAGGACACCATCTCAGACGAAAGGGACGATTCTTTAAAACAGAGATGAGGAGGAATTTCTTCTGCCAGAGGGCGGTGAATCTGTGGAACTCTTTGCTGCAGGAGGCTGTGGAGGCCAAATCACTGAGTGTCTTTAAGACCGAGATAGATAGTTCATAATTAATAAGAGGGTCAAGGGTTATGGGGAGAAGGCAGGTGAATGGGGATGAGAAAAATATCAGCCATGATTGAATGGCGGAGCAGACTCGATGGGCCGAGTGGCCTAATTCTGCTCCTATATCTTATGGTCTTATGGACTAAATGGGAACAAAGGAAATAATCAGGAAGGACTCTTACAGTGGTAAAAGATGAGATAGCAGAATGGGATCTAATGGGAGCAAAACTGAACAGTGAGGGAAGGTGGCCAAGTAGGGGAGCGGGAAAGACCAGGGAGCAGAAAAATAACGAACAACAAACTATGATAAAAGGCGGGGGGGGGGGGGGGGGTTAAGATGGAGGGTGACGTTTGCTGACTAAAGTTCTTGAACTCAGTGTTGAGTCCAGAAGGCTGGATGGGAGGTGCCTGGGCAGCTCTTTTGCACTCAGCAGCACCACTGGGAGACAGTGGCAGCTGCCGGTATGGCACCCACCTCAGGTTCAGAATCGCCATGGGCACGGGCAAAGATGAGTGATTGGAGGAGGGGTGGGGGGGGGGATCGCTATCTGTCGCACCCTACTGCATGAAAGATGTTCCTGATGGTGGGGGTGTCCCAGAACCAGGGGTCACAGTCTGAGGATATAGGGTAGACCACTTAGGACACAGATGAGGAGAAATGTATTCTTAAAAAAACAACTTAGAGCACCCAATTCTTCTTTCCAATTCAGGGGCAATTTAGCGTGGCCAATCCACCTACCCTGCACAGCTTTGTGTTGTGGGGGTGAGACCCATGCAGACACGGGGAGAACGTGCGAACTCCGCACGGACAGTGACCCGGGGCCGGGATCGAACCCGGGTCCTCAGCGCCGTGAGGCAGCAGTGCTAACCGCTGCGCCACCGTGCTGCCCACAGGAGAAATCTATTCACCAGCGTGTGGTGAGCCTGTGGAATTTGTCACCTCAGGAAGTAGTTGAGGCCAAATCATTGCATATTTTCAAGAAGCACTTGGGGCGAAGGGAATGAAACGATATGGGGGGGGGGGGGGGGGGGGGGGGAAGCGCGATTAGACTATTGAGTTGATCAGCCATGATCATGATGAATGGCTCGGAGGGCTGGATGGCCTGATCCTATTTTTTTTAATGTATTGTATTACAAACATGCATCAAAACAGGTTCTTCCGCTCCTATTTCAGATGATGAATGCTTCCTTCGCCACCAAACTTGCCATGGGGGACAAGATTCCACCACAAGATGCATTTCCAGTATTTTAGGTTTGGGATTCCAATAATAGGGGATTGATGACTGTGCAGCGCTGTGGGCGAGGAGCTGGCGGGGGGGGCAAAGGGGCCGAACGGGCTGTGGGTGCAAAACTGCTCCCTCTCCTCCCGAGCAGCTCCTCAGTGGGGCGGGCAGAATGGACTTCCTCTGCCTCTCTGTGCTCTGCTTGTGAGACAGGACATGCCCCTGGGGGCAGAGAGAGTTCACGCTGAGCTGCAGACTGCCGCTGAATTCGGCGGGGTTTGCGCTCGGGCGGGTTTGTGGGCGGGGTGGGGGGTGGGGGGGGGGGAAGTGGCTGGCGATTACAACAGAAAGAGTTGCGGCTGCGCGCTGCCAGAAAGGGCTGCTCAGAGAGAGAGAGAGAGAGAAGACAACAAACAGACGTCTTTGTCTGATCACTGCGGAGGTTTGGGTTGAGTTTGCTTCCATCCCCCTCCTGCCCCAGAGCTGGTCAGGGGCTTGTCTGCACAAAGCTGGGGTCGCCTCTCTCTCTGGGGATTTCACTACCGTTCCTGTGTATCAGAATTCTGCAACAGTTGCCAGCAAGTGTCTGGCTGTGTCTCTCCTGTACACAAAGCAGTATCCAGACACGCACCTTACCCCAGGCCTCTGTGTGAGTGTGTCTGTGTCTGGACCATGGTGGGGCAGAAGGGTCTGAGTCTCTCCGGGCAGCGCTGACCCTCTCCTACCCCTCCAAAGACACCGATGTGAACACACAGCAGCAGCAACAGGGGACGGAGCACCGCACAATGCACGAAGAGGCGGACAGAGGAACCCAGCCCGTGGAGATGGCAGGAGGGCAGGATGCTTTCAAACCCGGCTGCCCAGGCATCTGCCCGGCTCCAGGCAAGCCCTAATCTGCCACCTCTCTGCCCTGGCTGCTGCTGCGGCGGCGGTGGGAGAGAGAGAGGACTCGAGACAACAAAACAATTGCAGCCAAATTAAAGAAGAGGAGGAAGAAAGGAACATGGAGATTGTGGGGAAATTCGAGTACAACAAGAAGGATCTGATCGGGCACGGGGCTTTCGCTGTCGTTTTTAAGGGTCGGTACACCGAGGTAGGTCTCATTGCTCAGCTTCAGGGGAGGAGAGCAAATGTCTGCAGGTCGTGCACACGCTGCAGATCTGCATTATGTCCCTCTTTTGTTATTGCTGGCCTGCAGTGCATCTCATTACACCCTCACCGGATGTCTATTTGTTCTAAAGTGTACATGCATTCTGCTGGGCACATTATTGAATGCTTTTTAAAAAAAATAATCTTTATTATTGCCACAAGTAGGCTTGCAATGAAGTTACTGTGAAAATCCCCTCGTCGCCACACTCCGGCACCTGTTCGGGTACACAGAGGGAGAATTCAGAATGTCCAATTCTCCTAACAGCCAGTCTGAATCAGCCAGGGCATGTCAGGGCAAGATCTCCTCTATGTCCCCTCTTCCACCCCCTTCAACGTTAATATTTCCAGGCCCATCAAACGGCAACTTTCAGATTGTCCAGCAGTTTCTGTTTCAGATTAGTCTGCTCCCCCCCCCCCCCCCCCCTGCGTCCCAAACCCTTGATAAAACTGACCTCATACAGGTAGATTTTTTAACAATTCCGCCTCGGCAACTGGTGCAAGATTGGGAGAGGTGGGCCTTTGTTTTTTTTTAAAAAATGGAAATCCGTAACTTTTCAGCGATTGCGAATTTCATTTCAGAAACACGATTGGCAGGTGGCTATTAAATGCATCCAGAAAAAAAACCTCGCCAAGTCCCAAACCCTTCTGGGCAAGGAAATTAAAATATTGAAGGTAAACTTGCCACTTTATTTTGACGTTTGTCACCTTTCAGCAGTTGCACAGCCATTTGGAATAGCGAATGTGGACTTGAAACCCTTTAATCCTGTGGTTTTATTCCCTCTTTCAGGAACTGAAACATGATAATATTGTGGCACTGTATGACTTTCAGGTAATGGCACGTTATTTTGGGATTTTCTATGATTCTGTTTTTGTATTATTTTCGGGCATGTTTCTATTATTGGAATGATTTGGGGAGTTTGGGCATCGATGATTTATTTGAATGAATTCACCGCAAAGGATGACCTGTACTTTAGTCAATACATTATAACAAAATAACTAAGAAATGTATAACACGAAGGGAAATAAATGTATTCATCCGATAGTCAAGTCTCTTTCCAGTGGTTGATTTAGAGAGACCTTCTCTCGAGGGTCTTTGTGTGTTGCAGGAAGGATTATTCCCCTTGCACTGGTTTTGTTGGGATTATTTGACCCCTGTGCCAGGTTTTATTGGGATTATTCCCTCTGTCCCTCATTTTACTGATATTATTTCCACTGCCCCCTATTTTATTGAGATTATTCTCTCTTCCCCTTGTTTTATTGGGATTATTCCCTCTTCTCCATACTTTGTTGGGATTATTCCCTCTTCCCTGTGTTTTATTGGAATTATTTCCTCAAACCCTTGTTCAATTGGGATTATTCCCTCTACCCATTGTTTTACTGGGATAATTCCCTATACTTTATTGGGATTATTTCCTCTACAAACTTTTATTGGGATAATTCCCTCTTCACTATACTTTATTGGGATTATTCCCTCTTCCTTGTTTTTCGGGGATTGTTCCCTCTTCCCTATACTGGATTGGGATTATTCCCTCTTCCTTGTTTTTCTGGGATTATTTGACCCCTGTACCATGTTTTATTGGGATTATTCCCTCTGCCCAGGTTTTTTTGGGATTATTCCCCATGCCCAGGTTTTATTGGGATTATTCCCTCTGTGCAGGTTTTTTTGGATTATTCCTTCAGCCTAGGTTTTATTGGGATTATTCCCTCTGCACAGGTTTAATTGGGATTATTTGCCCCTGTCTGGGAATGTTTGGTCCTCTCACTGCTGCTTACTGCTGTCTGGGAGCAGCTGAGTGCGCGCATGCGCGGGGAGCCAGGCCGCGGCTGGATTGTTGACATTGCTCTGGGGCCGAGGCTTCAATGCGCCTGCGCGCCGAGCTCGCGGCTGTCCGGTGCGCCGGCGCAATGCTGGCCCCGCAAAGGCCGCTGGGTGATGTAGTCTAGCGCGCCCTCGGTCCCCTGCAGCAGCAGACCCGCGGAACTACAACGCCCAGAGACGCTGGCGCGCTGCAGACTGACACACGTAAAATGGGCTGTTGCAAACAGAGCAGGGGTTGATTGGGTGAAGCAGGGTCTGCCTATGTGACAGGTTAAAGGAAACATGACTAAAGTCACCCATTGCAGAATTGGTCAATATGAAGCCTGGCACTAAAAATACCCATAGCTGCACTTCTGCCTGAATCAGGATAGAGGATACTTTACACTCAATTCCTTCAGGGAGAGGAGGTGATCACTAATAAACCCAACAGGAGAAACTTCTTTATTCAGTTGGTGATGAGAACGTGGAACTCACCCCCATAGGGAGTAGTTGAGCAAACAGCTCGGATACATTTAAGGGGAAAACGGGATAATAATAATTGTGAAAATCCCCTCGTCGCCACACTCAGGCGCCTGTTCGGGCACACAGAGGGAGAATTCAGAATGTCCAATTCACCGAACAAGCACATCTTTCGGGACTTGTGGGAGGAAACCGGAGCGCCCGGAGGAAACCCACGCAGACACGGGGAGAACGTGCAGACTCCGCACAGACAGCGACCCAAGCTGGGAATCGAACCCGGGTCCCTGGCGCTGTGAAGCATTACTGCTGACCAGTGTGCTACCGTGCCACCCATACACCACTGCTTGCCCTTATTTGCCAATCCTCACAACTTCAACCAAATATTCATAATGTTTGTGCCATTTGTCAAAACGAGCGATGATTTTTAAAGGATAGTGCACAGGCGTAAAAATGTGTTTCACAAAATCAGGTGATTCTTTACTTTTGTAACAGACCAGGAGGCCATTCGGCCCATTCATAGAATCCCTACAGTGCAGAAGGAGGCCATTCGGCCCATCGTGTCTGCACTGGCTCTTGGAAAGAGCACCCGACTTAAGTCCACGCCTCCACCCTAACCCCGTAACCCAGTAACACCACCAAACCTTTTGAAATCTAAGGGACAATTTTAGCGTGGCCAATCCACCTAACCCGCACATCTTTGGACTGTGGGAGGAAACCGGAGCACCCGGAGGAAACCCACGCAGACACGGGGAGAAAGTGCAAACTCCACACACAGTCGACTGGTGGCCAGAATTGAACCCAGGTCTCTGGAGCTGTGAGGCAGCAGTTCTAACCACTCTGCCACCGTGACGCCCCCTGTGCTGGCTTTTTTTTAACAAAAACATTTCACGGCATGTGGGCTCCTCTGACTCGGTGGCCTTTCTTGAACCACTGCTTTCCATGACCTATAGCTACACCCACAGTGCTGGCGATGGGCTAGGTTTCAGGATTTTGACCCATTCTTTGAAAGAATGACATTGTTAGTTCCAAGTTGGGATGGTGAGTGACTTGGAAGAGAACTTGGAGGCAGCGGTATTCCCACGCAACTGCTATCCTTGTTCTTCAAGATGAGCTCTTTCAAAGAACTATCCAGTAATGCCGCTCACCCTGCTTAGCCCATAGTCCTGCAGCGTTTTTTTTCCCTTTTCATATAATCAGTCACTTTGAAAGTTGCTCTTCAATAATATTCAATGCCATTTGAGGCAGGGTATTCCGGATCATAACACGTGGTATGAAGATGTCTGATGTACCATGATTTTGTTGAAAGACATCAATGCAAACATACGCCATTGTACTTGGTATGTTTGTTGTACTTGTGCGAGCTTGCTCTGCAATGCCTCAATTTTACAATTTCCATTTTGGTTTCAAATCTCTCCATGCCCTTTGCACTTCCCAATCTCTGTAATCTCCCATCAGCAGATACTTGTGCTCGTCCAACTGTGGCCTCTCTTTGTCTCATTTTAATTGCTGCACCATTGACGTTTCTCTTGATGTTTCCTACATAAGTCAAAATCTGCAAAAAGACCCCGCAACCAATATTACTATGTAGAAATGCACGATAAATGTAAGAATGGACAGCCTCTGAGAGATACATAGGGCTGTCTGTGTTAGAATCATCATACAATCCCCACAGTGCAGAGAGAGGCCATTCGGCCCATCACTTCTGCACCGGCCCTTCGAATGAGCACTTTGCCCTCTTACGATGGGCACCTCCCCTTATCCCCCTAATCCCATAATGTACACGTCCCTGGACATTAGGGACTGGTTTAACTCAGTGGGCTAAACAGCTGGCCTGTAATGCAGAACAAGGCCAGCAGCGCGGGTTCAATTCCCGTACCGGCCTCCCCAAATAGGCGCCAGAATGTGGCGACTTGGGGCTTTTCACGGTAACTTCATTGAAGCGTACTTGTGACAATAAGCGATTATTATTATTACATTAAGGGACAATTTGACATGGCCAATCCATCTAACCCACATATCCTTTGGACTGTGGGAGGAAACTGGAGCACCCGGAGGAAACCCACGCAGACACGGGGGAGAAAGTGCAAACTCCACACAGACAGTGACCCGAGGCCGGAATTGAATCCAGGTCCCTGGCGCCGTGAGGCAGCCGTGCCCACCACTGTGCCACCGTGACGCCCCATTAGGTGTGATTTAAGTTGTGATTTAAGGCGTGTTTTGATCGAGGTGTCTAAATTTATGAAGGGTCGGGAGAAGCCAAATTTTTCCAGTGATTCCGGGTTCTTGGGATGAGGGGGCTGAGATGTAACATGAACCTTTAAATTCATAAGAGAGTAATGGGATTAAAACACAAGGTGACAGGGGTTGAGATTTATTGTGTGCAAGGATCAGTGTGCTGTGCTGTGTTATGAATTGTGGGTCATGCAGGAATGAATTTGTACAGTCAGCAAAGAGCATCTTGGAATAGTTGACAAAAAGGTGGATGTAGATTCCAGCACAAGTTAACTGCGAGTTCCATGTTCCCACCACACTCTGGGTAAAGAAACTTCTCCTGAATTCCATATTGGATGTATTCATGGCTATTTTATGTTCCCACCAGTGGAAATATTTTCTCGACCTCTTCCTAATCTCTCTGCAATCTTAAGGACATTTATTAATAGATTTCAGAAGGTGTTGCCCATGTCCACAATGGTTCTCAGAGTGTCTCAGTAAACCGGGCAGGAATACAGTAATGTTCGCACTGCTGGGGTAGTGGTATTGCCACTCGGGCTAGTAATCCAGGGTAATGCTTTGAGTTCAAATCCCACTGCTGCAGGCAGTGAAATTTGAATTCTAATTAAATGCCTAATTGATATCTATGAAACCATTGTCGAGTGTTGTAAAAATCCATCTGGTTCACTAATCTCCTTTGGAGAAGGAAATCTGATCCACAGCAATGTGGTGGACTCCCAAATGGCCCACCAAGCCACTCAATTTCAAGGGTAATTAGGGGTGGGCAATAAATGCCAGGCGGCCAGCGATGAGTTAAATTTCAAAAAAACTTGTCCAAATGCTTCAGTGAATTTCTCGTAGTTTCGGTGAATTTGTTGAAAAACGATGTCTCTCTATGTGCAGACACCTTCTCTATCACAGTGACACTGCTGTTGTAGCCTCAGTTCCCTTGTGAATTTCTGGGCGAATTATAATTATAATAATCTTTATTGTCACAAGTAGGCTTACATTAACACTGCAATGAAGTTACTGTGAAAATCCCCTAGTCGCCACACTCCGGCGCCTGTTCGGGTACACAGAGGGAGAATTCAGAATGTTCAAATTACCTACCAGCACGTCTTTCGGAACTGGGAGGAAACCGGAGCACCCGGAGGAAACCCACGCAGACACGGGGGAGAACGTGCAGACTCCGCACAGACAGTGACCCAAGTTGGGAATCGAACCTGGGACCCTGGCGCTGTGAAGCAACAGTGCTAACCACTGTGCTACCGTGCCGCCCATGAATGGGGTAGGAACTGTGCAGAATGCAGCCTGGCCCATTTAGTTTGTTTGAGATCCCATGTTCCTCTATCAGTCCCTTACTGCAGTGCTTAGTACATACAGCCAGTTTGTTGAGGGGATGATCAGAATGTTCTTAAATTGATACATGTTCTGTTGCTGACCAGTGCTGTCCATTTAATGCAATTCTATATTCTGATGAATGGATGGGTTTACTCCCAGTATCCTGGGAATTAAGGGGGCGATTCTCCAATATGGAGCCCAAGTGTTCGCGCCGTCGTGAACGCCGTCACGTTTCACGACGCGCGAACTGGGCCCGGGTACGACCGATTCTGGCCCCCATAGGGGGCCAGCACGGCACTGGAGCGGTTCACGCCTCTCCAGCCTCCTTTCGCAGCGCCAAAAGGGCGCCGCGCCAACCTGCGCATGCACGGGGGACTTCTTTAGTGCGCCGGCCCTGACTCAACATGGAGTTGGTGTTCAGGGGCCGGCCACGCCAGAAAGTAGTCCCGGGGGGGGAGAGAGGCCGGCCCGCCGGTCGGTGAGTCCCGATCGAGGGCCAGACCCCATCGGAGGCCCCCCCCGCCCCGGTGAAGGAGAATCGCCCCCTAAGCATTCTTAATCACTGGGGTGGTGTGTGGATTTTTGTAAACCTGTGCCGTATGAAAATAATCAGTCAGAAGATGCTTTGTCCAGTGGTTTCCTATTTAGTGGATCCTGGGATGTGCAGGTGAGGTGGTTTGACCATGCTAAATTGCCCCTTAGGGTGGGGTTTTAGGAATAGGGCTGGGATTGGGCCTCGGTGGGATGCTATTTCGAAGGTCGGTTAAGACCATAAGACATAGGGGCAGAATTAGGCCACTCAGCCCATCGAGTCTTCTCCGCCATTCATTCATGGCTGGTACTTTCTCATCCCCATTCACCTGCCTTCTCCTCATAACCCCAATCCCCTTATTGATCAAGAACCTATCTATCTCTGTCTTAAAGACACTCAGTAATTTGGCCTCCACAGCCTTCTGCGGCAAAGAGTTCCACAGATTCACCACCCTCTGGCTGAAGAAATTCCTCCTCATCTCTGTTTTAAAGGGTCGTCCCTTTAGTCTGAGATGGTGTCCTCTGGTTCTAGTTTTCCCCACAAGTGGAAACATCCTCTCCACTTCCACTCTATCCAGGCCACACAGTATCCTGTAAGTTTCAATAAGATCCCCCCCTCATCCTTCTAATCTCCAATGAGTACAGACCCAGAGTCCTCAACTGTTCCTCATACGACAAGCTCTTCATTCCAGGGATCATTCTTGTGAACCTCCTCTGGACCCTTTCCAAGGCCAGCACATCCTTCCTTAGATATGGAGCCCAAAACTGCTCACAATACTCCAAATGGGGCTGACCAGAGCCTTTTACAGCCTCAGAAGTACATCCCTGGTCTTGTATTCTAGCCCTCTTGACATGAATGCTAACATTGCATTTGCCTTCTTAACTGCCGACTGAATCTGCACGTTAACCTTAAGAGAATCATGAACAAGGACTCCCAAGTCCTTTTGTGTTTCTGATTTCCTAAGCATTTCCCCATTTAGAAAATAGTCTGTGCCTAAATTCCTCCTTCCAAAGTGCATAACCTCACACTTTTCCACATTGTATTCCATCTGCCACTTCATTGCCCACTCTCCTAGCCTGTCCAAATCCTTCTGCAGCCCTCTTGCCTCCTCAATGCTACCTGTCCCTCTACAGATCTTTATATCATCTGCAAACTTAGCAACAGGCCTTCAGTACCTTCTTCCAGATTATTAATGTATATTGTGAAAAGTTGTGGTCCCAGCACAGACTCCTAAGGCACACCACTAGTCACCAGCTGCCATCCTAAGAAAGACCCCTTTATCCCCACTCTCTGCATTCTGCTAGTCAGCCAATATTCTATCCATGCCAGGATCTACCCTGAACACCATGGGCTCTTAACTTATTCAACAGAGACCTAAGCGGCACCTTGTCAAAGGCATTCTGGAAATCTAAATAAATCACGTCCACTGGTTCTTCTTTGTCTAACTTCCTTGTTACCTCCTCAAAGAACTCGAACAGATTTGTCAGACATGACCTCCCTTTGACAAAGCTGTGCCTACTGAGTCCTATTTTACCATGCACTTCCAAGTCCTTCGCGATCTCATCTTTAATAACAGACTCTAAAATATTACCAATGACCGAAGTCAGGCTAACCAGCCTATAATTTCCCGTCTTCAGCCTCCCTCCCTTATTTAACAGGGGTGTTACATTAGCCACTTTCCAGTCTTTGGGACCCTTCCTGCCTCCAATGATTCCTGAAAGGTCACCACCAATGCCTCCACAATCTCCTCAGCTATCTCTTTCAGAACCCTGGGGTGTAGTCCATCCGGTCCAGGTGACTTATCCACCTTCAGACCTTTCAGTTTCCCCAGAACCTTCTACTTAGTGATGGTCACTGCACTCACCTCTGCCCCCTGATTCTCCTGGAGCTCTGGCATCCCACTGGTGTCTTCCACCGTGAAGACTGATGCAAAGTAACTATTCCGTTCCTTTGCCATTTCTTTGTTTCCTATTATTACTTCTCCAGCCATGTTTTCCAGTGGGCCAATGTCTATTTTTGCCTCTCTCTCACCTTTTATATATTGAAAGAATCTCTTCCTATCTTCTTTTATATTACGAACTAACTTACACTCATACTTCATCTTCTCTCCCCTTATTGCTTTTTTGGTTGTCCTCTGCTCGCTTTTAAATGATTCCCAATCCTCTGGCTTCCCACTAATCCTCGCCACTTTGTATGTTTTTTCTTTTGCTTTTATGCTGTCCTTGACATCCCTCGTCAGCCATGGATGCCTTGTCCTCCCGTTATCATGTTTCATCCTCCTTGGGATGAATTTCTGCTGTGCCTCCCAAATAACCCCCCAAAAACTCCTGCCATTACTGTTCCACTGTCTTCCCTGCACGGCTCCTTTTCCAATCAACTCTGGCCCGCTCCTCCCTCGTGTCTTTGTAGTTACCCTTATTTAATTGTAATACCGTTACATCGGATTGTAGCTTCTCCCTCTCAAACTGCAGGGTAAATTCTTCATATTGTGGTCACTGCTCCCTAAGGGTTCCTTCACCTTAAGATCCCTAATCAAGTCTGCCTCATTACACATCACCAAATCCAGAATTGCCTGTTCCCTAGTGGGCTCTACCACAAGCTGCTCCAAAAAACCATCCCTTAGACATTCCACAAATTTCTTTTCTTGGGATCCACTGCCAACCTGATTTTCCCAGTCCACCTGCATATTGAAGTCCCCCATGATTATTGTAATATAGCCTTTCTTAGATGCCTTTTCTATCTCCTGATTTATTTTCTGCCCCACATCCTGACTACTGCTAGGGGGCCTGTACATAACTCCCATCAGGGTCTTTCTATCTTTGTGAGCCCTCAACTCTACCCACAGTAATTCGAGGCCTTCTGATCCTATATCGCTCTTTGCTATCGATTTAACTTAATTCCTTACTAACAATGCGACCCCGCCCCCTTTGCCCATCTGCCTGTCCTTTCGATAGGACACATATCCTTGTCTATTTAGATCCCAGCCCTGATCCCCTTGCAGCTACGTCTCTGTGATGCCCACAACATCGTACCGGTAAAGGGTCGATGGGCCGAATGGCCTCCTTCTGCACTGTAGGGATTCCATGATTCTATGGTTTATTTTCTAGAACCACGTCTTTTTTGGCAGATCAGACTTGACGTTCACCTCCTTTGCTCGGGCTCCGAATGAATCGTCGGCGTTTATTTACGATCTACAAACATAAACGAAAATAAGAAATACCAGAATCACTTTACCAGAAAAAAGAGTATTAAAACTGAGCGGAAACCCATACCGTCCAGGTTTGGACTGTCGAGTCTGGCTTTGTTCACAAAGCGGCTGTAACCATTAAAGGGAAAACAGGAGGACAGATGTGCAGGTGTGAATCTGATTGCATGTGGAAGGAAGCCATTAAGAGTTAATTGGCATTCTGCTGCCTGATAAACCAGTGTGGGTGGTCCAACCAGTTATTCATTTGATGTTCTTAGGCCAGCATGCAAACTCCAGATAGATATATCAATATTTATTGCTCAGTGGTAGGTTTGTCATAAAACCATAAGACAGAGGAGCAGAATTAGGCCACTCGGCCCATCGAGTCTGCTCCGCCATTCAATCATGGCTGAGATTTTCTCATCCCCATTCTCCTGCCTTCTCCCCATAACCCCGATCCCCTCATTGATCAAGCACCTATCTATCTCTGTCTTAAAGACACTCAGTGATTTGGCCTCCACAGCCTTCTGCGGCAAAGTGTTCCACAGATTCACCACACTCTAGCTGAAGAAATTCCTCCTCATCCCTGTTTTAAAGGATCAGAGATTGTGTCCTCTGCTTCTAGTTTCTCCTACAAGTGGAAACATCCTCTCCACGTCCAATATATCCAGGCCTCGCAGTATCCTGTAAGTTTCAATAAGATCCCCCCTCATCCTTCTAAACTCCAACAAGTACAGACCCAGAGTCCCCAACCATTCCTCATATGACAAGTTCTTCATTCCAGGGATCATTCTTGTGAACCTCCTCTGGACCCTTTCCAAGGCCAGCACATCCTTCCTTAGATATGGGGCCCAAAACTGCCCACAATACTCCAAATGGGGTCTGACCAGAGCCTTATACAGCCTCAGAAGTACATCCCTGGTCTTGTATTCTAGCCCTCTTGACGTGAATGCTAACATTGCATTTGCCTTCTGAACTGCTGACTGAACCTGCACGTTTACCTTAAGAGAATTGTGAACAAGGACTCCCAAGTCCCTTTGTGCATCTGATTTCCTAAGCATTTCCACATTTAGAAAATAGTCTATGCCTAAATTCCTCCTTCCAAAGTGCATAACCTCACACTTTTCCACATTGTATTTCATCTGCTACTTCATTGCCCACTCTCCTAGCCTGTCCAAATCCTTCTGCAGCCCCCTTGCTTCCTCAATACTACCTGTCCCTCTACAGATCTTTGTATCATCTGAAAACTTAGCAACAGTGCTCATTGAAATGAACTGACCAAGGCCTAGATGTTCTAACCGCTGGACAGAAAATGGCTGCTGGGCTGGTGAAAGCCCGCCCCTTTCCAAAGGCCAAAGGTTAAACCTTTCAGGATTTTCAGGATTTATGATAAATATATGTGCTGATCGAGGTGAGCGATGCCAATGTTGGGGGATGGCAACATTTTTAATTTCAGGTTCAGTGGGTTGCACTCTCACCAGTACGTTATGGGTTCAAGCCCCACTCCGGTAACCTGGGCACATATCAGTTGAGTGACAAATGAGCCACCTGGGAGGGGCTCATCAAAATTCATGCCTGCCCAAATTTTGGCTGTTCTGCGGAGTCATTATCCCCCTGTCTCTACATCCTCCCTCACTGACCCGCCTCCAAGACCCCCCTTTCGATCCCTAAAAATCCGACAGCTGACCCCGGCAGATGTTTCCGGGGCTTTGTCCCACCTCCTGTGCCTTCTCGCTCAGTGGGGTTGTGGAGGGCGTCTGAAGCTAGGCCAATCTCCCTGCTGAAAATCCTGAAAGGTTTAACCTTTGGCCTTTGGAAAGGGGCGGGCTTTCACCAGCCCAGCAGCCATTTTCTGTCCAGCGGTTTGAACATCTGGGCCTTGGTCAGTTCATTTCAATGAGGACTTTGGAGGCAGTAGAGAAAGCTGGGTTCAGCCAGATCCTTTGAGTTGGGCTGCATTTGAATTGGCCTGGAGGTGGGGGTTCTCTCTCGGCGTCTTAGTTGGACTACATTATATGGAAACGTATCTAATATGCTGGGTCTTCACCCTCCTTGTTCCTCATTGCAATGGGGACTGAGAATTTTCCGGGCATAATGAAGAGGAAGTACTGCCCTGCAGACCGCATTACTCAAACTCTACAAGGCTGTACAGCATCATGTGGAATCAAAGCTTTTGTCCTATACTTCATTTCTCCGAAGCAATATCCAAGTATACTTAATCTTTACTGAGTTTGGAGGAACTTTGTGTTGCAAACTCCATTCTGATGGAAAGAACAATCACTCCAGTACTGACATTGCAGCTCTTGTGTGAATCCTCCCCAAGTGTGAACCTGTTCTCACTGACCTTCATTGGCTCCAATCCAGCAATGCCTTACTTTAAATATTCTTATCCTTGTGTTCCATGACCTCACCCCTCCTCTCGGTAACCAAATAATCCTCTGGGATCTTGGTGTTCCCTCACTGCTGACCTCAACCAATTTTGTGCTGCCTGGTCTTCAGCTGTCAATGTCCCAAGCCCTGGAATTTATTCCCTAAATCTCTCTGCCTCTCTCCTCGCTTAAGACCCTTCTTAAAACCTACCTCTTTGACCATATGCCTAATTTCAACAGTACTCAAGAGGCTTAACACCATCCTGGACAAAGCAGTGCGATTGATTGGGACTCCAACCACAACCTTAAACATCAGATCCTGCAAGGCACAGCAGCGGTCGCGTGTACCATCTACAAGATGCACTTCAGCAACTCATCAAGGTTCCTCAGACACCATAATAATAATCTTTATTATTGTCACAAGTAGGCTTACATTAACACTACAATGAAGTTACTGTGAAAATCCCCTAGTCGCCACAATCCGGCGCCTGTTCGGGTACACAGAGGGAGAATTCAGAATGTCCAATTCACCTAACACCATGTTTTTTGGGACTGTGGGAGGAAACCGGAGCACCCGGAGGAAACCCACGCAGACACGGGGAGAACGTGCAGACTCCGCACAGACAGTGACCCAAGCCGGGAATTGAACTCGGGTCCCTGGCGCTGTGAAGCAACAGTGCTAACCACTGTGCTCCCGTGCCGCCTTCCAAACTCACAATCTCTACCACTTAGAAAGACAAGGGTAGCTGATGATTGGGAACACCACCAGCTTCAAGTTCCCCTCCAAGTCACTCACCATCCTCACTTAGAAATATATCACCATCCCTCACTGTCACTGTGTCAAAATCCTCAAATTCCATCCCTAACAGCATGTGGGTGTACCTACACCGCAAGGATGCAGCGGTTCACCACCACCTTCTCGAGGGGCAATTAGGGATGGGCGATAAATGCTGGGCCTAACCAGCGACGCCCACATCCCGTAAATTAATTTTAAACTTCGAACATTGACCTTACTATTTGTGGCTCAGTGTTGAAATGAAAATGAAAGTCGCTTATTGTCACAAGTAGGCTTCAAACTAAGTTACTGTGAAAAGCCCCCAGTCGCCACATTCCGGCGCCTGTTCAGGGAGGCTGGTACGGGAATTTTGTTTGTTAGTTGCTCTTGTGAAGCGAGGCACAAAATAAATGTAAGTATTTGTCTCAGCAAAATATTCCAAAAGGCCGGTGCATAATCCAGTTTTCTCGAAAGTGATGGCTCGAAGCTTTGGCACTTTTTCCATTGCCTCAGATTGCGACTCATCCACTGTTAACTGCTGGGAGTAAAACTAGGCTATACGAAATGTTCTGATTCCCTTTGAAACCATGAGTTTCTTTGTTTATTCTAAGCTTAAAAGAAGGATATTCTAGCAGACTGTGACTTCGTCTGGCACTGAATTCTGCCTTGAACCTCTTCACACACAGAAAGGCTTAAGATGTGATTATAGACAGGGAGGCACACAGATGGCTACCAGTAATATTATTATTATTACTGGTAGCCATCTGTGTGCTTCCCTCTCTTGTTTTTTAAATTCATTTACAGGATGTGGGCTGGTTAGGCCCAGCATTTATTGCCCGTCCCTAGTTGCCCTTCAGAAGGTGGTGGTGAGCTGCCTTCTTGAACCGCTGCAGTCCTTGAGGTGTAGGTACACCCACCGTGCTGTTAGGGAGGGAGTTCTAGGATGTTGTCCCAGCGACAGTGAAGGAACGGCCGATATATTCCCAAGTCAGGGTGGTGAGTGACTTGGAGGGGAACCTCCAGGTGGTGGGGCTCCCAGGTATCTGCTGCTCTTGTCCTTCTAGATGGTAGTGGTCGTGGGTGCCTAAGGAACCTTGGTGAGTTACTGCAGTGCATCTTGTAGATGGTACACACGGCTGCCACTGTTCATCAGTGGTGGAGGGATTGAATGTTTGTGGAAGGGGGAGCAATCAAGCGGGGCTGCTTTGTCCTGGATGGTGTTGAGCTTCTAGAGTGTTGTTGGAGCTGCACTCATCCAGGCAAGTGGAGAGTACTCCATCACACTCCTGACTTGTACCTTGTAGATGGTGGACAGGCTTTGGGGGGGTCAGGAGATGAGTTACTCACCACAGGATTCCCAGCCTCTGAACTGCTCTTGTAGACACAGTATTGATATGGCTAGTCCAGTTCAGTTTCTGATCAATGGTAACCCCCAGGATATTGATTGTGGGGGATTCAGCGATGGTAATGACATTGAATGTTAAGGGACGATGGTTAGATCCTGTCTTGTAGGAGATGGTCATTATCTGGCACTTGTGTGGCGCGAATGTAACTTGCCACTTGTCACCCTGAGCCTGGATATTGTCCAGGTCTTGCTGCATTTGGACAGGGACTGCTTGTGGCTTATGATTGTTCTTATACCCAGTTTGTCAATAATTTGTCACGTGCATACTGCAAACTTGTGCATCTACACTCATAGAAAATGATTTTGATTTGCTTTTCAACTGTAATCATTTGCTTTTCATGTTTTCCCTGCCCTGACTAAATGCATTGAAATTTCAGAGACATTTTTATCAGAGATTTGTGGTTGTTCATTTGAGAGAGGATTATAGCTGAGCCTCCCCCGAAACATGGTTTCCCACCTTTGACGAGAATTTCTTATAACTTTTTCAATTACCTCAGCCACAGGCTCTCAACCTAGGCTGGAGGTGAGGGGAATGTCGATGGGGAGGTGATCGATGTCCATGCAATCATGAATCATAGAATCCCTGCAGTGCAGATGGAGGCCATACCGACCCTTCGAATGAGCACTCTACCCGAGGTCCACCCCGCCCAATCCCTGTAACCTAATCTGCACATCCCTGGACTCTAAGGGCAATTTATCACGGCCAATCCACCGAACCTATACTTCTTTGGACATTGGGAGGAAACCAGAGCACCCGGAGGAAACCCACGCAGAGACGGGGGGAACATGCAAACTCTACATGGACAAGGCCAATATCGAACGTGGGTCCATGGCTCTGCAAGGCAGCAGTGCTAACCACTGTGCCACTATGCTGCCAAACATGGCGTTAAGTCACCAGATTTGAGTCAGTCTGTCAATTATCTATATTCAGTCACTGTCCAATACACTTGGAATTTTCTAAATAGGGGGCGGGCTTGTGGTGCAGTATCCCTGCCTCGGAGCCAGAAATGCCAGGTTCTAGTCCCACCCCAGGACTTGATGGCCAAGGGAAGTGCGTCCATAACTTGCGCCCATAAACAGGTTGAGTGTCAATCAACCTACAAATCCTTCCAACACACAACAACGGCAGACGGTAGGAGTGGGAGAGTTTCCTGGTCAGTCGTGGAGCAGTGCCCCTCGAGCTGTAGTCTCTGGCTCAGAATCGAGAGAATTTACAGCGCAGAAGGAGGCCATTCGGCCCATTGACTCTGCACCGGCCCTTAGAAAGAGCACCCTACTTAAGCCCACGCCCTATCTCCGTAACCCGACCTAACCTTTCGGACAGTAAGGGACAATTTAGCGTGGCCAATCCACCTAACCTGCACGTCTTTGGACTGTGGCAGGAAACCGGAGCACCCGGAGGAAACCCACGCAGACACGGGGAGAACGTGCAGACTCCGCACAGACAGTCACCTGAGACCGGAATCGAACCCGGGTCCCTGGAGTTGTAAGGCAGCAGTTCTAACCACTGTGTCACCATGGCCACCCTATCAGGCTTCAGGCCATTGACCCGTTCCAAGGAAAAGTGGCTACGGTAAACAGACATAAGCATGTGCTCCATCCACCCCGTCAGCCTCTAGATGTTGGAGATCTGCTTAGTCTGAGAGTTTTCTAAAGACCAGCTGCGTTACAAACAGGAATGATCTCTCTCGTCAATTTCCCCTTCGTAACCCAGCAACACTAAAGTTGTAGCAACCCAACCATCGCCTGGCTGGCTGGCGGGGGGGGAGGGGGGGGGCGGTAATTTCCTGGCCTTGTTTGGTTTGTTTTCATGTGGCTCAGTTGCTGATCCGATCGAATAACGTGAAATGTCCTGCGTGTGATTGTCTAACTTAGTCTTGCAATGCTCATTTTGTAATTGTGCAGCTTGTAATGGGAAGACCTTCCCATCAGTCGCAAAAAGGGAAAGAAAGGGCCTGCATTTGTGTAGCACCTTTCATGATCTTGGGATGTCCCAAAGCACTTTCGAACCACTGAAATTTTTATTTTAAATTTGTTTTTTACCAATTAAGGGGCAATTCAGCATCACCAATCCACCGACCCTGCACATCTTTGGGGGTGAGTCCCACGCAGACACGCGGAGGCTAATGAAATATTAGTGTGGTCACTGCTGTGATGTACGAAACACGGCCTCCAAATTTTCACCCAGTAAGACCCCACAGACAGCAATGTGATAATTATTGGAAACGGTGACATACCGGTCAGGTTACTGGGTCATCCAGACCAGTGATCCCGAGACATGGGTTCAAAGCGCACAATGGCAGTTGGAGAATTTAAATTCAGTTCATAAATAAATCCGGAATAAAAATCCAGTCTCGGTGACAATGACCATGAAAATACCCGCTTTCTTAAAAAAAAACCCCGGTTCACTAATGCCCCCTTCGGGAAGGAAATCTGCCGCCTTCACCCGGTCTGGACTACACGTGACTCCAGACCCAAACATGTTGCCAACCCTGGACTGTCCTCCGAAATGGTCTGTTCAAAACAGCGTTTTTCAAACTTTTTTTCCCGGGACCACTCTTGCCAACCAGCCGACCTTTGCGACCCGCGCTGGGCGACCTTCGCGACCCGCGCTGGCCGACCTTCGCGACCCGCGCTGGCCAACCTTCGCGACCCACACCGGCCGACCTTCGCGACCCGCGCTGGCCGACCTTCACGACACACGCCGGCCGACCTTCGTGACCCACGACCCATGCTGGCCGACCTTCACGGCACACACCACGTTCGCTTACCTTTAATGTGAAAGGGGAGCCTGCTTGGTCCCTGCGATCTCACTCCAATCAGGTTCACAGGCGGAGAGGGCAATGTGCATATCAGGTGCAGACTTCGGCCAGTTCCTTTGTGCCGCCTTCATCTTTGTGGGAACGAAAAATCCAGCCTCACACATATAGGACATTGTGAAGGGCAATAACAACAAAATGCTTGTTTTACTCAGCACTGGATACTGCTGGGAGATGCTACTCCAGAATGCTCAGAGCCTCATGTGCTTTTGGAGTGTGTTTAATGTGCTTTCACAGGTCAAGTACTGTGGGGCAGCACGGTAGCTCAAGTGGATAGCACTGCGGCTTCACAGCGCCAGGGTCCCAGGTTCGATTCCCTGCTGGGTCACTGTCTGTGCGGAGTCTGCACGTTCTCCCCGTGTCTGCGTGGGTTTCCTCCGGGTGCTCCGGTTTCCTCCCACAGTCCAAATACGTGCAGGTTAGGTGGATTGGCCATGATAAGTTGCCCTTAGTGACCAAAAAGGTTAGGAGGGGTTATTGGGTTACGGGGATAGGGTGGAAGTGAGGGCTTAAGTGGGTCGGTGTAGACGCGATGGGCTGAATGGCCTCCTTCTGCACTGTATGTTCTATGTTCTAAGTACAGCAGTGTAGTCATTTAACTTGGAGTCTGCTCTTAGTTAATAACTGACTCTGGGGTCTCAACCACAAAAGGAATTTTTCATCCCCCTCTTTCAAAATCTGAAACTTCATTTGTCAGTACTTCCTTGCATATAACATACGTGGGCTTTGCGTCCTTATTTGCATTGGCACAATTGACAAAACCATACCTCCAGAAATCACTTTTATACTATTCTGTTCCCAAGTTAAGTTTCTTCTTGTAGGCTGTTGACCAGAGGCCCTGAGCTCTGCACTGAGCTAACACCAGCACTGCTCTGTCCTGTCCTGGACTCTCCTGAGCAGCTCTCCCCAGCAGATTCTGATGGGAGATCTTGTCGGTTTGATGCGGCACACAGCCTAATTTATTTTTATTTAAAAGGCAGCAGAGGCCGCCATTCTCAATGTATAAAGACGGAAGCAGCCATTGGGCGCTTCACCCGCAATCCGGACCACCGCGGGAATGGTGTGACTGGTCGCTCTGCGACCCTCCCGAAACCCACCCGCAGGTCTCACCCCTCACTTGAAAAACCCTGGTTTAAAGGACAGTTAACCGCAGTTGGGGATGGGAAGCAATGTGGGCCTTACCAGTCATATCCTCATCCTGTGAATTATTTAAAAAAACGCCCAGGTCATCTTTTCTTCGTGATGTTTGTTGAAGGGAAGCATTTTGACCAGGGCAATGGGTATATTGTGGCATCTGTGCTGCAATGGGAATGTTGTCAGGAGTGGGATTTGAACCCACAAATTTCTGATTCAGAGGGTTCTCCATCCACTGCTAGCTGCCAGTCCACAGTGGGTTCTGGAGCCTATGTGAAGAGGGCGACAGCAAGCAAGCAGAAGCTGCCTTTACTTTACCGTTTCTGGCCTTGTTCGCTCACGCACTGAAGAAGGTCTTTGTCCCTGAGCTGGTCGGAATCACAAGCTGTTTACCTGAACTCCTCCTGCCCCTGAGCAGAAGAAATGCTGCCTGTTTGGGAGGGAAGCAGATGGTTTGTGCGCGATGTTTGTTCGAACAATGGCCTTGTGTGTTATCTCTCTCTGGTGACAGCCAAGCAGGCTGACTGCTGACTGGGCATGTCGACAGGTGGTGAGCCAGCTGAGGGGCTAAGAGATGGTAATTCTACCCTTCCCCCACTGCAGTGCCACCCCCGCCCCCTCCACCCCATGTCTGACAGCAAATTTGCTTACAGGTGGATAAGTCCCGACGTGGTCAATTGCACTCAACAATGATTAGTGGATTTGCAGCCGCTTCTATGACATGAATTAAAGTCTTATTGATCACATTTCCCTCTGCAGCTATTACTTGTACTGACTCCCCACTGGCTAGGTAGACAAACAACAAATATAAACCTGCATTTACATAGCGACTTTAACAAAACACCCCAATGTGTCTTGCCGGAGCCTTGTTAAACAAAATAAGCACGTAAGGAAGTCTGAGGAAAAATGACCAACAGCATGGTCAAGGGGATTAAGGAGGAGAGAGATAGAGATAGAGAGACAGAGAGGTTTGAGGGACGGAGAGGTTTGAGGAGGAATTTCTAGAGCTTGGGGCCCAGGCAAGCTGAATGCACCGCTGCCCACAGTGGAGTGATTAAAACCTGGGGATTTGCGAGAGGCCAGAATTGCAGAGGCTCGGAGGGTTCTAGGGGCTGGAGGAGGTTACAGAGATGTGTGCGGGGGGGGGGGAGGGGGGCACGAGGTCAAGACGGAATTTGAAAACCAGGATGAGAATTTTAAAATCAAGGTGTTGGAAAATTGTGGGTTGGTGCGCACGCTTAAGATCTCATGATGCTGCTTGATGGGGTGGTGGAGACAGACCGAAGTGGAGCTTACAAAAGGCAATTGGATGGGTACCTGAAGAGCAAATGTTGTAGGGCAATGAGGAATGGGTGGGGATTGGCTAAAAGGGAGCGGGGCTAGCTAGTTTCCTCTCACAGAGAGCCAGCACGAATTTGGAGAACCAAATGGCCGCCTTTTGTGTTGTAACCATTCTACAATTCTCGGTCAGAGCAGAATGAGTGTCTTCGAGAGAGATGATAAGGCACAGCGTCCATTCTCTCGTGTTGTGCCACTCTTCATTATGCAGTGTTTACCGATTGGAAGCACAGACAAGTTTGTGGCCTAGGGCAAGGCCATTCAACCCAGCCTGCCTGTGCTGGCCGAAAAAGTGCCATCTAGTCTAATCCTACTGTCCATACCTTGGTTCGTAGCCTTGAAGGTTGGAGCATCTCAAGTGCATATTAATGAGAGGTTTCGGACAGCACGGTGGCGCAGTGGGTTAGCTCTGCCGCCTCACGGCGCCGGTCCCAGGTTCGATCTCGGCTCTGGGTCACTGTCCGTGTGGAGTTTGCACATTCTCCCCGTGTTTGCGTGGGTTCCACCCCCACACCGCAAAGGTTTCTGGCTTCATCACCCTGTCAGGGAGAGAGTTCCAGGCCCACACCACCCTCTTAGCGTAAACAATGGGCGGGATTTACCGAGCAACTCGCTGCGTCTTTTTTGGCGGGAGTGGCGGCCCGCCAGCGGGATTTGCTGGTCCCGCCATTGTCAATGGGGGACTGCTCCCTTGTCGCTGGGAAATCCGTGCGCCGTGGGTGGGACTGGAATATTCCCTCCAGCGTGAACAACCGGTCAATTCCACCCAATTTCTCCTCAACTTTCCTCCAATCCCTCCGCCAATTTCTTTCAATCTCTGTCTCCTGGCTATTGACCCCTCAACTGGGAGAAGGAGCTTCCTTCCTGAGTCCTCCTGTTTCTTATCTTCCTTCAGCTCCTCCACCAAGCAACCCCGTTATCTGACCTTACCGCCCTCGAACCTCCTCCCTCACTTCTTTTTTCTCTCTTTTTTTTTTCTATAGATTTAGAGCACCCAATTCATTTTATCCAATGAAGGGGCAATTTAGCGTGGCCAATCCACCTACCCTGCACATCTTTGGGTTGTGGGGGCGAAACCCAAGCAAACACGAGGAGAATGTGCAAAGGGGATGGGCACAATGGAAATGTGGAGCTTGTTCAAGGAACAGCTACTGCGTGTCCTTGATAAGTATGTACCTGTCAGGCAGGGAGGAAGTGGTCGAGTGAGGGAACCGTGGTTTACTAAAGCAGTCGAAACACTTGTCAAGAGGAAGAAGGAGACTTATGTAAAGATGAGACATGAAGGTTCAGTTAGGGCACTCAAGAGTTACAAGTTAGCTAGGAAGGACCTAAAGAGAGAGCTAAGAAGAGCCAGGAGGGGACATGAGAAGTCTTTGGCAGGTAGGATCAAGGATAACCCTAAAGCTTTCTATAGATATGTCAGGAATAAAAGAATGGCTAGGGTAAGAGTAGGGCACATCAAGGACAGTAGTGGGAAGTTGTGCTTGGAGTCCGAGGAGATAGGAGAGGTGCTAAATGAATATTGTTCGTCAGTATTCACACAGGAAAAAGACAATGTTGTCGAGGAGAATACTGAGATTCAGGCTACTAGACTAGAAGGGTTTGAGGTTCATAAGGATGTGTTAGCAATTCTGGAAATTGTGAAAATAGATAAGTCACTTGGGCCGGATGGGATTTATCCTCGGTTTCTCTGGGAAGCTAGGGAGGAGATTGCTGAGCCTTTGGCCTTGATCTTTAAGTCATCTTTGTCTACAGGAATAGTGCCAGAAGACTGGAGGATAGCAAATGTTGTCCCCTTGTTCAAGAAGGGGAGTAGAGATAACCCCGGTAACTATAGACCAGTGAGCCTTACTTCTGTTGTGGGAAAAATCTTGGAAAGGTTTATAAGAGATAGGATGTATAATCACCTGGAAAGGAATAATTTGATTAGAGATAGTCAAGACTGTTTTGTGAAGGGTAGGTCGTGCCTCACAAACCTTATTGAGTTCTTTGAGAAGGTGACCAAACAGGTGGATGAGGGTAAAGCAGTTGATGTG
This sequence comes from Scyliorhinus torazame, assembly GCF_047496885.1. NCBI lineage: Eukaryota > Metazoa > Chordata > Chondrichthyes > Carcharhiniformes > Scyliorhinidae > Scyliorhinus > Scyliorhinus torazame. The sequence goes on from NC_092707.1 coordinate 10,627,622, forward strand.
GTGTATATGGATTTCAGTAAAGCGTTTGATAAGGTTCCCATGATAGGCTACTGCAGAAAATACAGAGGCATGGGATTCAGGGTGATTTAGCAGTTTGGATCAGAAATTGGCTAGTTGGAAGAAGACAAAGGGTGGTGGTTGATGGGAAATGTTCAGACTGAAATCCAGTTACTAGTGGTGTACCACAAGGATCTGTTTTGGGGCCACTGCTGTTTGTCATTTTTATAAATGACCTGGAGGAGGGCGTAGAAGGATGGGTGAGTAAATTTGCAGATGACACTAAAGTCGGTGGAGTTGTGGACAGTGCGGAAGGATGTTACAAGTTACAGAGGGAATAGATAAGCTGCAGCGCTGGGCTGAGAGGTGGCAAATGGAGTTTAATGCAGAAAAGTGTGAGGTGATTCATTTTGGAAGGAATAACAGGAAGACAGAGTACTGGGCTAATGGTAAGATTCTTGGCAGTGTGGATGAGCAGAGAGATCTCGGTGTCCATGTACATAGATCCCTGAAAATTGCCACCCAGGTTGAGAGGGTTGTTAAGAAGGCGTACGGTGTGTTAGCTTTTATTGGTAGAGGGATTGAGTTTAGGAGCCATGAGGTCATGTTGCAGCTATACAACAGTCTGGTGCGGCCGCATTTGGAGTATTGCGTGCAGTTCTGGTCGCCGCATTATAGGAAGGATGTGGAAGCATTGGAAAGGGTGCAGAGGAGATTTACCAGAATGTTGCCTGGTATGGAGGGAAGATCTTATGAGGAAAGGCTGAGGGACTTGAGGCTGTTTTCGTTAGAGAGAAGAAGGTTAAGAGGTGACTTAATTGAGGCATACAAGATGATCAGAGGATTGGATAGGGTGGACAGTGAGAGCCTTTTTCCTCGGATGGTGATGTCTAGCACGAGGGGACATAGCTTTAAATTGAGGGGAGATAGAAATAAGACAGATGTCAGAGGTAGTTTCTTTACTCAGAGAGTAGTAAGGGCGTGGAATGCCCTGCCTGCAACAGTAGTGGACTCGCCAACACTTAAGGACATTCAAATGGTCATTGGATAGACATATGGACGATAAGGGAATAGTGTAAATGGGCTTTAGAGTGGTTTCAAAGGTCGGCGTAACATCGAGGGCCGAAGGGCCTGTACTGCGCTGTAATGTTCTATGTTCTATGTTCTAACTCCACATGGACAGTGACCCGGAGCCGGGATCGAACCTCCTCCCTCACTTATAACCCTAATTTGATTTGATTTTGATATTATTGTCACATGTACCGAAGTACAGTGAAAAGTATTTTTATGCGGCCAAGGGAATGTACACAGTACGTACATAGTAGACAAAAGAATAATCAACAGAGAACATTGACAAATGGTACATCGACAAACAGTGATTGGTTACAGTGCGGAACAAGGGGCCAAACAAAGCAAATACATGAGCAAGAGCAGCATAGGGCGTCGTGAATAGTGTTCTTACAGGGAACAGATCAGTCCGAGGGGGAGTCGTTGAGGAGTCTGGTAGCTGTGGGGAAGAAGCTGTTCCTATGTCTGGATGTGCGGGTCTTCAGACTTCTGCCTGATGGAAGGGTCTGGAAGAAGGCAGTGCCTGAGTGGGAGGGGTCTCTGACAATGCTGTCTGCCTTCCTGAGGCAGCGGGAGGTGTAGACAGAATCAATGTGGGGGTGGCAAGCTTGTGTGATGCGTTGGGCTGAGTTCACCACAGTCTGCAGTTTCTTGCGATCCTGGGCCGAGCAGTTGCCATACCATCTGTGATGCAGCCAGATAGGATGCTCTCGATCGCACACCTGTAGAAGTTTGTGAGAGTCGATACAGACATGCCGAATTACTTTAGCTTCCGTAGGAAGTAGAGACGTTGTTGGGCTTTCTTGACTGTTGCATCAACATGAGTGGACCAGGACAGACTGTTGGTGATGGTGACCCCCAGGAACTTAAAGCTATCGACCATCTCCACTTTGGAGATATTGATGCAGACGGGAGTGTGTGTCGTGCTACGCTCCCTGAAGTCGATAATCAGTTGCTCTCCATGTCATCTGCTCCTGTGGCCCCTCTCTTGTCCTGGTCACCGCTCACAAATCCCACTTTTCTCAACATTGCTCTCGCTCCCCATTCACTCAGCATTAGTAACCGTATCTGCCAATTTACAGTGATACTCGTCCGTGCGATTCTGTGATACCCAACACCTGTGATACCCAACAAAGTAATCTCCCCAATCACAGTTGTGAAATTAGCGATTATTCCCCTGCATTCGCAGCCTTATAGGGCAGAGTTCTATGGTTCTATTGACAAATTGCAGCTCCTTTCACTCATTGTCACAATGGCCTGTTTGAGGTGCCTGGGTTGCTTTACGTTGGGCCAGATAGCTGGGTTTGGAGACAGTTATTAGAACTCTTGTCCCTGATATCTTGAAAAAAACTCATTGCAGTTAATGGTTTCAGTTACGGAGCTCCGATTGATGTTGGGTCTAATTTGTATACGGTAATTGCTAATGTGGAAAGAAGCCAAGCCCCCGGGGGTGGAGACCTGGATAAATGACATGGCGGGGTTCATAAAGCTTGAGCGGATTAAGTTCGTCCTAAGGGGGTCGGCTCAAGGGTTCACCAGGCGGTGGCAACCGTTCGTCGAATATCTTGCGGAAAGATAGATGGGGGAAAAAAGAAGGCAGCAGCAGCAGCCCAGGACTTGGGGGGGGGAGGGGGAGGGATGGGGGTGGGGTGGGTGGGGGGGGTGTAGCCTGTGACAAGGCAGTTGCCAATTAGGGCTAGTTTTCATTTTTGTTATTTAATATTTATTTATTTTTTGTTTTTTGTTTATATAAAAAAGGTCATTGTTATCTGTATTGTTATAATGTTGTGTAAAGGATGCACAATGTACTGTGTTGGTTGACCAAAAATTTTCAATAAAATATTTATTAAAAAAAAATAATTTGTATACGGTAGTTAAATTGCGGACCTTAATTTTCTTCTGTGTAGAATTAGACAATATAAAGCACAGAAGCAGGCCATTCGGCCCACCGACTCAGTGCTAGTGTTGCTCCGTGCGCGGCTCATCCCATTCCACTTACTGCATCCCAGACTTTCAGGAGTTTCCCAGAGAGCAAGCAGTACATTATCCCCTCCATCACCCAGGCCTACCACAGGACGACTTTTACCACCTACCCAGGTGGCATTCGAGACGGGGACCCCAGATCATTGCCCTAGGTTTGTGGTTTACCAGCTCAGCGACCTGGGTGTCAGGGTGGTTAGCACTGCTGCCTCACAGCTCCGGGTTCAATAAGCTGATTCACCAGATTGCACGTTGGTTGTTTTTATATTATTACTTGAATGAAACAAATGTAATTGTAATTATTTCTGTGCACATTTACTTAAAACGAGAATAAGAACAGCATGGACTTTAACCTTGTGTTGGGAGACTTCTTACTAAGAAATCAAAGCTGTACTGTTTCGCCATTTGGGGTTATGGGGAGAAGGCAGGAGAATGGGGACGAGGAACACATCAGCCGTGGTTGAATGGCGGAGCAGACTTGATGGGCCGAATGGCCCAATTCTGCTCCTATGCCTTATGGTCTTATGAAATGAACATCGATGTGCGGCACGATGGCGCAGTGGTTAGCACTACTGCCTCACGGCGCCGAGGTCCCAGGTTCGATCCCGGCCCCGGGTCACTGTCTGTGTGGAGTTTGCACATTCTCCCCGTGTCTGCCTGGGCCTCACCCCCACAACCCAAAGATGTGCAGGTTAGGTGGATTGGCCACGCTAAATTGCCCCTTAATTGGGAAAAAAAGAATTGGGCACTTGAAATTTTAAAATGTTTTTAAAAAAATTGTTATGAACCATCGCTGATTATTGAAAATTATTCTTTCTTGGGATGTGGGAGTCTCTGTCTGGGCCAGCATTTGGTGCCCTCCATAACTACCCTTGAACTGAGTGACTTGCCGTGATCTTGGAGTCACATGTAGACCAGGCCAGGTACGGGCTGTGTATTTCCCTCCCCTTTACGAACCAGATGGGGTTTCCCGGCAATCACCGTCACCGAGACGAGCTTTTCAATTCCAGATCATTCATTAAATTTAAGTTCCACCAGGTGCTCTAGTGGGATTTGAATCCTTGTCCGCAGAATATTAGCTCGAGCTTCTAGATTACTAGCCCAGCAACATTGCCACTAGACCACCGTCTCCTCTTAGCTGCCTTAACAAACTTTCCCACCCTACCCCCATATCCCTTGATTCCTTTAAAAAAAAATTTACAGTACCCGATTCAGGGGCGGGATTCTCCGAACCCCACCGGGTCAGAGAATCGCCGGGGGCTGGCGTGAATCCCGCCCCCGCCGGTTGCCGAATTCTCCGGCACCGGATATTCGGCAGGGGCGGGAATCGCGCCGATTGGCGGGCCCCCCCACGGCGATTCTCCGGCCCGCGATAGGCCGAAGTCTCGCCGCTGTCAACCCACGCCAGCTGGCGTGGATTGAACCACCTTTGGGTCGGTTGGCGGGCCCCCCCCCCCCCCCCGGTGATTCTCCGGCACGCGATGGAATGCCTGTCCCGCCGGCGAGAATCAAACCACCTCTCTTATCGGCGGGACGAGGCGGCGCGGGCGGGCTCCGGGCTCCTGGGGAGGGCGCGGGGCGATCTGCCCCAGGGGGTGCCCCCACGGTGGCCTGGCCCGCGATCGGGGCCCACCGATCCGCGGGCGGGCCTGTGCCGTGGGGGCACTCTTTTCCTTCCGCCTTCGCCATGGTCTCCACCATGGCGGAGGCAGAAGAGACCCCCTCCACTGCGTATGCGCGGGGATGCCGTGAGCGGCCGCTGACGCTCCCACGCATGCGCCGCCCGGCAAAGTCAGTTTCCCGCCAGCTGGCGGGGCGGAAATCAGTCCGGCGCGGGCCTAGCCACTCAGGGTGAGGGCTCGGCCGCTCAAAATGCGGAGGCTTCCGCACCTTTGGGGCGGCGTGATGCCGGACTGATTTGCGCCGTTTTGGGCGCCGGTCGGCGGATATCGGCGAATCCCGCCCCATTTTTTCCAATTAAGGGATTTGGATTTGTTTATTGTCACGTGTACAGAGGTACAGGGAAAAGTATTTTTCTGCGAACAGCTCAACAGATCATTAAGTAGAGGAAAAGAAAAAAGAAAAGATTAGAACGATTGTAAAAAGAGGATCTGTTAGGAAGAGCTCGCAGAGAGTCGCCGCACTCCAGCACCATCTTTTTGGGGCAATTCAGCGTGGCCAATCCACCCACCCCGCACATCTTCGGGTTGTGGGGGCGAAACCCACGCAGACACGGGGAGAATGTGCAAACTCCACACGGACAGTGACCCAGAGCGGGATCGAACCTGGGACCTCGGCGCCGTTCTCAATGACTGAACCTCTGGGTAGAGAATTCCAAAGATGCCCGACCCTCTGATTGAAGAAATGTCTTCCTTATCTCCAGTTGCTCTGAGACACTCGAGTGTCCTCGTCCCTGCAGCCAGGCGAAATGTTCTTTCAGTATTTATGCTAAGTAAGCATCTTAATGAGTTGACTCCTGCAGCAGCTGAACCCTGGTAGATATCCAGAGTGGGCCTCATTGCTGAGGCTGCAACCATTAACCCTCCAAAATCACCCCCCTGATCTGCTGCCCCATCCAAATGGAACTTTCCAATGGGTCACTGCAGCACAACATCGAGGGCCGAAGGGCCTGTTCAGTTCTACGTTCCATCCTATGTGAACAGCAGTTTGAATCACAGCTCCCAGTTAGGTAAAGTCATCTCAGGATGGGCCCATAGGCTGCTTTCCTCTTAGTGATTTAATCTGAGGGTCACCACACCTCAGGCGAGGGGCAGGGCTGAGAAGGCGGGGTCTTCCTGAATGACTTCAGCCGGTAGGGGAATTGAACCTGTGCTCCCGGCCTCGCTCTGCATCACGAACCAGCTGTCCAGCCAGCTGAGCTAACCCACCGCCCAGATGGCAACTCGCTATGTCCCTTTTCCCAATCCTTCTTCCCTGAAGACTTGTAGCAATTTGGATGGTGACCTGCCTGCTGACCATGAATCCTGCAGTGACCTGCACCTGCTTTGAATGGCTCACCACAAGAACAGTCCCATTGCATCCTCCAAACCCCTCTATGTACCCTCTCTGTAACCTACTCCAGCCCCACTCCCCCCCTTAACTGTAACCTCCTCCAGCCCCCACTATCCCCCTTAACTGTAACCTCCCCCAGCCCCACTCCCCTCCCTATCTCTGTAACCTCCTCCAGCCCCCATACCCCTCCTTAACTGTAACCTACTCCAGCCCCTCTCCCCTCCCTATCTCTGTAACCTCCTCCAGCCCCACTCCCCTCCCTATCTCTGTATCCTCCTCCAGCCCCTCTCCCCTCCCTATCTCTGTAACCTCCTCCAGCCCCACTCCCCTCCCTATCTCTGTAACCCCCTCCAGGCCCACTCCCCTCCCTATCTCTGTAACCTCCTCCAGTCCCACTCCCCTCCCTATCTCTGTAACCTCCTCCAGCCCCCATACCCCTCCTTAACTGTAACCTCCTCCAGCCCCACTCCCCTCCTTAACTGCAACCTCCTCCAGCCCCCACCCCCCACCTTAACTGTAACCTACTCAAGACCCACTCCCCCTTAACTGTAACCTCCTCCAGCCCCCACGCCCCTCCCTACCTCTGTAACCTACTCCAGCCCCACTGCCCTCCTTAACTGTAACCTCCTCCAGCCCCACACCCCTCCTTAACTGTAACCTCCTCCAGCCCCACACCCCTCCTTAACTGTAACCTCCTCCAGCCCCACTCCCCTCCTTAACTGTAACCTCCTCCAGCCCCCACGCCCCTCCCTATCTCTGTAACCTACTCCAGCCCCACTGCCCTCCTTAACTGTAACCTCCTCCAGACCCACTCCCCTCATTAACTGTAACCTCCACCAACCCCACTCCCCTCCTTAACTGTAACCTCCTCCAGCCCCACTGCCCTCCTTAACTGTAACCTCCTCCAGCCCCACTCCCCTCCCTATCTCTGTAACCTCCTCCAGCCCCACTGCCGTCCTTAACTGTAACCTCCTCCAGCCCCACTCCCCTCCCTATCTCTGTAACCTCCTCCAGTCCCCATACCCCTCCCCGTCTCTGTAACCTTCTCCAGCCCCTACACCCCTCCCTATCTCTGTAACCTCCTCCAGTCCCCATACCCCTCCTTAACTGTAACCTCCTCCAGCCCCACTCCCCTCCCTATCTGTGTAACCTCCTCCAGCCCCACTCCCCTCCCTATCTCTGTAACCTCCTCCAGTCCCCATACCCCTCCCCGTCTCTGTAACCTTCTCCAGCCCCCTACACCCCTCCCTATCTCTGTAACCTCCTCCAGTCCCCATACCCCTCCTTAACTGTAACCTCCTCCAGCCCCACTCCCCTCCCTATCTGTGTAACCTCCTCCAGCCCCACTCCCCTCCCTATCTCTGCAACCTCCTCCAGCCCCCACGCCCCTCCTTAACTGTAACCTCCTCCAGTCCCACACCCCTCCCTATCTCTGTAACCTCCTCCAGCCCCACTGCCCTCCTTAACTGTAACCTCCTCCAGCCCCACTGCCCTCCTTAACTGTAACCTCCTCCAGCCCCCACGCCCCTCCCTATCTCTGTAACCTACTCCAGCCCCACTCCCCCCTTAACTGTAACCTCCTCCAGCCCTCTCCCCCTCCTTAACTGTAACCTCCTCCAGTCCCACTTCCCTCCCTATCTCTGTAACCTCCTCCAGTCCCCATACCCCTCCTCAACTGTAACCTCCTCCAGCCCCCACACCCCTCCCTATCTCTGTAACCTCCTCCAGCCCTACACCCCCTCCCTATCTCTGTAACCTCCCCCAGCCCCTTCACCCCTCCCTATCTCTGTAACCTCCCCCAGCCCCTGCAACCCCTCCCCTATCTCTATAACCTCCTCCAGCCACCACACCCCTCCCTAATTGTAACCCCCTCCAGCCCCCACTCCCCTCCTTAACTGTAACCTCCTCCAGCCCCCACACCCCTCCCTATCTCTGTAACCTCCTCCAGCCCAACAATCCCACCCCATCTCTGTAACCTCCCCCAGCCCCTACATGCCCTCCCTATCTCTGTAACCTCCCCCAGCCCCTACAACCCCTCCCTATCTCCGTAACCTCCTCCAGCCCCCAGTCCCTTCCCTAACTGTAACCTCCTCCCCCAGCCCCTACAACCCCTCTCTATCTCTCTAACCTCCCCCAGCCCCTACAACCCCTCCCTATCTCTGTAGCCGCTACAGCCCTCCCTATCTCTGTAACCTCCTCCAGCCTCTACAGCCCTCCCTATCTCTAACCTCCCCCAGCCCCACAATCTTTCCCTGTCTTGGTAACCTCCCCCAACCACGACAACCTTCCCTATCTCTGTAATCTCCCCCAGCCCCTGCACCCGCTCCCTATCTCTGTAACCTCCTCCAGCCCCTACAACACCCTATCTCTGTAACCTCCTCCAGCCCCTGCACCCTCCCTATCTCTGTAACATCTTCCATCTCCACAATCCTCCCTACCTCTGTAACCTCCTCCAGCCTCTACAGCCCTCCCTATCTCTGTAATCTCCTCCAGCCCTTACATCCCTCCCTATCTCTAACCTCCTCCAGCCCCTACAAGCCCTCCCTATCTCTGTAACTTCCTTCAGCCCCCTACACCCCCTCCCTATCTCTGTAACCTCCCCCAACCCCTTCACCCCTCGCTATCTCGGTAACCTTCTCCAGCACCTACACCCACTCCCTATCTCTGTAACCTTCTCCAGCCCCTACAAGCCCTCCCTATCTCTGTAACCTCCTTCAGCCCCCTACACCCCCTCCCTATCTCTGTAACCTCCCCCAGCCCCTTCACCCATCGCTATCTCGGTAACCTCCTCCAGCCCCTACACCCACTCCCTATCTCTGTAACCTCCTCCAGCCCCCACAACCCTCCCTAATTGTAACCTCCTCCAGCCCTACAATCCCACCCCATCTCTGTAACCTCCCCCAGCCCCTCCAACCCCGCCCTATCTCTGTAACCTCCTCCAGCCCCCACATCCTTCCCTAACTGTAACCTCCTCCCCCAGCCCCTACAAACCCTCTCTACCTCTCTAACCTCCCCCAGCCCCTAGTTCCCCTCCCTATCTCTGCAACCTCCTTCAGCCCCTCCAGCCCTCCCTATCTCTGTAGCCTCTACAGCCCTCCCTATCTCTGTAACCTCCTCCAGCCTCGACAACCCTCCCTATCTCTGTAATCTCCCCCAACCCCTGCACCCCCTCCCTATCTCTGTAACCTCCTCCAGCCCCTACAACACCCTATCTCTGTAACCTCCTCCAGCCCCTACAACCTCCCTATCTCTGCAACATCTTCCATCTCCACAATCCTCCCTATCTCTGTAACCTCATCCAGCCCCTACAACCCTCCCTATCTCTGTAACCTCCTCCAGCCCCCACACCCCTCCATATCTCTGTAACCTCCTCCAACCCCTACACCCCTCCCTATCTCTGTAACCTCCTCCAGCCTACAACCCCTCCCTATCTCTGTAACCTCCTTCAGCCCCCTACACCCCCTCCCTATCTCTGTAACCTCCCCCAGCCCCTTCACCCATCGCTATCTCGGTAACCTCCTCCAGCCCCTACACCCACTCCCTATCTCTGTAAACTCCTCCAGCCCCCGCAACCCTCCCTAATTGTAACCTCCTCCAGCCCTACAATCCCACCCCATCTCTGTAACCTCCCCCAGCCCCTCCAACCCCGCCCTATCTCTGTAACCTCCTCCAGCCCCCACATCCTTCCCTAACTGTAACCTCCTCCCCCAACCCCTACAAACCCTCTCTACCTCTCTAACCTCCCCCAGCCCCTAGTTCCCCTCCCTATCTCTGCAACCTCCTTCAGCCCCTCCAGCCCTCCCTATCTCTGTAGCCTCTACAGCCCTCCCTATCTCTGTAACCTCCTCCAGCCTCGACAAGCCTCCCTATCTCTGTAATCTCCCCCAGCCCCTGCAGCCCCTCCCTATCTCTGTAACCTCCTCCAGCCCCTACAACACCCTATCTCTGTAACCTCCTCCAGCCCCTACAACCTCCCTATCTCTGCAACATCTTCCATCTCCACAATCCTCCCTATCTCTGTAACCTCATCCAGCTCCTACACCCCTCCCTATCTCTGTAACCTCCTCCAGCCCCCACACCCCTCCATATCTCTGTAACCTCCTCCAACCCCTACACCCCTCCCTATCTCTGTAACCTCCTCCAGCCTACAACCCCTCCCTATCTCTGTAACCTCCTCCAGCCCCTATACCCCCTCCCTATCTCTGTAACCTCCTCCAGCCCCTCCACCCCTCCCTATCACTAACCTCCTCCAGCCCCTACAAGCCCTCCCTATCTCTGTAACTTCCTCCAGCCCCTACACCCACTCCCTATCTCTGTAACCTCCTTCAGTCCCCTACACCCCCTCTCTATCTCTGTAACCTCCCCCAGCCCCACAAGCCTCCGGCTTTTTCCAATTCTGGGGTGAAATTCTCCCCAAACGGCGCGATGTCCGCCAACTGGTGCCCAAAACGGCGCCAATCAGACGGGCATCGCGCCGCCCCAAAGGTGTGGAATGCTCCGCATCTTTGGGGGCCGACCCCCAAAATTGAGGGGCTAGGTCGGCGCCGGAGGGATTTCCGCCCCGCCAGCTGGCGTAAACGGCCTTTGTTGCCCCGCCAGCTGGCGCGGAAATGACATCTCCAGGCGGCGCATGCGCAGAAGCGTCAGCGGCCGCTGACAGTTTCCCACGCATGCGCAGTGGAGGGAGTCTCTTCCACCTCCGCCATGGTGGAGACCGTGGCGGAGGCGGAAAGGAAAGAGTGCCCCCACGGCACAGGCCCTCCCGCGGATCGGTGGGCCCCGATCGCGGGCCAGGCCACCATGGGGCCACCCCCCGGGACCAGATCGCCCCGCGCCCCCCCCCAGGACCCCGGAGCCCGCCCACGCCGCCTTATCCCGCCGTTCAAAAGGTGGTTTAATCCACGCCGGCGGGACAGGCAATTTATCGGCGGGACTTCGGCCCATTCGGGCCGGAGAATCCAGCGGTGGGGGGGGGCCCGCCAACCGGCGCGGCCCGATTCCCTCCCCCGCCGAATATCCGGTACCGGAGACTTCGGCAACCGGCGGGGGCGGGATTCACGGCAGCCCCCGGCGATTCTCCAACCCGGCGGGGGTTCGGAGAATGACGCCCCAGGTCCCTCACATTTCCCCAATTCCCATCACTCCACCATTGGTGGCCGTATCCTCAGCTGCCTGGGGCCTGAGCTCTGGAATACCCCCCTTCAACCTCTCGTCTTCCATTTCCCGAGGGTGCTTCTTATTACTGACCCGTTTTGACCCAGCTTTTGGGAACCTGCCCTAATAGCTCCCTTCTGTAACCCACTGTCAAACATTTGGCAGATAATTGCTCCTATGAAGTGACCTGTGCCCTTTTCCTACCTTGTTGGTGCTATATAAATGCAAGATGTTCATACAAAGTCAACCTTCTAATTCCCTCCCCTCTACAAAATGTCTTGGGGTTAACGATGACCGTGTTCAGAGAGTGTAACTTGACCTTCCACTGCATGTTCTGTGCAGTGTCTGGTCTAGTCTGGGTTGTGTACATATTTAGCTAAGTTAACACTGCCAGAGTTTATTATAAACGGCCCTGTTTATGACAGGCACTATCAGAAGTCTGATAATTGGTTCTTTGTGCGGTGGCCTGCCCCTTGTGTGAGCCCTGTAAACTCCTGAAGGATTGGCTTTGGGTAGCCGGAGGGGGAGGGGGTGGAATCATCCCCTCCACCTCTGCTGATCTAGTCTGACATCGGTTGTGAGCATTGTGTAGATTAGTGTTTGTTCAATAAAAATCGCTGACGTTCACACGCAGAGAGCTAAGGTAACCGTAAGAATAGATCTTAACATGAAAATGCCTCGTAGACACAGCAGATATTTACTTTACGCACACACATATATGCTAACAAACACCACCATTCCGTGACCGAGGTACTCGCTGCATCATTTGCAGCGATCAAAATACTTTTTCTCATTTCGAAACAAACACACAAAAAAGGTTAAGGTTCATGTGCCTGCAAGTATTGAGGTCACCTGACCTAATAACGGCGTCCTTTTTTCTCTACTTCATTCACCAATCAGAAACACAATTTCACCCCATCTGGCAGCTGGTTAACACTGAGGGAAACGGGATCTTTAATGGCTCGTCAGTGGCTACGGCCTGACAAAGATTATGAGGGGCATGGATAGAGTGGATGGGCAGGCACTCTTTCCCAGGGTGGAGGGGTCGGACACCAGGGGGCATAGGTTTAAGGTCCGTGGGGCAAAGTTTAGAGGAGATGTGCGAGACGGGTTTTATTACACAGAGGGTGGTGAGTGCCTGGAACGCGTTGCCAGGGGAGGCTGTGGAAACAGATACATTAACGGCGTTCAAAAGGCATCTTGACAAATACATGGATGGGTTGTGTTGCTCTCTCTGGTTGTTTCTAAACATGGCGGTCAGTATGGTCGCCTTCCTTAATTCTAATTACGTTTGCTTTAGAGTCGCCAGGTATCTCTCGATACCGCCACAAGGTTCAAACCCGAATACTGATCAAAGAGTCGGTACACCAGTTAGTTAGTTCAAAGTCAATACTATTTATTTACACACACACAGTAAGATCTACTCATGCACAAAATACTACAGACTAAACTAGCACTACTGCTAAAGCCTATATTTATCTTCGGGCGCCCACTCAGTCAGAGGAACAATGGCCGTTGTTTGGAACTGAGGCTGTTGGGTTCGAAGATACACAGGGGAACAGCTAAGGTCGTCCGTCTGGTAGCGAGCGTTGACCTTGGACTTACTCGCTTCTGGTGCAGCTGGTGGACGGGTCTCTCCGCTGTGAGAGCCGATTCCAAGAGAGCGATTCTCTCTTGGGGCCTTCTTCTTATACCCGAAGGGGCTTCGCGCGCTTTTGGGCGGGCCTTGAACTTGGCCCCAATCAATTGGGCCGTTTCTCGATCATTCGCATTGATCCTGACCAATAAAGGGGCGGGTGCCCTGATGGCTGGGCGGGTCCTCGGTGGCCATTGGCTGGCTTTGTTTGTGCTTTCGGTTTGGGGAACTGGCGCCGTGAGGTCTGGAACCAGATCAGTTACTTAAATATCTTCCTTTGTTCCCGGAGATGGGCCATCCATATGCTAATGGGCCTACAGTTTCAGTCTCGTCTGGGAGCTGCGGCTCCAATATGCAGACAGACTCTGTGCCTGCTTGCTTTCTCAGCATTGTCCATATTTCCCTGCAATCTTTGCAAATGTCCATTTTGTATTCTGGAAGTGGCCACCCCAGGTGGCTATGGGTATAGAGAGATACGGCACTGGAGCACCCGGAGGAAACCCACGTAGTCACGGGGAGGACGTGCAGACTCTGCACAGACAGTGACCCAGCAGGGAATCAAACCTGGCACCCTGGCGCTGTGAAGCCACAGTGCTATCCACTATGCTACCATGCTGATATAAGTTCCTCATGGCAACTGGAGAATTTAAATTCAATTGACTCAATAAAATCTGGAATATAAAGCTGGTTTCAGTAATGATGAGCATTAACTACCTGATGCGATTTTATCACAATGCTCTTCAGGGAGAGAAATCGTCCGTCCTTACCTGGCCTGGGCAGCACGGTAGCACAGTGGTTAGCACAGTTGCTTCACAGCTCCAGGGTCCCAGGTTCGATTCCGGCTTGGGTCACTGTCTGTGCGGAATCTGCACATCCTCCCCGTGTCTGCGTGGGTTTCCTCCGGGTGCTCCGGTTTCCTCCCACAGTCCAAACATGTGCAGGTTAGGTGGATTGGCCATGATAAATTGCCCTTAATGTCCAGAAAAATGAGATGGGGTTACTGGGTTATGGGGATAGGGTGGAGGCACGGGCTTAAGTAGGGTGCTGTTTCCAAGAGCCGGTGCAGCGTCGATTGGCCGAATGGCCTCCTTCTGCACTGTAAATTCTATGATATTTGACTTCAGGTAGAAATAGCCCAGCAAGACATTCAGTGTCAAGTCGGTGGGAGACTCACCATTGCTTCCTCAAGGGTAATTAGGAAGGGGCAATAAATACTGATCTTACCAGAAACTAACCTCATCCTGCGAATTAATTTTACTTTAAAAATGTTTGGTTGAGAGGGACGACAGATGGCCAAGTTGATCAATAATCCAGTAACCACCCCTGCAAAAGGGGAGGGGCCAAAAGTTGCGGCAAAGCAATTCAATGATTAAATCTCCTTGTAAACTTCACTTGCCCGTAAATTATCGATGGCATTGTCCAAGGTCACCTGATAAATACTTTCTCTGCCCAAAATTGTTCGCAGAGTTGAGAGAAAAAAAAAATCAGAATCCAGTTCCTTGGAACCAACCTGGTGGCCAGTGTGTGTAACTACATTGTGACAGTTGACATGACAATAATGAATGGCAAACGTTGACACAGCGGCTACCAATGGGAAGCGTTGAAAGCGGAAAATCAGAGAAAAGAAAATAAGTTCTGGGGACCAGTGGTCAGCAGCTTACAGCAAGAATACCGTGCACGTAAATGCCGTTATTTCTAACCGCGTCTTTCCATGTTACAGGAGATGGCGCACTCTGTCTACCTGGTGATGGAGGTGAGTTGTGCAAGGTACTTTGGGTCACTCGGTGGGGGTTAAACATTGTGATTTATTGCTTCCAGATTACAGTTGCCCCCCCCCCCCCACCCAGAAGCACATGTGACAAATCTGTGTGGACGCTACCCAGGTTTATAGTAAAGCATACGGGGTTCCCTGTCTCTTCCTCAACTCCGAGGATATGTTTCTCTCGCACCGCTCGGCCGATATTGCTGCCGTCCGGTTTACCGTTGGACCTGCCTTCTATTCTCGGGCAAACGGCAGCTTGCGGCAGTTTGAGATTCCTTCCCAACTGATTACACGCTGGGCTTTATTTTTACATTACGCTGCAGCTGATAACCAATTATAGATTGTATCACATATAACTGACTGTACCATGTAACCTGACTCACTCACCCTGTGTGTTTTTGTGTTTTCCAGTACTGTAATGGTGGTGACCTTGCTGATTATCTCCATTGTAAGTCTGAAATAAAATGGCTTTGTAGAGTGTTAGTAAAATAATAACGCTGCTGATTGGCCGGCTGGAGATAAGATTACATCTAGTGGCAGCATTTACTGCGCAGAATGTGAATAGAGTTCAGCATTGGGTGTGACTGATAGGGCCACCTGTTTATGTATCTCCTAAACAGATTAGAAAGAAACAAAAAGCTTTCGTACCCTCATGGCATGTCCCCCCCAATTGCTTAACAGACAGTGAGGGGCGTTTGAAGTGTAGTCACTGGTATAATTTGGGGAAAATGCACAGCAAGCTCCCGTAAACTGCAAAGTTTGCTGTCTCTTTTGATGCAGTCCATGTGGTGTAGGTGCACCCACAGTGCTGCGAGGGAGGGAGTTCCGAGATTTTCACCCATTGACGGTGAATTAACACGTAACGAAATGCAAACTACTGTGGCAGCAGCCGAGCATCAACAACTTAATTTCAGCTGCCGCATCCCTTGAGGCCAGCAAGCCGCTGAGAAAATCTTCTCCTGGAGAAGTTTCTAATCTTCTGCAGATCTCCCGGACATCGCCATAAGTCTCGTGGATTTGACTGACTGCTTCACCAGTGAAGGAACGGCGACATATTTGCAAGTCAGGGCGGTGTGTGACTTGGAGGGGAACGTGTTGCAGGTGGAGGTGTTCCCGGGAATCTGCTACACTTGCTCTTCTGGGTGGAAGGTGCTGTCAAGGGAGCTTTGGTGAGTTGCTGCAGTGGTCCCTTGTAAATGGTTTAAGGTAGGCTATTGCCACTGTGGAAGGAGTTAATGTTTCAGATGGAAGGGTGGGGTGCCCATCAAGTGACCTGCTTTGTCCTGGATGGTGTCGAGCTTCTCGAGTGTTGTGGGAGCTGCACTCATCCAAGCAAGTGGAGAGTATTCCATCACACTCCTGACATGAGCCTTGTAGATAAAGCTTTGAGGAGTCAGGAGGTGAGTTACTCGTTGCAGGATTCCTATCCTCTGACCTGCTTTCTGTAGCCACAGTATTTATATGGCTGGGTCCAGTTCAGTTTCTGGTCAATGGTAGCTCGCAGGATGCTGATAGCGAGGGATTCAGTGATGGTAAGGCCATTGAATGTCAAGGGGAGATGGCTAAATTCTCTCTTATTGGCGATTGTTATTGCCTGGCACATGTGTGGCACGAATGTTACCCAAGCCCGAATGATGTCTAGGTCTTGCTGCATTGGACACAGACTGCCCCGGTATCTGAGGAGTTGTGGATGGTGTTGAGCACTGTTCAATCATCGGTGAACATTCCCACTTTGACCTTACGATGGAAAGAAGGTCATTGTTGAAGCAGCTAAAGATGGTAGGGCCTGAGGAACTCCTGCACAGTGTTCTGGGATTGAGATGATTGGCCTCCAACAATCACACCATCTTCCTCTGTGCTCGGTATTCACCAAGTCAAGATTTCAGTCAAGACCTCATGGGACCACTTTGAAGAAGAGCAGGAAAGTTCTCCTGGGACCAGTATTTATTTGTCAACCAACATTACTAAAATAGATGGATTGTCATTCTGACATTTGTGGACACTTGGGGGGAGATTCTCCGATATGGAGAAAAATACAGCACAGAACAGGCCCTTCGGCCCACGATGTTGCCTCCTTCTGCACTGTAAATTCTATGATAATCTATGATTAATCTAGGACAAAGGTTCGGCACAACACCGTGGGCCGAAGGGCCTGTTCTGTGCTGTATTTTTCTATGTTCTATGAGGCCAAGTTTTCGCGCCATCGTGAACGCCGTCGCGTTTCACGACGGCGCGAACCTGGCCCGGGTACGAGCGATTCTGGCCCCCACAGGGGGGCCAGCACCGTGCTGGAGCGATTCACGCCACTCCAGCCTCCTTTCGTGGCACCAAATTGGCGGCGCTCCAACCCGCGCATGCGCGGGGGACGTCTTTAGCGCGCCGGCCCCGACCAACAATGCGCCGCGCCAGAAAGTCCCCCCCCCCCGCCGCCCCCCCCCCCCCCCCCCCCCCCCCCCCCCCCCCCAGGCCGCCCCTGACCGTTCACGCAAAGTTCCCGCCGGTAGCGACCAGGGGTGGACGGCGCCGGCGGGACTCTGTCGTTTCGGCGCGGCCACCTGGCCCACCCGGGCCGGAGAATTGGCGGCCCCGCCGATTCCAGCGGCCCGTGGCCGGAGCAAACGGCGCCGATTCTCCGCACCTCGGAGAATCGCGCGCCGGCGTCGGGGCGTCGTGGTGCGGTTGCGCCAATTCTCCAGGCGGGCGCGGGGCTCGGAGAATCGCCCTCTTGGTGTGTGAAAATTGGCTGTCACATTTCCTAACACTCCAAACAAAAGTAAATAATTGACATGTGTAGCATTGTGGGACATCCTGAGGCATTGAAAGGTGAGAAATCAATGCAAATCCTTTCTTTCAAAGGTAAGGCACTATCTATATCTCTGGAGCAGTCAAAACAAGTTCTGTCTCTTTAGTAAAGCTGCAGGATGCCTAGAATGTATTGGTTGTCTGGATGTAGTAATGCTGGTGTTGTGTGCAGGTTAGTGGGCCTCTGTTCAGTGGTGCTGCTTAAATGATTGGAACAACCCTCGTGGTGAGAGCAGTGTAGTAATAAGAATAATAATCTTTATTATTGTCACAAGCCAGTTTACGTCAACACTGCAATGAAGTTACTGTGAAAAGCCCCTAGTCGCCACACTCCGACACCTGTTCGGGTTCACTGAGTGAGAATTCAGAATGTCCAAATTACCGAACAAGCACGTCTTTCGGGACCTGTGGGAGGAAACCGGAGCACCCGGAGGAAACCCACGCAGACACGGGGAGAACGTGCAGACTCCGCACAGGCAGCGACCCAAGCAGGGAATCAAACCTGGGACCTTGGTGCCGTGAGGCAGCAGTGCTAACCACTGCCCCACCGTGCTGCCCATGCCACCTCCTTTGTGTCAGAGTACTCAGGGCCCCTCCCCTCCCCATCTCTTTTAGAAATGGGTGGACGGTTACGGGCTGTTTTACATCTTGTAACTTTACCACCGACGCTTCCATCTGTTTAACCTAATTACTTACTGTAGGAATTAGGCACAAAGAGAATCTTAGACAGACCATGATACGGTATTGCTAACCCGCTCTGCTTGTTTCGTGCTCAGCCCCAGAGAATTGACCACTTGATTTGATTGGATTTGATTTACTGTCGCGTGTACCGAGGTACAGTGAAAAGTATTGTTCTGCGTACAGTCCAGACAGATCATTCCATACATGAAAAACATAGGACATACGATAAATACACAATGTAAATACATAGACACAGGCATCGGGTGAATCATATTTGATAAGAATATTATTGTATGTGTCTGTCGATTGTTCTCTGGGATTCTTTTTTTTATAATGGATGCGATCAATTGGTTTCTCAATTGCCACAGAAGGCTGTGGAGGCCAAATCGCTGAGTGTCTTTAAGATAGATAGGTTCTTGATTAATAAGAGATCAAGGGTTATGGATAGAAGGCAGGAGAATGGGGGTGAGAACGGTATCAGCCTGCACGTTCTCCCCGTGTCTGCGTGGGTCTCACCCCCCACAACCCAAAAGACGTGCAGGCTAGGTCGATCGGCCACGCTAGATTGTCCCTTAATTGGAAAAACAATAATTGGGTAGTCTAAATTTACTTTAAAAGACGAGACAGACACATATAAGCCATGATTGAATGGCGGAGCAGACTCGATGGGCCGAACGGCCTAATTCTCCTGTGTCTTATGGCCTTATGGTCTTTTCAATTCATAAGATGGCAGAATTGAAGAATTGCTTTGTGTGTTTGGGTGTGTGATGTGATGGCGGGAGACTGCAGTGTGAATTCACCGTCACGTTGTCATTGAGGAACCTGCTGCAGAGATATACTGATTCCAGGTTAGCATTTTAACATCAGGCAGTGAGCCCCATCGTTACAAAGGGATGGTTAGGTAGTACCTGCATTCTGATAGGATCTGAGGTTGCTTTCGAAGCCTAGAACAGCATATTGGACCCCGGCCGCTGAGTTTACCAGCTGCAGTCCGATGAGCGGGTTTTTCTGTCAGAGAGTTTACGGGCGGGATTCTCTCAGCCGAGGCTGAGCCGGAGAATCGCCGGGCGCGAATTGCGCGATGCCGCCCCGACGCCAGTCCGCCGATTCTCCGGAGAGCGGGGGCCGCTCTACGCGCCCCCCCCCCCGGCAATTCTCCGCCCGGGATGGGCCGAGCAGCCGTTAAAAAAAATCCGAGCCCCGCCGGCGTCGTCCACGTGTGGTCTTACCCGGCGGGACCTCGGCGTGCATCCATCGGGGGAGGCCTGCTTGGGAGGGTATGGGGGGGGACCGACCCTGGGCGGGGGGGGCTCGGCGTGCATCCATCGGGGGAGGCCTGCTTGGGAGGGTATGGGGGGGGACCGACCCTTGGGGGGGGGGGGGGGGGGGGGGGGGGCGGGCTCGGCGTGCATCCATCGGGGGCGGCCTGGTGGGGAGAGTGAGGGGGGGGGGGGACCGACCTCGGGGGGGGGGGGGGGGGGGCCTCGGCTGTGGCCTGGCCCGCGATCGGGGCCTACCGTTCAGCGGGCCGGCCTCTCAGGCGCGGGGCCTCTTTTGCTCTGCGCCAGTCCCTGTAGCCCTACTCCATGTTGCGTCGGGGCCAGCGCGAAGAAGGGAGCCACTGCGCCTGCATGCATTGGCGCCGGTCGCAGTGCGCCTGTTTTAACCCGCGGCGCCCATTTGACGCCGGCATCGGCAGCTGGAGTGGCGTGGGTCGCTCCAGTGCCGTGCTGGCCTACTGAAGGGCTTAGAATCGCTGCTCCTGAGGGCCTGTGGACGCCGTCGTGAAACGCGACTGCGTTTACGACGGCATCAACACTTAGCCTCAGGATCAGAGAATCCCGCCCTACGCCTCAGAGTTAAACCAAAAGCTGGCGGTCTCACCTCACTTTTACTTTCCAGTGAAGGGGACACTGAGCGAGGATACCATCCGACTTTTCCTGCAGCAGATAGCGGGCGCCATGAAGATGTTGCACAGCAAAGGGGTCATCCACCGCGACCTGAAACCGCAGAACATCCTCCTGTCCTGCACCGGAGGCCGTAAATCAAACCCCAACAACATCCGCATCAAGATAGGTGAGTGTCCAGTTTGTCTGTGGTGACCTCCGAAAATGACCTGTGGCATGGGTCCCTCCTGGACAAAGAGTGCTGGGCGCGATTGTCTAGGGCTAGTATAAACATGACTGGCCGAATGGCCTCCTGTGCTCCACCATTCTATGAATAACTCAGCTTTTATAATAAGGCACGTAACAGTTTGAGTATATGGGGGGGGGGAATCTTGCTTTTATTCAACATTTTATCATAATGCGCGGGGCTTTCCATAGAATTATGCAGAATATTCAGCCCAGAAACAAACCATTCGGCCCACCCAGTCTATGCTCCACTTGAGCCTTCTCGCAGCCTCCTCATCAAACTGTATTTGGGTAACGTTCTATTCCCTTCTCCCTCCTGTACGTATCCCGCTTCCTCTCAAAGGCATCAATGTTATTTGCCTCAACAACTCCCTCCCTGTAGTTCTCCATCTCAGTCTCTCCCTCGGAGAGGCTCCTTGAAGCTGACCTCCTCGGCCAGGTTTTTGACCACCCCTACTGAAACCTCCTTCGGTGGGCTCAGTGCCAGATGGATGTCACTGCTGTTTTACTGTACTAAAGGCACTGCACACTACACGCGGGGAGGCCGTGGTCGAGTGGTGTTGTTGCTGGACAAGATGCCCGGCGGAATACTCTGGGTTCCGGGGTTCGAATCCCAGCAGAGCAACTCAGTAACAATCTGCAAAAGCACATCTGGTTCACTTAAGCCCCATAGGGAAGGAAATCTGCCGTCCTTACATGGTCTGGCCTACTGTGGTGCACAGTGCTGCCCCCTCTGAAGTGGTCAAATCAAGTTCAACGTCAATAAATGCTGGCCCAGCCAGCAATGCCCACATCCCAGAAAAGGATTTAAAAAGGTACGAAATGAATGGTGCTCCTTGATGTGCTATAGAATAAAGAGATAAAACTTGTAAATAGTCAGTTTGAGTTGAACTGGTTAATCAGGCTTCAGGCTTCATCGAAAGCTTTAAGTTGTCCAACAAGAAAAGTTGGTTCTTTTCAGGATTGGAAGGCAGTTTGTGTATCTGAAAAGTTGCCCAGAAGTTGAGACTCTTTCAGTCTGTTTCCTCCTTCCCCCCCCCGCTCTCCCAGTATTTTCCTTGGCACGGTTTCTCAGATGACTGACTGCTTCTTTCTACGTCTTGCTGTCCTTATCTGACACTGAGTTCTTAAGAGTCTCGTAACCCCTGCCCTGCTAAAAGAAACAAATTAATTCAGTGCGTTCAATTAACATCGCTTTATCGCCCCTCCTCGAAACCTCAACCCCCCCCCCCAAGCTGAGCTTTTTAACTCCTGCAACCTCTCCTGCACCAATGAAATGAAATGAAAATCGCTTATTGTCACAAGTAGGCTTCAAATGAAGTTACTGTGAAAAGCCCCCAGTCGCCACATTCCGGCGCCCCTTCGGGGAGGCTGGTACGGGAATTTAACCGTGCTGCTAGCCTGCCTTGGTCTGCTTTAAAAGCCAGCCATTTAGAAGAGCATCTATTTCCACCTCCAGCCCTCAATCAAACTGTTTGCTGAAACCCTCAGCCAGGCTTGATCCGTAAACTGGGAACTGTTCCAGCGATCTCCAGCCGACCCCCCACACTTCACCCTCCGGAAATCCGAGCTGACCCAGGACTCCCCCCGCCCCCGCCGTGGCTGAAAATGGCTCCAGCCCCTCGCCCCACCCCAACATTTAATTTAAGAATTCCCCCACCCTGGTCTTTGAATCCCTGCGTGGCCTCATCATTGGTTCCTCCAGGAACTAGCGGCCTAGAAAACTCCCAGCAGAAACATCGCAAGGGGCAGAAAGAAATTAATCTTTTGACACTCTTACTTGTTATAAAAATATTGGAGTTGGTGGGAAAATGCTTTTTGATTCACAGTCAAGAATCTGCCAAACTGGGTGAGGAAAAGGAGTGAATTTTCCCAGGCTGACTGGGGGGTAGGGTACAGGGTGGGGGAGGGTGCTGGGAAAGTAGTGGGGGGCCATCCAAATGTGTTGCTGCTGATGGGGAAGTGTCCCAAGGGTGACCTGGAAGCAGATCATCCACATGCTCACTGGAGGACAGCAACCAATCTGCATATTTAAGGCCCCAAATAGGGATTATTGTGAGTGTCAGCCAGTATTCTGTGGGGTGACTCCCTGCTTCGTGGGGAGGCGTCAGTTTAATGGAGATGTCCCCCCCCCAACCCCTTCCCCACCCATCCCCCAACGGCAGCCCAGGGGCCCATAGGAAATGTTGGCTCCACCCCCCCCCCCCCCCCCCCCAAAGAGGGGGCCAGGGACAGAAAAGGCTGCACTTCACTGAGAGGGAATTTCCTTCCAATCGGAGGGGCTTGCCTGCTGGGCCTCGCTGAAATGGTATTTTAAGCTACTCTGCGTCGAGGTGCCCTCTCGATCACCCACCTCCCTCGGCAGCACCCACCTCTCCGAGTGATGCCATGAGGATCCAAAGCTGAGGGTTTTCTGAATGGGCTGGCAGCATGGAGAACCCACCTCCCTCGGCAGCGCCCCCTCCGAACTCGCCACCCAACCAGGAGACCCACCTCCAGTAATATCGCCCTGCCGCCATATTGCCTGCCCCTTCAGGTTCAAGACCACTGTTCCAAATGGGGTTTCAAAGCCCATGGGGATATCCTGCCTAAAGGAGTCTGTTAGCTTGGAAATGGGTTGTAGTAATGTGGGCCAGGGTTTAGAGAACCCCAAAGTGTATCATGGAGTTCACCTGACCCACAACGTTTACTAGATTGTGGTGTGGGGAGCACACGGCCCACTCTACAGGTGTGGGACAGCAGAAATGGAAAAGTGTTTTTTAAAGCCAAACAATGTTTATTCTGTGAACTCAAGTTAACTTTTTTAAAACATACAGTGAACATCTTAGCAACCAGTAATTCAAATACAACCCACAAAGAATACAACATAAGTAATCCTTTAAGCTTTCCTTTTAACATCCATACGACTTAAAACACCTTTTACCAGAAGCACATCAGGTTAAAGTCACTACTGTTATTAGTTTTAAATCACCAGGATCGATTTACAGTCTTTAGATTACAGAACATAGAACATAGAACATAGAACAATACAGCGCAGTACAGGCCCTTCGGCCCACGATGTTGCACCGAAACAAAAAGCCATCTAACCTACACTATACCATTATCATCCATATGTTTATCCAATAAACTTTTAAATGCCCTCAATGTTGGCGAGTTCACTACTGTAGCAGGTAGGGCATTCCATGGCCTCACTACTCTTTGCGTAAAGAACCTACCTCTGACCTCTGTCCTATATCTATTACCCCTCAGTTTAAAGTTATGTCCCCTCGTGCCAGCCATTTCCATCCGCGGGAGAAGGCTCTCACTGTCCACCCTATCCAACCCCCTGATCATTTTGTATGCCTCTATTAAGTCTCCTCTTAACCTTCTTCTCTCCACGAAAACAACCTCAAGTCCATCAGCCTTTCCTCATAAGATTTTCCCTCCATACCAGGCAACATCCTGGTAAATCTCCTCTGCACCCGCTCCAAAGCCTCCACGTCCTTCCTATAATGCGGTGACCAGAACTGTACGCAATACTCCAAATGCGGCCGTACCAGAGTTCTGTACAGCTGCAACATGACCTCCTGACTCCGGAACTCAAACCCTCTACCAATAAAGGCCAACACTCTATAGGCCTTCTTCACCACCCTATCAACCTGGGTGGCAACTTTCAGGGATCTATGTACATGGACACCTAGATCCCTCTGCTCATCCACACTCCAGAGAGAGACTCTAATACACCTTCTGGCTGTGACTGCGGCTATCCAGCTCTGAAAACGAACCTAAAACACACCCTGCAGCCTAAAACGAAACTAAAGTTGACAGACAGCCCAGCTCCACCCACTCTCTGACATCACTGCAGGAATAAACACCCATTTCTTAAAGGTACTCTCACTACAGATACTTATATACACACCCATTTATAAAAACCATTTCTTAAAGGTACTCTCACTACAGATACTTATATACACACCCATTTATAAACAACCATTTCTTAAAGGTACTCTCACATGACAATAAGAAGGAGACCGTGACAATGAATGTGCTGGGTGACCAATGGGAGGAATAGGTCAAATGGAGGCGGGCAGTCATGTGGCGGAATCTGGAAGACCGTATCCAACCAGCGTTCAATTCCCTCCACTCATGGGTTCAAAACAGGAGGCGAGGAAAATGGCCAAAAATATTTCAACTCATTGCTCAGCTGCAGAAATAGTCTTGGATACGAGTCAGGCGAGAGTGTGGGAGATCTGCCCTGTTGAGGATCCGTCTCACTTCCGAGAAAGCCCGTGCTCATGCGTGGCTACTTACCACATTGAGTCGCCTACTTTAGCTGGATGCATGCCTCGGGTTTCAGCACATAGTGGGCGAAATTCTCCGTAATCGGCGCGATGTCCGCCAACCGGCGCCACAAATGGCGCAAATCAGTCCGGCATCGCGCCGCCCCAAAGGTGCGGAATTCGGCAACCGGCGGGATTCACGCCAGCCCCCGGCGATTCTCCGACCCGGCGGAGGGTCGGAGAATCTCGCCCAGTGTCCTGTTTTTATTAAATTTTAGAGTACCCAATTAATTTTTTCCAATTAAGGGGCAATTTAACGTGGCCAATCCACCTACCCTGCACATCTTTGGGTTGTGGGGGCGAAACCGACGGAAACACGGGGAGAATGTGCAAACTCCACACGGACAGTGACCCAGAGCCGGGATCGAACCCGGGACCTCGGCGCCGTGAGGCAGCAGTGTTAACCCACTGTGTCACCGTGCTGCCCTTGGTTTCCTGTTTCAAATTGCCCTACCTAACATTACCCTGCTGTCTCAGCCAATCAGAAGACGAACAGACTCTCATCTGGTTGGATAATGAAAAAGAACTCCGTTTTTACATGCCCAGACAATTTCGCTCTTTGTGTTCTTTGATTGCAGTTTTATGCTGGAGATTATTCTTCAAGTCTTGGAGACCCCAGAGCAGTCCTGAAGGATTTGGTGTGATGATAAAAGTTAAAGGGAGTAATTTAATGTGCCGTTTCCAATTGAACGAAATGATTGCTTTGATAACATGAGTTTACCCCCAAACATGCTGCTTATGTTATTTTGTTGAAATCTTGTTTTGTTTGAAGTGTAAGTACTGAGCAGACTTTGCTTTGGCAATATTGCTGAATTCTCTCCTCTAATTTGAACACAGCTGACTTTGGTTTTGCCCGGTATTTACAGACCAACATGTTGGCAGCAACTTTGTGTGGTTCACCCATGTACATGGTGAGTATACACACAGAGCGAGTACTAATTGTTTTGCTGCTTGCATTCGATAGTGAAGTGGTTTATATGTGACTAATCTCCTCCAGACAACATAATAATCGCTTATTGTCACAAGTAGGCTTCAATGAAGTTACTGTGAAAAGCCCCTAGTCGCCACATTCCGGTGCCTGTTCGGGGAGGCCGGTACGGGAATTGAACCCGCGCTGCTGGTTTGTTCTGCATTACAAGCCAGCTGTTTAGCCTGCTGTGCTAAACCAGCCCCTGATGACATGACTTTCATTCCCATCATGAGAGTTAGATTTCAATTTCAAACAAAAAACAAATTAGGGTTTTGGCTCAACCTCTCATCCCCAAGATGCACCTCCGACAGTGCAGCTTCAGGAAATCTGCCACTTTTACCTGGTCTGGCCTACGGGTGACTCAATCCCAACGCCAAAGTGGTTCACTCTTATGGCCCTGCGAACTGGCTTAGTGAGTCACTCAGTTGTGTGGAGCTGACCTCCCACCCACCTACACAAGGACATCTCGCTTACATTAACACTGCAATGTAGTTTCTGTGAAACGCCCCTAGTCGCCACACTCCGGCGCCTGTTCGGGTACACAGAGGGAGAATTCAGAATGCCCAATTCATCTAACAGCACGTCTTTCGGGACTTGCGGGGGGAAACCGGAGCACCCGGAGGAAACCCACGCAGAGACGGGGAGGATGTGCAGACTCCGCACAGACAGGGACCCAAGCCGGGAATCGAACCCAGGGCCCTGGAGCTGTGAAGCAACAGTGATAACCGCTGTGGTATCATGCTGCCCAGCTTGCTACATATACCTGTGGTAGTTGACCTACCGCCCTCTGAGCTTGCTGCCCTACACTGGCACCCAGTTTGGTTTTGAAGTTCTCGTCCTCATGTTGAAATGCTCCCTTGTCTTTGCCCCTTTCTGTCCCTGTAGCCCCCTCTAGCCAAAAAGCCCTCCAGGAACCCCTGCGTGCTGCTAGCTCCGGCCTCTTGGACTTTTCCTCAGCCTTGGAGACCGTTCCGTGAGCCGTGTAGGGCCTTAAAAACTCAGACATTCTCTTCCCGAATCCCTGCCACTCCACCACTCTTTCCTCCTCTAGGATGTTCCCCAAAAACCAACCGTT
Organism: Scyliorhinus torazame; assembly: GCF_047496885.1. Lineage (NCBI taxonomy): Eukaryota > Metazoa > Chordata > Chondrichthyes > Carcharhiniformes > Scyliorhinidae > Scyliorhinus > Scyliorhinus torazame. The sequence goes on from NC_092707.1 coordinate 10,654,210, forward strand.
AATACTCCGGAGAATGAGAATTCAGCCCCAGCATGACAGCGAGAAACCCGGTTCAATTTCCAAAGAAAGAAGTCTGGAAATAAAAAGCCAGTCTCGGCGAAAATGACTGAGAGACGGTTGGACTGCCGAAAACCCCGGGGTTCCCTCAGGCTCCTCTCTGAGAACGAAACCAGTTCTCCTCACCCAGTCTGGGCCTGTGCAATGGCTTCAGTCTCACACCAATAAGGCTGGCTTTCGACCGCTCTTGAAGTGGTCACTCAGCTGCAACAAACAAGTGGGCAGCACGGTGGCACAGAGGTTAGCACTGTTGCTTCACAGCGCCAGGGTCCCAGGTTCGATTCCCCGCTGGGTCACTGTCTGTGTGTGCGTGGGTTTCCTCCAGGTGCTCCGGTTTCTTCCCACAGTCCAAAGATGTGCCAGTTAGGTGCATTGGCCATGCTAAATTGCTCTTAGTGTCCAAAACGGTTCGACTGGGTTACGGAATAGGGTGGAGGTGTGGGGCGCTCGTTCCAAGGGCCTGTGAAGACTCGATGAGCCGAATAGCCTCCTATACTGTAAATTCTATTCTATGTCATAACCAGATACACGACAGCTCACCGCCATCTCCGTAAGGTAGCTTAGGGGTGGGCGATAAATGCTGATCCTGCCAGTGACACCCAGCTCCCTAGAATGAAGGACAAATAAATAGTGTCACCTGGCCTCATTTACTGTGCGTGTAGCCTTCCATAGTTGTCAGCAGTAACATGGGTGTGGCTGGCAGGATAACAGTTAATTATCAGCCCACCGCCCAGTCATCTGTCCAGCTGTTTGTTTCTCTGCATGTTTGGTTTCGAACCCGGACACGAGCCTGAGATTGCCTCCCCCGCCTGACCGAGCTTCGGAAACACGGCCCAGGCTGTTTGCTCACCTGGGCGTCACACACTTGTTACAAAGCGACGATGATGGGACGTAAGCAGCTCTGAGCAAACAGCAGCTGTTCAGCCCATTGAGCTGCCAACTCAATGAAATAGCCACCCATGTGTGGATCTATTTAAATCATACATTATACCGAGGCAGCACCTTCCCTCACGAGTGGTCGAAAAAGATCCTGCAACATTACATTGAAGAAGAGCAAAGAGAGTTTCCCCTTGACCAATATTTATCCCTCCGTTTAGTAGCGAAAAGCATTGTTGTGACACAAAGGCGAAGATTTCTGATGAAACTCAGAGCAACAGAGCAACTGTGTGGAAAGTGAATAGACTGAACTTTTCCAAGCCAGTGATTCATGTATTAGTTTGCTGGCTGATGTAACTCTTGCTCAGATACTATAACAGGTCATTATGAATCATCAGTAAAACATCAACTGGGTTTGTTTACTTGCGAAGATTAGGATTTTACCACAGAAACCACAGATCAGAAAACAAAACGTTTTGTAGGAGGGCAGCAATCGGACCCTGCGTGCACCCGGGAGGCCCCCGCCCACCTCGTGTTCAAGTTTAAAGAGCTTACGTTTACATAACGTATTTGACGATCTCAGCATTTCCAATGTCACTGGGTTCAAATCCCAGAACTCGGCTCCCTAACAGCATTGCAGGTGTACCTACACCACATGGACTGCAGCTCACTACCGCCTTCTCAAGGGGCATTTGGGGATGGGCAGTAAATGCTAGCCTAACCAGCGGAGCCCACAGTCCATGTAATCATAGAATCCCTACAGTGCAGAAGGAGCCCATAAGACATTGGAGCAGAATTAGGCCACTCGGCCCATCGGGTCTGCTCCGCCATTCAATCATGGCTGATATTTTCTCATCCCCATTCTCCTGCCTTCTCCCCATAACCCCTGATCCCCTTATTAATCAAGAACCTATCTATCTCTGCCTTAAAGACACTCAGTGATTTGGCCTCCACAGCCTTCTGCGGCAAAGAGTTCCACAGATTCACCACCCTCTGGCTGAAGAAATGCCTCCTCATCTCTGTTTTAAAGGATCGTCCCTTTAGTCTGAGATCATGTCCTCTGGTTCTAGTTTTTCCGACAAGTGGAAACATCCTCTCCACGTCCACTCTATCCAGGCCTCGCAGTATCCTGTAAGTTTCAATAAGATCCCCCCTCATCCTTCTAAACTCCGATGAGTACAGACCCAGAGTCCTCAACCGTTCCTCATTGGACACGAGGCATTCAGCTCATCGGGTCTGCACCGACCGTCCGAAAGGGCACCCTAGCTAGGCTCAATCCCCCGCCCTATCCCGTAACCCCACCTAGCCTTTTGTACACTAAGGGGCAATTTAGCACGGCCAATCCACCTAACCTGCACATCTTTGGACTGTGGGAGGAAACCGGAGCACCCGGAGGAAACCCACGCAGACATGGGGAGAACGTGCAGACTCCGCACAGACAGTCACCCGAGGCGGGGTGGGTGCTGTGAGACAACAGTGCTAACCATGGTGCCACCGTACTGGCCCAATAATAAATTAACTTTTTAAAAACCCTTTACAGCCAATGAAATCCTTTCGTAGAAAACACAGCAGTTAGATTCCACAGACAGCAACACGACACTGAGGGACTTTGTGGAGGGGGGTGACGGGAACAGGTTCGAATTCCCATCACCCCGTTTCCCCCGGCAAAGCCTGGCTCTCATTTTAAACGTGCCTCCTCATTTCACCTCACCAACACCCGGGGAAATAGCTTCTCTCGATCCACATGAACAAACCTAAACGCCTCGATTGGATCATCGCTCAACTTTCTAAATTCAAGCCAACTTTACATTGTAAGTCCTCGTAATTTAACCCTTTAATTCTAGTGGAGGCCGCAAGACGCGAAGGCAGAGCGGGTGCTTCATGTTGCTGATTACGGGATCTTGCTGTGTGCAGGTTGGCTGCTGCGTTTTCTGGGAGTAGAAGAGAGAGGTTAATACTTTTCAGCTTAGTCCCGTGTATCCCAGTCGTCATCAAACCTCAAAATAAAAGTGTCTCATTGGCTGGAAAGGATTTTTAAAATACATTCATTTTTTTCACGGGATATCGGCTGGTTTATTGCCCGTCCCTTCGTGCCTCTGAGAAGCTGGTGGTGAGTCGTCTTCGTAAACCCCTGCCAGTCCCTGTGGTGTAGGTACACCCACCGCGCTGTTAGGGAGTGAGGTCCAGGATTTTGACCCAGCAACTTTGGGACACGCTGAGAGTTTTCAGGGCATGAACCCAAATGAATTGCTGATGGGTAAGGAGAGGAAGCGATACGGAGCAAAGGGAGGTAAATGGGACTGGGGTGTGGTTGAGTCCGTGGTGTAATTGAGCGGCAGGGCAGTTTCGAGCGAGCTGAGGCCTGAATTATGTCTGCTTTCCTGAACAGCTTTTCCACAGAACCGATCGGGCAGAATCAGTATTTGAATTTTGAGAGGTTTCTCTGGGGAACTCGAAACATTCAATGTGTTTTCGATGAGGCTACAATTCTAACTTCTTTCTGGCCCTCTCTCACCAGGCCCCGGAAGTCATTATGTCCCAGCATTATGACGCCAAGGCCGACCTGTGGAGTATCGGAACTATTGTGTACCAGTGTCTGACTGGCAAAGCCCCCTTCCAGGTAAGCATTAAAAAAAAACATTTCTTAAATTTGTTCTTGGGATATGGCCGTCGCCGGCTGGGCCAGCATTTGTTGCCCATTTCTAATTGCCCTTGAATTGAGTGGCTTGCTCGGCCATTTCAGTGGGGGGGGGTGCAGTTAAGATTCAACCGCATCGCTGTATGGATCTGGAGTCACGTGTAGGCCAGACCGGGTAAGGATCGCAGATTTCCTTCCCTGAAGGACATTAGTGAACCAGGTGGGTTTTTAACGACAATTGGCAACGATTTTGTGGTCGTCATTAGACTTTTAATTCCCGATCTTTTTATATAATTGAATTCAACTTTCACCATCTGCCATAGTGGGATTTGAACCTGGAAGTATCCGAGCATTACCCTGGGTCTCTGGGTTACTTGTCCAGCGACAATGCCACTACACCACCCGCCTCCCCTCATCATCACCCGAGTGCTGTTGGATACACGTGACTAAGCTGAAAAGCATTAACCTCTCTCTTCTACTTCCAGGTTATGGAAAGACCTCCTGAGGTTATGAAACGGGCAATATTAAGTGCACGCTCTTTCCATAAAGAAATCAATGCCGGGTGCATTACCCAGCCTGTGTGAGAAGGCAATACCTGAACCGTACTCATCCCCTGATGTCCCAAAACACTTCTCAGACAATGAAGCACTTTTTGAAGTGTAGTCACTGCTGTCGTGTACAAAACGCAGCCTCCAATTCGAGTGCAGCCAGATCCCATAAACAGCATCGAGATAATGACCAAATGATCCAATTTTTTAAAAAAGGTGATGTTGATTGAGTGGCAATATTAGCTAGGACTGGGGTTCCCAAACTGCGTTCCTTGGAACCCTGAGGTAGGGTATCAGGGGGGACTCTACGCTTCTTCAACATAGTAGATGTTCGATATGTTCCTGGGCAGACCGGGCCTTGGTTTCTAACACTTCTACAGAGTGAGGAAGGAAGAGGAGAGTGTAGAATTAAGCAGACAATTTAGCTTAAGACGAAGGAAGAAACTTCAATTTTTCCAGCAATTATCTAAGGTCGTCCGAAAGCAGGTCTATTGGGTACTTCAGCCCATTCCTATTATTTCTGATCCTTCAGATCGATGTTCTACCTGTAAAGGTTCATTCGAGAAGCTGTTTAAACACCCCCTGGTGTTGGGAGAAGAGCAGGGCGTTCTCCCCGTCTCCTGGCCAACGTGCTTCAAAAAAGACAACCTGAGATTGGTTAACTTCTGTCATTTCCTTGGTTTACTGTTTGTGGAATCGTGCTGTGCACAAAATGGCCGCAGTGCTCGTCTACACATGAACAGTAATTGCAATCCGTATCGAGTCCTCATGATCTCTCTGAACGTTTCGCTCTCATCAAATTTCCTCAGGGCAGATACTGAGAGATTGAGGTTGGTCCACAAAGGGATTGTTTTTGTTTTGTTATCTATTCAGCGACCACCTGGGCTGGAGCAGGTTGGCAGGTTGTTGCATCACTCGCTGCTTTCCTCCAATAGTTTGGAAAGCTGGATACTATTTCTTTGGCTTGATCACAGAGGGGAAGGACCAGATTAATATTGCCACCATTTGTCTTGAGGAAACGTATCGGGAAAACTGTCAGCATTGGTCGCATTTCTGGTCGCTCCTGAAGCTTGGACCACACCTGAAAGGCCCACCCCACCGATCGCCAACCAGCTCCCATTTAGACAATTGCCTGCCCCATGGCGAAGCTCCTCTCCTGACTTTCACAGTGTTTCCAGCTATTAGCCTCAATGTGTTGATTTATGAGGGAGGTTGCATAGACTAGGCCGGTATTCCCTCAAGTATAAAAGATTGATGATTGATCTAATTGGGGTGTTTAAGATGACAAAAGGATTAGAGAGCGAGGAGAAAAAAAATTAATTTCCTCTGAGGAGGCCAGAAAAATACGCACAGCAGGCGTTTATGTAGCTTTCCTGCCAGAAAGTAAGGAGGCATGGGATAGTGGGAAATTTGGCCAGTTGGATAACGAACTGGCTAACCGATAGAAGTCAGAGAGTGGTGATGGATGGCAAACATTCAGCCTGGATCCCAGTTACCAGTGGCGTACGGCAGGGATCAGTTCTGGGTCCTCTGCTGTTTGTGATTTTCATTAATGACTTGGATGAGGGAGTTGAAGGGTGGGTCAGTAAATTTGCAGACGATACGAAGATTGGTGGAGTTGTGGAGGGCTGTTGTCGGCTGCAAAGAGACATAGATAGGATGCAGAGCTGGGCTGAGAAGTGGCAGATGGAGTTTAACCCTGAAAAGTGTGAGGTTGTCCATTTTGGAAGGACAAATATGAATGCGGAATACAGGGTTAACGGTAGGGTTCTTGGCAATGTGGAGGAGCAGAGAGATCTTGGAGTCTATGTTCATAGATCTTTGAAAGTTGCCACTCAAGTGGATAGAGCTGTGAAGAAGGCCTATGGTGTGCTAGCATTCATCAGCAGAGGGATTAAATTTAAGAGCTGTGAGGTGATGATGCAGCTGTACAAAACTTTGGTAGGGCCACATTTGGAGTACTGTGTACAGTTCTGGTCGCCTCATTTTAGGAAGGATGTGGAAGCTTTGGAAAAGGGGCAAAGGAGATTTACCAGGATGGTGCCTGGAATGGAGAGTAGGCCTTATGAGGAAAGGTTGAGGGTGCTGGGCCTTTTCTCATTAGAACGGAGAAGGATGAGGGGCGACTTGATAGAGGTTTATAAGATGATCAGGGGAATAGATAGAGTAGACAGTCAGAGACCTTTTCCCTGGGTGGAACAAACCATTACAAGGGGACATAAATTTAAGGTGAATGGTGGAAGATATCGGGGGGATGTCAGTTGAGTTGGAAACATTAGGGATCTTCAAGCGGCTATTGGATAGGTACATGGATTACAGTAGAATAATGGGGTGTAATTAATTTGTTCTTAATCTAGGACAAAAGTTTGGCACAACATCGTGGGCCAAAGGGCCTGTTCTGTGCTGTATTTTTCTATGTTCTTTAACACAGTAAAATATCCCAGAATACTTCACGGGTGAGTAAGCAAACTAAATTTAATACAGGCACATAAGGAAATACCAGGGCCGAAGACTGGTGAAAGAGTTCGGCTTTAAGAATCTTAGAGGAGGAGAGAGCGGGACAGAGATTTAGGGAGAGAATTTCAGAGCTTGGGGCCCAGGGAACTGAAGGCACAACCATTATTGGGGGTGAAAACCATCCGGGCCCCAACTCCCCACACCCCACCACACGCCTCAACTATCAGTTGTGTTGAAAGAAAGGGACTTGGGTAGCAGTAAGTGAACGTTGTTCAATGAACCGGGAAACATGCCTATCTCGCCAGCCTGTCAGACATCCCAAAAACAGGACCAAACTATTACAATGGGGAATCGAAATTGTTACGATCCCAGTTGATGCTATAATGGGATGGGAAAGTCCCAGCATGGAACCCTGCCTCAAAAGACCGTAACTGTTTTTAAAAATTCAAATGTGGAGGAAGAGAGTCAGGGCCGAGAATTAATTTCAACACCAAGAAAAAACATTCATTACAGATGGAAAAATTAGATTATAATTCAATACCCCTTGACTCTCCCGTTAGCTTAACAATTACAGACAGATTTAAAGATTAACATGGATTCCAAAGTACATCTTAAGCTGCCATGGTCGCATTAACACAAAAAGTCCCTTTTAAGCACACAAGCTGATTGTGGTCAAATACATGCACTCTGCTCTGAACCCAAGTTGGTGTCTATGGATTCCGCCTCAGAATCTCCACCGATGACGGTCACATGAGAGTTTCCAAACACCATTCCCAAAAACACACATTAAAATCTTTCCCCATAATAATGATTTCCCTTCGCAGTTTGTATTCCTAAATCCAGTCCAGGTTTTCCAAATGACTCTTTTAAGCCAAGCTCCACTCCACTTGTAACAGCGTCCTGGTTTTGGAGACTGTACAGGCATGATGGGCTGAATGGCCTCGTTGTGTGCCATTAGCTTCTATGGGCACGATCTTCCACCCTTTAATTCTGATTTTCAGTGTAATCCCTCCAGTCAGCAAATCCATGGCCGGTTGCTGTCCTGAAATTGTCCATTTTATTCTCTTGTTGATTCACTGGCCATTCTATGGCACCGTTATTCAGTGATCAGGTTCTGCATTGATAAACCTGGACCAGTGGGTCCACTTACTGTCCATTCTCCATCCACTCATCATTTTCTGACCATCTCTTGACTGCTCACTCACCACCCACTGACCTTCACTCACTATCCACTGACTGACCATCCACTGACCACCCTTTGATTCATAAGGGATTCAAGGGGTTATGGGGAGAAGGCAGGAGACTGGGGATGAGAAAAATATCAGCCATGATTGAATGGCGGAGCAGACCCGATGGGCCGAATGGCCTAATTCTGCTCCTGTGTCTTCGGGACCATCCAAGAAAGGCTGGACTCAATTTTTGAACTGTCCTCAAAATAGACGAGTGTTGCCACCTGAAAGAGCCAGGCTCGTAATGAAAATCAGCATCCAGTTTCACTTCAGTGAACTTGCTCCAAATCTCTCTCTCTCTCTTGCTCTCGCTGTCTCTCTCTTTCTCTCTCTCTGTCTCTCGCTCTCTCTCTCTCTCTCTCTTGACTCATCCCAGGAGTGATGATATAAGAAATGAGGCTTGGTTATTTTGTAAACAAACATTATTAAAACAAAATAATTACAATGTTTAAACTTTTACTTCACAGTTCTACCACCAACAGATTACATGCAGTTTCTTAAACTTAACACTAGTTCACACAAACAACACTTTGCATGAAAATACAAATCTCGTTCCACTCACACATAAAGGCAAAATCAACACCTGTATTTAGGAAGCGATCTTTCTTCTGTTAGGTACATTCATTAAGAACCCTTTTCCAAAGCCATCTCTCTATGGCTTTTTTTTTCGACCTTTTAGATGGCTGCTTACATCCTTTCCAGTGTAGCAGATTTCATGACCTGCCTCATGACTGCTCACATCCTTCTCTTTGCCTGTTCCAAATCGATTTCTCTCTCCCTCTCTCTCTCTCTCAGCTCCGATCTTCAAATAAAGGCCCAGACTGGAAATTTTCAACTATAATTGGGCTGCTTGATTGTCCACTCCCGTTTACACAAAAGACCAGCAACGGAATTCTCCAACGGCGGGATCCTCCAGTCCACCAGCAGCACCCCCACCCCACGGGTTTCCCGAAAAGTTGTGGGGTGACCACAATGTGAAACCCATTGGCCGGCTGCGGGGATGTAGAATCCCGCTGCAGGCGAGTGGGGGGGGGGGGGGGGCCCATGCTGGAAAATGCAGCTGGTGGACTGGAGAATCCCACCCCAGAGCTATTCCATTCATATGCAACTTCCTTCGATTGACGGACAAATGGGCCATCAGTCTCTGTAACATCAGACTCTGGTCCTGCAGGAATGCCCCAAAAGACAATGGATCTCGGGTGAATCACCTTATGCATTCCCTAATGGGTTTAAGTCTGAATGGGACCATGTGACTCAGCCAGGTGTAGGCGTATCCCTCTGACTCTGCTGCGAGCAGTCTTTTATTTCAGTCTGTTTAGCCCCTAAATTGCGACATTTTGGACCCCATTTCTGGACCCAGGTTGCTAGCATCTGCCACATCTTGACAGTCTACTTTATTTCCTTACTCTGTAACCTCCTCCAGCCCTAGGATTGTGCTCCACAATTCTGACCTCCTGCGCACCCCTTAGTTTTATTGCAACACCATTGGCAGCCATTCGGGGCTGGTTTAGCACACTGGGCTAAATAGCTGGCTTTTAAAGCAGACCAAGGCAGGCCAGCAGCACGGTCCAATTCCCGTACCAGCCTCCCCGAACAGGCACCGGAATGTGGTGACTAGGGGCTTTTCACAGTAACTTCATTTGAAGCCTACTTGTGACAATAAGTGATTTTCTATTTCTACTCTATTTCCTTCGCTTGCCCAGGTCCTGCCCTCTGGAGTTCCCTCCCTAAACATCTCCATCTCCCTACAACCCTCTGCTTTAAGATGGTCTTTAAAACCTACCTCTTTTGACCGGGTTTTGATCTCCTGTCCTAATACCTCCTCCTCTGGATGGGTAGCATTTCATTTCTGATAACCCACCCGTGATGCTCCTCGAAACCTTTCACAAAGTTGAAGACACTAGGCAAACGCACGCTGTTATCTATCAATGTGGTAAGTTGTTGTGCGGTTGAGGGGGCTGTGTGTTTCTGTCTGGTGAGGATTGAAGGTAACAAACTCTTTCTGTTACAGGCCAACAGTCCACAGAATCTGCGCCTGTTCTACGAGAAAAACAAGACCCTAGTACCAAAGTAAGTTGCTTGCCTTTCTATATGTTTCCGCGGGCCAGTGTTGGTTATATTTACCAATGCCTCTGCTCACACGTTAGCGTGAGTATTTGGTGAATGTCAGACTGGGGACTTGGAACTGGATTTGTAGATTAATTGATTGATTGATTGATATTTATTGTCACATGTACCGAAGTACAGTGAAAAGTATTTTTCTGCGGCCGAAGGAACGTACATAGTAGACAAGAAGAATAATCGACAAAGTACATCGACAAATAAGTAATTGGTCACAGCGCGGAACAAGGGGCCAAACAAAGCAAATACGACATGAGCAAGAGCAGCATAGGGCGTCGTGAATAGTGTTCTTACAGGGAGCAGATCAGTCCGAGGGGGAGTCGTTGAGGAGTCTTGTAGCTGTGGGGAAGAAGCTGTTCCTGTGCCTGGATGTGCGGGTCTTCAGACTTCTGCACCTTCTGCCTGATGGAAGGGTCTGGAAGAAGGCAATGCCTGGGTGGGAGGGGTCTCTGAAAATGCTGTCTGCCTTCCTGAGGCAGCGGGAGGTGTAGACAGAATCAATGTGGGGGTGGCGAGCTTGTGTGATGCATTGGGCTGAGTTCACCACACTCTGCAGCTTCTTGCGATCTTGGGCTGAGCAGATTTAGGTTTAGTGTCACGTGTACCAAGGTACAGTGAAAAGTATTGTGTGTACAGTCCAGGCAGATAGGTCCATCCATGGAAACATAGAACATACGATAAATACATGAGGATACATAATGAAAATACATAAACATAGACAGCAAGCAAGTATAGGGTATATAATGCTACAACTGTAGAGACGATGCGTAGAAAGATCAGTTCAGACCCTAAGAGGCTCATTCAGGAGTCTGGTGACAGTGGGGAAGAAGCAGTTTTTGAGTCTGTTCGTGCGTGTTCTCAGACTTCTGTATCTCCTGCCCGCTGGAAGAATGAATAACCCGGGTGGGAGGGATCTTTGATAAGGTTCCCCCTTTCCCCAGGCAGCGGGAGGTGTAGATGGAGTCAATGGATGGGAGGCAGGTTTGTGCGATGGGCTGGGCGGTGTTCACGACTCTCTGAAGTTTCTTGCGGTCCTGGACCGAGCAGTTGCCATACCAGGCTGTGATGCCGCCCAATAGGATGCTTTCTATGGTGCACCTGTAAAAGTTGATAAGGGCCAGCATTCCCTGAATGCAGCGAGTGTATGTCTGAGGTGGTGAGGTGACAGACTGCCAACACCATTGAACATTTACCCTGACGCACCTCTCCCAGGATTACTCACCTGCCTTTCGATTTGTTATGGTGCTTGAGGCAAGTAACCCACTGGGGTAGCCAACCCTCCAGGATTGGCCCGGAGTCTCCAGGAATTGAACAACAATGTCCAAGACCGCCCCCCCCCCCGAACCTCCAGTGCACCCTGGAGGCCGCTTGGGTTACCCAGAGTTGATGCCGAATGTCTCACGAGCTAAATGCCCACCCACCAGTCTTGAGAGCAGGTGGGAGAAGATCGGACAGGTTGACGTTTTCACCCCATCCTCCCCCAGATGCACTTTTCAATCTTCTATCTGACTCAGTTGATCAGCAGCCTATTCACAGGCTGGCACTGAGGATAGTACGTCAGCCAATGGGACTGTGAGCCATCAGAAAGGTCCAGCCTCAGATATGGCGGGATGGTAGTTTGGCGGGGGGCTTCAAGCGAGCATTAAATTGATTTTGGCGAGGATCTTTGGCGCCCATAGGCAGAAGGGTTTGTAGCCAGGTGCCAGGGTGAACGTTGAGGGAGTAATGCCAGCTGCCAGAGCCAGTCAAGAGGAAGTGATATTGGCGCTCTGTGCCAGCTCTGAGTCACATTGAGTGGCTGGGGGCAATGTTTGCAGAAGGCAGGCTCACGTCTGCAGACAATAAGCTGCTGGACCTTTGCAGGAGGCTGCTGGCTGGATGGAAACTGGCCTTTCGCTTGAGTGCGACGGGCTGTCGTAGAGAATCTGCGTTCAGCCTCACCGACAGTCTCTCACCCCCCAGTAGTCTGTGCAGTGTGTGAGAAAGCCCGTGGACAGCGTCAGTGGCCTAAAGCCCTGTTACGTACTCCCAGCTGCAATGGGGGAGGGGAACTTCAAATTGACTCAATTCCCCAGAGTAAATGGAGATTGCACGGGGGTCAAAAACCCAGAAACAATGGGGGAGGAAGGGGAGGGGCGGGATTTTTCACCCTTGTTTTTGGCAGGCAGGCACGGCAGCAGGGGTGGGAATCAAATGGGAATCGCCAAACAGCTTTAACACCATCAGGATTCCCCGTTATGATCGTCCCCACCAATGACGTATATTAGAAGACATTGTAATATCATTATCAGGCTTCTCTGCTGTATTATCATCCCACATCAGACAACTCCCCCCATCACACCCCAACATCGGTCGGGTTTATAACAGCTTTAGACTGACGGGGACCTGGTGAAGCAAACCCGCCAGGGAGCACAGATGAGCACAGCCCCCAGGGGGTAGGGGTCATGCCTGGGCAGTACGGTGGTTCTGCTAGGGGCAGTGCCAGGGAGGGGGGGCGACCTCCGATGGGGAGGTCCATGTGTGGGGGGGATGCCCTGTGGGGGAGGGGCATCCCGCTCTCTGGAAGGCCGGAGATGCTGATGGAGCGGCCTATGCCAGTGCGATATCGTGGGACCCACCTCCAGGATTCTGTTGGACCAAATGTCAAAACATATGGGGGGGAAGCCAGGCGTGTTAGCAGGTCCGCGGGATCGTCAGATGTTGAGAATTCAGAAACTCTCACTTTTGTTTCAAATCCCTCATCCCCTCCCCTCCCCTCGCCCTGTAATCTCCTCCCTTCCTACAACCCTCCAAGATCTCGGCACTCCTTTGATTCCAGCCTCTTGAGGATCCCCTGGTTTGAATGGCTCCACCCTGGGTGACCTGGGCTTTGAGCTCTGTAATTCCCACCCGAAACCTGTCTCCCCTCTGCGCTGTACCTCTCCATTCCACTCGAGACTCTCCATACAACCTGCTTCAACTCTCCAAAAATCTCCCCAAGTGACTTGGTATCACATTATACCTGAAATGCCTTGGGCATTTTGCTACGATAAAGACGGCACGGTGGCACAGTGGTTAGCACTGCCGCCTCACAGCGCCAGGGACCCGGGTTCAATTCCGGCCTCGGGTGACTATCTGTGCGGGGTTTGCACTTTCTCCCCGTGTCTGTGTGGGTTTCCTCCGGGTGCTCCGGTTTCCTCCCACATGTCCCCACAGGGCAGCACGGTAGCACAAGTGGCTAGCACTGTGGCTTCACAGCTCCAGGGTCCCAGGTTCGATTCCCCGCTGGGTCACTGTCTGTGCGGACTCTGCACGTTCTCCCCGTGTCTGCGTGGGTTTCCTCCGGGTGCTCCGGTTTCCTCCCACAGTCCAAAGACGTGCAGATTAGGGTGGATTGGCCGTGATAAATTGCCCCTCAGTGTCCAAAGATGTGCAGGCTAGGTGGGGTTGCAGGGATAGGGCGAGGGGGTGGGTCTAGGGTTAGGGTGCTCTTTCGGCACTCAGTGCACACTCGATGGGATGAATGCCCTCATTCTGCACTGTCGGGATTCAATGGATTCTAAGGCAGTACAGAAAATGATGCGACATAGAGCAAATATTTCAACTTGAAAGCAAGCTGGAAACTATAGGCCACAAATAAAGGATAGTCACTTCATAAATCGAATGGAGAACTCAGGAGTAACATTTTAAAATAAATTTAGAGTTCCCAATTCATTTTTTTTTCCAATTAAGGGGCAATTTAGCGTAGCCAATCCACCTACCCTGCACTTAGAACATACAGTGCAGAAGGAGGCCATTCGGCCCATCGAGCCTGCACCGACCCACTTAAGCCCTCACTTCCACCCTATCCCCGTATCCCCCAAACCCCTCCTAACCTTTTTGGACACTAAGGGCAATTTATCATGGCCACTCCACCTAACCTGCACATCTTTGGGCTGTGGGAGGAAACCGGAGCACCCGGAGGAAACCCACGCAGACACGGGGAGAACGCGCAGACTCCGCACAGACAGTGACCCAGCGGGGAATCGAACCTGGGACCCTGAGCTGAGGCAGCAGTGCTAACCACTTGTGCTACCCAGGAGTAATGTCTTTCCCACGAAAGTGATGAGATGTGGCAGTCGCCACCGCAGGGAGTGGTTGAGGTGAATCGTACAGACATGGGAAGCTGGACAAACACACAAGGGGGGGGGGGGGGAGGAATAGAAGGATATGCGAATCGGGTGAGATGGGGAGGGTGGGTGGAAATCTGCGTGGGGCGTAAACACTGGCGTGGAGCAGTGGCTCCGGATTCAGCCTGGTAAGTTTGATGGAACTTAAATGCACTTTGTTGCTGTGCAGCATCCGATGACTTATTATGGGATGGGAGACTCTGCTGGCCTTGAGCGTCCAGGGAAAGGACCAGCCTTTGCGCCGACCACTCGGGCTTTATTTGGCACCTCACGCTATTTGTTTTCTCTTTTTGTGAACAGCATTCCGAGAGAGACCTCCAGCCACCTCCGGCATCTGCTCCAGGGACTCCTGCTCCGGAATTACAAGGACCGTATGGAGTTCAGTGAGTATCCGGCCTTCACTTTCACTGGGACAGAACCTAAGCACGTACGAAATAGGAGCTGCAGTTGGCCGTTCGGCCCCTTGAGTCTGCTCTGCCGGTCAAAAAGATCATGGATGGTCTTCCACCTCAACTCAATTTTCCTGCCTTGTCCCCATATCCCTGATGCGCCCAGCGTCCAGAAGTCTCAGCACTCCTGATGGTACCAGTTGTCGAGTATAATATACATGACGGCGGAGCGCCCGCAATCCTCTGGGGTGGAGAACTCCAAAGATTCACAACACTCCCAGCGAGGAAATTCTCCTCATCTCAGTCCTAAATGATTGACCGTTCTCCAGAGGCAATGCAGCCCTCGACTGCTCAGCAGCCTCTCAGTCTCAATCCTGTCAATCTCACAATGAATTTTAAATGTTTCAGTGAGATCACCTCTCCTATGAAATGAAAATCGCTTATTGGCACAAGCAGGCTTCAAATGAAGTTACTGTGAAAAGCCCCTAGTCGCCACATTCCGGCGCCTGTTCGGGGAGGCTGTTACAGGATATTGTCTGAGACTTAGAAGAGTAGGTCCATTATATTCATCTCTCCCCGTGGGACGGTCCTCTGGACCCAGGAGCAGCAGACAAGACAACAGATGAGCAGGTGGCAGGCATTCCTGACTCCCAGCAAACATACATCTCAATGAGGAGGAAAGACTCTTAAGGGGAGGAAGATCCTACTGTGGATAACCAATAAGGCAAGGAGAGTATTAAGTTGAAAGCGGAAACATATAAAATGGCAAAGGTTAGTGGCGGGCCAGAAGATTGGGATAGATTGAGAATCTAGCAAAGATAGACTGAAAAATAATCAGGAAGGAGATAAGACCACAAGACATAGGAGCAGAATTAGGCCACTCGGCCCATCAGGTCTGCTCCGCCATTCAATCATGGCTGATATTTTCTCATCCCCATTCTCCTGCCTTCTCCCCATAACCCCTGATCCCCTTATTAATCAAGAACCTATCTATCTCTGTCTTAAAGACACTCAGTGATTTGGCCTCCACAGCCTTCTGCGGCAAAGAGTTCCACAGATTCACCACCCTCTGGCTGAAGAAATTCCTCCTCATCTCTGTTTTAAAGGATCGTCCCTTTAGTCTGAGATTGTGTCCTCGGGTTCTAGTTTTTCCTACAAGTGGAAACATCCTCTCCACGTCCACTCTATCCAGGCCTCGCAGTATCCTGTAAGTTTCAATAAGATCCCCCCTCATCCTTCTAAACTCCAACAAGTTCAGACCCAGAGTCCTCAACCGCTCCTCATATGACAAAGAGAAAGAAATTGGGGAAGTAATTATGGGGAACAAGGAAATGGCAGAAGTTAAATAGCTATTTTGCATCGCCCTTTACTGCCGAGGATACTACAAGCATTCCAGAAATTGTAACGAATTCAGGGGGGAAATTAAATGCAGTCAGCAGAGAATTAGTTTTAGACAAACTAATGGGGGTTAAATGCTGACAAATCCCCTGGACCAGATGGTTTACAGCCCATAATTTTAAAGGCTGTAGCTACCGAGATCATGGATGCATTGGTAGTTGTTCATCAAAAATCCTTGGATTCTGAACCAGTGGCTAAATGATTAGGAAAACTGCCAGTGCGGTCCCTTTGTTCGAAAAGGGAAGGAGGCAAAATTCAGGATACTACAGTCCGGTTAGTCTCACTTCAGTTATTGGAAAATATTAACGTTGATTATTAAGGAGAGAATATAGCACTGCATTTGGAAAGCCAGAATCTGATCAAGAACTCACTGGTCTTAGAGCAATAAAGCAGTTCTGTACTTCAGCAACGAGGGAGAGAGAGAACACATTCCTTCTTCTCCCAAGGTCAAATCACTTCTGCCCTGTTCTCTCTGAAGCATCGCCTAGAAACCAGCCACTGACTGTTGCCGGTCAGAACACTGTCCCTGGCCAGTGTGCAGGTTGCCAGCCAGTCAATCGAACCGACTTCTAAATTCTTGGAAGTGCAGGGTCGGATTAGGACAAGTCAGCATGGATTTAGTAAGAGGAGGTCATGCCTGACAAACCTGTTAGAGTTCTTTGAAGAGATAACAAATAGGTTAGACCAAGGAGAACAAATGGATGTTATCTATCTTGACTTCCAAAAGGCCTTTGATAAGGTGCCTCACGGGAGACTGCTGAGTAAAATAAGGACCCATGGTATTCGAGGCAAGGTACTAACATGGATTGACGATTGGCTGTCAGGCAGAAGGCAGAGATTTGGGATAAAAGGTTCTTTTTCGGAATGGCAACCAGTGACGAGTGGTGTCCCGCAGGGTTCAGTGTTGGGGCCACAGCTGTTCTCTTTATATATTAACGATCTAGATGACGGGACTGGGGGCATTCTGGCTAAGTTTGCCGATGATACAAAGATAGGTGGAGGGGCAGGTAGTATGAAGGAGGTGGGGAGGCTGCAGAAAGATTTAGACAGTTTAGGAGAGTGGTCCAAGAAATGGCTGATGAAATTCAACGTGGGCAAGTGCGAGGTCTTGCACTTTGGAAAAAAGAATAGAGGCATGGACTATTTTCTAAACGGTGACAAAATTCATAATGCTGAAGTGCAAAGGGACTTGGGAGTCCTAGTCCAGGATTCTCTAAAGGTAAACTTGCAGGTTGAGTCCGTAATTAAGAAAGCAAATGCAATGTTGTCATTTATCTCAAGAGGCTTGGAATATAAAAGCAGGGATGTACTTCTGAAGCTTTATAAAGCATTAGTTAGGCCCCATTTAGAATACTGTGAACAATTTTGGGCCCCACACCTCAGGAAGGACATACTGGCACTGGAGCAGGTCCAGCGGAGATTCACACGGATGATCCCAGGAATGGTAGGTCTAACATACGATGAACATCTGAGGATCCTGGGATTATATTCATTGGAGTTTAGGAGGTTGAGGGGAGATCTAATAGAAACTTACAAGATAATGAATGGCTTAGATAGGGTGGATGTAGGGAAGTTGTTTCCATTAGCAGGGGAGACTAGGACCCGGGGGCACAGCCTTAGAATAAAAGGGAGTCACTTTAGAACAGAGATGAGGAGAAATGTCTTCAGCCAGAGAGTGGTGGGTCTGTGGAATTCATTGCCACAGAGGGCGGTGGAGGCCGGGACGTTGAGTGTCTTTAAGACAGAAGTTGATAAATTCTTGATTTCTCGAGGAATTAAGGGCTATGGAGAGAGAGCGGGTAAATGGAGTTGAAATCGGCCATGATTGAATGGTGGAGTGGCCTCGATGGGCATGGCGGAGGACCGGATCTCTGGCTTGTCGACCCAGCGGTCAACGGAGCAGCTGATGCAAGTTATTCAGAAAAGGCTTTGCTCAGCAGAAACTGGACTGCTTGGACCCGGTAAAAGAGTCAATTGAGCGGCTGGAGCTTAGATTGGATGGCCAAGATTGGACGATCCAGAAGGTAGAGAAGGCGCTGGCTGAGCAGGAGGAACATCAAACTGCGGTGGAGTTGGAGGTGGGGATGCTGAGAGACCAGCCGAAGAAGCTCCTGGAGAAGGTGGAGGACCTAGAGAATAGGTCCCACCAGCAAAACTTGAGAATCGTTGGGCTCCCGGAGGGGTCCGAAGGAGCGGACGTTGGGGCATACATCACAGACATGTTTGAGAAGCTGCTGGGGGACGGGGCATTCTCCCGACCCTTGGAGGTGGACAGGGCTCACAGACACTCACGAGGAAGCCGCGAATGGGAGACCCCCCCGAGGGCAATGGTGGTGAGATTCCACAGGTACTTGGATAAGGAGCGCACTCTACAGTGGGCCAAGCAGACACGGAACTGTAAGTGGGACAACAGTATCCTGCGTGTTTACCAAGACCCGAGTGTGGAGGTGGCCAGGAGAAGAGCAGGCTTTAACCAGATTAGGTCGATCCTTTTTAAGAAAAAGGTGAAGTTCGGACTGTTGTATCCGGCCCGTCTTTGTGTCACGTACGAGGAACAGCACTTTTATTTCGAGTGGCCTGAGGACGTGCTGGACTTCGTGAAGAGGAAAGGACTGGTGGTGGACTGAGAACTTTTGAACTTTGCTGCAACGTTCATGTTTTTTTTTCTGTTCTTTTAAAAAAAAGTTTCTTGTTTTTCGTTTTGTGGAAGCTGTTTGTAATGCCTTTTGCATTGATTTGGGACCAGCGGTAGAGCTGAGTGAGTTAAAGTTTTCATTTGCACTGTTGGGGGATGGAGGTGTGCTTGTTTAGATCCTGGTGTTTTTCTGTCTGGCAATTGTGTGGGGATTGTTTGATGTTGGAGTATGTTTGTGTGAGCGGGGGGGGAGGGAACAATAGGTGGGAGACTATCCGGCACCAGGGATGGGGGCCACCAAGCTATCTGGGCGGGCTAGCTCACGGAAGCGCAGTGGGGGGGGGGGGTGCATATGTTCGGTTTATTAAAGGGGTTGGGTTACAGAGTGTTGTTACTAGGGGGGGGGGTTAAATAGTCTGCTGACGAGGGAGGGACTTGGGCTAAGGGACAGAGAGGAGGTTGGGGGCGGAGGCTGCCTGGGGGCGGGCCGGTGGAGGCGCGGAGCATGGGTTGGAGGTTGGCCCAAAAAAGGGGATGGCTGATCGGCAAGGGGGGGGGGGGCAATGAGCTCCCCAACTAGGTTGATCACCTGGAATGTTCGAGTGTTAAATGGGCCGGTCAAGAGGGCACGTGTGTTCACGCATCTTAGGGGACTGAAGGCGGATGTGGTAATGTTGCAGGAGACGCACCTTAGAGTAACTGATCAGATTAGATTGAGGAAAGGCTGGGTCAGTCAGGTCTTAGTAAAGACAGTAACCAGCGCCCGCACTGGAGGTTAGATGTGGGGCTTTTAGCGGACGAGGAGGTGTTTAGGCGGTTGAGGAAATGTATTCAGAACTACCTGGAGGTCAATGACACGGGGGAAATTTCAGCAGCGATGGTCTGGGAGGCACTGAAGGCGGTGGTCAGAGCGGAGCTGATCTCCATACGGGCCCATAGGGAGAAGGTGGACAGGGCAGAGACAGACCGACTGGTAAAGAAGATACTACAGATCGATAGGTTGTATGCGGAGACCCCAGAGGCAGGGCTTCTAAGGGAACGGCGGAGGCTACAGGCGGAGTTCGGCTTGTTAACCACAGGGAGGGCGGTAGAGCAGCTGAGAAAGGCGAGGGGGGCGATCTATGAGTATGGAGAGAAGGCCAGCAGAATGCTTGCACAGCAGCTTAGAAAGAGGGAGGCAGCCAGGGAGAGAGGGAAAGTAAATGACGGAGATGGGAACCTGGTTGGAGATTCAGCAGGGGCGAATAAGGCGTTTAGGGATTTCTACAGTGGGCTGTATAGGTTGGAAGCCCCTAAGGGGCCGGAGGGGATGAGGCACTTCTTGGAGGGGCTGAATTTCCCAAAGGTGGACGGGGAGCTGGTAGAAGGGCTGGGGGCCCCGATCGGGTTGGAAGAGATAGTGGAGGGTCTGAAGGCCACGCAGTTGGGTAAAGCCCCGGGGCCGGACGGGTACCCAGTGGAGTTTTATAAAACGTTCTCTGGGATATTGATGAGGATGTTCAATGAGGCAAGGGAAAGAGGGGTGCTGCCCCGATGTTGTCACAGGCCACAATTTCGCTGATTCTGAAGCGGGACAAGAACCCGGAGCTGTGTGGGTCCGACAGGCCGATATCCCTGTTGAATGTGGACACCAAACTGCTGGCCACAATTTTGTCCTCCAGGATTGAGGATTGTGTTCCCGATGTTATTGGGGAGGACCAAACGGGGTTTGTTAAGGGTAGGCAGTTGGTGGCCAATGTCAGAAGGCTGTTAAACGTGATCATGATGTCCCCGGAAGGTAGGGAGGAGGAGGTAGTGATTGCAATGGATGCAGAAAAGGCTTTTGATCGAGTAGAATGGGAATATCTGTGGGAGGTACTGGGATGGTTCGGATTCAGGCGGGGCTTTATAGACTGGGTCAGGTTGCTGTATCAGGCTCCTGTGGCGAGCGTACGGACAAATAGGACAACATCGGACTATTTTAGACTGCACCGGGGGGCGAGACAGGGATACCCCACTCCACACTGCTGTTCATGCTACCTATGGAGCCATTGGCAATTGCTCTGAGAGCGTCAAGGGGCTGGTCTGAGGGGAGTTGCGGAGGGGAGGGGTGGAGCACTGAGTCTCGCTCTATATAGTAGTCTATATGGTCTATATAGTAGACCAAATGAAAGACGATTTTCGGAGGTGGGACTCGCTTCCGTTGTCACTAGCTGGGAGGGTGCAGACGGTTCTCCCGAGATTCCTGTTCGTGTTTCAATGTCTCCCCATCTTTATTCCCCGGTCCTTGTTTAAACGGGTCAACAAAGTGATCTCTGGCTTCGTTTGGGCGGGCAAGACCCCGCGGGTAAGGAAGGTGATGCTTGAGCGGAGTCGGGGAGAGGGCGGGCTGGCGCTGCCAAATTTTAGTAACTATTACTGGGCAGCGAATATGGCCATGATCAGGAAGTGGGTGGTGGGGGAGGGGTCGGCATGGGAACGTATGGAGGCGACTTCATGCAAGGGCACCAGTCTGGGGGCGTTGGTAACTGCACCTCTGCCGTCCCCGCTGGCACGGTACTCCACCAGCCCCGTAGTGGTGGCGGCCCTGAGAGTCTGGGGGCAATGGTGGAGACATGTGGGAGCAGAGGGAGCATCGGTCTTGTCCCCAATCTGTAATAATCACCGGTTTGCCCCGGGAAGTATGGATGGGGGGTTCCGAATATGGCGGAGAGCAGGGATTGAGAGGATGGGGGATATGTTTATAGAGGGGAGCTTTCCGAGTATGAGGACGCTGGAGGAAAAGTTTGGTTGGCGAGGGGGAATGAATTCAGGTATCTGCAGGTGGGGGACTTCCTACGTAAACAGGTGGCAAACTTCCCGCTCCTACCACCAAGGGGGATTCAGGACAGGGTAGTTTCCAGAGTGGGGGTAGGAGAAGGGAGCGTCTCTGACATTTACAAGGAACTTATGGGGTCAGAGGAGACGCAGACTGAGGAGCTGAAGCGCATGTGGGAGGAGGAGCTGGGAGGAGAGATAGAGGATGGTCTATGGGCGGAGTCGTTGAGTAGAGTCAACGCGTCCGCAACATGTGCCAGGCTCAGCCTGATACAATTCAAGGTCGTTCATCGGGCTCACATGATAATGGCCGAGATGAGCAGATTCTTTGGGGTGGAAGACAGGTGTGCAAAATGTGCGGGAAGACCAGCGAACCATGTCCACATGTTCTGGGCATGTCCGAAGCTTAGGGGATTTTGGCAGGTGTTTGCGGATGTCATGTCCACGGTGTTACCAAGGGTGGTCCCGAGTCCAGAGGTGGTGATTTTCAGGGTGTCGGAAGATCCGGGAATCCAGGAGGAGAAAGAGGCAGACGTTCTGGCCTTTGCTTCCCTGGTAGCCTGGAGACGGATACTATTAGCTTGGAGGGACTCAAAGCCCCCAAAGTCTTTTGGCTATCGGACATGGCTAGCTTTCTCTGTTTGGAGAAAATCAAGTTTGCCCTGAGAGGGTCACTGTTAGGGTTCGCCCGGAGAATTTGCGGAAAATTAATCGTCAGCAGAATGGGGGTGGGGGGTTAGTTTAGCTTAGAGTAGGGGGTTAATAAAGGTGGGACCTGTAAGGGAGGGAGATGGCTTTTGCACTGTTTACAGATTCATATACATTGTTTATTTTGTTGTTGTTATACCAAAAATACCTCAGTAAAATGTTTATTTAATAAAAAAGGCACATTCCGATTATGGGTCCACGGATCAAAAATAAAAATATTGAATAAAATAAATAGGAACAAAGGGCAATCAAATTGAAGGACTCGTAACAGAAGGCAAATGAAATTCTGACTTAAGAGGGTTGGAATATAGAGGGGTAGAAGTAAAGAGGTGTTGCTGTAACTGTACAAGATATTAATAATAATCGCTTATTGTCACTACTTCAATGAAGTTACTGTGAAAAGCCCCTAGTCGCCACATTCCGGCGCCTGTTCGGGGAGGCCGGAACTGGAATTGAACCGTGCTGCTGGCCTTGTTCTGCATTACAAGCCAGCTGTTTAGCCCACTGTGCTAAACCAGCCCCTAGTGAGCCCTTTTAGCAAGGCCGCATTTAGAATACTGTGTACAATTGTGGTTCTTTTATTTAAGAAAAGATACATTACCATAAGATTCCTGGGTAAGCAGACTAAAGCCAGACAGAGAAGGGGCACTGCGACCACTCTAGCTCTTTTACAGTCCCGATGACTCTGGGCAGCACGGTAGCACAGTGGTTAGCACTGTGGCTTCACAGCGCCAGGGTCCCAGGTTCGATTCCCGGCTTGGGTCACTGCCTGTGCGGAGTCTGCACGTTCTCCCCGTGTCTGCGTGGGTTTCCTCCGGGTGCTCCCTGGAGCTGTGAAGTAATTGTGCTAGCCACAATGCCGCCGTGCTGCCCCCGATATGAGCTCTATGAGTTTGGATTTGAATTCTCCCAGCGCCCTCCCATGACCTGTGACAGTGCGAGTGGTTTAGTTGAGCTGATCAATGTGTTTCATTCCACAGGTGAATTCTTTCATCACCCGTTTCTGGACATCAGCTGTTCCATGAAGAAATGTAAGTGGGGCGAAGACTGATCTACGTTAGTGGGAGGGGTGTGTGGAATGACACACGGCTGTACTGGGGAGAACTTCCATTGTAGTTCCATCGAGCAGATAGTTCGACTTGTAGCTTAACTACTCCAGGCCGTCATCCCGACATAGGCAGATCAAACATTGAGCACATTTATACGCAAGAGCACCCATGGGTGCTGGAGGGGGGTGGCAGTGAAGGAGTCCCTTATCAGCGCCCGCCCCCCCACCCTCCCCCGTAACAGACGACACTAGTGGGAAGGGATGGGTTTGGAAAGAAAGAATGAGAGAAAAAGGAGAAAATAAAGAAAGATATTTTTACAGCACCTTTCACGACCTCCATTGAATCCCCCCCAGTGGGGAAAGCGGGCCATTCGGCCCATCAAGTCTGCACCGACCCTTCGAAAGAGCAGCCTACCTAAGCCCATTCCCCGGAGCAAACCCACTCAAACACGAGGAGAAAGTGCAACCTCCGCGCAGACCGTCGCCCGAGGCTGGAATCGAACCCGGGTCCCTGGTGCTGTGAGGTAGCAGTGCTAACCACCGTGCCGACCTGGACCTCCGGATGTCCCAAAACCTTGCAGAGCAAAAGGAGAACTTTTTAAAGTAGTCACTATTGCGATGTAGTGTGAGTTTCTCACAGTAGGAAAATGCGGCAGCCAATTTCCACACAGCAAGATCCCCAAAACAGCAATCTGATAATGACCAAATAATCTGTTTTTAATGATCTATTTGAAGGGCCTGCTCGCAACAACCAGTAGCGCACGTGGCACTATACTGTGATACTCTGTGCCAACATCTAATAGAGATTTGTGAGAGATGGCGTTTAACCGCTGTGATGTTTGCCAGTCTCGGGGGTAACGTCTGGTTGTAACCTGCTGCTGTCTCCTCTGTCCACAGCTGCCCCAGTGCCCGTGCCTGTGTATCCCAGCTCAGCCTCCACCAGCTCCTGCAGCAGCTCCTCCACATCCCACCTCGCTTCACCGCCAGTAAGTACATGTCAATCCGCACCACTCTCCAGTAAATGGCTGCCGAGTGGGGAGGGGTGGAGGGCGGGCTAGGGTGTGGCACCACCGCTGGTAATTAGGCTGGGAATAGACAGTTTGGACTCAAAGTCAGAGGGGTGAGGGCAGGGGTTGGGGTGAAGATCGGAACAGAAGAATAAAGCAGTCTGGCTATATTTGTATGAGAGCTGGAATACTGTGTGCAGTTCTCAGCCTCCATATTTTGAACTTGCATTGGAGACGGTACAGCAAACAAAGAAAAATACAGCACAGGAACAGGCCCTTCGGCCCTCCAATCCTGCGCCGACCATGCTGCCCGTCGAAACTAAAACATTCCACACTTCCTGGGTCTGTATCCCTCTATTCCCATCCTATTCATGTATTTGTCAAGATGCCCCTTAAATGTCACTATCGTCCCTGCTTCCACCACCTCCTCCGGCAGCGAGTTCCAGGCACCCACTACCCTCTGCGTAAAAAACTTGCCTCGTACATCTACTCTAAACCTTGCCCCTCGCACCTTAAACCTATGCCCTTCGTAATTGATCCCTCCACCCTGGGAAAAAGCTTCTGACTATCCACTCTGTCTATGGCCCTCATAATTTTGTAGACCTCTATCAGGTCACCCCTCAACCTCCGTCGTTCCAGTGAGAACAAACCGAGTTTATTCAACCACTCCTCATAGCTAATGCCCTCCATACCAGGCAACATCCTGGTAAATCTCTTCTGCACCCTCTCTAAAGCCTCCACATCCTTCTGGCAGTGTGGCGACCAGAATTGAACACTATACTCCAAGTGTGACCTAACTAAGGTTCTATACAGCTGCAACATGACTTGCCAATTTTTATACTCAATGCCCCGGCCAATGAAGGCAAGCATGCCTGGGCAGCACGATGGCATTGTGGATAGCACAATTGCTTCACAGCTCCAGGGTCCCAGGTTCGATTCCGGCTTGGGTCACTGTCTGTGCGGAGTCTGCACATCCTCCCCGTGTGTGCGTGGGTTTCCTCCGGGTGCTCCGGTTTCCTCCCACAGTCCAAAGATGTGCAGGTTAGGTGGATTGGCCATGATAAATTGCCCTTAGTGTCCAAAATTGCCCTTAGTGTTGGGTGGGGTTACTGGGTTATGGGGATAGGGTGGAGGTGTTGACCTTGGGTAGGGTGCTCTTTCCAAGAGCCGGTGCAGACTCGATGGGCCAAATGGCCTCCTTCTGCACTGTAAATTCTATGATGCCGTATGCCTTCTTGACTACCTTCTCCACCTGTGTTGCCCCTTTCAGTGACCTGTGGACCTGTACACCAAGATCTCGCTGACTGTCAATTCTCTTGTGGGTTCTACCATTCATTTTATATTCCCTACCTGTATTAGACCTTCCAAAATGCATTCATTACCTCACATTTGTCCGGATTAAACTCCATCTGCCATCTCGCCGCCCAAGTCTCCAAACAATCTAAATCCTGCTGTATCCTCTGACAGTCCTCATCGCTATCCGCAATTCCACCAACCTTTGTGTCGTCTGCAAACTTACTAATCAGACCAGTTACATTTTCCTCCAAATCATTTATATATACTACAAAGAGCAAAGGTCCCAGCACTGATCCCTGTGGAACACCACTGGTCACAGCCCTCCAATTAGAAAAGCATCCTTCCATTGCTACTCTCTGCCTTCTATGACCTAGCCAGTTCTGTATCCACCTTGCCAGCTCACCCCTGATCCCGTGTGACTTCACCTTTTGTACCAGTCTGTCATGAGGGACCTTGTCAAAGGCCTTACTGAAGTCCATATAGACAACATCCACTGCCCTACCTGCATCAATCATCTTTGTGACCTCTTCGGAAAACCTCTATCAAGTTAGTGAGACACGATCTCCCCGTCACAAAATCGTACTGCCTCTCGCTAATACGTCCACTTGCTTCCAAATGGGAGTAGATCCTGTCTCAAAGAATTCTCTCCAGTAATTTCCCTACCACTGACGTAAGGCTCACCGGCCTGTAGTTCTCTGGATTATCCTTGCTGTTCACTTGATTGGTGCCTGGGATGAGGGGAAGGGGTCCGATGATGAGAGATTGAGGAAATTGGGTGTATATCCTTTGGAAGAATGAGCAGTGACCTCACCGAAGCGTTCAACATTCTGAGAGGGTGGATGCTGAGAGATTGCCTCCACTCGTCGGGGAGTCTGACACACGGGGGCCACAGTCTGAGGATAAGGGGGCCGGTCATTTAGGACTGGGATGAGGAGAAACGTCAAAGGGTTGTGACTGTTTGGACTTCCCTACCCCAGAGGGTTGTGGGTGGGGCAGTGTTGAATAGATTTCAGGCTGGGATAGACAGATTTCTGGTTTCTAGCGGAGTGAAGGGAGTGGGCGGGAAAGTGGATTTGATGTGCAAGGTCAGCCATGAGCATATCGAATGGTGGAGCAGGCTCGATGGGCCGAATGGTCTCCTTCTGCCCCCATCATGTTCTTACGTTCATTTCCTAAAGAGCGTTTCCGAACTCATGGAGTCTTTCCAACAATCCAACAGCTTCCCGGTTACTTCCACTGAACCCAACATTTTATTAACAGAATTCAAATTCTTAAATTAGTGGGAAGAGAACCGGAGTTCTCCGGATTGCTCACCCGGATAACCAGGGGTCCCCTGCCCCCATTACCAGCAACAACGTCACCAGGGTCTCTCGAGGCTGTTGTCGTGATGTTTGGTTTCATTTTCCCTCTACTTTTGTCACCCTCGCGCCCCATGCCTCTTGTCCTTATTCCCCCTCTCTCTTCATATTGTCTTGAAGTTTAGTTCTCGAGATTCGTGCTGACAGGTGAACAATTCGCAGTGCACCAAGGGTCACTGAAGCTATGTTGTTGAGGTTCAAAGCTGCAATATGAAAGACGCTCCTTTTCACAATTTCCTTTTCCTTGTAAACAGTCGCTCGCCTCCCCCACCCAGGAGACCCCCGCCTTCCTTCACAGCTCCAAGGATTCAGGTGGCAGCAGCAGCAAGAACTCCTCCTGTGACATTGACGACTTTGTGTTGGTGCCCTACAACAGCTCAACGCACTGCCCTGGTAAGTCTGCCTTCCCAAGGCGAGTCGCTTAGGATCCTCCTACCAACAGAGCTCCGCCATAATAACAGCAATCTTTATTATTGTCACAAGGGCTTACATTAACACTGCAATGAAGTTGGGATCTGTTTCTGGGAGGGAGAATTCGGGGTCCTGGTCACTCTCGTAAAAGTACTGGGATTGGCAAATTTTTGTTGGTTTAGATTATCAGGGGCTATAGAACAAGAGGGTAAATGTCATTGAGGAAGCGATCTGCTATGATCCCATTGAATTGTGCTGCAGGTTCAAGGGGCTGAATGGCCTCCTCCTGTTTCTCAATATCCTCCATGGCTTGTTAATTAGAACATAGAACATTACAGCGCAGTACAGGCCCTTCGGCCCTCGATGTTGCGCCGACCTGTGAAACCACTCTAAAGCCCATCTACACTATTCCCTTATCGTCCATATGTCTATCCAATGACCATTTGAATGCCCTTAGTGTTGGCGAGTCCACTACTGTTGCAGGCAGGGCATTCCACGCCCTTACTACTCTCTGAGTAAAGAACCTACCTCTGGCATCTGTCTTATATCTATCTCCCCTCAATTTAAAGCTATGTCCCCTCGTGCGAGACATCTCCATCCGAGGAAAAAGGCTCTCACTGTCCACCCTATCCAATCCTCTGATCATCTTGTATGCCTCAATTAAGTCACCTCTTAACCTTCTTCTCTCTAACGAAAACAGCCTCAAGTCCCTCAGCCTTTCCTCATAAGATCTTCCCTCCATACCAGGCAACATCCTGGTAAATCTCCTCTGCACCCTTTCCAATGCTTCCACATCCTTCCTATAATGCGGCGACAGAATTGCACGCAATACTCCAAATGCGGCCGCACCAGAGTTTTGTACAGCTGCAACATGACCTCAGGGCTCCGAAACTCAATCCCTCTACCAATAAAAGCTAACACACCATACGCCTTCTTAACAACCCTCTCAACCTGGGTGGCAACTTTCAGGGATCTATGTACATGGACACCGAGATCTCTCTGCTCACTATAATCAATTATAGTGAATTACCAGCGTTCTCCAAAAAGCAATGAACTTTGTCTCTCCCTGACCCAATGTTCTTGATCACAGTAAAGCTTACTATGAACTTCGAAGAACTGATTTACATACACAAATGAGATGCTGTAGCAAGCTATAGCAACCTCTCACTCTAATATAAGGAACCAAGTGTGTTTAATTCCAAATTAGGTTCCAACAGTGAATAGAGAGGACCAGCTAAAACATAACATTTTAAAAATAAATTTAGAGTGCCCAATTACCTTTTCCAGTTAAGGGGCAATTTAGCGTGGCCAATCCACCTAACCTGCACATCTTTGGGTTGTGGGGGTGAAACCCACGCAAACACGGGGAGAATGTGCAAACTCCACACAGGACAGTGACCCGGGGCAGGGATCGAACCCGGAACCTCGCGCCGTGAGGAAGCTAAAACATACCATGACCCACGTTATCGGTGATTGAGATCGGGAGGGGGGGGGAGAGAAATACAGAGGCTGAAATTTTCCAGCCCTTCCCCACTGGGATCTTCCTGTGCCGCTGATAGTACATAGAACAGTACAGCATAGAACAGGCCCTTCGGCCCTCGATGTTGTGCCAAGCCTTGTCCGAAACCAAGATCAAGCTATCCCACTACTTGTCATTCTGGTGTGCTCCATGTGCCTGTCCAATAACCGCTTGAAAGTTCCTAAAGTGTCCGACTCCACTATCACAGCAGGCAGTCCATTCCACACCCTAACCACTCTCTGAGTAAAGAGTATAGTGTTCACCCATTGTGGGTTCTTCAGCAACGGAAGGCGCGAGCAGCGGCAAAAGTCGTTGATATCGGGCAGGACCAGAAGATCCCACTGACGGCCAGTGGGGGCGCCATCTCCACCACCACAAAACACGCTCCATGGGGGCATAAAAAATCCCATCCAGAGTTTCCAATGGGGAGAAGCTTCAATAAAAGTCTTTCGACACCAAACCCTGCCCTGTTCACTGGGGTCTGGCTCTATGCTTCATCCTGTGGTCATTCCCATTCAGGAATATTTTGCCTGGGTGGACTTCAACCTTGACAGAAGAGTTTGTGCTGGGCGCGATATTTCACATCATTGGGGAAGAGTAATACCCTGCCAGATTCGAAGGCTTCCGAGACGATTCGAAAAGGTTGATTCTCGTTTGCGAATGTTCTAAACTGTGAATGAAGTACTGTTGATGAGTGGGAGAGGAAATTCGCTGTGAAAGCACTCCTGGTTCTGGCACGACACTCTCACTGCTGCTCACGCGCCTGAGTTAATTCTGAGGGTTTCTGTTGATTTTTGTTGTCAGTAATCGGGAAAGTAAGGAGGAACCTTTTTAACTCGGAGAGTGAGAATGGCCTGGAGCTTGCGGGCCCCAAGAGTGGTGGAGGCGAAGATGATTAATGATTCCCAAAGGAAATCGGTTGGGCACGGGGATAGAGTGGGGGAGTAGGACTAACTGGATTGCTCTATAAAGAGACAGCCAGCAAGGACTCGATGGGCCGAATGGCCTCCTTCTGCACCGTACTGACTTTTATAAATCTTAAATAAGTATTTTGTCGATTGTATTGTTGAAAGGAGAGATTAAATACTTATTCTTTTGCTCCTCAGTTGAGCTGCTGGGTGATACCATGACAGGGAGGACAGCGATTGGCAGCCTGAATGACACAAGGTACGTTTCTGTGAGGACACGGTGGGGGAGATGCACAAAGTCTAGACGTCTCTTTGGCCGGCCTTCACTCCCAGTTGATCTCAGCACAAGCTCTGATCCGAGAAAGATCAGCATTTATTTCCCATCCCTAGTTGCCCTGAGAAATAAGAGTAGGACTTGTCATTTGTATGCGTTTTCCCACATTTTCACCATGTTCCTTAATTCCCTGAGTACCCAAAGTCTTTGGTGTACTCACTGCCTGAACATCCACAGCCTCTGGGATCATAGAATTTACAGTGCAGAAGGAAGTCATTCGGCCCATCGGGTCTGCACCGACCCTTGGAAACAGCAGCCGGCTGAAGCTCCTGCCCCATCCCCAGAACCCAGTAACCCCACCTAACCCTTTGGACACGGAGGGGCAATTCAGCATGGCCAATCCATCTAACCCGCACATCTCTGGACTGTGGGAGGAAACCGGAGCACCCGGAGGAAACCCAAGCAGGCACGGGGGAGAACGTGCAGACTCCGCACAGTCACCCGAGGCTGGAATCGAACCTGGGACCCTGAAGCTGCGAGGCCGCGGTGCTAACCACTGTGCCGTCGTTCCACTCCTCGGGATAAAGAATCCTAAATGGCTGAACCCTTACAATAAGACTGTGCCCGCCGAAGTCAGGTTTGACAGCCGGCCGCGGCGGCGTAGTTGGCAACAGTCAACAAAGAACAAAGAACAAAGAAATGTACAGCACAGGAACAGGCCCTTCGGCCCTCCAAGCCCGTGCCGACCATACTGCCCGACTAAACTACAATCTTCTACGCTTCCTGGGTCCGTATCCTTCTATTCCCATCCTATTCATATATTTGGGCAGCACGGTAGCTTTGTGGATAGCACAATTGCTTCACAGCTCCAGGGTCCCAGGTTCGATTCCGGCTTGGGTCACTGTCTGTGCGGAGTCTGCACATCCTCCCCGTGTGTGCGTGGGTTTCCTCCGGGTGCTCCGGTTTCCTCCCACAGTCCAAAGATGTGCAGGTTAGGTGGATTGGCCATGATAAATTGCCCTTAGTGTCCAAAATTGCCCTTGGTGTTGGGTGGGGTTACTGGGTTATGGGGAAAGGGTGGCGGTGTTGACCTTGGGTAGGGTGCTCTTTCCAAGAGCCAGTGCAGACTCGATGGGCCGAATGGCCTCCTTCTGCACTGTAAATTCTATGATAAATCTATGATTTGTCAAGATGCCCCTTAAATGTCCCTATCGTCCCTGCTTCCACTACCTCCTCCGGTAGTGAGTTCCAGGCACCCACTACCCTCTGCATAAAAAGGGTCTTGGCCTCTTGAGTCACAAGGGCTCGAGGTTCAGGTTCCATTCCAGGGCTTGAACACGAAAGTCCAGGCTGAAACTCCAGTACCGTGCTGAGAGAGTGCTGCACTGGTGGAGGTGCCCCCTTGCGGGTGCGATATTAAACTGGGGACCCACCTGACTATTTGGGATGTTAAAAAATCCCGTGGCACTGTTTTGGAGAGCGAGGCAATTTTAAAAAATGAATTTAGAGTACCCAATTCATTTCTTTTCCAATTAAGGGGCAATTTAGAGTGGCCAATTCACCTACCCTGCACATCTTTGGGTTGTGGGAGAATGTACAAACTCCACATGGCCAGTGACCCAGAGCCGGGATCGAACCTGGGACCTCGGCGCCGTGAGGCAACAGGGCTAACCCACTGCGCCACCGTGCTGCCCCCACAAGGCAATTCTTGCTGATGCCCTGCCCAATGTTTATCCGTCGAACAATATCACAAAAACACACTATCTGGTCATTATCACGTTGCTAGTTGTGGGATCTTACTGTGCGGAAATTGGCTGCTGCGTTTCCTAAATCCCGACAGTGGCTACACTTCAGACGTACTTTACTGGCCGCAAAGCGCTTTGAAACGTCGTGTGGTTCCGAAAGGTGTTTTTTGAGACAAATTGCACATTTAAACCCTGAAAAGTTCTATGGGAGTTCGACTCCATTCCCCAATCACTGCTGCACTGTGCTGTGTGTCGTGCAGGCTAATTATCTTCTCTTTCTTCCAGCAGTTCAGTTCTGACTTCTGCGGGATTAGGAAGTCAAGGGAGATCATCATCCCCTTCTGCGTCCTGCAGCAGCTCTCCAAGCCCCTCCGGGTAAGACCACTGCAGTCTTGGACTAAATTGAGGCTTAATGAGATTTTTGTGATCACAAGTTCTGCTGACATTTTCTCTAAACGATTGCCTGGAAACCTGACATTTAACAAATCAGCCAGGTGCCAACAGCAAGTCTGACAGGAGATGTCACAGAGGACGGCTTAACGGCTTGTTTGCTGGATTATATACCAATATCAATTCTGTAATGGAGCTAAAAACCCTCGTGTCTCTGCTTCATGGAATCCCTACAGTGCAGAAGCAGGCCGTTCGGCCCATCGAGTCTGCACCGGCCCCTGGAAAGAGCACCCTACTCAAGCCCACGCCTCCACCCCATCCCCGTAACCCAGTAACCCCACCCAACCTTTTGGACACTGAGGGGCAGTTTATCACGGCCAATCCACCTAACCCGCACATCTTTGGACTGTGGGAGGAAACCGGAGCACCCGGAGGAAACCCACGCAGACACGGGGAGAACGTGCAAACTCCACACAGACAGCCTGGAATTGAACCCGGGTCCCTGGCGCTGTGAGGCAGCAGTGCTAACCACTGTGCCACCGAGGGAGTGCTGCGCTGTTGCATAAAACACTAAACCAAGGCCCCATCCGCTGTCCCAGGTGGATGTAAAAGATCCCCATGTTACAACTTTGAAGACAAGCGGGGAAGTTCTCCCCAGTTTCCTGGTTCAATCCTCAAGCAACCCCATCAAAAACCGATTCTCTGGTCATTATTCCATTGCTGTTGACGGGAGCCTGCTGCGTGCACGTTGACAGCTGTTTCCTATGTTACAATTCAA